>NW_024100650.1:0-717441 GCF_016545835.1 Crotalus tigris
GGAAAATCCCATTTAGGAAAATTCCACTTAGGTTTAGGGTTAGGTCACCATGAACCCGTAGAACAAAATGGATCTTGCCAACGATCTCAGAGTGCTTGGGTATGGTTAGGAGGGCACTGACCTTTCCAGCCTGCTTTTCTATGTTTCCTGGTAAAATACATGGGAAAATCCCATTTAGGAAAATTCCACGTAGGGTTAGGGTTAGGTCACCATGAACCTGTGGAGCAAAATGGATATTGCCAACAAACTCAGAGTGCTTGGGGATGGTTAGGAGGGCACTGACCTTTCCACTCTGCGTTTTCTATGTTTCCTGGTAAAATATACGGGAAAAACCCATTTAGGAAAATTCCACTTAGGGTTAGGGTGTAGGGTTAGGTCACCATGAACCCGTAGAGGAAAATGGACATCACCAACAAACACAGAGTGCTTGGGGATGGTTAGGAGGGCACTGACTTTTCCAGCCTCACCTATATATGCTTCCTGTTAAAATATATGGGAAAATCCAATTTACAAAAATTCCACGTTGTGTTAGGGTTAGGTCACCATGAACTCGAAGAGCAAAATGGACATTGCCAAGAAACTAGGTTTACTTGCGTATGATTAGGAGAGCTCTCATATTTCCAGCCTGCTTTACCTATGTTTCCTGGTAAAATACATGGGAAAATCCCATTTTGGAAAATTTCAATTATGGTTACGGTTAGGTCACCATGACCCCGTAGAGGAAAATGGATATTGCCAACAAACTAAGAGAGCTTCGCTATGGTTAGGAGGGCAATGACCTTTCCAGCCCGCCATATCTATGTTTCCTGGTACAATACATGGGGAAATACCCTTCAGGAAAATTCCATCTGGGCTTAGGGTTAGGTCACCATGAACTCGAAGAGCAAAATGGACATTGCCAAGAAACTAGGTTTGCTTGGGTATGGTTAGGAGAGCTCTCATATTTCCAGCCTGCTTTACCTATGTTTCCTGGTAAAATACATGGGGAAATCCCATTTAGGAAAATTCCACTTAGGGTTAGGGTTAGGTCACAATGAACCCGTAGAGCAAAATGGACATCACCAACAAACACAGAGTGCTAGGGGATGGTTAGGAGGGCATTGACTTTTCCAGCCTGCCTTTTCTATGTTTTCTGGTAAAATACATGGGAAAATCCCATTTAGGAAAATTCCACGTAGGGACAGGGTTAGGTCACCATGAACTGTTTCAGTAAAATGGACACTGCCAACAAACTCAGATTGCTTGGGTATGTTTAGGAGGGCACTGACCTCTCCAGCCTGCGTTTTCTATATTTCCTGGTAAAATACATGGGAAAATCCAATTTAGGAAAATTCCACATAAGGTTAGGGTTAGTTCGCTATGAACTCGTAGAGCAAAATCAATATTGCCAACAAACTCAGAGTGCTTGGGGATGGTTAGGAGGGAAGGGACTTTTCCACCATGCTTTATGTATTTTTCCTGGTAAAATACATGGGGAAATCCCATTTAGGAAAATTCCACTTAGGTTTAGGGTTAGGTCACCATGAACTCGTAGAGCAAAATGGACATTGCCAAAAAACTCGGAGTGCTCGGGTATGGTTAGGAGGGCACTGACATTTCCAGTCTGCCTTTTCTATGTTTCCTGGTAAAATACATGGGAAAATCCCATTTAGGAAAATAACACTTAGGGTTAGGGTTAGGTCGCTATGAACTCGTAGAGCAAAATGGATATTGCCAACAAACTCAGAGTGCTTGGGGATGGTTAGGAGGGCACTGACATTAACAGTCTGCCTTTTCTATGTTTCGTGGTAAAATATACGGGAAAAACCCATTTAGGAAAATTCCACTTAGGGTTAGGGTTAGGTCACCATGAAACCGTAGAGGAAAATGGACATCACCAACAAACACAGAGTGCTTGGGGATGGTTAGGAGGGCACTGACTTTTCCAGCCTCACCTATCTATGCTTCCTGTTAAAATATATGGGAAAATCCAATTTACAAAAATTCCACGTTGTGTTAGGGTTAGGTCACCATGAACTCGCAGAGCAAAATGGACATTGCCAACAAACTCAGAGTGCTTGGCTATGGTTAGGAGGGCAATGACCTTTCCAGCCTGCTTTATCTATTTTTCCTGGTAAAATACATGGGAAAATCCCATTTAGAAAAATTCCACTTAGGGTTAGGATTAGGTCACCATGACCCCGTAGAGGAAAATGGATATTGCCAACAAACTAAGAGAGCTTGGGTATGGTTAGGAGGACACTTACCTTTCCAGCCCGCCATATCTATGTTTCCTGGTACAATACATGGGGAAATACCCTTCAGGAAAATTCCACTTAGGGTTAGGGTTAGGGTTAGGTCACCATGAACCCGTAGAGGAAAATGGACATCACCAACAAACACAGAGTGCTTGGGGATGGTTAGGAGGGCACTGACTTTTCCAGCCTCACCTATCTATGCTTCCTGTTAAAATATATGGGAAAATCCAATTTACAAAAATTCCACGTTGTGTTAGGGTTAGGTCACCATGAAATCGTAGAACAAAAAGGATATTGCCAACAATCTCAGAGTGCTTGGGTTTGGTTAGGAAGGCACTGACATTAACAGTCTGCCTTTTCTATGTTTCCTGGTAAAATACATGGGAAAATCCCATTTAGGAAAATTTCAATTATGGTTACGGTTAGGTCACCATGAACTCGCAGAGCAAAATGGACATTGCCAACAAACTCAGAGTGCTTGGCTATGGTTAGGAGGGCAATGACATTTCCAGCCTGCTTTATCTATTTTTCCTGGTAAAATACATGGGAAAATCCCATTTAGAAAAATTCCACTTAGGGTTAGGATTAGGTCACCATGACCCCGTAGAGGAAAATGGATATTGCCAACAAACTCAGAGAGCTTGGGTATGGTTAGGAGGACACTTACCTTTCCAGCCCGCCATATCTATGTTTCCTGGTACAATACATGGGGAAATAAACTTCAGGAAAATTCCATCTGGGCTTAGGGTTAGGTCACCATGAACTCGAAGAGCAAAATGGACAGTGCCAAGAAACTAGGTTTGCTTGGGTATGGTTAGGAGAGCTCTCATATTTCCAGCCTGCTTTACCTATGTTTCCTGGTAAAATACATGGGGAAATCCCATTTAGGAAAATTCCACTTAGGGTTAGGGTTAGGTCACAATGAACCCGTAGAGCAAAATGGACATCACCAACAAACACAGAGTGCACGGGGATGGTTAGGAGGGCATTGACTTTTCCAGCCTGCCTTTTCTATGTTTTCTGGTAAAATAAATGGGAAAATCCGATTTAGGAAAATTCCATGTAGGGTTAGGGTTAGGTCACCATGAACTGTTTCAGTAAAATGGACACTGCCAACAAACTCAGATTGCTTGGGGATGGTTAGGAGGGCACTGACCTCTCCAGCCTGCGTTTTCTATATTTCCTGGTAAAATACATGGGAAAATCCCATTTAGGAAAATTCCACATAAGGTTAGGGTTAGGTCGCTATGAACTCGTAGAGCAAAATCGATATTGCCAACAAACTCACAGTGCTTGGGGATGGTTAGGAGGGAAGTGACTTTTCCACCATGCTTTATGTATTTTTCCTGGTAAAATACATGGGGAAATCCCATTTAGGAAAATTCCACTTAGGTTTAGGGTTAGGTAACCATGAACTCGTAGAGCAAAATGGACATTGCCAAAAAACTCGGAGTGCTTGGGTATGGTTAGGAGGGCACTGACATTTCCAGTCTGCCTTTTCTATGTTTCCTGGTAAAATACATGGGAAAATCCCATTTAGGAAAATTCCACTTAGGGTTAGGGTTAGGTCGCTATGAACTCGTAGAGCAAAATCGATATTGCCAACAAACTCAGAGTGCTTGGGGATGGTTAGGAGGGAAGTGACTTTTCCACCATGCTTGATGTATTTTTCCTGGTAAAATACATGGGGAAATCCCATTTAGGAAAATTCCACTTAGGTTTAGGGTTAGGTCACCATGAACTCGTAGAACAAAATGGATATTGCCAACAATCTCAGAGTGCTTGGGTATGGTTAGGAGGGCACTGACCTTTCCAGCCTGCTTTTCTATGTTTCCTGGTAAAATACATGGGAAAATCCCATTTAGGAAAATTCCACGTAGGGTTAGAGTTAGGTCACCATGAACCTGTGGAGCAAAATGGATATTGCCAACAAACTCAGAGTGCTTGGGGATGGTTAGGAGGGCACTGACCTTTCCAGTCTGCGTTTTCTATGTTTCCTGGTAAAATATACGGGAAAAACCCATTTAGGAAAATTCCACTTAGGGTTAGGGTTAGGGTTAGGTCACCATGAACTCGCAGAGCAAAATGGACATCACCAACAAACACAGAGTGCTTGGGGATCGTTAGGAGGGCACTGACTTTTCCAGCCTCACCTATCTATGCTTCCTGTTAAAATATATGGGAAAATCCAATTTACAAAAATTCCACGTTGTGTTAGGGTTAGGTCACCATGAGCTCGAAGAGCAAAATGGACATTGCCAAGAAACTAGGTTTGCTTGCGTATGGTTAGGAGAGCTCTCATATTTCCAGCCTGCTTTACCTATGTTTCCTGGTAAAATACATGGGAAAATCCCATTTAGGAAAATTTCAATTATGGTTACGGTTAGGTCACCATGAACTCGCAGAGCAAAATGGACATTGCCAACAAACTCAGAGTGCTTGGCTATGGTTAGGAGGGCAATGACCTTTCCAGCCTGCTTTATCTATTTTTCCTGGTAAAATACATGGGAAAATCCCATTTAGAAAAATTCCACTTAGGGTTAGGATTAGGTCACCATGACCCCGTAGAGGAAAATGGATATTGCCAACAAACTCAGAGAGCTTGGGTATGGTTAGGAGGACACTTACCTTTCCAGCCCGCCATATCTATGTTTCCTGGTACAATACATGGGGAAATAAACTTCAGGAAAATTCCATCTGGGCTTAGGGTTAGGTCACCATGAACTCGAAGAGCAAAATGGACATTGCCAAGAAACTAGGTTTGCTTGGGTATGGTTAGGAGAGCTCTCATATTTCCAGCCTGCTTTACCTATGTTTCCTGGTAAAATACATGGGGAAATCCCATTTAGGAAAATTCCACTTAGGGTTAGGGTTAGGTCACAATGAACCCGTAGAGCAAAATGGACATCACCAACAAACACAGAGTGCAAGGGGATGGTTAGGAGGGCATTGACTTTTCCAGCCTGCCTTTTCTATGTTTTCTGGTAAAATACATGGGAAAATCCCATTTAGGAAAATTCCACGTAGGGATAGGGTTAGGTCACCATGAACTGTTTCAGTAAAATGAACACTGCCAACAAACTCAGATTGCTTGGGGATGGTTAGGAGGGCACTGACCTCTCCAGCCTGCGTTTTCTATCTTTCCTGGTAAAATACATGGGAAAATCCCATTTAGGAAAATTCCACATAAGGTTAGGGTTAGGTCGCTATGAACTCGTAGAGCAAAATCGATATTGCCAACAAACTCAGAGTGCTTGGGGATGGTTAGGAGGGAAGTGACTTTTCCACCATGCTTTATGTATTTTTCCTGGTAAAATACATGGGGAAATCCCATTTAGGAAAATTCCACTTAGGTTTAGGGTTAGGTCACCATGAACTCGTAGAGCAAAATGGACATTGCCAAAAAACTCGGAGTGCTTGGGTATGGTTAGGAGGGCACTGACATTTCCAGTCTGCCTTTTCTATGTTTCCTGGTAAAATACATGGGAAAATCCCATTTAGGAAAATTCCACTTAGGGTTAGGGTTAGGGTTAGGTCACCATGAACCCGTAGAGGAAAATGGACATCACCAACAAACACAGAGTGCTTGGGGATGGTTAGGAGGGCACTGACTTTTCCAGCCTCACCTATCTATGCTTCCTGTTAAAATATATGGGAAAATCCAATTTACAAAAATTCCACGTTGTGTTAGGGTTAGGTCACCATGAACTCGAAGAGCAAAATGGACATTGCCAAGAAACTAGGTTTGCTTGCGTATGGTTAGGAGAGCTCTCATATTTCCAGCCTGCTTTACCTATGTTTCCTGGTAAAATACATGGGAAAATCCCATTTAGGAAAATTTCAATTATGGTTACGGTTAGGTCACCATGAACTCGCAGAGCAAAATGGACATTGCCAACAAACTCAGAGTGCTTGGCTATGGTTAGGAGGGCAATGACCTTTCCAGCCTGCTTTATCTATTTTTCCTGGTAAAATACATGGGAAAATCCCATTTAGAAAAATTCCACTTAGGGTTAGGATTAGGTCACCATGACCCCGTAGAGGAAAATGGATATTGCCAACAAACTAAGAGAGCTTGGGTATGGTTAGGAGGACACTTACCTTTCCAGCCCGCCATATCTATGTTTCCTGGTACAATACATGGGGAAATACCCTTCAGGAAAATTCCATCTGGGCTTAGGGTTAGGTCACCATGAACTCGAAGAGCAAAATGGACATTGCCAAGAAACTAGGTTTGCTTGGATATGGTTAGGAGAGCTCTCATATTTCCAGCCTGCTTTATCTATGTTCCCTGATAAAATACATGGGGAAATCCCATTTAGGAAAATTCCACTTAGGGTTAGGGTTAGGTCACCATGAACCCGTAGAGCAAAATGGACATCACCAACAAACACAGAGTGCTAGGGGATGGTTAGGAGGGCATTGACTTTTCCAGCCTGCCTTTTCTATGTTTTCTGGTAAAATACATGGGAAAATCCGATTTAGGAAAATTCCATGTAGGGTTAGGGTTAGGTCACCATGAACTGTTTCAGTAAAATGGACACTGCCAACAAACTCAGATTGCTTGGGGATGGTTAGGAGGGCACTGACCTCTCCAGCCTGCGTTTTCTATATTTCCTGGTAAAATACATGGGAAAATCCCTTTTAGGAAAATTCCACATAAGGTTAGGGTTAGGTCGCTATGAACTCGTAGAGCAAAATCGATATTGCCAACAAACTCAGAGTGCTTGGGGATGGTTAGGAGGGAAGTGACTTTTCCACCATGCTTTATGTATTTTTCCTGGTAAAATACATGGGGAAATCCCATTTAGGAAAATTCCACTTAGGTTTAGGGTTAGGTCACCATGAACTCGTAGAGCAAAATGGACATTGCCAAAAAACTCGGAGTGCTTGTGTATGGTTAGGAGGGCACTGACATTTCCAGTCTGTCTTTTCTATGTTTCCTGGTAAAATACATGGGAAAATCCCATTTAGGAAAATTCCACTTAGGGTTAGGGTTAGGTCACCATGAACTCCTAGAACAAAATGGATGTTGCCAACAATCTCAGAGTGCTTGGGTATGGTTAGGAGGGCACTGACCTTTCCAGCCTGCTTTTCTATGTTTCCTGGTAAAATACATGGGAAAATCCCATTTAGGAAAATTCCACGTAGGGTTAGAGTTAGGTCACCATGAACCTGTGGAGCAAAATCGATATTGCCAACAAACTCAGAGTGCTTGGGGATGGTTAGGAGGGAAGTGACTTTTCCACCATGCTTTATGTATTTTTCCTGGTAAAATACATGGGGAAATCCCATTTAGGAAAATTCCACTTAGGTTTAGGGTTAGGTCACCATGAACTCGTAGAACAAAATGGATATTGCCAACAATCTCAGAGTGCTTGGGTATGGTTAGGAGGGCACTGACCTTTCCAGCCTGCTTTTCTATGTTTCCTGGTAAAATACATGGGAAAATCCCATTTAGGAAAATTCCACGTAGGGTTAGAGTTAGGTCACCATGAACCTGTGGAGCAAAATGGATATTGCCAACAAACTCAGAGTGCTTGGGGATGGTTAGGAGGGCACTGACCTTTCCAGTCTGCGTTTTCTATGTTTCCTGGTAAAATATACGGGAAAAACCCATTTAGGAAAATTCCACTTAGGGTTAGGATTAGGTCACCATGAACTCGCAGAGCAAAATGGACATCACCAACAAACACAGAGTGCTTGGGGATCGTTAGGAGGGCACTGACTTTTCCAGCCTCACCTATCTATGCTTCCTGTTAAAATATATGGGAAAATCCAATTTACAAAAATTCCACGTTGTGTTAGGGTTAGGTCACCATGAACTCGAAGAGCAAAATGGACATTGCCAAGAAACTAGGTTTGCTTGCGTATGGTTAGGAGAGCTCTCATATTTCCAGCCTGCTTTACCTATGTTTCCTGGTAAAATACATGGGAAAATCCCATTTAGGAAAATTTCAATTATGGTTACGGTTAGGTCACCATGAACTCGCAGAGCAAAATGGACATTGCCAACAAACTCAGAGTGCTTGGCTATGGTTAGGAGGGCAATGACCTTTCCAGCCTGCTTTATCTATTTTTCCTGGTAAAATACATGGGAAAATCCCATTTAGAAAAATTCCACTTAGGGTTAGGATTAGGTCACCATGACCCCGTAGAGGAAAATGGATATTGCCAACAAACTAAGAGAGCTTGGGTATGGTTAGGAGGACACTTACCTTTCCAGCCCGCCATATCTATGTTTCCTGGTACAATACATGGGGAAATAAACTTCAGGAAAATTCCATCTGGGCTTAGGGTTAGGTCACCATGAACTCGAAGAGCAAAATGGACATTGCCAAGAAACTAGGTTTGCTTGGGTATGGTTAGGAGAGCTCTCATATTTCCAGCCTGCTTTACCTATGTTTCCTGGTAAAATACATGGGGAAATCCCATTTAGGAAAATTCCACTTAGGGTTAGGGTTAGGTCACAATGAACCCGTAGAGCAAAATGGACATCACCAACAAACACAGAGTGCAAGGGGATGGTTAGGAGGGCATTGACTTTTCCAGCCTGCCTTTTCTATGTTTTCTGGTAAAATACATGGGAAAATCCCATTTAGGAAAATTCCACGTAGGGATAGGGTTAGGTCACCATGAACTGTTTCAGTAAAATGAACACTGCCAACAAACTCAGATTGCTTGGGGATGGTTAGGAGGGCACTGACCTCTCCAGCCTGCGTTTTCTATATTTCCTGGTAAAATACATGGGAAAATCCCATTTAGGAAAATTCCACATAAGGTTAGGGTTAGGTCGCTATGAACTCGTAGAGCAAAATCGATATTGCCAACAAACTCAGAGTGCTTGGGGATGGTTAGGAGGGAAGTGACTTTTCCACCATGCTTTATGTATTTTTCCTGGTAAAATACATGGGGAAATCCCATTTAGGAAAATTCCACTTAGGTTTAGGGTTAGGTCACCATGAACTCGTAGAGCAAAATGGACATTGCCAAAAAACTCGGAGTGCTTGGGTATGGTTAGGAGGGCACTGACATTTCCAGTCTGCCTTTTCTATGTTTCCTGGTAAAATACATGGGAAAATCCCATTTAGGAAAATTCCACTTAGGGTTAGGGTTAGGGTTAGGTCACCATGAACCCGTAGAGGAAAATGGACATCACCAACAAACACAGAGTGCTTGGGGATGGTTAGGAGGGCACTGACTTTTCCAGCCTCACCTATCTATGCTTCCTGTTAAAATATATGGGAAAATCCAATTTACAAAAATTCCACGTTGTGTTAGGGTTAGGTCACCATGAACTCGAAGAGCAAAATGGACATTGCCAAGAAACTAGGTTTGCTTGCGTATGGTTAGGAGAGCTCTCATATTTCCAGCCTGCTTTACCTATGTTTCCTGGTAAAATACATGGGAAAATCCCATTTAGGAAAATTTCAATTATGGTTACGGTTAGGTCACCATGAACTCGCAGAGCAAAATGGACATTGCCAACAAACTCAGAGTGCTTGGCTATGGTTAGGAGGGCAATGACCTTTCCAGCCTGCTTTATCTATTTTTCCTGGTAAAATACATGGGAAAATCCCATTTAGAAAAATTCCACTTAGGGTTAGGATTAGGTCACCATGACCCCGTAGAGGAAAATGGATATTGCCAACAAACTAAGAGAGCTTGGGTATGGTTAGGAGGACACTTACCTTTCCAGCCCGCCATATCTATGTTTCCTGGTACAATACATGGGGAAATACCCTTCAGGAAAATTCCATCTGGGCTTAGGGTTAGGTCACCATGAACTCGAAGAGCAAAATGGACATTGCCAAGAAACTAGGTTTGCTTGGATATGGTTAGGAGAGCTCTCATATTTCCAGCCTGCTTTATCTATGTTCCCTGATAAAATACATGGGGAAATCCCATTTAGGAAAATTCCACTTAGGGTTAGGGTTAGGTCACCATGAACCCGTAGAGCAAAATGGACATCACCAACAAACACAGAGTGCTAGGGGATGGTTAGGAGGGCATTGACTTTTCCAGCCTGCCTTTTCTATGTTTTCTGGTAAAATACATGGGAAAATCCGATTTAGGAAAATTCCATGTAGGGTTAGGGTTAGGTCACCATGAACTGTTTCAGTAAAATGGACACTGCCAACAAACTCAGATTGCTTGGGGATGGTTAGGAGGGCACTGACCTCTCCAGCCTGCGTTTTCTATATTTCCTGGTAAAATACATGGGAAAATCCCTTTTAGGAAAATTCCACATAAGGTTAGGGTTAGGTCGCTATGAACTCGTAGAGCAAAATCGATATTGCCAACAAACTCAGAGTGCTTGGGGATGGTTAGGAGGGAAGTGACTTTTCCACCATGCTTTATGTATTTTTCCTGGTAAAATACATGGGGAAATCCCATTTAGGAAAATTCCACTTAGGTTTAGGGTTAGGTCACCATGAACTCGTAGAGCAAAATGGACATTGCCAAAAAACTCGGAGTGCTTGTGTATGGTTAGGAGGGCACTGACATTTCCAGTCTGTCTTTTCTATGTTTCCTGGTAAAATACATGGGAAAATCCCATTTAGGAAAATTCCACTTAGGGTTAGGGTTAGGTCACCATGAACTCCTAGAACAAAATGGATGTTGCCAACAATCTCAGAGTGCTTGGGTATGGTTAGGAGGGCACTGACCTTTCCAGCCTGCTTTTCTATGTTTCCTGGTAAAATACATGGGAAAATCCCATTTAGGAAAATTCCACGTAGGGTTAGAGTTAGGTCACCATGAACCTGTGGAGCAAAATGGATATTGCCAACAAACTCAGAGTGCTTGGGGATGGTTAGGAGGGCACTGACCTTTCCAGTCTGCGTTTTCTATGTTTCCTGGTAAAATATACGGGAAAAACCCATTTAGGAAAATTCCACTTAGGGTTAGGGTTAGGGTTAGGTCACCATGAACTCGCAGAGCAAAATGGACATCACCAACAAACACAGAGTGCTTGGGGATCGTTAGGAGGGCACTGACTTTTCCAGCCTCACCTATCTATGCTTCCTGTTAAAATATATGGGAAAATCCAATTTACAAAAATTCCACGTTGTGTTAGGGTTAGGTCACCATGAAATCATAGAACAAAAAGGATATTGCCAACAATCTCAGAGTGCTTGGGTATGGTTAGGAAGGCACTGACATTAACAGTCTGCCTTTTCTATGTTTCCTGGTAAAATACATGGGAAAATCCCATTTAGGAAAATTTCAATTATGGTTACGGTTAGGTCACCATGAACTCGCAGAGCAAAATGGACATTGCCAACAAACTCAGAGTGCTTGGCTATGGGTAGGAGGGCAATGACCTTTCCAGCCCGCCATATCTATGTTTCCTGGTACAATACATGGGGAAATACCCTTCAGGAAAATTCCATCTGGGCTTAGGGTTAGGTCACCATGAACTCGTAGAGCAAAATGGACATTGCCAAAAAACTCGGAGTGCTTGGGTATGGTTAGGAGGGCACTGACATTTCCAGTCTGCCTTTTCTATGTTTCCTGGTAAAATACATGGGAAAATCCCATTTAGGAAAATTCCACTTAGGGTTAGGGTTAGGTCACCATGAACCCGTAGAGGAAAATGGATATTGCCAACAAACTAAGAGAGCTTGGGTATGGTTAGAAGGACACTTACCTTTCCAGCCTCACCTATCTATTCTTCCTGGTAAAATATATGTGAAAATCCCATTTAGGAAAATTTCACTTAGCGTTAGGGTTAGGTCACCTTGAACTCACAGAGCAAAATTGACATTGCCAACAAACACATATTGCTTGGGTATGGTTAGGAGGGCACTGACTTTTCCAACCCGCCATATCTTTGTTTCCTGCTACAATACATGGGGAAATACCCTTCAGGAACATTCCACTTAGGGTTAGAGTTAGGTCACCATGAACGCGAAGAGCAAAATGGAAATTGCCAAGAAACTCGGTTTGCTTGGGTATGGTTAGGAGGGCACTGACATTTCCAGCCTGCTTTATCTATGTTTCCTGGTAAAATACATGGGGAAATCCCATTTAGGAAAATTCCACTTAGGGTTAGGGTTAGGTCACCATGAGCTCTTACAGCAAAATGGACACTGCCAACAAATTAGGAGTGTTTGGGTATATATGAGGAGGGCATTGACTTTTCCAGCCTGCCTTTTCTATCTGTTCTGGTAGAATACATGGGAAAATCCGAGTTAGGAAAATTCCACTTAGGGTTACGGTTAGGTCACGATGAACTCGTAGAACAAAATGGATATTGCCAACAATCTCATACTGCTTGGGTATGGTTAGAATGGCACTGACTTTTCCAACCCGCCATATCCATGTTTCCTGGTACAATACATGGGGAAATACCTTTTAGGAAAATTCGACTTAGGGTAAGGGTTAGGTCACCATGGACCCGTAGAGCAAAATGTACATCACCAACAAACACAGAGTGCTTGGGTATGGTTAGGAGGACACTGACCTTACCAGCCGGCCTTTTCTATGTTTCCTGGTAAAATACATTGAAAAATCACATTTAGGAAAATTCCACTTAGGGTTAGGGTTAGGTTACCGTGAACTAGTAGAGCAAAATGGAGATTGCCAACAAACTAGGACCATTTGGCTATGGTTAGGAGGGCATTGACCTTTATAGCCTGCTTTATCTAGGTTTCCTGATAAAATACATTTGGAAATCCCATTTAGGAAAATTCCACTTAGTGTTAGGGTTAACACCATGAACTCGTAGAGCAAAATGGACATTGCCAACAAACTCAGAATGCTTGGGTATGGTTAGGAGGACACTGACCTTTCAAGCCTCACCTATCTATGCTTCCTGGTAAAATATATGGGAAAATCCAATTTACAAAAATTCCACTTAGGGTTAGGGTTAGTTCACCATGAACCCGTAGAGCAGTGGTTCTCAAACTGTGGGTCGGGACCACATTTGAGGTCAAACGACCATTTCACGGGGGTCGCCAATCCAGGCTGTCCACCATTCTTTCCCCTTTTCTTTGGCCATGCCCCTGTCACATGGTGATGTATAAGTGGTTGGGGGTCACGAAAATATGGGGAACTGTATGATGGGGTCACGGCGTTAGAAAGGTTGAGAACCACTGTCCTAACCATGGTGACCTAACCCTAACCCTAACTGGAAGTTTCCTGAAGGCTATTTTCCCATATATTGTACCAGGAAACATAGATAAAGAAGGCTGGAAAAGTCAGTGCACTCCTAACCATAACCAAGCAATCTGAGTTTGTTGGTAATGTCCATTTTGCTCTACCAGTTCATGGTGACCTAACCCTAACCCTAAGTGGAATTATCCTAAATGGGATTTTCCCATCTATTTTAATAGGAAACATAGATAGGGCAGGCTGGAAAGGAAAGTGTCCTCCTAACCCTACCCAACTACTCCTAATTTGTTGGCAATGTCCATTTTGCTCTACAAGTTCATGGTGACCTAACCCTAACCCTAAGTGGAATTTTCCTGAAGGGTATTTCCCCATGTATTTTGCAAGGAAACATAGATATGGTGGGTTGGAAAAGTCAGTGCCCTCCTAACCATACCCAAGCAGTATGAGATTGTTGGCAATATCCATTTTGCTCTACGAGTTCATGATAACCTAACACTAACCCTAAGTGGAATTTTCCTAAATGGGATTTTCCCATGTATTTTACCAGGAAATATAGATGGTGCAGGATGGAAAAGTCAATGCCCTCCTCATATATACCCAAGCACTCCTAGTTTGTTGCAGTGTACATTTTGCTGTAAGAGTTCATGGTGACCTAACCCTAACTCTAAGTGGAATTTTCCTAAATGAGATTTTCCCCTGTATTTTACCAGGAAGCATTTATAGGTGAGGCTGGAAAGGTCAGTGTCCTCCTAACCATACCCAAGCATTCTGAGTTTGTTGGCAATATCAATTTTCCTGTACGGGTTCATGGTGACCTAACACTAACCCTAAGTGGAATTTTCCTAAATGGGATTTCCCCATGTATTTTATCAGGAAACCTAGATAAAGCAGGGTGTAAAGGTCAGTGCCCTCCTAACCATACCCAAGCACTCCTTGTTTGTTGGTGATATCCATTTTGCTGTATGCATTCATGGTGACCTAACCCTAACGCTAAGTGGAATTTTCCTAAATGTGATTTTTCCATGTATTTTACCAGGAAACATAGAAAAGGCAGGCTGGTAAGGTCATTGCCCTCCTAACCATACCCAAGCACTCTGAGAGTGTTGGCAATATCCATTTTGTTCTTCGAGTTCATAGACACCTCACCATAACCTTATGTGGAATTTTCCTAAATGAGATTTTCCCATATATTTTACCAGGAAATATAGATAGGGCAGGCTGGAAAGGTCAGTGCCCTCCTAATCATACCCAAGCAATCTGAGTTTCTTGACAATGTCCATTTTGCTCTACGAGTTCATGGTGACCTAACCCTAAACCTAAGTGGAATTTTCCTAAATGGGATTTTCCCATTTCTTTTATCAGGAAATATAGATAGGGCAGGCTGGAAAGGTCAGTACCCTCCTAACCATACCCTAGAACTCCGAATTTGTTGGCAATGTCCATTTTGCTCTACCAGTTCCTGGTGACCTAACCGTAACCCTAAGTGGAACTTTCCTAAGTAGGATTTCCCCATGTATTTTACCAGAAAATATAGATAAACCAGTCTGGAAAGGTCAGTTCCCTCCTAACCATAGCCAAGCACTCCGAGTTTTTTGCTATGTCCATTTTGCTCTTCGGGTTCATGGAGACCTAACCCTAACCCTAACTGGAATTTTCCTAAATGGGATTTCCCCATCTATTTTAGTATGAAACATAAATACACCAGGATGGAGAAGTAAGTACCCTCCTAACCATACCCTAGCACTCTGAGTTTATTCACAAAATCCATTTTGCTCTACAGGTTCATGGCGACCTAACCCTAACCCTAAGTGGACTTATCCTAAATGGGATTTTCCAATTTATTTTATCAGGAAATATAGATAGGGCAGGCTGGATAGGTAAGTGTCCTCCTAACCATACCCAACTACTCCAAATTTGTTGGCAATGTCCATTTTGCTCTACAAATTCATGGTGACCGAACCATAACCCTAAGTGGAAATTTCGTGAAGGGTATTTCTCCATGTATTGTACCAGGAAACATAGATATGGCGGGTTGGAAAAGTCAGTGCCCTCCTAACCATACCCAAGCAATCTGAGTTTGTTGGCAATGTCCATTTTGCTATATGAATTCAAGATGACCTAACCATAACGCTAAGTGAAATTTTCCTAAATTCGATTTTCCCATATGTTTTATCCAGGAGAATAGATAGGTCAGGTTGGAAAGGTAAGTGTCCTCCTAACCATACCCAAGCACTCTGAGTTTGTTGGCAATATCCATATTTTTGACGGGTTCATGGTAACCTAACTCTAACCCTAATTGGAATTTTCCTAAATGGGATTTCCCCATGTATTTTACCAGGAAACATAGAAAAAGCAGGCTGGAAAGATCAGTGCCCCCTTAACCATACCTAAGCAATCTGTGTTTCTTGGGAATGTCCATTTTGCTCTATGAGTTCATAGTGACCTAACCCTAACCCTAAGTAGAATTTTCCTAAATGTGATTTTTCCATGTATTTTACCAGGAAACATAGAAAAGGCAGGCTGGTAAGGTCAGTGCCCTGCTAACCATACCCAAGCACTCTGTGATTGTTGACAATATCCATTTTGCTCTTCGAGTTAATAGACACCTCACCCTAACCTTATGTGGAAATTTCCTAACTGAGATTTTCGCCCTATATTTTACCAGGAAATATAGATAGGGCAGGCTGGAAAGGTCAGGCGCCTCTTAAACATACCCAAGAACTCCGAATTTGTTGGCAATGTCCATTTTGCTCTTAGGGTTCATGATGACCTAACCCTATCCGTAAGTGGAAGTTTCCTGAAGGCTATTTTCCCATGTATTGTACCAGGAAACATAGATAAAGCAGGCTGGAAAAATCAGTGCCCTCCTAACCATACCCAAGCAATCTGAGTTTGTTGGTAATATCCATTTTGCTCTACCAGTTCACGGTGACCTAACCCTAACCCTAAGTGGAATGTTCCTAAGTAGGATTTCCCTATGTATTTTACCAGAAAATATAGATAAACCAGGCTGGAAAGGTCAGTGCCCTCCAAACCATAGCCAAGCACTCCTAGTTTGTTTCCTATGTCCATTTTGCTCTTCGGGTTCATGGAGACCTAACCCTAACCCTAAGTGGAATTTTCCTAAATGGGATTTCCCCAACTATTTTAGTAGGAAACATAGATAAACCAGGCTGGAGAAGTAAGTACCCTCCTAACCATACACTAGCACTTTGAGTTTATTCGCAATATCCATTTTGCTCTACAGGTTCATGGTGACCTAACCCTAACCCTAAGTGTAATTATCCTAAAAGGGATTTTCCCATTTATTTTATCAGGAACTATAGATAGGGCAGGCTGGAAAGGTAAGTGTCCTCCTAACCATACCCAACTACTCCAAATTTTTTGGCAATCTCCATTTTGCTGTAGAAATTCATGGTGACCGAACCATAACCCTAAGTGTAATTTTCCTGAAGAGTATTTCCCCATGTATTGTACCAGGAAACATAGATAAAGCAGGCTGGAAAGGTCAGTGCCCTCCTAACCATACCCAAGCAATCTGAGTTTCTTGGCAATGTCCATTTTGCTCTATGAGTTCATAGTGTCCTAACTCTAACCCTAAGTGGAATTTTCCTGAACGGTATTTCCCCATATATTGTACCAGGAAACATAGATAAAGCAGGCTGGAAAAGTCAGTGCCCTCCTAACCATACCCAAGCAATCTGAGTTTGTTGGTAATGTCAATTTTGCTCTACCAGTTCATGGTGACCTAATCCTAACCCTAAGTGGAATTTTCCTAATTAGGATTTTCCCATGTATTTTACCAGGAAACATAGATAAAGCAGGCTGGAAAGGTCAGTGCCCTCCTAACCATACCCAAGCAATCTGAGTTTCTTGGCAATGTCCATTTTGCTCTATGAGTTCATAGTGACCTAACCCTAACCCTAAGTGGAATTTTCCTAAATGTGATTTTTCCATGTATTTTACCAGGAAACATAGAAAAGGAAGGCTGGAGGGGTCAGTGCTCTCCTAACCATGCCCAGGCACTCTGAGATTGTTGGCAATGTCCATTTTGTTCTTCGAGTTCATAGACACCTCACCCTAACCTTATGTGGAATTTTCCTAAATGGGATTTTCCCATATATTTTACCAGGAAATATAGATAGGGCAGGCTGGAAAGGTCAGTGGCCTCCTAACCATACCCAAGCAATCTGAGTTTCTTGGCAATGTCCATTTTGCTCTATGGATTCATAGTGACCCAACCCTAACCCTAAGTGGAATTTTCCTAAATGTGATTTTTCCATGTATTTTACCAGGAAACAAAGAAAAGGCAGGCTGGTAAGGTCAGTGCCCTCTTAACCATACCCAAGCACTCTGAGATTCTTGGCAATATCCATTTTGCTCTACGAGTTCATAGACACCTCACCCTAACCTTATGTGGAATTTTCCTAAATGGGATTTTCCCATATATTTTACCAGGAAATATAGATAGGGCAGGCTGGAAAGGTCAGTACCCTCCTAACCATAGCCAGGCATTCCTAGTTTGTTGCCTATGTCCATTTTGCTCTTCGGGTTCATGGAGACCTAACCCTAACCCTAAGTGGAATTTTCCTAAATGGGATTTCCCCATCTATTTTAGTAGGAAACATAGATAAACCAGGCTGGAGAAGTAAGTACCCTCCTAACAATACCCTAGCACTTTGAGTTTATTTGCAATATCGATTTTGCTCTACAGGTTCATGGCTACCTAACCCTAACCCTAAATGTAATTATCCTAAATGGCATTTTCCCATTTATTTTATCAGGAAATATAGATAGGGCAGGTAAGTGTCCTCCTAACCATACCCAACTACTCCGAATTTGTTGGCAATCTCCATTTTGCTCTACAAATTCATGGTGACCGAACCATAAACCTAAGTGTAATTTTCCTGAAGGGTATTTCCCCATTTATTGTACCAGGAAACATAGAGAAAGCAAGCTGGAAAGGTCAGTGCCCTCCTAACCATACCCAAGCAATCTGAGTTTCTTGGCAATGTCCATTTTGCTCTATGAGTTCATAGTGACCTAACCCTAACCCTAAGTCAAATTTTCCTGAAGGGTATTTCCCCATGTATTGTACCAGGAAGCATAGATGGGTGAGAATGGAAAGGTCAGTGTCCTCCTTACCATACCCAAGCACTCCGAATTTGTTGGCAATGTCCATATGGTTGTACAAGTTCATGGTGACCTAACCATAACCTTAAGTGGAATTTTCCAAAATGGAATTTTCCCATGCATTTTACCAGGAAAAATAGATAGGGCAGGCTGGAAAAGTCAGTGCCCTCCTAACCATACCCAAGGACTCTGAGTTTGTTGGTAATATCCATTTTGCTCTACAGGTTCAGGGTAACCTAACCCTAACCCCAAGTTGAATTTTCCTAAATGGGATTTTCCCATGTATTTTACCAGGAAATATAGAAAAGGCAGGCTGGAAAAGTCAGTGCCCTTAAAACCATACCCAAGCACTCTGAATTTGTTGGCGATATTCATTTTCCTCTACGGGTTCATGTAGACCTAACCCTAACCCTAAATGGAATTTTCCTAAATGGGATTTCCCCTTCTATTTTAGTCGGAAACATAGATAAACCAGGCTGGAGAAGTAAGTACCCTCCTAAACATACCCTAGCTCTCTGAGTTTATTTGCAATATCCATTTTGCTCTACTGGTTCATGGCGACCTAACCCTAACCCTAAGTGGAATTTTCCTAAATGGGATTTTCCTATGTATTTTACCAGGAAACATAGAAAAGGCAGGCTAGAAAGGTCAGTGCCGTCCTAACCATACCCAAGTAATCTGAGTTTCTTGGCAGTGTCCATTTTGCTCTACGAGTTCATGGTGACCTAACCCTAACCCTAAGTGGAATTATCCTAAATGGGATTTTCCCATTTATTTTATCAGGAAATATAGATAGGGCAGGCTGGAAAGGTAAGTGTACTCCTAAACATACCCAACTACTCCAAATTTGTTGGCAATGTCCATTTTGCTCTACAAGTTCATGGCGACCTAACCCTAACCCTAAGTAGAATTTTGCTAAACGGGATTTCCCCATGTATTTTCCAGGAAACATAGATAAGGCAGGCTGGAAAGGTCAGTGCAGTCCTAACCATACCCAAGTAATCTGAGTTTCTTGGCAGTGTTCTTTTTGCTGTAACAGTTCATGGTGACCTAAGCCTAACCCTAAGTGGAATTTTCCTGAAGGGAATTTCCCCATATATTGTACCAGGAAGCATAGATGGTTGAGAATGGAGAGGTCAGTGTCCTCCTTACCATATGCAAGCACTCCGAATTTGTTGGCAATGTCCATATGGTTCTTCAAGTTCATGCTGACCTAACCCTAACCCTAAGTGGAATTTTCCTAAATGGGATTTCCCCATGTATTTTACCAGGAAACACAGATAAAGCAGGCTGGAAATGTCAGTGCCCTCCTAACCATACCCAAGCAATCTGAGTTTCTTGGCAATGTCCATTTTGCTCTATGAGTTCATAGGGACCTAACCCTAACCCTAAGTGGAATTATCCTCAATGGGATTTTCCCATTTATTTTATCAGGAAATACAGATAGGGCAGGCTGGAAAGGTAAGTGTACTACTAACCATACCCAACTACTCCGAATTTGTTGGCAATGTCCATTTTGCTCTACAAGTTCATGGCGACCTAACCCTAACCCTAAGTGGAATTTTGCTAAACGGGATTTCCCCATGTATTTTCCAGGAAACATAGATAAGGCAGGCTGGAAAGGTCAGTGCAGTCCTAACCATACCCAAGTAATCTGAGTTTCTTGGCAGTGTTCTTTTTGCTGTAACAGTTCATGGTGACCTAAGCCTAACCCTAAGTGGAATTTTCCTGAAGGGAATTTCCCCATGTATTGTACCAGGAAGCATAGATGGTTGAGAATGGAGAGGTCAGTGTCCTCCTTACCATATGCAAGCACTCCGAATTTGTTGGCAATGTCCATATGGTTCTTCAAGTTCATGCTGACCTAACCCTAACCCTAAGTGTAATTTTCCTAAATGGGATTTCCCCATGTATTTTACCAGGAAACACAGATAAAGCAGGCTGGAAATGTCATTGCCCTCCTAACCATACCCAAGCAATCTGAGTTTCTTGGCAATGTCCATTTTGCTCTATGAGTTCATAGGGACCTAACCCTAACCCTAAGTGGAATTATCCTCAATGGGATTTTCCCATTTATTTTATCAGGAAATACAGATAGGGCAGGCTGGAAAGGTAAGTGTACTACTAACCATACCCAACTACTCCGAATTTGTTGGCAATGTCCATTTTGCTCTACAAGTTCATGGAGACCTAACCCTAACCCTAAGTGGAATTTTGCTAAAAGGGATTTCCCCATGTATTTTACCAGGAAACATAGAAAAGGCAGGCTGGAAAGGTCAGTGCCATCCTAACCATACCCAAGTAATCTGAGTTTCTTGGCAGTGTCCATTTTGCTGTAACAGTTCATGGTGACCTAAGCCTAACCCTAAGTGGAATTTTCCTGAAGGGTATTTCCCCATGTATTGTACCAGGAAGCATAGATGGGTGAGAATGGAAAGGTCAGTGTCCTCCTTACCATACCCAAGCACTCTGAATTTTTTGGCAATGTCCATATGGTTCCCCAAGTTCATGGTGACCTAACCCTAACCCTAAGTGGAATTTTCCTAAATGGGATTTCCCCATGTATTTTACCAGGAAAAATAGATAAAGCAGGCTGGAAAGGTCATTGCCCTCCTAACCATACCAAAGCAATCTGATTTTCTTGGCAATGTCCATTTTGCTCTATGAGTTCATAGGGACCTAACCCTAACCCTAAGTGGAATTTTCCTGAAGGGTATTTCCCCATATATTGGACCAGGAAACATAGATAAAGTAGGCTGGAAAAGTGATTTCCCTCCTAACCATACCCAAGCAATCTGAGTTCGTTTGTAATGTCAATTTTGCTCTACCAGTTCATGGTGACCTAACCCTAACCCTAAGTGGAATTATCCTAAATGGGATTTTCCCATTTATTTTATCATGAAATATAGATAGGGCAGGCTGGAAAGGTAAGTGTACTCCTAATCATACCCAACTACTCCGAATTTGTTGGCAATGTCCATTTTGCTCTACAAGTTCATGGCGACCTAACCCTAACCCTAAGTGGAATTTTGCTAAATGGGATTTCCCCATGTATTTTACCAGGAAACATAGAAAAGGCAGGCTGGAAAGGTCAGTGCCATCCTAACCATATCCAAGTAATCTGAGTTTCTTGGCAGTGTCCATTTTGCTGTAACAGTTCATGGTGACATAAGCCTAACCCTAAGTGGAATTTTCCTGAAGTGTATTTCCCCATGTATTGTACCAGGAAGCATAGATGGGTGAGAATGGAAAGGTCAGTGTCCTCCTTACCATACCCAAGCACTCCGAATTTGTTGGCAATGTCCATATGGTTCTACAAGATCATGGTGACCTAAACCTAACCCTAAGTGGAATTTTGCTAAATGGGATTTCCCCATGTATTTTACCAGGAAACATAGAAAAGGCAGGGTGGAAAGGTCAGTGCCGTCCTAACCATACCCAAGTAATCTGAGTTTCTTGGCAGTGTCCATTTTGCTGTAACAGTTCATTTGTGACCTAAGCCTAACCCTAAGTGGAATTTTCCTGAAGGGTATTTCCCCATGTATTGTACCAGGAAACCTAGATATGCCGGGTTGGAAAAGTCCGTGCCCTCCTAACCATACCCAAGCAATCTGTGTTTGTTGGAAATGTCTATTTTGTTCTGTGAGATCAAGATGACCTAACCCTAACGCTAAGTGAAATTTTCCTAAATGGGATTTTCCCATGTATTTTTCCAGGAAAAAAAGATAAAGCAGGCTGGAAAGGTCATTGCCCTCCTAACCATAGCCAAGCACTCTGAGTTTGTTGGCAATGTCCATTTTGCTCTACGGGTTCATGGTGACCTAACCCTAACCCTAAGTGGAATTTTCCTAAATGGGATTTTCCCATGTATTTTACCAGAAAATATAGATAGGGCAGGATGGAAAAGTCAATGCCCTCCTCATATATACCTAAGCACTCCTAGTTTGTTGGCAGTGTACATTTTGCTGTAAGAGTTCATGGTGACCTAACCCTAACTCTAAGTGGAATTTTCCTAAATGGGATTTTCCTATGTATTTTATCAGGAAGCATAGATGGATGAGACTGGAAAGGTCAGTGTCCTCCTTACCATACCCAAGCACTCCGAATTTGTTGGCAATGTCCATATAGTTCTACAAGTTCATGGTGACCTAACCTTAACCCTAAGTGGAACTTTCCTAAATGGGATTTCCCCATGTATTTTACCAGAAAACATAGAAAAGGAAGGCTGGAAAGGTCAGTGCCCTCCTAACCATACCCAAGCAAACCGAGTTTCTTGGCAATGTCCATTTTGCTCTTCAAGTTCATGGTGACCTAACCCTAACCCTAAGTGGAATTTTCCTGAAGGGTATTTCCCCATGTATTGTACCAGGAAACATAGATATGGCTGGTTGGAAAAGTCAGTGCCCTCCTCACCATACCCAAGCAATCTGAGTTTCTTAGCAATGTCCATTTTGCTCTACGGGTTCATGGTGACCTAACCCTAAGTGGAATTTTTATAAATTGGATTTTCCCATATATTTTACCAGGAAGCATAGATAAAGCAGGCTGGAAATGTCAGTGCCCTCCTAACCATACCCAAGCATTCCGACTTTTTTGGCAATGTCCATTTTGCTCTACGGGTTCATGGTGACCTAACCCTAACACTAAGTGGAATTTTCCTAAATGGGATTTCCCCTTGTATTTTATCAGGAAACCTAGATAAAGCAGGTTATAAAGGTCATTGCCCTCCTAACCATAGTCAAATAGTCCTAGTTTGTTGGCAATGTCCATTTTGCTCTACGAGTTCATAGACACCTAACCCTAACCTTATGTGGAATTTTCCTAAATGGGATTTTCATGAACGCTATTTTCCCATGTATTGTACCAGGAAAGATAGATAAGGCGGGTTGGAAAAGTCAGTGCCCTCCTAACCATACCCAAGCATTCTGAGATTGTTGGCAATATCCATATGGTTCTACAAGTTCATGGTGACATAACCCTAACCCTAAGTGGAATTTTCCTAAATGGCATTTCCCCATATATTTTACCAGGAAACATATATAAAGCAGGCTGAAAATGTCAGTGTCCTTCTAATCATACCCAAGCAATTCGAGTTTCTTGGCAATGTCAATTTTACTCTATGAGTTCATGGTGACCTAACCCTAAACCTATGTGAAATTTTCCTAAATGGGATTCTCCCATTTATTTTATCAGGAAATATAGATAGGGCAGGCTGGAAATGTCAGTGTCCTCCTAACCATACCCAAGCACTCTGATTTTGTTGGCAATGTCCATTTTGCTATGCTAGTTCATGGTGACCTAACCGTAACCCTAAGTAGAATTTTCCTAAAGGTGATTTTCCCATGTATTTTACCAGGAAACATTGAAAAGGCAGGCTGGAAAGGTCAGTGCCCTCTTAACTATACCCAAGCACTCTAGGATTGTTGGCAATATCCATTTTCCTCTACAGGTTAATGTTGACCTAACCCTAACCCTAAGTGGAATTTTCCTAAATGGGATTTTCCCATGTATTTTGCAAGGAAAAATAGAAAAAGTAGGCTGGAAAGTTCAGTGCCCTCCTAACTATACCCAAGCACTCTAGGATTGTTGGCAATATCCATTTTCCTCTACGGGTTCATGGTGACCTAACCCTAACCCTAAGTGGAATTTTCCTAAATGGGATTTTCCCATGTATTTTACCAGGAAATATAGATAGGGCAGGATGGAAAAGTCAATGCCCTCCTCATATATACCCAAGCACTCCTAGTTTGTTGGCAGTGTACATTTTGCTGTAAGAGTTCATGGTGACCTAACCCTAACTCTAAGTGGAATTTTCCTCAATGGGATTTTCCCATATATTTTACCAGGAAGCATAGATAGGTGAGGCTGGAAAGGTCAGTGTCCTCCTAACCATACCCAAGCATTCCGACTTTTTTGGCGATATCCATTTTCCTCTACAGGTTCATGGTGACCTAACCGTAACCGTAAGTGGAATTTTCCTAAATGGGATTTTCCCATGTATTTTACCAGGAAACATAGATAATGCAGGCTGGAAAGTTCAGTGCCCTCCTCACCATACCAAAGCAATCTGATTTTCTTGGCAATGTCCATTTTGCTCTATGAGTTCATAGGGACCTAACCCTAACCCTAAGTGGAATTTTCCTGAAGGGTATTTCCCCATATATTGGACCAGGAAACATAGATAAAGTAGGCTGGAAAAGTGATTTCCCTCCTAACCATACCCAAGCAATCTGAGTTCGTTTGTAATGTCAATTTTGCTCTACCAGTTCATGGTGACCTAACCCTAACCCTAAGTGGAATTATCCTAAATGGGATTTTCCCATTTATTTTATCATGAAATATAGATAGGGCAGGCTGGAAAGGTAAGTGTACTCCTAATCATACCCAACTACTCCGAATTTGTTGGCAATGTCCATTTTGCTCTACAAGTTCATGGCGACCTAACCCTAACCCTAAGTGGAATTTTGCTAAATGGGATTTCCCCATGTATTTTACCAGGAAACATAGAAAAGGCAGGCTGGAAAGGTCAGTGCCATCCTAACCATATCCAAGTAATCTGAGTTTCTTGGCAGTGTCCATTTTGCTGTAACAGTTCATGGTGACATAAGCCTAACCCTAAGTGGAATTTTCCTGAAGTGTATTTCCCCATGTATTGTACCAGGAAGCATAGATGGGTGAGAATGGAAAGGTCAGTGTCCTCCTTACCATACCCAAGCACTCCGAATTTGTTGGCAATGTCCATATGGTTCTACAAGATCATGGTGACCTAAACCTAACCCTAAGTGGAATTTTGCTAAATGGGATTTCCCCATGTATTTTACCAGGAAACATAGAAAAGGCAGGGTGGAAAGGTCAGTGCCGTCCTAACCATACCCAAGTAATCTGAGTTTCTTGGCAGTGTCCATTTTGCTGTAACAGTTCATTTGTGACCTAAGCCTAACCCTAAGTGGAATTTTCCTGAAGGGTATTTCCCCATGTATTGTACCAGGAAACCTAGATATGCCGGGTTGGAAAAGTCCGTGCCCTCCTAACCATACCCAAGCAATCTGTGTTTGTTGGAAATGTCTATTTTGTTCTGTGAGATCAAGATGACCTAACCCTAACGCTAAGTGAAATTTTCCTAAATGGGATTTTCCCATGTATTTTTCCAGGAAAAAAAGATAAAGCAGGCTGGAAAGGTCATTGCCCTCCTAACCATAGCCAAGCACTCTGAGTTTGTTGGCAATGTCCATTTTGCTCTACGGGTTCATGGTGACCTAACCCTAACCCTAAGTGGAATTTTCCTAAATGGGATTTTCCCATGTATTTTACCAGAAAATATAGATAGGGCAGGATGGAAAAGTCAATGCCCTCCTCATATATACCTAAGCACTCCTAGTTTGTTGGCAGTGTACATTTTGCTGTAAGAGTTCATGGTGACCTAACCCTAACTCTAAGTGGAATTTTCCTAAATGGGATTTTCCTATGTATTTTATCAGGAAGCATAGATGGATGAGACTGGAAAGGTCAGTGTCCTCCTTACCATACCCAAGCACTCCGAATTTGTTGGCAATGTCCATATAGTTCTACAAGTTCATGGTGACCTAACCTTAACCCTAAGTGGAACTTTCCTAAATGGGATTTCCCCATGTATTTTACCAGAAAACATAGAAAAGGAAGGCTGGAAAGGTCAGTGCCCTCCTAACCATACCCAAGCAAACCGAGTTTCTTGGCAATGTCCATTTTGCTCTTCAAGTTCATGGTGACCTAACCCTAACCCTAAGTGGAATTTTCCTGAAGGGTATTTCCCCATGTATTGTACCAGGAAACATAGATATGGCTGGTTGGAAAAGTCAGTGCCCTCCTCACCATACCCAAGCAATCTGAGTTTCTTAGCAATGTCCATTTTGCTCTACGGGTTCATGGTGACCTAACCCTAAGTGGAATTTTTATAAATTGGATTTTCCCATATATTTTACCAGGAAGCATAGATAAAGCAGGCTGGAAATGTCAGTGCCCTCCTAACCATACCCAAGCATTCCGACTTTTTTGGCAATGTCCATTTTGCTCTACGGGTTCATGGTGACCTAACCCTAACACTAAGTGGAATTTTCCTAAATGGGATTTCCCCTTGTATTTTATCAGGAAACCTAGATAAAGCAGGTTATAAAGGTCATTGCCCTCCTAACCATAGTCAAATAGTCCTAGTTTGTTGGCAATGTCCATTTTGCTCTACGAGTTCATAGACACCTAACCCTAACCTTATGTGGAATTTTCCTAAATGGGATTTTCATGAACGCTATTTTCCCATGTATTGTACCAGGAAAGATAGATAAGGCGGGTTGGAAAAGTCAGTGCCCTCCTAACCATACCCAAGCATTCTGAGATTGTTGGCAATATCCATATGGTTCTACAAGTTCATGGTGACATAACCCTAACCCTAAGTGGAATTTTCCTAAATGGCATTTCCCCATATATTTTACCAGGAAACATATATAAAGCAGGCTGAAAATGTCAGTGTCCTTCTAATCATACCCAAGCAATTCGAGTTTCTTGGCAATGTCAATTTTACTCTATGAGTTCATGGTGACCTAACCCTAAACCTATGTGAAATTTTCCTAAATGGGATTCTCCCATTTATTTTATCAGGAAATATAGATAGGGCAGGCTGGAAATGTCAGTGTCCTCCTAACCATACCCAAGCACTCTGATTTTGTTGGCAATGTCCATTTTGCTATGCTAGTTCATGGTGACCTAACCGTAACCCTAAGTAGAATTTTCCTAAAGGTGATTTTCCCATGTATTTTACCAGGAAACATTGAAAAGGCAGGCTGGAAAGGTCAGTGCCCTCTTAACTATACCCAAGCACTCTAGGATTGTTGGCAATATCCATTTTCCTCTACAGGTTAATGTTGACCTAACCCTAACCCTAAGTGGAATTTTCCTAAATGGGATTTTCCCATGTATTTTGCAAGGAAAAATAGAAAAAGTAGGCTGGAAAGTTCAGTGCCCTCCTAACTATACCCAAGCACTCTAGGATTGTTGGCAATATCCATTTTCCTCTACGGGTTCATGGTGACCTAACCCTAACCCTAAGTGGAATTTTCCTAAATGGGATTTTCCCATGTATTTTACCAGGAAATATAGATAGGGCAGGATGGAAAAGTCAATGCCCTCCTCATATATACCCAAGCACTCCTAGTTTGTTGGCAGTGTACATTTTGCTGTAAGAGTTCATGGTGACCTAACCCTAACTCTAAGTGGAATTTTCCTCAATGGGATTTTCCCATATATTTTACCAGGAAGCATAGATAGGTGAGGCTGGAAAGGTCAGTGTCCTCCTAACCATACCCAAGCATTCCGACTTTTTTGGCGATATCCATTTTCCTCTACAGGTTCATGGTGACCTAACCGTAACCGTAAGTGGAATTTTCCTAAATGGGATTTTCCCATGTATTTTACCAGGAAACATAGATAATGCAGGCTGGAAAGTTCAGTGCCCTCCTCACCATACCCAAGCAATCTGAGTTTCTTAGCAATGTCCATTTTGCTCTATGAGTTCATGGTGACCTAAACCTAACCCTAAGTGGAATTTTTGTAAAATGGATTTTCCCATATATTTTACCAGGAAGCATAGATAGGTGAGGCTGGAAAGGTCAGTGTCCTCCTAACCATACCTAAGCATTCTGAGTTTGTTGGCAATATCAATTTTCCTCTACGGGTTCATGGTGACCTAACCCTAACCCTAAGTGGAATTTTCCTAAATGGGATTTTCCCATATATTTTACCAAGAAACATAGAATAAGCAGACTTGAAATGTCAGTGCCCTCCTAACCATACCCAAGCAATCCGAGTTTCTTGGCTATGTCCATTTTGCTCTACGAGTTCATGGTGACCTAACCCTAACCCTATGTGGAATTTTCCTAAATGGGATTTTCCCATTTCTTTTATCAGGAAATATAGATAGGGCAGTCTGGAAAGGTCAGTACCCTCCTAACCATACCCAAGCACTCCGAATTTGTTGGCAATGTCCATTTTGCTCTACGGGTTCATGGTGACCTAACCCTAACCCTAAGTGCAAGTTTCCTGAACGTTATTTTCCCATGTATTGTACCATGAAACATAGATATGGCGGGTTGGAGAGGTCAGTTCCCTCCTAACCATACCCAAGCATTCTGAATATCCATATTGATTCAATATCATATGATTCTACAAGTTCATGGTGAACTAACCCTAAACCTAAGTGGAATTTTCCTAAATGGGATTTCCCCATATATTTTACCAGGAAACATAGATAAAGCAGGCTGGAAATGTCAGTGCCCTCCTAATCATACCCAAGCAATTCGAGTTTCTTGGCAATGTCCATTTTGCTCTACGAGTTCATGGTGACCTAACCCTAAACCTAAGTGAAATTTTCCTAAAATGGACTTTCTCATATATTTTACCAAGAAACATAGAATAAGCAGACTTGAAATGTCAGTGCCCTCCTAACCATACCCAAGCACTCCGAGTTTTTTGGCAATGTCCATTTTGCTCTACGAGTTAATGGTGACCTATCCCTAAACCTAAGTGGAATTTTCCTAAATGGGATTTTTCAATGTATTTTACCAGGAAACATAGAAAAGACAGGGTGGTAAGGTCAGTGCCCTTCTAACCATACACAAGCACTCTGAGATTGTTGGCAATATCCATTTTGCTCTACGAGTTCATAGAGACCTAACCCTAACCTTAGGTGGAATTTTCCTAAATTGGATTTTCCCATATATTTTACAAGGAAGAATAGATAGGTCAGGCTGGAAAGGAAGGTGTCCTCCTAACCATACCCAAGCACTCTGAGTTTGTTGGCGATATCCATTTTCCTCTACAGGTTCATGGTGACCTAACCGTAACCGTAAGTGGAATTTTCCTAAATGGGATTTCCCCTTGTATTTTATCAGGAAACCTAGATAAAGCAGGCTGGAAAGTTCAGTGCCCTCCTCACCATACCCAAGCAATCTGAGTTTCTTAGCAATGTCCCTTTTGCTCTATGAGTTCATGGTGACCTAAACCTAACCCTAAGTGGAATTTTTGTAAATGGGATTTTCCCATGTATTTTACCAGGAAACATAGATAAAGCAGGCTGGAAAGGTCAGTGCCCTCCTCACCATACCCAAGCAATCTGAGTTTCTGTGCAATGTCGATTTTGCTCTATGAGTTCATGGTGACCTAACCCTAAGTGGAATTTTTGTAAATTGGATTTTCCCATATATTTTAGCAGGGAGCATAGATAGGTGAGGCTGGAAAGGTCAGTGTCCTCCTAACCATACCCAAGCATTCTGAGTTTGTTGGCAATATCAATTTTCCTCTACAGGTTCATGGTGACCTAACCCTAACCCTAAGTGGAATAGTCTTAAATGGATTTTCCCATATATTTTACCAGGAAACACAGAATAGGCAGACTGGAAATGTCAGTGCCCTCCTAACGATACCCAAGCACTCCGGGTTTTTTGGCAATGTCCATTTTGCTCTACGAGTTCATGGTCACCTAACCCTAAACCTAAGTGGAATTTTCCTAAGTGGGATTTTTCAATGTATTTTACCAGGAAACATAGAAAAGACAGGGTGGTAAGGTCAGTGCCCTTCTAACCATACCCAAGCATTCTGAGTTTGTTGGCAATATCAATTTTCCTCTACAGGTTCATGGTGACCTAACCCTAACCCTAAGTGGAATTGTCCTAAATGGATTTTCCCATGTATTTTACCAGGAAACATAGATAAAGCAGGCTGGAAAGGTCAGTGCCCTCCTCACCATACCCAAGCAATTCGAGTTTCTTGGCAATGTCCATTTTGCTCTACGAGTTCATGGTGACCTAACCCTAAACCTAAGTGAAATTTTCCTAAAATGGACTTTCTCATATATTTTACCAAGAAACATAGAATAAGCAGACTTGAAATGTCAGTGCCCTCCTAACCATACCCAAGCACTCCGAGTTTTTTGGCAATGTCCATTTTGCTCTACGAGTTAATGGTGACCTAACCCTAAACCTAAGTGGAATTTTCCTAAATGGGATTTTTCAATGTATTTTACCAGGAAACATAGAAAAGACAGGGTGGTAAGGTCAGTGCCCTTCTAACCATACACAAGCACTCTGAGATTGTTGGCAATATCCATTTTGCTCTACGAGTTCATAGAGACCTAACCCTAACCTTATGTGGAATTTTCCTAAATTGGATTTTCCCATATATTTTACCAGGAAATATAGATAGGGCAGTCAGGAAAGGTCAGTGCCCGCCTAACCATACCCAAGCAATCCGAGTTTCTTGGCAATGTCCATTTTGCTCTACGAGTTCATGGTGACCTAACCCTAACCCTAAGTGGAATTTTCCTAAATGGGATTTTCCCATTTCTTTTATCAGGAAATATAGATAGGGCAGTCTGGAAAGGTCAGTACCCTCCTAACCATACCCAAGCACTCCGAATTTGTTGGCAATGTCCATTTTGCTCTACGGGTTCATGGTGACCTAACCCTAACCCTAAGTGCAAGTTTCCTGAACGTTATTTTCCCATGTATTGTACCATGAAACATAGATATGGCGGGTTGGAGAGGTCAGTTCCCTCCTAACCATACCCAAGCATTCTGAGATTGTTGGCAATATCCATATGATTCTACAAGTTCATGGTGAACTAACCCTAACCCTAAGTGGAATTTTCCTAAATGGGATTTCCCCATATATTTTACCAGGAAACATAGATAAAGCAGGCTGGAAATGTCAGTGCCCTCCTAATCATACCCAAGCAATTCGAGTTTCTTGGCAATGTCCATTTTGCTCTACGAGTTCATGGTGACCTAACCCTAAACCTAAGTGGAATTTTCCTAAAATGGACTTTCTCATATATTTTACCAGGAAACATAGATAGGTGAGGCTGGAAAGGTTAGTGCCCTCCTAACTATACCCAAGCACTCTAGGATTGTTGGCAATATCCATTTTCCTCTACGGGTTAATGTTGACCTAACCCTAATCCTAAGTGGAATTTTCCTAAATGGGATTTTCCCATGTATTTTACCAGGAAATATAGATGGTGCAGGATGGAAAAGTCAATGCCCTCCTCATATATACCCAAGCACTCCTAGTTTGTTGGCAGTGTACATTTTGCTGTAAGAGTTGATGGTGACCTACCCCTAACTCTAAGTGGAATTTTCCTAAATGGGATTTTCCCATGTATTTTACCAGGAAGCATAGATGGGTGAGACTGGAAAGGTCAGTGTCTTCCTTACCATACCCAAGCACTCCGAATTTGTTTGCAATGTCCATTTTACTATGTGAGTTCATGGTGACCTAACCGTAACCCTAAGTAGAATTTTCCTAAAGGTGATTTTCCCATGTATTTTGTAAGGAAACAGAGAAAAGGTAGGCTGGAAAGGTCAGTGCCCTCCCAACTATACCCAAGCACTGGAGGATTGTTGGCAATATCCATTTTCCTCTACGGATTAATGTTGACCTAACCCTAACTCTAAGTAGAATTTTCCTAAATGGGTTTTTCCCGTATATTTTACCAGGAAACATAGAAAACGCAGACTGGAAATGTGAGCGCCCACCTCACCATACCCAAGCACTCTGTGTTACTTGGAGATGTCCATTTTGCTCTACGGGTTCCTGGTGACCTAACCCTAAGCGGAATTATACTAAATGGGATTTTCCCATGTATTTTGCCAGGAAATATAGATAGGGCAGTCTGGAAAGCTCAGTGCCCTCCTAACCATAGCCAAGCACTCTGACTTTGTTGGCGATGTCCATTTTGCTCTACGGGTTCATGGTGACCTAACCCTAACCCCAAGGGGAATTTTCCTAAATGGGATTTTCTCATGTATTTTACCCGGAAATAAAGCCAGGCTGGAGAGGTGAGTGCCCTCCTAACCATATCCAAGCAATCTGAGTTTGTTGGCAGTGTCCATTTTGCTTTGACTGTTCATGGTGACCTAACCCTAACCCTAAGGGGAATTTTCCTAAAATGAATTTTCTCATGTATTTTACAAGGAAACAAAGAAAAGGCAGGATGGAAAGGTCAGTGCCCTCCTAACCATCCCCAAGCACTCTGAGTTTGTTGGCAATATATATTTTGCTCTACACGTTCATGGTGACCTAACGCTAAACCTAAGTTGAATTTTCCTAAATGGGATTTTCCCATGTATTTTACCAGGAAATATAGAAAAGGCAGGCTGGAGAGGTCAGTGCCCTCCTACCATACCCAAGCAATCTGAGTTTGTTGGCAGTGTCCATTTTGCTGTAACAGTTCATGGTGACCTAACCCTAACCCTTTGTGGAATTTTCCTAAATCGGATTTTCCCATGTACTTTACCAGGAAATATAGATAGCGCAGGATGGAAATTCAATGCCCTCCTCATATATACCCAAGCACTCCTAGTTTATTGGCAGTGTCCATTTTGCTTAAGAGTTCATGGTGACCTAACCCTAACTCTAAGTGGAATTTTCCTAAATGGGATTTTCCCATGTATTTTACCAGGAAACATAGAAAAGCGAGACTGTTAATGTCAGTGTCCTCCTTACCATACCCAAGCACTCCGAATTTGTTGGCAATGTCCATATAGTTCTACAAGTTCATGGTGACCTAACCTTAACTCTAAGTGGAATTTTCCTGAAGGGTATTTCCCCATGTATTGTACATGGAAACATAGATATGTCGGGTTGGAAAAGTTAGTGCCCTCCTAACCATACCCAAGCAATCTGTGTTTGTTGGCAATGTCAATTTTGCTCTGTGAGTTCAAGGTGACCTAACCCTAACGCTAAGTGAAATTTTCCTAAATGGGATTTTCCCATATATTTTACCAGGAAGAATAGATAGGTGAGGCTGGAAAGGTAAGTGTCCTCCTAACCATACCCAAGCACTCTGAGTTTGTTGGTGATATCCATTTTCCTCTACGGGTTCATGGTGACCTAACCCTAACCCTAAGTGGAATTTTCCTAAAAGGGATTTTCCCATGTATTTTACCAGGAAAAAAAGATAAAGCAGGCTGGAAAGGTCATTGCCCTCCTAACCATAGCCAAGCACTCTGAGTTTGTTGGAAATGTCCATTTTGCTCTGCGAGTTCATAGTGACCTAACCGTAACCCTTAGTGGAATTTCCGTAAATGGGATTTTCCCATGTATTTTACCAGGAAACATAGATAAAGCAGGCTGGAAAGGTCAGTGCCCTCCTCACCATACCCAAGCAATCTGAGTTTCTTTGCAATGTCGATTTTGCTCTATGAGTTCATGGTGACCTAACCCTAAGTGGAATTTTTGTAAATTGGATTTTCCCATATATTTTATCAGGAAGCATAGATAGTGAGGCTCGAAAGGTCAGTGTCCTCCTAACCATACCTAAGCATTCTGAGTTTGTTGGCAATAACAATTTTCCTCTACGGGTTCAGGTGACCTAACCCTAACCCTAAGTGGAATTTTCCTAAATGGGATTTTCCCGTATATTTTACCAGGAAACATAGAATAGGCAGACTTGAAATGTCAGTGCCCTCCTAACCATACCCAAGCACTCCGAGTTTTTTGGCAATGTCCATTTTGCTCTACGAGTTCATGGTCACCTAACCCTAACCCTAAGTGGAATTTTCCTAAATGGGATTTCCCCATGTATTTTATCAGGAAACCTAGATAAAGCAGGATATAAAAGTCAGTGCCCTCCTCAACATAGTCAAATAGTCCTAGTTTGTTGGCAATGTCCATTTTGCTCTACGAGTTCATGGTGACCTAACCCTAACCCTAAGTGGAATTTTCCTAAATGTGATTTTTCAATGTATTTTACCAGGAAAAATAGAAAAGGCAGGGTGGTAAGGTCAGTGCCCTCCTAAGCATACACAAGCACTCTGAGATTGTTGGCAATATCCATTTTGCTCTACGAGTTCATAGAGACCTAACCCTAACCTTATGTGGAATTTTCCTAAATTGGATTTTCCCATATATTTTATCAGCAAATATAGATAGGGCAGTCAGGAAAGGTCAGTGCCCTCCTAACCATACCCAAGTAATCCGAGTTTCTTGGCAATGTCCATTTTGCTCTACGAGTTCATGGTGACCTAAACCTAAAGCTAAGTGGAATTTTCCTAAATGGGATTTTCCCACTTCTTTTATCAAGAAATATAGATAGGGCAGGCTGGAAAGGTCAGTACCCTCCTAACCATACCCAACCGAATTTGTTGGCAATATCCATTTTCCTTTACGGGTTAATGTTGACCTAACCCTAACCCTAAGTGGAATTTTCCTAAATGGGATTTTCCCATGTATTTTGTAAGGAAACATAGAAAAGGTAGGCTGGAAAGGTCAGTGCCCTCCTAACTATACCCAAGCACTGTAGGATTATTGGCAATATCCATTTTCCTCTACGGGGCCATGGTGACCTAACCCTAACCCTAAGTGGAATTTTCGTATATGGGATTTTCCCATGTATTTTACCAGGAAAAATAGATAAAGCATGCTGGAAAGGTCATTGCCCTCCTAACCATAGCCAAGCACTCTGAGTTTGTTGGCAATGTCCATTTTGCTCTGCAATTTCATGGTGACCTAACCCTAACCCTAAGTGGAATTTTCCTAAATGGGTTTTTCCCGTATATTTTACCAGGAAACATAGAAAATGCAGACTGGAAATGTCAGTGCCCACCTAACCATAGCCAAGCACTCCGAGTTTGTTGGCGATTTCCATTTTGCTCTACGCGTTCATGGTGACCTAACCCTAAGGGGAATTTTCCTAAATGGGATTTTCTCATGTATTTTACCAGGAAATATATAAAAGGCAGGCTGGAAAGGTCAGTGCCCTCCTAACCATACCCAAGCACTCTGAGTTTGTTGGCAATATCCATTTTGCTCTACAGGTTCATGGTGACCTAAACCTAACCCTAAGTTGAATTTTCCTAAATGGGATTTTCCCATGTATTTTACCAGGAAATATATAAAAGGCAGGCGGGAGATGTCAGTGCCCTCCTAACCATACCCAAGCAATCTGAGTTTGTTGGCAGTGTTTTTTTTGCTGTAACAGTTCATGGTGACCTAACCCTAACGCTAAGTGAAATTTTCCTAAATGGGATTTTCCCATATATTTTACCAGGAAGAATAGATAGGTGAGGCTGGAAAGGTAAGTGTCCTCCTAACCATACCCAAGCACTCTGAGTTTGTTGGCGATATCCATTTTCCTCTACGGGTTCATGGTGACCTAACCCTAACCCTAAGTGGAATTTTCCTAAATGGGATTTTCCCATGTATTTTACCAGGAAAAAAAGATAAAGCAGGCTGGAAAGGTCATTGCCCTCCTAACCATAGCCAAGCACTCTGAGTTTGTTGGAAATGTCCATTTTGCTCTGCGAGTTCATAGTGACCTAACCGTAACCCTTAGTGGAATTTCCGTAAATGGGATTTTCCCATGTATTTTACCAGGAAACATAGATAAAGCAGGCTGGAAAGGTCAGTGCCCTCCTCACCATACCCAAGCAATCTGAGTTTCTTTGCAATGTCGATTTTGCTCTATGAGTTCATGGTGACCTAACCCTAAGTGGAATTTTTGTAAATTGGATTTTCCCATATATTTTACCAGGGAGCATAGATAGGTGAGGCTGGAAAGGTCAGTGTCCTCCTAACCATACCCAAGCATTCTGAGTTTGTTGGCAATATCAATTTTCCTCTACAGGTTCATGGTGACCTAACCCTAACCCTAAGTGGAATTGTCCTAAATGGATTTTCCCATATATTTTACCAGGAAACACAGAATAGGCAGACTGGAAATGTCAGTGCCCTCCTAACCATACCCAAGCACTCCGGGTTTTTTGGCAATGTCCATTTTGCTCTACGAGTTCATGGTCACCTAACCCTAAACCTAAGTGGAATTTTCCTAAATGGGATTTCCCCATGTATTTTACCAGGAAAAATACATAAAGCATGGTGGAAAAGTCACTTCCCTCCTAACCATACCCAAGCACTCTGAGTTTGTTGGCAATATCCATTTTCCTCTACGGGTTGATCATGACCTAACCCTATCCCGAAGTAGAATTTTCCTAAATGGGTTTTTCCCGTATATTTTACCAGAAAACATAGAAAAGGCAGGCTGGAAAGGTCAGTGCCCTCCTAACCATCCCCAAGCACTCTGTGTTTGTTTGTGATGTCCATTTTGCTCTACGGGTTCATGGTGACCTAACCCTAACCCTAAGTGGAATTTTCCTAAATGGGATTTTCCCGTATATTTTACCAGGAAACATAGAATAGGCAGACTTGAAATGTCAGTGCCCTCCTAACCATACCCAAGCACTCCGAGTTTTTTGGCAATGTCTATTTTGCTCTACGAGTTCATGGTCACCTAACCCTAACCCTAAGTGGAATTTTCCTAAATGGGATTTCCCCATGTATTTTATCAGGAAACCTAGATAAAGCAGGATATAAAAGTCAGTGCCCTCCTCAACATAGTCAAATAGTCCTAGTTTGTTGGCAATGTCCATTTTGCTCTACGAGTTCATGGTGATCTAACCCTAACCCTAAGTGGAATTTTCCTAAATGTGATTTTTCAATGTATTTTACCAGGAAAAATAGAAAAGGCAGGGTGGTAAGGTCAGTGCCCTCCTAAGCATACACAAGCACTCTGAGATTGTTGGCAATATCCATTTTGCTCTACGAGTTCATAGAGACCTAACCCTAACCTTATGTGGAATTTTCCTAAATTGGATTTTCCCATATATTTTACCAGCAAATATAGATAGGGCAGTCAGGAAAGGTCAGTGCCCTCCTAACCATACCCAAGTAATCTGAGTTTCTTGGCAATGTCCATTTTGCTCTACAGGTTCATGGTGACCTAACCCTAAAGCTAAGTGGAATTTTCCTAAATGGGATTTTCCCACTTGTTTTATCAAGAAATATAGATAGGGCAGGCTGGAAAGGTCAGTACCCTCCTAACCATACCCAACCGAATTTGTTGGCAATATCCATTTTCCTTTACGGGTTAATGTTGACCTAACCCTAACCCTAAGTGGAATTTTCCTAAATGGGATTTTCCCATGTATTTTGTAAGGAAACATAGAAAAGGTAGGCTGGAAAGGTCAGTGCCCTCCTAACTATACCCAAGCACTGTAGGATTATTGGCAATATCCATTTTCCTCTACGGGGCCATGGTGACCTAACCCTAACCCTAAGTGGAATTTTCGTATATGGGATTTTCCCATGTATTTTACCAGGAAAAATAGATAAAGCATGCTGGAAAGGTCATTGCCCTCCTAACCATAGCCAAGCACTCTGAGTTTGTTGGCAATGTCCATTTTGCTCTGCAATTTCATGGTGACCTAACCCTAACCCTAAGTGGAATTTTCCTAAATGGGTTTTTCCCGTATATTTTACCAGGAAACATAGAAAATGCAGACTGGAAATGTCAGTGCCCACCTAACCATAGCCAAGCACTCCGAGTTTGTTGGCGATTTCCATTTTGCTCTACGCGTTCATGGTGACCTAACCCTAAGGGGAATTTTCCTAAATGGGATTTTCTCAGGTATTTTACCAGGAAATATATAAAAGGCAGGCTGGAAAGGTCAGTGCCCTCCTAACCATACCCAAGCACTCTGAGTTTGTTGGCAATATCCATTTTGCTCTACAGGTTCATGGTGACCTAAACCTAACCCTAAGTTGAATTTTCCTAAATGGGATTTTCCCATGTATTTTACCAGGAAATATATAAAAGGCAGGCGGGAGATGTCAGTGCCCTCCTAACCATACCCAAGCAATCTGAGTTTGTTGGCAGTGTTCATTTTGCTGTAACAGTTCATGGTGACCTAACCCTAACGCTAAGTGAAATTTTCCTAAATGGGATTTTCCCATATATTTTACCAGGAAGAATAGATAGGTGAGGCTGGAAAGGTAAGTGTCCTCCTAACCATACCCAAGCACTCTGAGTTTGTTGGCGATATCCATTTTCCTCTACGGGTTCATGGTGACCTAACCCTAACCCTAAGTGGAATTTTCCTAAATGGGATTTTCCCATGTATTTTACCAGGAAAAAAAGATAAAGCAGGCTGGAAAGGTCATTGCCCTCCTAACCATAGCCAAGCACTCTGAGTTTGTTGGAAATGTCCATTTTGCTCTGCGAGTTCATAGTGACCTAACCGTAACCCTTAGTGGAATTTCCGTAAATGGGATTTTCCCATGTATTTTACCAGGAAACATAGATAAAGCAGGCTGGAAAGGTCAGTGCCCTCCTCACCATACCCAAGCAATCTGAGTTTCTTTGCAATGTCGATTTTGCTCTATGAGTTCATGGTGACCTAACCCTAAGTGGAATTTTTGTAAATTGGATTTTCCCATATATTTTACCAGGGAGCATAGATAGGTGAGGCTGGAAAGGTCAGTGTCCTCCTAACCATACCCAAGCATTCTGAGTTTGTTGGCAATATCAATTTTCCTCTACAGGTTCATGGTGACCTAACCCTAACCCTAAGTGGAATTGTCCTAAATGGATTTTCCCATATATTTTACCAGGAAACACAGAATAGGCAGACTGGAAATGTCAGTGCCCTCCTAACCATACCCAAGCACTCCGGGTTTTTTGGCAATGTCCATTTTGCTCTACGAGTTCATGGTCACCTAACCCTAAACCTAAGTGGAATTTTCCTAAATGGGATTTCCCCATGTATTTTACCAGGAAAAATACATAAAGCATGGTGGAAAAGTCACTTCCCTCCTAACCATACCCAAGCACTCTGAGTTTGTTGGCAATATCCATTTTCCTCTACGGGTTGATCATGACCTAACCCTATCCCGAAGTAGAATTTTCCTAAATGGGTTTTTCCCGTATATTTTACCAGAAAACATAGAAAAGGCAGGCTGGAAAGGTCAGTGCCCTCCTAACCATCCCCAAGCACTCTGTGTTTGTTTGTGATGTCCATTTTGCTCTACGGGTTCATGGTGACCTAACCCTAACCCTAAGTGGAATTTTCCTAAATGGGATTTTCCCGTATATTTTACCAGGAAACATAGAATAGGCAGACTTGAAATGTCAGTGCCCTCCTAACCATACCCAAGCACTCCGAGTTTTTTGGCAATGTCTATTTTGCTCTATGAGTTCATGGTGATCTAACCCTAACCCTAAGTGGAATTTTCCTAAATGGGATTTCCCCATGTATTTTATCAGGAAACCTAGATAAAGCAGGATATAAAAGTCAGTGCCCTCCTCAACATAGTCAAATAGTCCTAGTTTGTTGGCAATGTCCATTTTGCTCTGCGATTTCATGGTGACCTAACCGTAACCCTAAGTGGAATTTTCCTGAATGGGATTTTCCCATGTATTTTACCAGGAAACATAGATAAAGCAGGCTGGAAAGGTCACTTCCCTCCTAACCATACCCAGGTACTCTGAGTTTGTTGGCAATATCCATTTTCCTCTACGGGTTCATCATGACCTAACCCTAACCCTAAGTGGAATTTTCCTAAATGGGTTTTTCCCATGTATTTTACGAGAAAGCATAGAAAAGTCAGGATGGAAAGGTCAGTGCCCTCCTAACCATCCCCAAGCACTCTGAGTTTGTTCGCAATATCCATTTTGCTCTACAGGTTCATGGTGACCTAAACCTAACCCTAAGTTGAATTTTCCTAAATGGGATTTTCCCATGTATTTTACCAGGAAATATATAAAAGGCAGGCGGGAGATGTCAGTGCCCTCCTAACCAGACCCAAGCAATCTGAGTTTGTTGGCAGTGTTCATTTTGCTGTAACAGTTCATGGTGACCTAACCCTAACCCTATGTGGAATTTTCCTAAATCGGATTTTCCCATGTATTTTACGAGAAAGCATAGAAAAGTCAGGATGGAAAGGTCAGTGCCCTCCTAACCATCCCCAAGCACTCTGCGTTTGTTGGTGATGTCCATTTGCTCTACGGGTTCATGGTGACCTAACCCTTACTCTAAGTGGAATTTTCCTAAATGGGATTTTCCCATGTATTTTACCAGGAAACATAGAAATGGCAGACTGTTAATGTCAGTGCCCTCCTAACCATACCCAAGCACTCTGAGATTGTTGGCAATATCCATTTTGTTCTACGAGTTCATGGTGACCTAACTGTAACCCTAAGTGGAATTTTCCTAAATCGGATTTCCCTATGTATTTTACCAGGAAATATAGAAAAAGCAGACGGTTAATATGAGTGCCCTCCTAACGATACCCAAGCACTCTGAGTTTGTTGGTAATATCCATTTTGCTCTACAGGTTTATGGTGACCTAACCCTAACCCTAACTTGAATTTTCCTAAATTGGATTTTCCCATGTATTTTACCAGGAAACATAGAAAAGGCAGACTGTTAATGTCAGTGCCCTCCTAACCAAACCCAAGCACTCTGAGATTATTGGCAATATCCATTTTGTTCTACGAGTTCATGGTGACCTAAGCGTAACCCTAAGTGGAATTTTCCTAAATGGGATTTTCCCATGTATTTTACCAGGAAACATAGATAAAGGAGGCTGGAAAATCAGTGTTCTCCTAACTATACCCAAGCACTTTGAGTTTGTTGGCAATATCCATTTTGCTCTACAGGTTCATGGTGACCTAAGCGTAACCCTAAGTGGAATTTTCCTAAATGGGAATTTCCCATGTATTTTACCAGGAAACATAGATAAAGGAGGCTTGAAAATCAGTGTTCTCCTAACTATCCCCAAGCACTTTGAGTTTGTTGGCAATATCCATTTTGCTCTACAGGTTCATGGTGACCTAACCCTAACCCCAAGTGGAATTTTCCTAAATGGGATTTTCCCATGTATTTAGCAGGAAATATAGATAAGGCAGGATGGAAAGGTCAGTGCCCTCCTCATATATACCCAAGCACGCCTAGTTTGTTTGATGTGTCCATTTTGCTTTTAGAGTTCATGGTGACCTAATCCTAAACCTAAGTGGAATTTTCCTAAATGGGATTTTCCGATGTATTTTACCAGAAAACATAGAAAAGGCAGGCTGGAAAGGTCAGTGCCCTCCTAACCATACCCAAGGACTCCGAGTTCGTTGGTAATATCCATTTTCCTCTACAGGTTCATGGTGACCTTACCCTAACCCCAAATTGAATTTTCCTAAATGGGATTTTCCCATGTATTTTTCCAGGAAATATAGAAAAGGCAGGCTGGAAAAGTCAGTGCCCTCCTAACCATACCCAAGCACTCCTTGTTTGTTGGTGATGTCCATTTTGCTGTATGGATTCATGGTGACCTAACCTTAACCCTAAGTAGAATTTTCCTAAATGGGTTTTTCCCGTATATTTTACCAGAAAACATAGAAAAGGCAGGCTGGAAAGGTCAGTGCCCTCCTAACTATCCCCAAGCACTCTGTGTTTGTTGGTGATGTCCATTTTGCTCTACGAGTTCATGGTGATCTAACCGTAACCCTAAGTGGAATTTTCGTAAATCGGATTTCCCTATGTATTTTACCAGGAAATACAGAAAAAGCAGACTGTTAATATGAGTGCCCTCCTAACGATACCCAAGCACTCTGAGTTTGTTGGTAATATCCATTTTGCTCTACAGGTTTATGGTGACCTAACCCTAACCCCAAGTGGAATTTTCCTAAATGGGATTTCCCTATGTATTTTACCAGGAAATATAGAAAAAGCAGATTGTTAATATGAGTGCCCTCCTAACGATACCCAAGCACTCTGAGTTTGTTGGTAATATACATTTTGCTCTACAGGTTTATGGTGACCTAACCCTAACCCTAACTTGAATTTTCCTAAATTGGATTTTCCCATGTATTTTACCTGGAAACATAGAAAAGGCAGACTGTTAATGTCAGGGCCCTCCTAACCAAACCCAAGCAGTCTGAGATTGTTGGCAATATCCATTTTGTTCTACGAGTTCATGGTGACCTAAGCGTAACCCTAAGTGGAATTTTCCTAAATGGGATTTTCCCATGTATTTTACCAGGAAACATAGATAAAGGAGGCTGGAAAATCAGTGTTCTCCTAACTATCCCCAAGCACTTTGAGTTTGTTGGCAATATCCATTTTGCTCTACAGGTTCATGGTGACCTAACCCTAACCCCAAGTGGAATTTTCCTAAATGGGATTTTCCCATGTATTTAGTAGGAAATATAGATAAGGCAGGATGGAAAGGTCAGTGCCCTCCTCATATATACCCAAGCACGCCTAGTTTGTTTGATGTGTCCATTTTGCTTTTAGAGTTCATGGTGACCTAATCCTAAACCTAAGTGGAATTTTCCTAAATGGGATTTTCCGATGTATTTTACCAGAAAACATAGAAAAGGCAGGCTGGAAAGGTCAGTGCCCTCCTAACCATCCCCAAGCACTCTGTGTTTGTTTGTGATGTCCATTTTGCTCTACGGGTTCATGGTGACCTAACCCTAACCCTAAGTGGAATTTTCCTAAATGGGATTTTCCCGTATATTTTACCAGGAAACATAGAATAGGCAGACTTGAAATGTCAGTGCCCTCCTAACCATACCCAAGCACTCCGAGTTTTTTGGCAATGTCTATTTTGCTCTACGAGTTCATGGTGATCTAACCCTAAACCTAAGTGGAATTTTCCTAAATGGGATTTCCCCATGTATTTTATCAGGAAACCTAGATAAAGCAGGATATAAAAGTCAGTGCCCTCCTCAACATAGTCAAATAGTCCTAGTTTGTTGGCAATGTCCATTTTGCTCTGCGATTTCATGGTGACCTAACCGTAACCCTAAGTGGAATTTTCCTGAATGGGATTTTCCCATGTATTTTACCAGGAAACATAGATAAAGCAGGCTGGAAAGGTCACTTCCCTCCTAACCATACCCAGGTACTCTGAGTTTGTTGGCAATATCCATTTTCCTCTACGGGTTCATCATGACCTAACCCTAACCCTAAGTGGAATTTTCCTAAATGGGTTTTTCCCGTATATTTTACCAGGAAACATAGAAAATGCAGACTGGAAATGTCAGTGCCCTCCTAACCATACCCAAGCACTCTGAGTTTGTTGGCAATATCCATTTTGCTCTACAGGTTCATGGTGACCTAAACCTAACCCTAAGTTGAATTTTCCTAAATGGGATTTTCCCATGTATTTTTCCAGGAAATATAGAAAAGGCAGGCTGGAAAAGTCAGTGCCCTCCTAACCATACCCAAGCACTCCTTGTTTGTTGGTGATGTCCATTTTACTGTATGGATTCATGGTGACCTAACCTTAACCCTAAGTGGAATTTTCCTAAATGGGATTTTCCCATGTATTTTGTAAGGAAACATAGAAAAGGTAGGCTGGAAACGTCAGTGCCCTCCTAACTATACCCAAGCACTGTAGGATTATTGGAAATATCCATTTTCCTCTACGGGGCCATGGTGACCTAACCCTAACCCTAAGTGGAATTTTTGTAAATTGGATTTTCCCATATATTTTACCAGGGAGCATAGATAGGTGAGGCTGGAAAGGTCATTGTCCTCCTAACCATACCCAAGCATTCTGAGTTTGTTGGCAATATCAATTTTCCTCTACAGGTTCATGGTGACCTAACCCTAACCCTAAGTGGAATTGTCCTAAATGGATTTTCCCATATATTTTACCAGGAAACACAGAATAGGCAGACTGGAAATGTCAGTGCCCTCCTAACCATACCCAAGCACTCCGGGTTTTTTGGCAATGTCCATTTTGCTCTACGAGTTCATGGTCACCTAACCCTAAACCTAAGTGGAATTTTCCTAAATGGGATTTCCCCATGTATTTTACCAGGAAAAATACATAAAGCATGGTGGAAAAGTCACTTCCCTCCTAACCATACCCAAGCACTCTGAGTTTGTTGGCAATATCCATTTTCCTCTACGGGTTGATCATGACCTAACCCTATCCCGAAGTAGAATTTTCCTAAATGGTTTTTCCCGTATATTTTACCAGAAAACATAGAAAAGGCAGGCTGGAAAGGTCAGTGCCCTCCTAACCATCCCCAAGCACTCTGTGTTTGTTTGTGATGTCCATTTTGCTCTTACGGGTTCATGGTGACCTAACCCTAACCCTAAGTGGAATTTTCCTAAATGGGATTTTCCCGTATATTTTACCAGGAAACATAGAATAGGCAGACTTGAAATGTCAGTGCCCTCCTAACCATACCCAAGCACTCCGAGTTTTTTGGCAATGTCTATTTTGCTCTACGAGTTCATGGTGATCTAACCCTAACCCTAAGTGGAATTTTCCTAAATGGGATTTCCCCATGTATTTTATCAGGAAACCTAGATAAAGCAGGATATAAAAGTCAGTGCCCTCCTCAACATAGTCAAATAGTCCTAGTTTGTTGGCAATGTCCATTTTGCTCTGCGATTTCATGGTGACCTAACCGTAACCCTAAGTGGAATTTTCCTGAATGGGATTTTCCCATGTATTTTACCAGGAAACATAGATAAAGCAGGCTGGAAAGGTCACTTCCCTCCTAACCATACCCAGGTACTCTGAGTTTGTTGGCAATATCCATTTTCCTCTACGGGTTCATCATGACCTAACCCTAACCCTAAGTGGAATTTTCCTAAATGGGTTTTTCCCGTATATTTTACCAGGAAACATAGAAAATGCAGACTGGAAATGTCAGTGCCCACTTAACCATAGCCAAGCACTCCGAGTTTGTTGGCGATTTCCATTTTGCTCTACGCGTTCATGGTGACCTAACCCTAAGGGGAATTTTCCTAAATGGGATTTTCTCATGTATTTTACCAGGAAACAAAGAAAAGGCAGGCTGGAAAGGTCAGTGCCCTCCTAACCATACCCAAGCACTCTGAGTTTGTTGGCAATATCCATTTTGCTCTACAGGTTCATGGTGACCTAAACCTAACCCTAAGTTGAATTTTCCTAAATGGGATTTTCCCATGTATTTTACCAGGAAATATATAAAAGGCAGGCGGGAGATGTCAGTGCCCTCCTAACCATACCCAAGCAATCTGAGTTTGTTGGCAGTGTTCATTTTGCTGTAACAGTTCATGGTGACCTAACCCTAACCCTATGTGGAATTTTCCTAAATCGGATTTTCCCATGTATTTTACGAGAAAGCATAGAAAAGTCAGGATGGAAAGGTCAGTGCCCTCCTAACCATCCCCAAGCACTCTGCGTTTGTTGGTGATGTCCATTTGCTCTACGGGTTCATGGTGACCTAACCCTTACTCTAAGTGGAATTTTCCTAAATGGGATTTTCCTATGTATTTTACCAGGAAACATAGAAATGGCAGACTGTTAATGTCAGTGCCCTCCTAACCATACCCAAGCACTCTGAGATTGTTGGCAATATCCATTTTGTTCTACGAGTTCATGGTGACCTAACTGTAACCCTAAGTGGAATTTTCCTAAATCGGATTTCCCTATGTATTTTACCAGGAAATATAGAAAAAGCAGACTGTTAATATGAGTGCCCTCCTAACGATACCCAAGCACTCTGAGTTTGTTGGTAATATCCATTTTGCTCTACAGGTTTATGGTGACCTAACCCTAACCCTAACTTGAATTTTCCTAAATTGGATTTTCCCATGTATTTTACCAGGAAACATAGAAAAGGCAGACTGTTAATGTCAGTGCCCTCCTAACCAAAGCCAAGCACTCTGAGATTATTGGCAATATCCATTTTGTTCTACGAGTTCATGGTGACCTAAGCGTAACCCTAAGTGGAATTTTCCTAAATGGGATTTTCCCATGTATTTTACCAGGAAACATAGATAAAGGAGGCTGGAAAATCAGTGTTCTCCTAACTATCCCCAAGCACTTTGAGTTTGTTGGCAATATCCATTTTGCTCTACAGGTTCATGGTGACCTAACCCTAACCCCAAGTGGAATTTTCCTAAATGGGATTTTCCCATGTATTTAGCAGGAAATATAGATAAGGCAGTATGGAAAGGTCAGTGCCCTCCTCATATATACCCAAGCACGCCTAGTTTGTTTGATGTGTCCATTTTGCTTTTAGAGTTCATGGTGACCTAACCCTAAACCTAAGTGGAATTTTCCTAAATGGGATTTTCCGATGTATTTTACCAGAAAACATAGAAAAGGCAGGCTGGAAAAGTCAGTGCCCTCCTAACCATACCCAAGCACTCCTTGTTTGTTGGTGATGTCCATTTTGCTGTATGGATTCATGGTGACCTAACCTTAACCCTAAGTAGAATTTTCCTAAATGGGTTTTTCCCGTATATTTTACCAGAAAACATAGAAAAGGCAGGCTGGAAAGGTCAGTGCCCTCCTAACTATCCCCAAGCACTCTGTGTTTGTTGGTGATGTCCATTTTGCTCTACGGGTTCATGGTGACCTAACCCTTACCCTAAGTGGAATTTTCCTAAATGGGATTTTCCCATGTATTTTACCAGGAAATATAGATAGTGCAGGATGGAAAAATCAATGCCCTCCTCATATATACCCAAGCACTCCTAGTTTGATGTCAGTGTCCATTTTGTTGTAAGAGTTCATGGTGACCTAACCCTTACCATAACTGGAATTTTCCTGAATGGGATTTCCCCATGTATTTTAGCAGGAAAAATACATAAAGCAAGGTGGAAATGTCACTTCCCTCCTAACCATACCCAAGCACTCTGAGTTTGTTGGCAATATCCATTTTCCTCTACGGGTTGATCATGACCTAACCCTAACCCTAAGTGGAATTTTCCTAAATGGATTTTTCCCGTATATTTTACCAGGAAACCTAAAAAAGGCAAACTGGAAATATCAGTGCCCTCCTAACCATACCCAAGTACTCCGAGTTTTTTGGCAATGTTTTGCTCTACGAGTTCATGGTGACCTTACCTTAAACCTAAGTGGAATTTTCCTAAATGGGATTTTTCGATGTATTTTACCAGGAAATATAGAAAAGGCAGGCTGGAAAAGTCAGTGCCCTCCTAACGATACCCAAGCAATCTGAGTTTGTTGGCAGTGTCCATTTTGCTGTAACAGTTCATGGTGACCTAAGCCTAACCCTACGTGGAATTTTCCTAAATCGGATTTTCCAATGTATTTTACCAGAAAAGATAGAAAAGGCAGGCTGTAAAGGTCAGTGCCCTCCTCACCATACCCAAGCACTCTGATATTGTTGGCAATATCCATTTTGCTTTTAGAGTTCATGGTGACCTAACCCTTACCATAACTGGAATTTTCTTGAATGGGATTTCCCAATGTATTTTACCAGGAAAAATACATAAAGCAAGGTGGAAATGTCACTTCCCTCCTAACCATACCCAAGCACTCTGAGTTTGTTGGCAATATCCATTTTCCTCTACGGGTTCATCATGACCTAACCCTAACCCTAAGTGGAATTTTCCTAAATGGGTTTTTCCCTTATATTTTACCAGGAAACCTAAAAAAGGCAAACTGGAAATATCAGTGCTCTCCTAACCATACCCAAGTACTCCGAGTTTTTTGGCAATGTTTTGCTCTACGAGTTCATGGTGACCTAACCCTAAACCTAAGTGGAATTTTCCTAAATGGGATTTTCCCATGTATTTTACCAGGAAATATAGATAGTGCAGGATGGAAAAATCAATGCCCTCCTCATATATACCCAAGCACTCCTAGTTTGATCTCAGTGTCCATTTTGTTGTAAGAGTTCATGGTGACCTAACCCTTACCATAACTGGAATTTTCCTGAATCGGATTTCCCCATGTATTTTACCAGGAAAAATACATAAAGCAAGGTGGAAATGTCACTTCCCTCCTAACCATACCCAAGCACTCTGAGTTTGTTGGCAATATCCATTTTCCTCTACGGGTTGATCATGACCTAACCCTAACCCTAAGTGGAATTTTCCTAAATGGATTTTTCCCGTATATTTTACCAGGAAACCTAAAAAAGGCAAACTGGAAATATCAGTGCCCTCCTAACCATACCCAAGTACTCCGAGTTTTTTGGCAATGTTTTGCTCTACGAGTTCATGGTGACCTTACCTTAAACCTAAGTGGAATTTTCCTAAATGGGATTTTTCGATGTATTTTACCAGGAAATATAGAAAAGGCAGGCTGGAAAAGTCAGTGCCCTCCTAACGATACCCAAGCAATCTGAGTTTGTTGGCAGTGTCCATTTTGCTGTAACAGTTCATGGTGACCTAAGCCTAACCCTACGTGGAATTTTCCTAAATCGGATTTTCCAATGTATTTTACCAGAAAAGATAGAAAAGGCAGGCTGTAAAGGTCAGTGCCCTCCTCACCATACCCAAGCACTCTGATATTGTTGGCAATATCCATTTTGCTTTTAGAGTTCATGGTGACCTAACCCTTACCATAACTGGAATTTTCCTGAATGGGATTTCCCAATGTATTTTACCAGGAAAAATACATAAAGCAAGGTGGAAATGTCACTTCCCTCCTAACCATACCCAAGCACTCTGAGTTTGTTGGCAATATCCATTTTCCTCTACGGGTTCATCATGACCTAACCCTAACCCTAAGTGGAATTTTCCTAAATGGGTTTTTCCCTTATATTTTACCAGGAAACCTAAAAAAGGCAAACTGGAAATATGAGTGCCCTCCTAAACATACCCAAGTACTCTGAGTTTTTTGGCAATGTCCATTTTGCTCTACGGGTTCATGGTGACCTAACCCTAACCCTAAGTGGAATTTTCCTGAAGGGTATCTCCCCATGTATTGTACCAGGAAATATAGATAGGGCAGGATGGAAATGTCAGGGCCCTCCTAACTATACCCAAGCACTCTAAGTTTGTTGGCTATGTCCATTTAGTTCTACGAGTTCATGGTGACCTAACCCTAACCCTAAGTGGAATTTTCCTAAGTGGGATTTCCCCATGTATTTTATCAGGAAACATAGAAAAGGCACGCTGGAAAGGTCAGTGCCCTCCTAACTATAGCCAAGCACTCTAGGATTGTTGGCAATATCCATTTTCCTCTACGGGTTAATGTTGACCTAACCCTAACCTACGTGGAATTTTCCTAAATGGTTTTTTCCCATATATTTTACCAAGAAACATAGAATAAGCAGACTTGAAATGTCAGTGCCCTCCTAACCATACCCAAGCACTCCGAGTTTTTTGGCAATGTCCATTTTGCTCTACGAGTTCATGGTGATCTAACCCTAAGTGGAATTTTCCTAAATGTGATTTTTCAATGTATTTTACCAGGAAACATAGAAAAGGAAGGGTGGTAAGGTCAGTGCCCTCCTAACCATACACAAGAACTCTGAGATTGTTTGCAATATCCATTTTGCTCTACGAGTTCATAGAGACCTAACCCTAACCTTATGTGGAATTTTCCTAAATGGGATTTTCCCATATATTTTACCAGGAAATATAGATAGGGCAGTCAGGAGAGGTCAGTGCCCTCCTAACCATACCCAAGCAATCCGAGTTTCTTGGCAATGTCCATTTTGCTCTACGGGTTCATGGTGACCTAACCCTAACCCTAAGTGGAATTTTCCTGAAGGGTATCTCCCCATGTATTGTACCAGGAAATATAGATAGGGCAGGATGGAAATGTCAGGGCCCTCCTAACCATACCCAAGCACTCTAAGTTTGTTGGCTATGTCCATTTAGTTCTACAGTTCATGGTGACCTAACCCTAACCCTAAGTGGAATTTTCCTAAGTGGGATTTCCCCATGTATTTTATCAGGAAACATAGAAAAGGCACGCTGGAAAGGTCAGTGCCCTCCTAACTATAGCCAAGCACTCTAGGATTGTTGGCAATGTCCATTTTCCTCTACGGGTTAATGTTGACCTAACCCTAACCCTACGTGGAATTTTCCTAAATGGTTTTTTCCCATATATTTTACCAAGAAACATAGAATAAGCAGACTTGAAATGTCAGTGCCCTCCTAACCATACCCAAGCACTCCGAGTTTTTTGGCAATGTCCATTTTGCTCTACGAGTTCATGGTGATCTAACCCTAAGTGGAATTTTCCTAAATGTGATTTTTCAATGTATTTTACCAGGAAACATAGAAAAGGAAGGGTGGTAAGGTCAGTGCCCTCCTAACCATACACAAGAACTCTGAGATTGTTTGCAATATCCATTTTGCTCTACGAGTTCATAGAGACCTAACCCTAACCTTATGTGGAATTTTCCTAAATGGGATTTTCCCTTATATTTTACCAGGAAATATAGATAGGGCAGTCAGGAGAGGTCAGTGCCCTCCTAACCATACCCAAGCAATCCGAGTTTCTTGGCAATGTCCATTTTGCTCTACGGGTTCATGGTGACCTAACCCTAACCCTAAGTGGAATTTTCCTGAAGGGTATCTCCCCATGTATTGTACCAGGAAATATAGATAGGGCAGGATGGAAATGTCAGGGCCCTCCTAACCATACCCAAGCACTCTAAGTTTGTTGGCTATGTCCATTTAGTTCTACGAGTTCATGGTGACCTAACCCTAACCCTAAGTGGAATTTTCCTAAGTGGGATTTCCCCATGTATTTTATCAGGAAACATAGAAAAGGCACGCTGGAAAGGTCAGTGCCCTCCTAACTATAGCCAAGCACTCTAGGATTGTTGGCAATATCCATTTTCCTCTACGGGTTAATGTTGACCTAACCCTAACCCTACGTGGAATTTTCCTAAATGGTTTTTTCCCATATATTTTACCAAGAAACATAGAATAAGCAGACTTGAAATGTCAGTGCCCTCCTAACCATACCCAAGCACTCCGAGTTTTTTGGCAATGTCCATTTTGCTCTACGAGTTCATGGTGATCTAACCCTAAGTGGAATTTTCCTAAATGTGATTTTTCAATGTATTTTACCAGGAAACATAGAAAAGGAAGGGTGGTAAGGTCAGTGCCCTCCTAACCATACACAAGAACTCTGAGATTGTTTGCAATATCCATTTTGCTCTACGAGTTCATAGAGACCTAACCCTAACCTTATGTGGAATTTTCCTAAATGGGATTTTCCCATATATTTTACCAGGAAATATAGATAGGGCAGTCAGGAGAGGTCAGTGCCCTCCTAACCATACCCAAGCAATCCGAGTTTCTTGGCAATGTCCATTTTGCTCTACGGGTTCATGGTGACCTAACCCTAACCCTAAGTGGAAGTTTCCTGAACGTTATTTTCCCATGTATTGTACCATGAAACATAGATATGGCGGGTTGGAGAGGTCAGTACCCTCCTAACCATACCCAAGCATTCTGAGATTGTTGGCAATATACATATGATTCTACAAGTTCATGGTGAACTAACCCTAACCCTAAGTGGAATTTTCCTAAATGGGATTTCCCCATATATTTTACCAGGAAACATAGATAAAGCAGGCTGGAAATGTCAGTGCCCTCCTAATCATACCCAAGCAATTCGAGTTTCTTGGCAATGTCCATTTTGCTCTTCGAGTTCATGGTGACCTAACCCTAAACCTAAGTGGAATTTTCCTAAATTGGACTTTCTCATATATTTTACCAGGAAACATAGATAGGTGAGGGTGGAAAGGTCAGTGCCATCCTAACTATACCCAAGCACTCTAGGATTGTTGGCAATATCCATTTTCCTCTACGGGTTAATGTTGACCTAACCCTAACCCTAAGTGGAATTTTCCTAAATGGGATTTTCCCATGTATTTTACCAGGAAATATAGATGGTGCAGGATGGAAAAGTCAATGCCCTCCTCATATATACCCAAGTACTCCTAGTTTGTTGGCAGTGTACATTTTGCTGTAAGAGTTGATGGTGACCTACCCCTAACTCTAAGTGGAATTTTCCTAAATGGGATTTTCCCATGTATTTTACCAGGAAGCATAGATGGGTGAGACTGGAAAGGTCAGTGTCTTCCTTACCATACCCAAGCACTCCGAATTTGTTGGCAATGTCCATTTTACTATGTGAGTTCATGTTGACCTAACCGTAACCCTAAGTAGAATTTTCCTAAAGGTGATTTTCCCATGTATTTTGTAAGGAAACATAGAAAAGGTAGGCTGGAAAGGTCAGTGCCCTCTTAACTATACCCAAGCACTGTAGGATTGTTGGCAATATCCATTTTCCTCTATGGGTTAATGTTGACCTAACCCTACTCTAAGTGGAATTTTCCTAAATGGGTTTTTCCCGTATATTTTACCAGGAAACATAGAAAACGCAGACTGGAAATGTGAGCGCCCACCTAACCATACCCAAGCACTCTGTGTTACTTGGAGATGTCCATTTTGCTCTACGGGTTCCTGGTGACCTAACCCTAAGTGGAATTTTCCTAAATGGGATTTTCCCATGTATTTTACCAGGAAATATAGATAGGGCAGTCTGGAAAGCTCAGTGCCCTCCTAACCATAGCCAAGCACTCTGACTTTGTTGGCGATCTCCATTTTGCTCTACGGGTTCATGGTGACCTAACCCTAACCCCAAGGGGAATTTTCCTAAATGGGATTTTCTCATGTATTTTACCCGGAAATAAAGCCAGGCTGGAGAGGTCAGTGCCCTCCTAACCATACCCAAGCAATCTGAGTTTGTTGGCAGTGTCCATTTTGCTTTAACAGTTCATGTTGACCTAACCCTAACAATAAGGGGAATTTTCCTAAAATGAATTTTCTCATGTATTTTACAAGGAAACAAAGAAAAGGCAGGATGGAAAAGTCATTGCCCTCCTAACCATCCCCAAGCACTCTGAGTTTGTTGGCAATATATATTTTGCTCTACAGGTTCATGGTGACCTAACCCTAACCCTAAGTTGAATTTTCCTAAATGGGATTTTCCCATGTATTTTACCAGGAAATATAGAAAAGGCAGGCTGGAGAGGTCAGTGCCCTCCGATCCATACCCAAGCAATCTGAGTTTGTTGGCAGTGTCCATTTGCTGTAACAGTTCATGGTGACCTAACCCTAACCCTTCGTGGAATTTTCCTAAATTGGATTTTCCCATGTACTTTACCAGGAAATATAGATAGCGCAGGATGGAAATTCAATGCCCTCCTCATATATACCCAAGCACTCCTAGTTTATTGGCAGTGTCCATTTTGCTTAAGAGTTCATGGTGACCTAACCCTAACTCTAAGTGGAATTTTCCTAAATGGGATTTTCCCATGTATTTTACCAGGAAACATAGAAAAGGGAGACTGTTAATGTCAGTGTCCTCCTTACCATACCCAAGCACTCCGAATTTGTTGGCAATGTCCATATAGTTCTACAAGTTCATGGTGACCTAACCTTAACCCTAAGTGGAATTTTCCTGAAGTGTATTTCTCCATGTATTGTACATGGAAACATAGATATGGCGGGTTGGAAAAGTGAGTGCCCTCCTAACCATACCCAAGCAATCTGTGTTTGTTGGCAATGTCCATTTTGTTGTAAGAGTTCATGGTGACCTAACCCTTACCATAACTGGAATTTTCCTGAATGGGATTTCCCCATGTATTTTACCAGGAAAAATACATAAAGCAAGGTGGAAATGTCACTTCCCTCCTAACCATACCCAAGCACTCTGAGTTTGTTGGCAATATCCATTTTCCTCTACGGGTTGATCATGACCTAACCCTAACCCTAAGTGGAATTTTCCTAAATGGGTTTTTCCCGTATATTTTACCAGGAAACCTAAAAAAGGCAAACTGGAAATATCAGTGCCCTCCTAACCATACCCAAGTACTCCGAGTTTTTTGGCAATGTCCATTTTGCTCTACGAGTTCATGGTGACCTAACCCTAAACCTAAGTGGAATTTTCCTAAATGGGATTTTTCGATGTATTTTACCAGAAAACATAGAAAGGCAGGCTGAAAAGGTCAGTGCCCTCCTAACCACACCCAAGGACTCCGAGTTTGTTGGTAATATCCATTTTGCTCTACAGGTTCATGGTGACCTAACCCTAACCCCAAATTAAATTTTCCTAAATGGGATTTTCCCATGTATTTTACCAGGAAATATAGAAAAGGCAGGCTGGAAAAGTCAGTGCCCTCCTAACGATACCCAAGCAATCTGAGTTTGTTGGCAGTTTCCATTTTGCTGTAACAGTTCATGGTGACCTAAGCCTAACCCTACGTGGAATTTTCCTAAATCGGATTTTCCAATGTATTTTACCAGAAAAGATAGAAAAGGCAGGCTGGAAAGGTCAGTGCCCTCCTAACTATCCCCAAGCACTCTGTGTTTGTTGGTGATGTCCATTTTGCTCTACGGGTTCATGGTGACCTAACCCTTACCCTAAGTGGAATTTTCCTAAATGGGATTTTCCCATGTATTTTACCAGGAAATATAGATAGTGCAGGATGGAAAAATCAATGCCCTCCTCATATATACCCAAGCACTCCTAGTTTGATGTCAGTGTCCATTTTGTTGTAAGAGTTCATGGTGACCTAACCCTTACCATAACTGGAATTTTCCTGAATGGGATTTCCCCTTGTATTTTACCAGGAAAAATACATAAAGCAAGGTGGAAATGTCACTTCCCTCCTAACCATACCCAAGCACTCTGAGTTTGTTGGCAATATCCATTTTCCTCTACGGGTTGATCATGACCTAACCCTAACCCTAAGTGGATTGTCCTAATGGCTATTTTCCCGTATATTTTACCATAGAACCTAAAAAAGGCAAACTGGAATATCAGTGCCCTTCCTAACCATATTCCTACCCACGTACTCCGAGTTTTTGGCAATGTTTTGCTCTATGATTTCATGGTGTGACCTAACCTAGAACCTAAGTGGAGTTTTCCTAAATGGGATTTTTCTCGATGTAATTTTACCAGAAAACATAGAAAAAGGCAGGCTGGAAAGGTTCAGTAGCCCTCCTACCCACCAAGGACTCCGAGTTTTGTTGGGGAGTAATATCCAATTTGCTCTCTACAGGTTAGCCATGGTGACCTTACTAACCCAAATTGATTTTCTAATATGGGAATTTCCCATGTATTTTACCTAGGAATATAGAAAAAGGCACTCCTGGAAAGTCAGTGCCTCCAACGATACCCAAGCAAATCTGATTTTGTTGGCAGTGTCAGTTTTGCTGTAACGTTCATGGTGACCTAAGCCTAACCCTACGTGGATTTTCCTAAATCGGATTTTCCAATGTATTTTACCAGAAAAGATAGAAAAGGCAGGCTGGAAAGGTCAGTGCCCTCCTAACTATCCCCAAGCACTCTGTGTTTGTTGGTGATGTCCATTTTGCTCTACGGGTTCATGGTGACCTAACCCTTACCCTAAGTGGAATTTTCCTAAATGGGATTTTCCCATGTATTTTACCAGGAAATATAGATAGTGCAGGATGGAAAAATCAATGCCCTCCTCATATATACCCAAGCACTCCGAGTTTGATGTCAGTGTCCATTTTGTTGTAAGAGTTCATGGTGACCTAACCCTTACCATAACTGGAATTTTCCTGAATGGGATTTCCCCATGTATTTTAGCAGGAAAAATACATAAAGCAAGGTGGAAATGTCACTTCCCTCCTAACCATACCCAAGCACTCTGAGTTTGTTGGCAATATCCATTTTCCTCTACGGGTTGATCATGACCTAACCCTAACCCTAAGTGGATTTTTCCTAAATGGATTTTTCCCGTATATTTTACCAGGAAACCTAAAAAAGGCAAACTGGAAATATCAGTGCCCTCCTAACCATACCCAAGTACTCCGAGTTTTTTGGCAATGTTTTGCTCTATGAGTTCATGGTGACCTAACCCTAAACCTAAGTGGAATTTTCCTAAATGGGATTTTTCGATGTATTTTACCAGAAAACATAGAAAAGGCAGGCTGGAAAGGTCAGTGCCCTCCTAACCACACCCAAGGACTCCGAGTTTGTTGGTAATATCCATTTTGCTCTACAGGTTCATGGTGACCTTACCCTAACCCCAAATTGAATTTTCCTAAATGGGATTTTCCCATGTATTTTACCAGGAAATATAGAAAAGGCAGGCTGGAAAAGTCAGTGCCCTCCTAACGATACCCAAGCACTCTGAGTTTGTTGGCAGTGTCCATTTTGCTGTAACAGTTCATGGTGACCTAAGCCTAACCCTACGTGGAATTTTCCTAAATCGGATTTTCCAATGTATTTTACCAGAAAAGATAGAAAAGGCAGGCTGTAAAGGTCAGTGCCCTCCTCACCATACCCAAGCACTCTGATATTGTTGGCAATATCCATTTTGCTTTTAGAGTTCATGGTGACCTAACCCTTACCATAACTGGAATTTTCCTGAATGGGATTTCCCAATGTATTTTACCAGGAAAAATACATAAAGCAAGGTGGAAACGTCACTTCCCTCCTAACCATACCCAAGCACTCTGAGTTTGTTGGCAATATCCATTTTCCTCTACGGGTTCATCATGACCTAACCCTAACCCTAAGTGGAATTTTCCTAAATGGGTTTTCCCCTTATATTTTACCAGGAAACCTAAAAAAGGCAAACTGGAAATATGAGTGCCCTCCTAAACATACCCAAGTACTCCGAGTTTTTTGGCAATGTCCATTTTGTTCTACGAGTTCATGGTGACCTAACCCTAACCCTAAGTGGAATTTTCCTAAATGGGATTTCCTCGTGTATTTTACCAGGAAACATAGAAAAGGCAGGCTGGAAAGGTCAGTAACCTGCTAACCATACCCAAGCACTCCGAATTTGTTGGCAATGTCCATTTTGCTCTACGGGTTCATGGTGAACTAACCCTAACCCTAAGTGGAATTTTCCTGAAGGTTATCTCCCCATGTATTGTACCAGGAAATATAGATAGGGCAGGATGGAAATGTCAGGGCCCTCCTAACCATACCCAAGCACTCTAAGTTTGTTGGCTATGTCCATTTAGTTCTACGAGTTCATGGTGACCTAACCCTAACCCTAAGTGGAATTTTCCTAAGTGGGATTTCCCCATGTATTTTATCAGGAAACATAGAAAAGGCACGCTGGAAAGGTCAGTGCCCTCCTAACTATAGCCAAGCACTCTAGGATTGTTGGCAATATCCATTTTCCTCTACGGGTTAATGTTGACCTAACCCTAACCATACGTGGAATTTTCCTAAATGGTTTTTTCCCATATATTTTACCAAGAAACATAGAATAAGCAGACTTGAAATGTCAGTGCCCTCCTAACCATACCCAAGCACTCCGAGTTTTTTGGCAATGTCCATTTTGCTCTACGAGTTCATGGTGATCTAACCCTAAGTGGAATTTTCCTAAATGTGATTTTTCAATGTATTTTACCAGGAAACATAGAAAAGGCAGGGTGGTAAGGTCAGTGCCCTCCTAACCATACACAAGAACTCTGAGATTGTTTGCAATATCCATTTTGCTCTACGAGTTCATAGAGACCTAACCCTAACCTTATGTGGAATTTTCCTAAATGGGATTTTCCCATATATTTTACCAGGAAATATAGATAGGGCAGTCAGGAGAGGTCAGTGCCCTCCTAACCATACCCAAGCAATCCGAGTTTCTTGGCAATGTCCATTTTGCTCTACGGGTTCATGGTGACCTAACCCTAACCCTAAGTGGAAGTTTCCTGAACGTTATTTTCCCATGTATTGTACCATGAAACATAGATATGGCTGGTTGGAGAGGTCAGTACCCTCCTAACCATACCCAAGCATTCTGAGATTGTTGGCAATATACATATGATTCTACAAGTTCATGGTGAACTAACCCTAACCCTAAGTGGAATTTTCCTAAATGGGATTTCCCCATATATTTTACCAGGAAACATAGATAAAGCAGGCTGGAAATGTCAGTGCCCTCCTAATCATACCCAAGCAATTCGAGTTTCTTGGCAATGTCCATTTTGCTCTACGAGTTCATGGTGACCTAACCCTAAACCTAAGTGAAATTTTCCTAAAATGGACTTTCTCATATATTTTACCAGGAAACATAGATAGGTGAGGCTGGAAAGGTTAGTGCCCTCCTAACTATACCCAAGCACTCTAGGATTGTTGGCAATATCCATTTTCCTCTACGGGTTAATGTTGACCTAACCCTAACCCTAAGTGGAATTTTCCTAAATGGGATTTTCCCATGTATTTACCAGGAAATATAGATGGTGCAGGATGGAAAAGTCAATGTCCTCCTCATATATACCCAAGTACTCCTAGTTTGTTGGCAGTGTACATTTTGCTGTAAGAGTTGATGGTGACCTACCCCTAACTCTAAGTGGAATTTTCCTAAATGGGATTTTCCCATGTATTTTACCAGGAAGCATAGATGGGTGAGACTGGAAAGGTCAGTGTCTTCCTTACTATACCCAAGCACTCCGAATTTGTTGGCAATGTCTATTTTACTATGTGAGTTCATGTTGACCTAACCGTAACCCTAAGTAGAATTTTCCTAAAGGTGATTTTCCCATGTATTTTGTAAGGAAACATAGAAAAGGTAGGCTGGAAAGGTCAGTGCCCTCCTAACTATACCCAAGCACTGTAGGATTGTTGGCAATATCCATTTTCCTCTATGGGTTAATGTTGACCTAACCCTACTCTAAGTGGAATTTTCCTAAATGGGTTTTTCCCGTATATTTTACCAGGAAACATAGAAAACGCAGACTGGAAATGTGAGCGCCCACCTAACCATACCCAAGCACTCTGTGTTACTTGGAGATGTCCATTTTGCTCTACGGGTTCCTGGTGACCTAACCCTAAGTGGAATTATACTAAATGGGATTTTCCCATGTATTTTGCCAGGAAATATAGATAGGGCAGTCTGGAAAGCTCAGTGCCCTCCTAACCATAGCCAAGCACTCTGACTTTGTTGGCGATGTCCATTTTGCTCTACGGGTTCATGGTAACCTAACCCTAACCCCAAGGGGAATTTTCCTAAATTGGATTTTCTCATGTATTTTACCCGGAAATAAAGCCAGGCTGGAGAGGTGAGTGCCCTCCTAACCATACCCAAGCAATCTGAGTTTGTTGGCAGTGTCCATTTTGCTTTGACTGTTTATGGTGACCTAACCCTAACCCTAAGGGGAATTTTCCTAAAATGAATTTTCTCATGTATTTTACAAGGAAACAAAGAAAAGGCAGGATGGAAAGGTCAGTGCCCTCCTAACCATCCCCAAGCACTCTGAGTTTGTTGGCAATATATATTTTGCTCTACACGTTCATGGTGACCTAACGCTAAACCTAAGTTGAATTTTCCTAAATGGGATTTTCCCATGTATTTTACCAGGAAATATAGAAAAGGCAGGCTGGAGAGGTCAGTGCCCTCCTATCCATACCCAAGCAATCTGAGTTTGTTGGCAGTGTCCATTTGCTGTAACAGTTCATGGTGACCTAACCCTAACCCTTCGTGGAATTTTCCTAAATTGGATTTTCCCATGTACTTTACCAGGAAATATAGATAGCGCAGGATGGAAATTCAATGCCCTCCTCATATATACCCAAGCACTCCTAGTTTATTGGCAGTGTCCATTTTGCTTAAGAGTTCATGGTGACCTAACCCTAACTCTAAGTGGAATTTTCCTAAATGGGATTTTCCCATGTATTTTACCAGGAAACATAGAAAAGGGAGACTGTTAATGTCAGTGTCCTCCTTACCATACTCAAGCACTCCGAATTTGTTGGCAATGTCCATATAGTTCTACAAGTTCATGGTGACCTAACCTTAACCCTAAGTGGAATTTTCCTGAAGTGTATTTCTCCATGTATTGTACATGGAAACATAGATATGGCGGGTTGGAAAAGTGAGTGCCCTCCTAACCATACCCAAGCAATCTGTGTTTGTTGGCAATGTCCATTTTGTTGTAAGAGTTCATGGTGACCTAACCCTTACCATAACTGGAATTTTCCTGAATGGGATTTCCCCATGTATTTTACCAGGAAAAATACATAAAGCAAGGTGGAAATGTCACTTCCCTCCTAACCATACCCAAGCACTCTGAGTTTGTTGGCAATATCCATTTTCCTCTACGGGTTGATCATGACCCAACCCTAACCCTAAGTGGAATTTTCCTAAATGGGTTTTTCCCGTATATTTTACCAGGAAACCTAAAAAAGGCAAACTGGAAATATCAGTGCCCTCCTAACCATACCCAAGTACTCCGAGTTTTTTGGCAATGTCCATTTTGCTCTACGAGTTCATGGTGACCTAACCCTAAACCTAAGTGGAATTTTCCTAAATGGGATTTTTCGATGTATTTTACCAGAAAACATAGAAAAGGCAGGCTGGAAAGGTCAGTGCCCTCCTAACCACACCCAAGGACTCCGAGTTTGTTGGTAATATCCATTTTGCTCTACAGGTTCATGGTGACCTAACCCTAACCCCAAATTGAATTTTCCTAAATGGGATTTTCCCATGTATTTTACCAGGAAATATAGAAAAGGCAGGCTGGAAAAGTCAGTGCCCTCCTAACGATACCCAAGCAATCTGAGTTTGTTGGCAGTGTCCATTTTGCTGTAACAGTTCATGGTGACCTAAGCCTAACCCTACGTGGAATTTTCCTAAATCGGATTTTCCAATGTATTTTACCAGAAAAGATAGAAAAGGAAGGCTGTAAAGGTCAGTGCCCTCCTCACCATACCCAAGCACTCTGATATTGTTGGCAATATCCATTTTGCTCTACGAGTTTATGATGATATAACCCTAACCCTAAGTGCAATTTTCCTAAATGGGATTTTCCCATGTATTTTACCATGAAATATAGATAAAGCAGGCTGTAAAGGTCAGTGCCCTCCTAACCATACCCAAGCACTCCTTGTTTGTTGGTGATGTCCATTTTGCTGTATGGGTTCATGGTGACCTAACCCTAACCCTAAGTGGAATTTTCCTAAATGAGATTTTCCGATGTATTTTACCAGGGAATATAGATAGTGCAGGATGGAAAAATCAATGCCCTCCTCATATATACCCAAGCACTCATAGTTTGCTGGCAGTGTCCAGTTGGTTGTAAGAGTTCATGGTGACCTAACCCTTACCATAACTGGAATTTTCCTGAATGGGATTTCCCCATGTATTTTACCAGGAAAAATACATAAAGCAAGGTGGAAATGTCACTTCCCTCCTAACCATACCCAAGCACTCTGAGTTTGTTGGCAATATCCATTTTCCTCTACGGGTTGATCATGACCTAACCCTAACCCTAAGTGGAATTTTCCTAAATGGATTTTTCACGTATATTTTACCAGGAAACCTAAAAAAGGCAAACTGGAAATATCAGTGCCCTCCTAACCATACCCAAGTACTCCGAGTTTTTTGGCAATGTTTTGCTCTACGAGTTCATGGTGACCTAACCCTAAACCTAAGTGGAATTTTCCTAAATGGGATTTTTCGATGTATTTTACCAGAAAACATAGAAAAGGCAGGCTGGAAAGGTCAGTGCCCTCCTAACCACACCCAAGGACTCCGAGTTTGTTGGTAATATCCATTTTGCTCTACAGGTTCATGGTGACCTTACCCTAACCCCAAATTGAATTTTCCTAAATGGGATTTTCCCATGTATTTTACCAGGAAATATAGAAAAGGCAGGCTGGAAAAGTCAGTGCCCTCCTAACGATACCCAAGCAATCTGAGTTTGTTGGCAGTGTCCATTTTGCTGTAACAGTTCATGGTGACCTAAGCCTAACCCTACGTGGAATTTTCCTAAATCGGATTTTCCAATGTATTTTACCAGAAAAGATAGAAAAGGAAGGCTGTAAAGGTCAGTGCCCTCCTCACCATACCCAAGCACTCTGATATTGTTGGCAATATCCATTTTGCTTTTAGAGTTCATGGTGACCTAACCCTTACCAGAACTGGAATTTTCCTGAATGGGATTTCCCAATGTATTTTACCAGGAAAAATACATAAAGCAAGGTGGAAATGTCACTTCCCTCCTAACCATACCCAAGCACTCTGAGTTTGTTGGCAATATCCATTTTCCTCTACGGGTTCATCATGACCTAACCCTAACCCTAAGTGGAATTTTCCTAAAAGGGTTTTTCCCTTATATTTTACCAGGAAACCTAAAAAAGGCAAACTGGAAATATGAGTGCCCTCCTAAACATACCCAAGTACTCCGAGTTTTTTGGCAATGTCCATTTTGCTCTACGGGTTCATGGTGACCTAACCCTAACCCTAAGTGGAATTTTCCTGAAGGGTATCTCCCCATGTATTGTACCAGGAAATATAGATAGGGCAGGATGGAAATGTCAGGGCCCTCCTAACCAGACCCAAGCACTCTAAGTTTGTTGGCTATGTCCATTTAGTTCTACGAGTTCATGGTGACCTAACCCTAACCCTAAGTGGAATTTTCCTAAGTGGGATTTCCCCATGTATTTTATCAGGAAACATAGAAAAGGCACGCTGGAAAGGTCAGTGCCCTCCTAACTATAGCCAAGCACTCTAGGATTGTTGGCAATATCCATTTTCCTCTACGGGTTAATGTTGACCTAACCCTAACCCTACGTGGAATTTTCCTAAATGGTTTTTTCCCATATATTTTACCAAGAAACATAGAATAAGCAGACTTGAAATGTCAGTGCCCTCCTAACCATACCCAAGCACTCCGAGTTTTTTGGCAATGTCCATTTTGCTCTACGAGTTCATGGTGATCTAACCCTAAGTGGAATTTTCCTAAATGTGATTTTTCAATGTATTTTACCAGGAAACATAGAAAAGGTAGGCTGGAAAGGTCAGTGCCCTCTTAACTATACCCAAGCACTGTAGGATTGTTGGCAATATCCATTTTCCTCTATGGGTTAATGTTGACCTAACCCTATTCTAAGTGGAATTTTCCTAAATGGGTTTTTCCCGTATATTTTACCAGGAAACATAGAAAACGCAGACTGGAAATGTGAGCGCCCACCTAACCATACCCAAGCACTCTGTGTTACTTGGAGATGTCCATTTTGCTCTACGGGTTCCTGGTGACCTAACCCTAAGTGGAATTTTCCTAAATGGGATTTTCCCATGTATTTTACCAGGAAATATAGATAGGGCAGTCTGGAAAGCTCAGTGCCCTCCTAACCATAGCCAAGCACTCTGACTTTGTTGGCGATCTCCATTTTGCTCTACGGGTTCATGGTGACCTAACCCTAACCCCAAGGGGAATTTTCCTAAATGGGATTTTCTCATGTATTTTACCCGGAAATAAAGCCAGGCTGGAGAGGTCAGTGCCCTCCTAACCATACCCAAGCAATCTGAGTTTGTTGGCAGTGTCCATTTTGCTTTAACAGTTCATGTTGACCTAACCCTAACAATAAGGGGAATTTTCCTAAAATGAATTTTCTCATGTATTTTACAAGGAAACAAAGAAAAGGCAGGATGGAAAAGTCATTGCCCTCCTAACCATCCCCAAGCACTCTGAGTTTGTTGGCAATATATATTTTGCTCTACAGGTTCATGGTGACCTAACCCTAACCCTAAGTTGAATTTTCCTAAATGGGATTTTCCCATGTATTTTACCAGGAAATATAGAAAAGGCAGGCTGGAGAGGTCAGTGCCCTCCTATCCATACCCAAGCAATCTGAGTTTGTTGGCAGTGTCCATTTGCTGTAACAGTTCATGGTGACCTAACCCTAACCCTTCGTGGAATTTTCCTAAATTGGATTTTCCCATGTACTTTACCAGGAAATATAGATAGCGCAGGATGGAAATTCAATGCCCTCCTCATATAGACCCAAGCACTCCTAGTTTATTGGCAGTGTCCATTTTGCTTAAGAGTTCATGGTGACCTAACCCTAACTCTAAGTGGAATTTTCCTAAATGGGATTTTCCCATGTATTTTACCAGGAAACATAGAAAAGGGAGACTGTTAATGTCAGTGTCCTCCTTACCATACCCAAGCACTCCGAATTTGTTGGCAATGTCCATATAGTTCTACAAGTTCATGGTGACCTAACCTTAACCCTAAGTGGAATTTTCCTGAAGGGTATTTCTCCATGTATTGTACATGGAAACATAGATATGGCGGGTTGGAAAAGTGAGTGCCCTCCTAACCATACCCAAGCAATCTGTGTTTGTTGGCAATGTCCATTTTGTTGTAAGAGTTCATGGTGACCTAACCCTTACCATAACTGGAATTTTCCTGAATGGGATTTCCCCATGTATTTTACCAGGAAAAATACATAAAGCAAGGTGGAAATGTCACTTCCCTCCTAACCATACCCAAGCACTCTGAGTTTGTTGGCAATATCCATTTTCCTCTACGGGTTCATCATGACCTAACCCTAACCCTAAGTGGAATTTTCCTAAATGGGATTTTCCCGTATATTTTACCAGGAAATATAAAAGGCAACTGGAAATGTCAGTGCCCTCCTAACCATACCCAAGCATCCGAGTTTTTTGGCAGTGTCCATTTTGCTGTAACAGTTCATGGTGACCTAAGCCTAACCCTACGTGGAATTTTCCTAAATCGGATTTTCCAATGTATTTTACCAGAAAAGATAGAAAAGGCAGGCTGTAAAGGTCAGTGCCCTCCTCACCATACCCAAGCACTCTGATATTGTTGGCAATATCCATTTTGCTTTTAGAGTTCATGGTGACCTAACCCTTACCATAACTGGAATTTTCCTGAATGGGATTTCCCAATGTATTTTACCAGGAAAAATACATAAAGCAAGGTGGAAATGTCACTTCCCTCCTAACCATACCCAAGCACTCTGAGTTTGTTGGCAATATCCATTTTCCTCTACGGGTTGATCATGACCCAACCCTAACCCTAAGTGGAATTTTCCTAAATGGGTTTTTCCCGTATATTTTACCAGGAAACCTAAAAAAGGCAAACTGGAAATATCAGTGCCCTCCTAACCATACCCAAGTACTCCGAGTTTTTTGGCAATGTCCATTTTGTTCTACGAGTTCATGGTGACCTAACCCTAACCCTAAGTGGAATTTTCCTAAATGGGATTTCCCCGTGTATTTTACCAGGAAACATAGAAAAGGCAGGCTGGAAAGGTCAGTAACCTGCTAACCATACCCAAGCACTCCGAATTTGTTGGCAATGTCCATTTTGCTCTATGGGTTCATGGTGAACTAACCCTAACCCTAAGTGGAATTTTCCTGAAGGTTATCTCCCCATGTATTGTACCAGGAAATATAGATAGGGCAGGATGGAAATGTCAGGGCCCTCCTAACCATACCCAAGCACTCTAAGTTTGTTGGCTATGTCCATTTAGTTCTACGAGTTCTTGGTGACCTAACCCTAACCCTAAGTGGAATTTTCCTAAGTGGGATTTCCCCATGTATTTTATCAGGAAACATAGAAAAGGCACGCTGGAAATGTCACTTCCCTCCTAACCATACCCAAGCACTCTGAGTTTGTTGGCAATATCCATTTTCCTCTACGGGTTCATCATGACCTAACCCTAACCCTAAGTGGAATTTTCCTAAATGGGTTTTTCCCTTATATTTTACCAGGAAACCTAAAAAAGGCAAACTGGAAATATGAGTGCCCTCCTAAACATACCCAAGTACTCCGAGTTTTTTGGCAATGTCCATTTTGCTCTACGAGTTCATGGTGACCTAACCCTAAACCTAAGTGGAATTTTCCTAAATGGGATTTTTCAATGTATTTTACCAGAAAACATAGAAAAGGCAGGCTGGAAAGGTCAGTGCCCTCCTAACCACACCCAAGGACTCCGAGTTTGTTGGTAATATCCATTTTGCTCTACAGGTTCATGGTGACCTTACCCTAACCCCAAATTGAATTTTCCTAAATGGGATTTTCCCATGTATTTTACCAGGAAATATAGAAAAGGCAGGCTGGAAAAGTCAGTGCCCTCCTAACGATACCCAAGCACTCTGAGTTTGTTGGCAGTGTCCATTTTGCTGTAACAGTTCATGGTGACCTAAGCCTAACCCTACGTGGAATTTTCCTAAATCGGATTTTCCAATGTATTTTACCAGAAAAGATAGAAAAGGCAGGCTGGAAAGGTCAGTGCCCTCCTAACTATCCCCAAGCACTCTGTGTTTGTTGGTGATGTCCATTTTGCTCTACGGGTTCATGGTGACCTAACCCTTACCCTAAGTGGAATTTTCCTAAATGGGATTTTCCCATGTATTTTACCAGGAAATATAGATAGTGCAGGATGGAAAAATCAATGCCCTCCTCATATATACCCAAGCACTCCTAGTTTGATGTCAGTGTCCATTTTGTTGTAAGAGTTCATGGTGACCTAACCCTTACCATAACTGGAATTTTCCTGAATCGGATTTCCCCATGTATTTTACCAGGAAAAATACATAAAGCAAGGTGGAAATGTCACTTCCCTCCTAACCATACCCAAGCACTCTGAGTTTGTTGGCAATATCCATTTTCCTCTACGGGTTGATCATGACCTAACCCTAACCCTAAGTGGAATTTTCCTAAATGGATTTTTCCCGTATATTTTACCAGGAAACCTAAAAAAGGCAAACTGGAAATATCAGTGCCCTCCTAACCATACCCAAGCACTCCGAATTTGTTGGCAATGTCCATTTTGCTCTACGGGTTCATGGTGACCTAACCCTAACCCTAAGTGGAATTTTCCTGAAGGGTATCTCCCCATGTATTGTACCAGGAAATATATATAGGGCAGGATGGAAATGTCAGGGCCCTCCTAACCATACCCAAGCACTCTAAGTTTGTTGGCTATGTCCATTTTGTTCTACCAGTTCATGGTGACCTAACCCTAACCCTAAGTGGAATTTTCCTAAGTGGGATTTCCCCATGTATTTTATCAGGAAACATAGAAAAGGTACGCTGGAAAGGTCAGTGCCCTCCTAACTATAGCCAAGCACTCTAGGATTGTTGGCAATATCCATTTTCCTCTACGGGTTAATGTTGACCTAACCCTAACCCTAAGTGGAATTTTCCTGAAGGGTATCTCCCCATGTATTGTACCAGGAAATATAGATAGGGCAGGATGGAAATGTCAGGGCCCTCCTAACCATACCCAAGCACTCTAAGTTTGTTGGCTATGTCCATTTTGTTCTACCAGTTCATGGTGACCTAACCCTAACCCTAAGTGGAATTTTCCTAAGTGGGATTTCCCCATGTATTTTATCAGGAAACATAGAAAAGGCACGCTGGAAAGGTCAGTGCCCTCCTAACTATAGCCAAGCACTCTAGGATTGTTGGCAATGTCCATTTTCCTCTACGGGTTAATGTTGACCTAACCCTAACCCTACGTGGAATTTTCCTAAATGGGATTTTCCCATGTATTTTACCAGGAAAAATAGAAAAGGCAGATTGGAAATATCAGTGCCCACGTAACCATATCCAAGCACTCTGTGTTTCTTGGCAATGTCCATTTTGCTCTACGGGTTCATGGTGACCTAACCCTAACCCTAAGTGGAATTTTCCTGAAGGGTATCTCCCCATGTATTGTACCAGGAAATATAGATAGGGCAGGATGGAAAGGTCAGTGCCCTCCTAACCATCCCCAAGCACTCTAAGTTTGTTGGCTATGTCCATTTTGTTCTACGAGTTCATGGTGACCTAACCCTAATCCTAAGTGGAATTTTCCTAAATGGGATTTTCCCATGTATTTTTCAAGGAAACATAGAAAAGGTAGACTGGAAAGGTCAGTGCCCTCCTAACCATACCCAAGCACTCTAGGATTGTTGGCAATATCCATTTTCCTCTACGGGTTAATGTTGACCTAACCCTATTCCTAAGTGGAATTTTCCTAAATGGGATTTTGCCATGTATTTTACCAGGAAACATAGATAAAGCAGGCTGGAAAGGTCAGCTGTCTTTATCTTAATCTCAAAAAATTAGCATTCTTCTGCGATTTCAGGCATATCATCCTTCTCCACGTTCTCTTCTTTTTTTATCATCAATTTATATGCACAATATATGTAAATTATATGCACAATTTCTGCAGAAGTAGAAAGTCTCCTCTATCCAAAAAAAATCTCAAGAGCAAGACTTATTTATTTATTTTCCTATTATTTGTTTGTTTATTTATTTCACACCTTTATTACTTTATAATAACTCAGGATGGGGGAACATACCTCATACTCCTTCCTTTTCCTATTTTCCTCACATCAGACAATCTTTCAGGTGAGTTGGTCTGAGGGACAGTGACTGGTCCAAAATCACCCAGCTAGCTTTTATGCCTAAGGCAGGACTAGAATTCACAGTCTCCTAATTTCTGGCTTGGTGCCTTAACCACTAGACCAAACGGACATTTGCTTAGTAGTGAAAATTTTGTCCTTCACAAAGTTTTTTTAGAAAGAGTTCCCTCAGAATGAATCTCCTCAGGGTTTAATTCAAATGTGAGAAGTCAGAAAGGCTGCAGATATTGGAGACATGATAAAGCAATGAAAGACATAGAACACACTTTTCTTCTAAACTTATCTTCAGATGGGCAATAACACAGCTCTGTACCAATCAGACTTCATTGCACCAAAGAAGATCTGATCAGAAAAATGAAGGAGAGACTATTTCTGTGTAGAGCCCTAATTTTCTTTTTACCCACCAAAAATAATTGGATTAATGCAATTGGATTAAAGAAAAGATCTGCTACTTTAATACAAAGATGAAATGAGAAAAAAAACACTCCAAAAGACTTAGATTTAACCCTTGTCAGGTACTGAGATGATTTAAAATTTTATCTTGCTGAATGAAACAAACAATAGAAGATAAGTGAGTTAGTGTTTAGGCTAGGTATCTACAGAGAAAGCTCAAAACAGGCAATATTATAGAATCAAAGTGCAATCAAAGCTTTGGCTCTTTGTACATGCATGAAGACACCTGTACAAAACAGGACATTGACTATGCATCCATGTCCCCACCTACCTAGCTGAATATATGTACTTAAAATATATGTATTTAAAAAATAACGAAAGGGCAATTCTATTTTTCTATTCTGGAAAAACTCCATAATATAAAATTTTATACCTTAATCTGAACTGTCTCTCTTTAGGTAATTTTTATAGCAAACTAACTTATCTTTTAATCCAGGGATTTAGGGGTGGGTGGGGTTCCCCTAGAAAATAGAATTTTTATAAAAGGGGCGTTGTCTTACCTGAACGCCTTTTCTCAGCAGGATGATGTAGAGTCCACTGGATGGGTTTCATGACAGCCTTCCCGCCCAACAGACTAGGTCAAAACTTTGGCCACACCCCTCCTTTGGGCGTGACTCCAGTTTTGACTGAGACGAGAGTTGTTTGTTGAATTCTATACAGTAGCTCCTCGTTAGACATCTGCCTAGACCCTCTATATGGGGGTGTGTGGACTCTACATCATCCTGCTGAGAAAAGGCATTCAGGTAAGACAACGCCCCTTCTCCAGCAGGATGGCTGTAGAGTCCACTGGATGGGACATACCAAAGCCCTCATGTCCCCCTGGGAGGGAGTGTCTAGGCCACTGGATCCTGAGCAGAGACAACCTGCTATAGCACTCTTCTACCAAAGGCAGCATCCGCTGCCGCAAAGGAGTCTAAACAGTAATGTTTAACGAAAACGGAGGGAGAAGACCAAGTTGCGGCCTTACAAATCTCTTCCATCGAGGCTTGTGTGGACCACGCTGCCGAAGTGGCGGCGCTGTGTGTTGAATGAGCAGTCACGTGTGGAGGCACTGGAATTGCCTGAGAGACATAGGCTTGGGCTATACAAGCTCTAATCCACCTACCTATGGTTGAAGATGAAACTTTCTTCCCCATAGTTGATGGTTGGAAGGAAACAAAAAGAGCTTCCAACTTATGGAAAGACGAAGTGCATTTTACGTAGTAACAGAGAGCGCTACGCACGTCCAGTTTGTGCCATCTATGTTCTAGCCTGTGTTTGAGATTTGGACAGAAATCGGGAAGAATTAGTTCCTGAGATCTGTGGAAGATGCTGTTTACCTTTGGAATGAATGCAGGGTCCGGTCTAAGGACCACCTTGTCCTTGAAGAAGGTACAGAGATCTTCCCTGACTGATAATGCTGCTAATTCTGAGATTCTTCTAGCTGAAGTGATAGCAACTAGAAATGCTACCTTTAAGGATAGATGGTGTAGAAAGCATGAGTCAAGAGGCTCAAATGGAACTGATGTCAAGGCTTGAAGGACCTTAGGTAAATTCCAAGAAGGATACCTATGTATAACAGGAGGTTTGGTATTGACTGCTCATTTTAGAAAGGCGCTAATCGCCGGATGTTGCGACAGAGAAGTTGAATTGTCACAGGAAAGGACCGTTGAGAGGGCCACTACCTGTCTACGAATGGTGTTGACTGATAATCTTTTATTAAGTCCATCTAACAGGTAGTCTAAGATATTCGGAATAGTCACCAAGAGTGGATCCAGGTGATGTAGAGAGCACCACCTGCAGAACCCTTTCCATGTAGCATCGTAGATCCTGTTTGTCGAAGGATGCCTTGATGCTTGAATGATCGATATCACCCCAGAGGAGTAGGATTGCATGGCTAGACTTTGCCGCTCAAATGCCAAGTGGCTAGTTGCAGCCACTGGGGGTCTGGATGTAACAGTTTGCCCTGACTGAGTATTACTCAGTCCGGGGGAATCTTCCACGGGGGTGATATTGAGAGATCCACAAGGTCGGCAAACCACAGACGCCGTGGCCAATGTGGAGCAATCAAGACTACTTCTGCACCTTCCAGGATCAACTTGCGTATAGTTGCCAGTATCAATGGAAGTGGTGGAAAGGCGTACAGGGGTTGCGCCGGCCACTGACACCTGAGAGCGTCCGTTCCCTCTGATCCCTGAGTCGGGAATCTGGAGAAGAACCTGGGTAGTTGTGTGTTCTTCGGGGTGGCAAATAGGTCCAGGTACGGTCGCCCGAACCTCCGAGAGATCTCCTTGAACAGAGCCGGATCCAGACGCCATTCTGAGTGGTCCACCTTGGCTCTGCTCGGGGAGTCTGCCTGGAGATTTGCCTCCCCTGAAATGTGTTCCGCTCTGATGGAACCCAAATTTGCTTCTGCCCACCAAGCTAGGGCTGATGCTTCCACGGATTGTGTTCCTCCCTCCTTGTTGACATGGGCCTTTGCTGCCACGTTGTCGGTTAGAACGAGAACGTGTCTTCCCGTTACTAGGTGGGAGAATTGATGGAGAGCCAGGTGTATGGCCCGAAGTTCCAGCCAATTGATGCTGTGGGTGAGGTCCAATTGTCTCCACTGGCCCTGAGCTAGCTGAGTTCCCAGATGGGCTCCCCATTCGAATAGACTCGCATCTGTCGTGAGAGTGACCCGGGTCGGCTCCCTGAATATGTTTCCCCTGAGCATCGTGGGTGATATCCACCAATTTAGGGACCTCAGTAAGAGAGTTGGTACCAAGACCCTCCTGCTGGAGGTACTGAGATTCTTTCTCTGATAAGGGAGGAGGAACCACTGCAACTCCCTTGAGTGGAGTCTTGCCCATGGAACAGTGCCCATGCAAGATATCATTTTCCCCAGGAGTTTCGAGAGCTGTGCCAAAGGCACTCTCTTGTCTCTCTGAACCTGATGGACCAGTTTCGAGATACTGATTCGACGCTCCTGGGAAAGATATACCCTGCAACGGGATGAATCTATTACCGCTCCCAGATGCTGAAGCTTTCTTGTGGGAGTGAGATGGCTCTTTTCGAAATTGACTGAGAATCCGTGATTCTGCAGGGTGCGGATTGTGGTCTGAACATCCAATTTTGCTTGCTTGTGTGAGCTGGATTGAATCAAAATGTCGTCCAGATAAAACTGTACGCACACCAGCATCAACCTGAGATGGACTGCTATGACTGCTAGAATCTTGGTAAATACCCTTGGGGCTGAGGAGAGACTGAAGGGTAGGGCCCTGTACTGGTAATGCCGGTGGGCGTAGGTAAATCTGAGGAATTTGCGGTATTTGGGATGGATAGGAATATGCAAGTACGCCTCCGTGAGGTCTATTGAGGATAGGAGGTCTTCCTTCCTGATACTGGCTAGGATGGACTTTAGGGACTGCATTTTGAACCTTCTGTAGGTTACATAATAATTCAGACCCTTTAGATCCAGTATCGCCCTCCACCCTCCTGATGTCTTTGGGATCACAAAGAGGATGGAGTAGAATCCTTTCCTTTCCTCTTCCTTTGGTACCTCTTCTATGGCCTGAATTGACAAAAGGTGTGCAATGGCTGAGGTTACCAACCTTGCTTTGGATGTCTTTCTGGAAATGGGGCACCTGATGAAGCGGTTTGGTGGGGGAGAGTAAAACTCTAAGGTGAGGCCATGTCTGATTGTTTCCAATACCCAGGCGTCGGTGGTGGTCTGCTCCCAGACCTCGATAAAGTTCCCTAACCGACCCCCTATGGGAGAGTCTTGCCTGGCGTCACTTGGAACGTTTAAAGGGTCGGCCTCCCGATCCCCTGAAGGGACGCCTGGATTGGAATTGGCCTCTGGCTCCCATATTTGGGCAATCCTGGGAACGATCCTGTCTCGAATAGAAGGCTCGTGAGCTTCTAGACCAGTCCCAGGATTGCCCTGATCGAAAGGGCTGTCTCCAGTCCCAGGAGTTTCCTGGATGGAAATCTTGTCTCCGGAATTCTTGAGTGCCTCTCCTATCTAGCTTCTTTGATGGGTGGACTAGAATCTTTCTTTTGTCCCTGCTTTCACTTACATGTGGATCCAAAATGGATCCAAACAAGAGTGACCCACAGTACTTGGAGGTCGATAGACGCCACTTGGCTTTTAGGTCTGTTTTCCAATTTTTGAGCCACAGTAGTCTGCGAGAGGCTACTGTGGCAGCAATTGACCTTGCTGCATACTTGGTTGCATGAAGTGAGGTGTCAGCCATAAATTGTGAGGCAGCCAGTATTTTGGCCAAAGTTTGGTGAGTTCTGACCTGATCAGGAGGTACAGTGGTTTGCAGCTCGCGAAGCCACATAATACAGGCCCTAGTGAAGAATGACGAGGAAGTTGACGCCTTGGCCGCCCAGGCTGCGGCCATGTGGGAGCGACAGAGGGAGTGCTCGAATTTCTTGTCTTCTGGTTTTAAGGCCTCCGCCATGTCGCCTGGAATCACAGAAGTGGAGAATAATGAAATTAGGGGACTATCTACTGTGGGGACATCTAGCATGTCGGAAAAGGAAGGAGCCACATTGAATAACTTCCTTTCCACGCTGTTAGGGGTAGGTGGTGTTGCTAGGGAAAACCATTGCTCCTCTACAGAGGTGCGGAAAACCTCAGGACAAGGGATGTACTTGTCCTGTGCTACTTTTTTGGCAAAAAGGGGGTTCGCCTCCTTACTTGTGGAATGATTTTCCTCCTGGATAGAGGTTAGATTGACTGTAGAAGCTGCCTTAATTAAAAGTGATTTGAGAAGAGCTGGATCAAAGAGGCCAGAGTTTGTTGTCTGCTCAGGAGTGGTCCCCTCATCCTCCGAAAGGGGCATGTCAGTCATGTCCAGGTCTACTGATTCCCCCTCTCCTATTTGAGAGGAGGTCTCAGAAATATTTGTAGCCGGAGCCTTGTTTCGTCCCTTAAGGGATGGTTGAAAGGCTACTTGTCCTTTAGAGGTCATAAACTGGGAAAAGGCATCCTGCATGAATGCCTGAAATTGGGCAGACCATATGTCCTCCTGAGCTTTGTCATTAGACGCAGCTACAGTGGGAGTATGGGCTGGTGAGGATGCTGGTGAAGAGGAGTGGGAGGAATCCATCTGTTCGGTTTCCCCCAGAGGAGACCAAGTTCTAAGGACTTCCTGGGAAGTAGGTTCTGGTATAGGGGCCTCCAATGGGGCAGGGGAAACCATGTTTGCCTCATTGGATCTGATTCTCTGGGCCCTGGAGAATTGTCTTTCTAGCACCAAATGTCTCCTCGAGGCCTCTCGCTCGGCTGTTTTGGAGGGTCCCCTCTGGGTAATGTGCTTTGTTTTGGCCTTCTTCTTCCCCCCCCCCACATCAGATTCTGTAGATCTGCACTTTTGTTGTTGTTGTGGGGGGGAGCAGTTGGGGACCCTGTATAGCCGAATGCGAGACACTGTCTGCCATTGTGGCCAGGTACCCCGAGTAGGCAATACCTGGAGTGGGGAAAAAAACTGCACGCAGATCAGTTGCAGATAATTGAGGCCTGCAAGCCTTATTCTGCACAGAAACAATGGCCGGACAGACAGGTTCCTATTGAAAGGAAGGATCCTGTAGGGCAGTGACTAAAGGTCACACTAAGGAACAGAAGAACAAATTCAAATTTTCCTCACTCTCCTCCACCAAGGGCAATGGACCCAAAGTCCCAGGCTTATTAGAAGGGTAATTGTTGGAGTAATGAATATTTTCCCCCAATAAGTGGCTGTTAAAACAGACCACAGGTTGTAAAGATAAGGTATCTCTCACTCTCCTACTCTACCCCTCTCTCTCCCTTCTTTCTTTCTTTCTTTCTTTCTTTCTTTCTTTCTTTCTTTCTTTCTTTCTTTCTTTCTTTCTTTCTTTCTTTCTTTCTTTCTTTTTTCTTTTCTTTTTTATATTGTAATATATATAAACTCTTGGGAAAACCTCCGAGTGGATGACCCACCTAAAATGGAGGTTTCAACAAGTACACCCAAAATGCCGTCTGAACTGAAGGCCACGCCTTCCAACTGATAACTGTCAAAAGAGCCATGAGGCTCAAAATGGCGATTTTCGCCCCAACGGGCGCTCTGCCGGCTGAGGAAAATAGTGGAGTGGCCAGAAAAGGGCACGAATCTTCGCATTGCCCCCCCGGGACACTGCGGCTTTCCCTAGCGATTCCGGGGTGCCGCGGGCTAAGCAATGCAGCCGAAAACCAAGCTATCTGGCGATTTTTTGACTCCCTGTATTGCCGTCAGAAGAACCGCGGCTCTAATGGCCGTTCGGGCTTCGGAGCCTTGCGCGTCCCAGCTGATCAGAAAAGGAGCGTGGCAAGCACTCCCAACAACTCAGGCTGTTCACCACCACTAATTAAGTAAATGCAGCCTGTCAATAGAATTTTTGTGGGATACTCTCACCACTCCTCAGAAAACGCCCTCAGGGAACGGAGATCTGCCGGACGGCTCGGAGCTCCGAGCCAGAAGCTGAGATCGACTCCCTTTGAGTTCTTTGATCAATTTGCAATTTGGCAGAGAGAGGGGAGGATTTTATCTCTAATTTTTGCAATTGTGTCAGGAGCTAAATTCTTTGCTGCTAACGGGCTCGAGACTATGTCAAAACTGGAGTCACGCCCAGAGGAGGGCTGTGGCCAAAGTTTTGACCTAGTCTGTCGGGCGGGAAGGGTGTCATGAAACCCATCCAGTGGACTCTACAGCCATCCTGCTGGAGAATCACCCTGACTTTTTCAATTGAAAAACAGAAGTTGATTAGCAACCCCCCTCCTTCCTTCCTTCCTTCCTTCCTTCCTTCCTTCCTTCCTTCCTTCCTTCCTTCCTTCCTTCCTTCCTTCCTTCCTTCCTTCCTAAGAATAAATGACTGTAGCATGCTTTCTATTCCAAGAATGCTAATCATTATTAATATTCACATTAGTTAAGGACAGGAACCAGACTGAAAGAGCTGTATAATAAGATTCCTATAGAAGCTAGCCTTTAATTTTCAGAGTCACTGCAATGGAATTTTTTTTTAAAGTATAATAAGCAAACGTTGTCCAAAACTCTCACCCATGTCTTTTCCATTAAGCAATAAAGAAGCACTTAAGCTCAATAATCTTATCCAATAAGTGCAGTCTCAGAAGGCTAATGAGGCTCATGTTATTTAAGCTGACAACATCCCTCGTTTAATTAAACAAAATAAACATATGGGAATGGAATGTTGCTACCCTACTGTCAATTTTTGTTTTCTTCTTTAAAAAAACAAAACAAAACCTACAATGCTGAGTATAACTAATGGTGATAGGAAACAAAAAAAATCATTCTCCTCCCTATTTTTCAAGTCAGCTGTCTTCCAAACTATATTTCTAGCAACAGAAACCTTCTTCCAGTTTTATTAGTTGAAAATATAATATGCTGAGAAAAGGCGTTCAGGTAAGACAATGCCCTATCTCTGCATTTTCCTATCAGGGTTTTTAAAAAAAATATTTTGGGAAAATAGTCCAGGGCAAAATATCGTATTCTTGTAGTTTGTTAGTTAGAAGGAGGTCAAGGAGTATGTTGGAATCTTCTGGCTTTCACTGTTCAATCATTCCTTCTTCTTGGCTTCCATAACTTACGTCAGTTCCATAGAAAGACATCATGAGAAGACTTTTTTTTAATTGGGTGGCTTTAGATAGCCAGCCAAACAACCTCAAAGACTTACAAAGACAATCAGAAGACATCAGTCTTAGTAAGATCACATCTGGAACACTGCATCCAGCTTTGATAACCACATTACATGTTGAGATTTTGGAAAAAGTGCAGAGAAGAGCAACTAAGATAATTAAGGGCCTGGAGAATAAAACATATGAAGAAGGGTTACAGGATTGGGGAATGGCTAGTCTAGAGAAAAGAAAGACTAGGCTTGAATGGATTGAATGATAGCAGTATTCCAGTATTTGAGTGGCTGCCACAAAGGAGAGTGGTCAACTTATTTTTCAAAGCATCAGAGGGCAGAACAAAAAACAATGGATGGAAACTAATCAAGGAGAGAAGCAATCTGAAATTAAGGAGAAACTTCTAACAGAGAGAACAGTTAACCAGTGAAACAGCTTGCCCTCAGAAATTGTGGGCGCTCCATCACTGGAGATTTTTAAGAAGAGACTGGGCAGTCACTTGTCTGAAATGGTATAGAGTCTCCTGCTTGAGCAGGGAGTTGGACTAGCAGGAGGTTGGACTAGAATAGTGGTCGCCAAACTTTGTGCCCAGTGGCCTGCCTGGAGGGGGTCCGTTCTGAGCCTCGGAGGCCTGGGGGAGGCCTTCCAAGCCCAGAAAAGCCCACCGGAAATGCCTGGACACCACTTCCAGAAATCCATTCTGAGCCTTGAAGGCCTTGGGGAGGCCTCCCAGACCCGCAATAGCCCACCGGAAGTGCATGGATGCCACTTTCTGAAGTCCATTTCTGGGCTTCCGAGGCCCAGGCCCAGAACAGACTTCAGGAAGCAGTGTCCATGCAGAGAACTGGTTATTCAGGTATTTGAATCCCACTATTTAATTGGGACCAGCAATTGCTCAGCCACAGATTTTACTTCTTTGTCATGGATGTTAAGCAAGTCACTGCAGCTGTTAAGTGTATCATGTGGTAATGAAATGAATCTGATTTCTCTCATTGACTTTACTTGACCAAAGTTGGCTTGGAAGGTTGCAAACAGCAATAGCACTGAGACTTATATACTGCTTCACAGTGCTTAACAGCCCTCTTTAAACGGTTTATAAAACCAGCATATTGCTCCCAACAATCTGGGTCCTCATTTTACCAACCTTAGAAGGGTGGAAGACTGAGTCAACATTGAGCCAGTCAGAATCGAACTGCTGGCAATCAGCAGAATTAGCCAGCAATACTGCATTCTATTCACTGTGCCACCACAACTTTTTTGAAAATGGTGATCATGTGAATGTGAAATGCCAATTCACCTGGATTTTGATCAAATGACTGGAGATGCAAGGACCTGTTGTAATTTTTTTTCAGTGCCATTGTAACTTTAGTCACTAAATGAATAGTTGTAAGTGGAGGACTATCTGTATGTAATCAGAGTCTGATCTTGAATGTCTGGTGCACTATAACTGTCCTTATTGCTAGTGCTTGTTCTCCAGCTGTAGAGGTGAAAGTTGCAGCAACAAAAGGCATTTGTCTAGCAGGAAACTGGGGAGTAAAAGAGTAATAAACTTTCTGTCTTATTCACAGAGCCAAAGTGTCACACAATGCACAGAGGGAAGAAGGGAGGGCTTCTCTTCATCTTTGCAGTATTTAACTTGTCAGTTCTATAATATTTTCAGAGCCCCAAAGGCTGATCACTTCATCTGTCTTTTCTGGTCTGAAATCAAAAGGTGAGCAACTTTTGAACTAGCTACTGAGCTTTTAGCAGCACTTGGATCTGCAGAAATCAGCAGACTAAAATCTGGGGTGGAAAGCAATATCTGTTTTTTTCAAGGTTCAGGACTCTATAGTTTTGTTTTATTTTTCTTCTCTTGTTCATTGCTTCTTGTCCTGCCTTCAGTTGCTTTGGAGAATAGCTTGACTCCCTCTTCTTTATGACAGTCCCTTAGATATTGGAAGACTGCTATCGTGTTATCCCTAGTTCTTCTCTTCATTAAACTAGACACATCCAGTTCCTGCAACTATTCTTCATGTTTTAGCCTCCAGTCCCTGAATCAATTTTGTTACTTTTCTCTGCACCCTTTTTAGGGTCTCAACATCTTGTTTACACTGTGATAACCAAAACTGGATGCAATTATTCCAAATTGGATCTTATCAAGGCATTATAAAGTGGCCGTAATACTTCACATGATCTTGATTCTATTCCTGTGTTAACCAGCACTGTGTTGATTTTATTTATCATAACGGATCATCAATGTTATGTTGCAATAAACAATATGATATGATAAATAAATAAATAATGTTAACCTCCACCCCTTGTACCCAGAGGCAACACTGTTGATGGCATCCTTAAGGGCTCTTCTAATGGATTAGCTCTGTATGATGAGAGTAGCAGTGAGTACAGGATGAAGTGCCAATTTGAAAAAAACTATGAGACTGTGAGAAGACAAGCTGGCTTGTGTGAAAAGAGCCAGTATAGTCTATCCAATAGGAAGGAATAATTTCAAAGAGATGTTGCCTTTATTTGACTTGCAATACAGCTACAACCATTTGCTTAGCGACTGTTTAAGCTACAACTGAAAAATGTAATATATAACCAGTCCTCACACTTACAACCATTTCAGTCACATAATCAAAATCTGAGCCCTTGGCAATCAGCATGTATTTAGGATGGTTGCAGCATCCTGAGGTAATGTGATAGCTTGACAAACAAAGTCAATGGGGAAGCCGGTTTCGCTTAGTGACTGTGATTCACTTAACAACTAGTGATTAACTTAACAACCATGGCAAAAAAGTTGTAAAATTGGGCATAGCTTACTTTACAACTGTCTTGCTGGCAACAGAAATTCTGATCCCAATTATAGCAACAAGTTGAGGACTACCTGTATTTCTGAAGTTTTTATGACTGATTTTCATTAGCATTAAAGATAGTTTTCTTTGTGGAACTTGGATACAGAGGTCTTGACAACAATCCTGAAAAGAGTCTATTCTCCTATAAGAAAGATATCAGATTTTGTGTTCTGGATCTAGGTTATGGCTTTTAAACTCTAAGAAATTCCATTGGCAACCCAATAAATGGCTGAGGCTAGAGTTTATGGCAGCCCCTAGAGTTCAATAGTAGATCAGACCAAAATGGCTTTAATTTTCAACCTTTCAAAAGAGGAATCTGTCAAATAGTGTCAACCGTCCGACTAGCGAACTCAAAATCAAGAAATCTTCAACGCTTTGAAGGGCCATAAAAGATAAACTTTATTGAATACACATCTCGGAAATGAAGAAGCAAAACCAACTCTGGTTTTCCTGCACGAAAGTTTGCCTAGTTAACAATAACTTCCCTTAAACTCCACCCACTAAGTGTTCACATTGCCTAATCATATGTCTTTGATTTGTTATGGGAATGGTCCACTTCTCCATCTGACACCTGAGTTATTGACCTTGGCATTCTTGTAGGCTCTTAGGATCTGTGGGTGGCTTCTTGGAATCCTGTTTCCTCCCCACGCTTTCTACCTCTCTCCTCTGTTTCTATGGCAAGTTGAGTAGCGATAGAAGTTAGCAGGCATCTTACCAATTCAACCTTGACAAATGGACTACTCCAGTCACAGACAATAACCATGATGTACTGGATACTTATGCTGAATTTATGCAGACGTTGTAGCTGGCTTCCATGACCAAGCAATTCATAAATGACACTGGATATGTAAGTACATGAAAACCTGCAAATGCATGTTGTATGTATGGCATCCTTACCAACTGACTAAATCAATGAATGAACAAATAAAAGAAATAAAACTTAATGCAGTGTATACCATCTTCTTTTTTGACACATACCTCTACACACTGATGTCTGGCTTCATGCTTTGGTGTCTGGAGTTAAATCTCCATGTATGCTGTGTGCAGAATAAAACTGGGAATGCTATCTTATTCTTGGTGGTTCACTATTCATGGGTTCATGGCTGGTAAGTGCATTGTGTTGGTGCAGTGGTTAGAATTCAGTACTGCAGGCTACTTCTGCCAGGAGTTCGGCAATTCGAATCTCACCGGCTCAAGATTGACTCAGTCTTCTATCTTTCCAAGGGCACTAAAATGAGGACCCCGATTGTTGAGGGCAATATGCTGACTCTGTAAACCACTTAGAGAGGGCTGTAAAGCACTGTGAAGTGGTATATAACTTTAAGTGGTATTGCTAGTGCTATTGTATGCAGAATCTGGCTGTGTAGAAAACTGAGAATTTGCTTGATTCATTTTTATATGAATACACAGTATATGAAATACATTACATTTTTAAAATGGGTATCAGGAAAGAAAAAGTAACATCCTTGCCTGCTTTGAAATACAAGCTTGACATACCAGTTCACATGAATACTTAATATACAATGTTTAAATTTGCTTGTGAAAATTATGGAGTGGCAGCATTTCAGTTCAAATTATGCTCTGTTATAATGTTGCTTAAACCTGATACTCAGAATCCCTACTGTTTCAAAAGTGACGGTGTATTTCAATTTAAATAACAGTAATTTAAATCTAAATGCTTATTATACTTGGTATTGGTATATTATCTCTGCTGGCAAATGACAAAATGTATTTCCTTATGACATATAGCTCTTTCTTACATTGCTTTATTGTTATTTAGCTTTTAAAAGCATGAACTGTGTACGTAGCCAGTTCTTTTTTTCACATAAAGTTCTGGCTATCTTTTCAAAACGACTAAGTAACACAGGTATTCCACAACTTACTACAGCTCGTTTAGTGACTGTTCAAAGTAACCACAGAACTGAAAAAAGTGACTTATGACCATTTTCACTTATAACCATTGTAGCATCCCCAAAGTCATGTGATCAAAATTCAGACGCCTGGCAATTGACTCATAGTTATGACAGATGCAATGTCCCAGGGTCATACAATTACTTTTTGTGAACTTCCGGCAAGCAAAGTCAATGGGGAAGCCAGATTCGCTTAACAGCCATTTTATTAACTTAACAACTGCAATGATTTAGTTGTTAACTGAATAACTTAACAACTGTGGCAAGAAAGGTCATAAAATGGGGCAAAACCCACTTGACAAATGTCTCACTTAACAACATAAATTTTGGGCTCAATTGTGATCGTACGTTGAGGACTACATATACATATACATATTTACTGTATATTAGGAATTTAGTAAATGACTCACTATATAGCAACCACCTTGAAAACAGTTCTCATCTTTTAACAGATTTGCCTCGTCCTCTTGAGTAAGCAGTGGACCAGAGTTGAATATTTGAATTACTTCCTATGAATATTTGAAATACTTGCCTTTTAATTTAGAGCAGAGGCCCTCAGCCTTTTGGGCACCCGGGACCTGTTCCCTGGAGAGAGGTTTTTCCATGGACTGGAGGGGGCGTGGTTTCGCGTGCAGCTTGCATCCTGCAGATGGGGGCTTTGCTTATCTGCACGGCCTGGTTTCTGTGCATGCCATGGTCCTGTGCTGGTCCATGGAGACCCCTGATTTAGAGTAAGAGGTTTCTGTAGTTTAGAGCAAGATATTGCTATATTATATAATTGTATCTGTACTAGACAAAGTCAAAAGTTACTCTTTTATATATATATATATATATATATAAATTTTTTTCCATCAACTTTACAATTTTCTCCTTTTTTAACCCTCCCCAATTTTTCTGTTTTGTGTTATTTTGTATTTTATTATTCTTTTGAAACTCAGTAAAAATATTTGCAAAAAAAACCCCTTGCTTTTTGATCTTCCTTATTACGTAGCCAGTTCTTTTTTTCACAGAAAGTTCTGGCTACCTTTTCAAAATATTAGGTGTATTTTTTAGTATAAGAACTTTAATATAAGCACTTCTAATACTAAAACCCCTAGTCATAAACAAATGTCTATGTTCATGTATTTATTTATTATATTAACATATATAGCTGCCCAAATCATACCCAGATGCAATTCTGGGCAGCAAAGATAGGTAAACAATAACAATAAAATAACAATATAGAATAAAGATGCAGCATCACAATGGAGAAATCAAGCTAAACATATAACCAGGATTACATCATGAAAGAAAAACAATAATGATAGGCGTATCCAGTTTCTTAGAAATGGAATAAAAGAATTGGAAGGGACCTTAGAGGTCTTCTAGCTAGTCCAACCCTCTGCTCAAGCAGGAAACTCTAAACCAGGGGTGTCAAACTGCCAGCCCGTGGGCTGGATGCATCATCCGGAAACCACGCCAACCCCATTGACAGCAATGGCAAAACTCTCCCGATACGTTGTGCAATGTCACGTGACGTCACGAGTTTGACATGTCTGCTCTAAACCATTTCAGACAAATGGTTGTCCAATCTCTTCTTAAAAACCTCCAGTGATGGAGTACCCAAAACCTCTGGAGACAAGTCTAATTGTTCTAATTGTCAGGAAATTTCTCCTTATTTCTAGGTTGCTTCTTTCATTGATTAGTTTCTATCCGTTGCTTCTTGTCCTGCCTTCAGGTGCTTTGGAGAATAAGTTGACCCCTCTCTTCTTTGTGGCAGCTCCTGAGATATTGGAACACTGCTATCATGTCATTCCTAGTCCTTCATTTTATTAAACTTGATATACCCAAAATCCTGCAACTGATTTTCATATGTTTTAGCCTACAGTCCCTTAATCATTTTTTGTTGCTCTTCTCTGCACTCTTTCTGGAGTTTTATATCGTGGTGGCATCATTCAGGTTTTCTAGCATATGTGAAATGCAAGCAGGTTTATCTTCAGAGTCATGATAAAGTCAAATAAATATCCCAAAGAAAGCATTAGCAAGCCTTTTCTGTGCTATTGTTATTTCCAAAAACTTGTACAAATAGGTCCATGTACTGTAGGTTCCCAGGAGTGAAGTTCAACCAGAAGGAGGGTTTTGTTTAATCTTATAGGATATACTAAATCAGTTGTTTTCTACTGGATAGAAGGAAGAGAACGTTAAATATCCAATCTGAGATGATTTATAATCTGTATCTCCAACCTAACTGAATACATTGGAAATGTTTGCCTCTGATGTGTAAGTCGTTTTTATTGATTCCTTTATTTGATCCATTTTCTGTAAAGGGTCACCACAGAAGGAACTAAGCTATACTACATAAATAAATAATAGGAGTAACCTAAACCTGTAACAAAGAGATTCCCAAGTGGGAGAAGCAGGGTTGTTTTTTTTCCCACCAACAGGATCTTCTTGAAGTTCACAGAAAGGAAATACTGAACATGGAGCTGCTATGACATTTCTTCAAACAAAGCTAAAATGAAGATTTAGTAGAGAGAAACACAACTTTTGGGAACCAAAGACTTCCCGTATTTTCAAATGATGTACTGGGTATGTGTTTCCCTATAATCCCTGAATTTAATAAAACAGAATGAATTAAACACATATTATTGCTTCTATGTTGTCAGTCCTATTCCTTTCTTAATGTATGATGGGAGAAGTCTAGTTCACCGGGATTTAGGAACATAGGAAGCTAGATTATATCAGATCCATCAAATATAGAATTAATCACACTTTTCCTAGATTTTTAGGGAGATTTGTCCATCCCGATTACTTTGAGATGATGGGGATGGAATCTGAAACAATCCATCAGAAGCTGAATACATCCATCACTGAATTACAGTTCCATGATTTTATATTATATCCCCTGGGTGACATGCTGAAAATTCCCTTGCAATTTAATTTCTCAATCTGATAAAGAACCCAAGGGGAATGCATATAGGTTTGAAAACTGGAAAGGGTGAGCATGTGATGACATTAAATTCCCTTTTTTGCATGCATCACACATAAAAAAGTGGTGTAGTTTCGAATATGAGGTCACAACCACCAACACAACCTTTTTCACATCCCATCCAGAACTTCTTGCCACTGGAGAAGCAATGATACCTTGAAAATGAGAACATTCATGCATAGACACCCTTGGCCTCACTGATGCTAAATAAATTATATGTCACCCATGAGAATTTTCTGAAGCTTCCTCTCTTTTAGTGGATTTATGAGAGAGAGCCTTTTTCACTGAACTGAATAATAATTGGAAGAGGAAGAAAAAGAAAAAAATATAACCAAACTTTCATGCCAGCTAATTTCCCTGCACAACATTGCACTTTGTCTGAAATTCGACCAGACTGCTTTTTTAATAGAACCTACTTGTTTTCTCCATAAATTTAATTACTTGGGAACACAAGTTATACAAGACTGATGCACCTTGCAATCCCCTATTTTTCTTCCAGGAGGGACTATGCCCCTTCCAATTATTCTCCAGTGACCTCAGTTCTGCCAAAACTCATCTGAAATATTTGATAGGCCCCCAGTTAATCAGCAGACCTCTTCTGTTTGTTTATTCCCCTTATGAGGAGAGTGGCTTCTAATCGGACGTTTTCAAGAAAGTCAATAATTTATAGACAGAATATTCTACAAAGCTTCCATTTCATCTGACATTCTAGCTTAAGAGGTTGAGGCAATTCGTTAATTTTTCATACTACAGGAAAACCTTCATAACTAGATTTTATGAACTTAAATTAATTTAACAAGATTGAGAAATGTAAATTTTTCTTCCTCCTCCTCCTCCTCCTCCTCCTCCTCCTCCTCCTCCTCCTCCTCCTCCTCCTCCTCCTCCTCCTCCTCTAATTCTGATTCTTCTCCACCTCCAGTTCTATCTCACACAGAGCACAGGATTATCACCACCAAAATCTAGATTCTGTAGATAGAAATTTTTAGAATCCTACTAAGCTTCTCAGAGATTACTTGCTACTCTGTGGCTCAATCTGTGCTTTATAAGTTATGTGTTGCTAAATCTAACAGAAATATCTTAAAATTAAAATGACTATGGAAATGGGGGAGGCTGAATTTTCACTCTCTTCAAGCAACTAGACAACGTATTGAGCTAGACAAATGAAACCACTTAAACCCAGTTTCTTTCATTCTTAAGGTCATAACTGTTTCACTCTTTCCACAAATTTCTACTAAAGGCAGTTCTCATGGAATAATGTTTTTTGTGGACTTGAGCCCTGTATTTATTATATGTTTATATGGAATAAAATATTAACATACAATGAATCATCACGAGTAGGTGATAGAAGACAATTTTTGTGTAGAGTTTCATCCAGATAGGAAAAAAAAACTGCAGGCTCAGAATTTTTCTGTATTCAGATGTTTTTCCATAAAAAAGTGAATTATATATGATCAGAGAAAATAACCCAATATTTAGCATGTCTCAACCTCGCAATTCTGGCCATTCCTACTAAGTCCACTCGAAATGCATTAAATCACGAAAAGGTTCTGACTTGGTGTTTCCTTGGAATAATTCACTGAACCTTCTGCTTGAAGCTCATTTGTTATTCTGTGTAGTACTACTAATTATCATGAATTCCTCTGGTATTCATCGTAATAGCACTAATTATAATGAAATTGTTTGGTATTCGTTATAATAGCACCAATCATAAAGAATTCATTTGACATTTATGAGGATATCACGTGTGCATCCCTGGCTTACTGCTTTAATTTAGCATCTGCAAAACATTACTTAATAGAAACATGAAATCAAATACTGCTTACATTTTAAGCAACAACCAAAACAAAGAAAATGATGTATTTCTGTACTATTAGAATTAAAGTGTGGATTATCAGTTATTTAAGCTCTCCTTTGCTGGTCAGCTCTTTCAAATTACTAATATAGCAAAGGGAGCAAGTTTGTAATTAATACCATGAGTATATGAGACCCCCAAATATTGTGTGTGTGTGTGTGTGTGTGTGTGTGTGTGTGTGTGTGTGTATGTATGTGTCTATGTGTTAAGATATTCATTTGAGAACAGCATTAATAATCTATGGTTATCTCCATATTACGGCAGTAAGATGCTACCATTTACAAGTATGGTTCAACAAATAATGAATAAATATGAGCAGTAGCTATAGCTTTACATACTGAAAATGTTGTTCTTCAAGTGTAATAATACCTTAGCTCCCCAAAAGTATCAGGAACATTTTAACAAAGCAATTTTGCTAAATCTACAGTATTAAGGAAAACTTATATATTTTTAAGAAGTGCTATCTAATATAAGAATGTATTTATGGGATGGTTCTTTGTACATTGTTAACATTCTTTTAGATTATCCATTTGATTTTAGTTCAAGGATCATATTTATATCACCAATACAAGAGAATACAGCTTAGTGTTAAACTGTGGAGGCCTTTGTGCTCTCTGAGCTTCGGTGTTTGCAGATATTTTGTTACCCAACTGGGTGACATCATCTATGCTAGAAGAGAGTGGGGTTTGCAACAATAGTGTTGTTGTTTTTGTTCTCCTTTGTAGGTCCTTGATTAGAGAATTGTTAATCCTGTTAATAGAGAGCAAACTTCACTCTATTGTAGCCCTGAAAATTTTATCTAGTTGGATAATTAAATATCTTCAAACAAACAGCCAAGCTTAAGAGCACCAAGAACTCCATATACTCACGTTAAAACAACTTTTGAAGTAGGGGCTGGAAAGAAAGAGCTGGGATTTGAATATCCTCTTTCCCCTCCCACTTTCCTTCTTCTTTTAATTGTTCTTCTTTTCAATCCTCTCTTTTCTCACTCTCTCTTTCCTCTTCTAACCCTTTCTTTCTCATATTTCATACTGATACTAGATCCTAGAAAGAGTGCAGAGAAGAGCAACAAAGATGATTAGGGTCCTGGAGGCTAAAACATATAAGGAATGGTTGCTGGAATTGGGTATGTCTAGTTTAATGAAGAGAAGGATGAGGGTGGACATGATAGCAGTGTTCCGATATCTCAGGGGCTGCAACAAAGGAGAGGGAGTCAAGCTATTCTCCAAAGCACCTGAAGGCAGGATGAGAAGCAAAGGATGGAAACTAACCAAAGAGAGAAGCAACCTACAACTAAGGAGAAACTTCCCGACAGTTAGGACAATTAATCAGTGGAAAAACCTATCTCCAGAAGTTGTGAATACTCCAACACTGGAAGTTGTTAAGAAGAGACTAGACAACCATTTGTCTGAAATGGTATAGGGTTTGTTGCTTGAGCAGGGGGTTGGACTAAAAGACCTCCAAGGTCCCTTCCAACTCTATTACTATTATTATTATCATTCATCGCACAGTCAGCCAGATGTTCAGACTGGATTTGGCATTTTGTCTACCTATCGAGTCCTTACCCAGGACCTGGGATAGGCAGATGTGGATGTTTGATGGTATTACAGGTATCGTCGCAGGATGGAAGCAGTTCCTAATAAGGCCGCCTTTTGCAATTGACTAATAGCGAATTTGTCAATGCCAATGGTGTTCAAGTGGTGCTCCAGTTGTTTTGGGATTGCACCCAAGGAGCCTATGACTATTGGTACTACCCTTGCTTGCTTTTGCCACAGTCTTTCTATTTCTATTTGTAGGTCTTTGTATTTTGTTATCTTCTCCAGTTCTTTCTCTTCTATTCTGCTGTCTCCAGGCACTGCCACGTCCACTATCCAGACTTTTTTGTCTTTCTTATCGACAATTGTTAAGTCTGGGGTGTTATGTTGCAGGTGCTTGTCTGTTTGAATTCTGAAGTCCCAGAGCAGTTTAATTTTATCATTTTCTATGACTTTCTCTATTTTATGATCCCACCAGTTTTTGCTTACAGGCAAATGATATTTTTTGCAGATCTTCCAATGCACCATTGTTGCTACTTTGTCATGCCGCTGCTTGTAATCAGTCTGTGCAATCTTCTTGCAACAGCTTACCAAGTGGTCCACTGTTTCTTCAGCTTCTTTGCATAGGCGGCACTTACTGTCTGTTGCTGTCTTCTCAATTTTGACTTTGTATGCATTTGTCCTTAAGGCTTGGTCTTGTGCAGCCAGAATTAGTCCCTCGGTCTCTTTCTTCAATTTTCCTGCTCTTAGCCATTGCCAGGTTTTATTATTATCTGCTTTCCCAGCTATTTTTTTCATGTATTGGCCATGTAGTGCTTTGTCTTCCCATGCCTCTATTCTGTTCTTCATTTGGTCTTTCTTGTAGGCCAGTTTGGTCTCTCCAGTAGTTAGTAAGCCTTCCTGATATACTAATTTCAGTGCATCTTCATCATTGTTCTTCAGATATTCTTCCAAAGCCATTTTTTCTTCTTCAACCATCTGATGTACTTGTAGCATTCCACGCCCACCTATTTGCCTTGGTAGATAAAGTCTATCAATGTCACTGCGTGGATGAAGGGCGTGATTCATTGTCATTATTTTTCTGGTCTGCCTATCCATTGCTTTTAGTTCTGCTTGAGTCCAGTCCACTATTCCAGCTGTGTACCTAATGACTGGGATTGCCCAGGTGTTGATTGCCTTTATGGTATTTCCTCCATTGAGTTTGGATTTTAAGATCTTCTTCACTCTCTTGATGTATTCACCTCTAATCTTTTTCTTGACTTCAGTGTGCTTGATGTTGTCAGCTTGAAGGATACCCAAGTATTTGTAGTACTCTTCCTCATCCAGACTCTTAATGTTATTTTCGTGGGGCATCTTGATTCCTTCAGTTTTCACTATTTTTCCTTGTTTGATAGTAAGTGTGGCACATTTGTCCAAGCCAAACTCCATTACAATATCTTGGCTATATATACGGACAGTGTTGAGCAGCGATTCTATTTCAGATGATGTTTTTCCATACAGCTTCAGATCATCCATATAAAGGAGGTGGGATAGTCTGGCAGATGTTTTTGATGTTTGATAGCCATGTCCTGAGTTATTCAGTATTGTTGACAGAGGAAACAGTGCAATAACAAATAGTAATGGTGATAATGAATCTCCTTGAAATATTCCTCTCTTGATATTAACCTCTCCCAGCCTCTCACCATTGATCTGCAACTGTGTCTTCCATTGTGCCATCGATCTTTGCACAAATTTTCTGATGTTTCTACTGACTCCTGTTATTTCTAGGCACTTGATTATCCAATCATGTGGCAGAGAGTCAAATGCCTTTTTGTAGTCAATCCATGCCACATTCAGGTTGGTCTTCCTTCTCTTGCAGTTTTCCAAGATCATTTTGTCTATTAGGAGTTGATCTTTTGTTCCTCTGCTATTGGGGCGGTTTCCTTTCTGCTCAGGTGGAAAGAGATTGTTTTCAACTAGATGCTGTTGTACTGCATCAGCTACCACACCAGTTAGTAATTTGAATGTTGTTGGCAAGCAGGTAATTGGCCTGTAGTTACCTGGTGTTGCCCCTTTTGCTGGATTTTTCATTATTAGGTAGGTTTTCCCAGTTGTTAGCCACTTTTCAATTTCTCCTCCTTGTAGTATATTGTTGAACTGCTTGGCAATGAGTGGGTGTATAACAGTTAGATGTTTCAACCAAAACCCATGCAGTTCATCTTCACCTGGTGCTGACCAATTTTTGATTTCTTTGCTCTTTTTTCTACCATTTTTGTTGTTATTACTAGTTCTTTCATTTCAACTTCTGTTTTATTTGCATCCACCTCTTTTAACCAAGCCGCATCCTTGTTGTATTTCTTTGGGTTATCCCATATCTGCTTCCAGAACTGCACTGTTTCTTCCTTGTCAGGTACTGACTGATTCCTTGCAGTTTCTCCATTGATGGATTGGTAGAAACGTTTCTGATTGGATTGAAATTGGAGGTTCTGCCTATAGTTTGCAATTCGAGCTTCATATCTACTGATTTTCCTGGCTATAGCTGTTATTTGTTGCTTTATTATTTCCAGTGCTTCCTTGATCTTCCTTGTTTCTAAGTGGTATTTCTTGATTAGGTATTCTTTGGTCTTCTTGTTCTTCAGCTTCTTTTCTTTCATCTGTTCTAGCTTGCTTGCATGTGATCTTAACTTGCTGATCTTATTTTCTAGTCTAACCTTCCATTTTTGTGGTGCACTGTTTGTTTGTTTTTCTTTTTTGTTGATTTTACATCCCAGGTATTCTGTTATAACTGCAGCTGTGCTGTACATTAGTTGGTTTGTTTCTTGCAGTGAATTGGTGCTTATACTTGCTATTGCAGTATTTGCATCTTTTAATGCTTGTGCTAGCTGTTTCTTTGGAACAAGCTTCAATGCAGGCAGCCTTATTCTGTTGTTTTTGTGCTGTTCTAGATGCTCAATTATTCTTTGTTTCAATTCTTTTATTTCTTTAGTTAGAGGGTTTTGTTCTTCCTGAGGAAGAGGTGCCTGGTTTCCAAATGAGAACAGTTGTATATCTCTACTGGATTCTTTCACTGCCAACTCCCCCTGGTTTGCCTCTACATTCTGAATTACTTCTTGTAAGGCTTTGATTTCTTTGCCCTGGGTAAACCTTTGCAGTTCGTCCAATTCTGTTTCTGTAAATACTTTATTTCGTGTTATAAATCGGCGTTGATCTGCTAGTCTCTGTTCTGTTATTTCTGATTCTGGATGTTGTTCTTTCCAGAATTATTATTATTATTATTATTATTATTATTATTATTATTATTATTATTATGCTTTTTTCTCCATGGACTAAGAACATCCAAACAATCTAATAAAGCAAAGAACTTTTCCTATATCCAGAGCTTCACCAATCAGGCTGCAAAACTTTAAGATGGCTATTAGATGGCAGAAAAAAAACCTGGTTGTTCCACATCTCTTTGTTGACATCTGTAGGTGATCCAGATGTTTACATCTCATAATATGATATCCCAACTTCTATCACCAGAGTACAATGGAAATGGAAAATGGAAGAACACGTGTTGTGAAGGAGAAGGTGGGTGAACCAAAAGGGATTTTTAGAAAGTCTAAAGTGTTGGACGATACTACCTAAGCCTTTTGCCCTTTAAGAAGACTGTGATTTGGGGGAGGGGGTTGCTTAATAGCCAAATCTACAAACATTGAGAAAAATGATCTCACCCAATCTTAATGTTCAATGGTTTATTACCTTAAGTTTAATAACTATCTGCACCTCAACTACAAACAAACAAAGAGTTCAAAGAAGTAGTCATTTTCTTTATGGAGGAAAAAAGAGTTTGGTTAGCAATCTCATACATTAATTCCAAATAATCTAGAACAGGGAAAAATACACCAGAGGAAGCTGTGTTTTCTAAACTTGAAAGTAACATTAGCTCTTGAGGCAGGGGGAATCAATGGTTGAATAATACACAGAGCAAGAAAAGCTTGTGGTGAGTAAAAAATTAGGAATATGGATGAGTGTAAGGACCCACCCCACTTTGCATCTTAAGAAGACAGAACTCTTGGAATAATTCTTCCAACAGGAATCCTTTATTAAGAAGAAGTGGTTGCAGGCGTGCTAGACAGGACTTGGGGTCCAAGCTCTCCCATTCAAGGTTTTAAGGGGTTCCCCAGCAGTCCCACCCAATCACCCCCCCTTCCAATGATAGTTTCAGGCATCACAATTCCACCCCTTTGTTCCTTTTTTCCGTCTGGATGGAGACTTCAGATAAACTACATGAAAGGTAAATAGCCCCCTTTGTTATGGTAAGGTTCTTTGGTGCTATTTACATTCAAACTCTTTGAGATTGCAATAAACACATTCAATTCCTTAGAAGTATACTGAAGGAAGTAAGGGCCATAAAGCCCCTTTGTTCTCCCCCTTCTCTCCCTCTTATGGCAGAATCCAGAGAAGGCAGAATTGGGGTTTTCTATATTTGATGATTAAAGATGAAATATAATTGGATTCTGACATCGAGAGAAATAGAATTAGAATGAGGCTAATTTGTAATTGTATGTTCCAGGAAAAGAAAAACACAAAAATCATGGACAGTTGGAAAAAACTGCATAAAATCCCCAGAAATTGTTTGAAACCAAGACTGATGTCAGAACAAATACCTCAAGACTGGACATTAATGATCAATAATATCATTTTCCAGGAGAAACAACAACAAGAAAATGGCTTCCTGGATTGTACCCTGGCATTGAGGAAACAGTCACCTCATATCACTTCCCCATTGGATAGTTGACATCATATGGTTCCATTGATTCTCCATATTTTCTTTCTCTTCCAAAATAGGCTAGGCCCATCTGTTTTCCCTACAATCCAGGGAGCTTTGAAGAAAGTAATATCAATCCCTAATATAACAAAAAAGAAAGAAAAGAAAAGAAAAGAAAGAAGATAAAGGTGGTTTCTTTGAAATATTTCATCCAAGCTTGAGCATGTATACTGTACAATATTCAGTAAGAATGCAGAGAAGGGCAACATCTATTCTGTGGTTAACAAAGATTTATTTATTTATTTATTTATGAGACTTATATACCGCTTTAAGTGCAAGCACTCTCTAAGCGGTGTAAACCAGTAAGCAATGTATATATATATTTACATTGCCCCCAACAATCTGGTCCTCATTTTACCTACCCCGGAAGGATGGAAGGCTGAGTCAACCTTGAGCCGGTGAGATTTGAACCGCTGACCTGCTGAACACAGTCATCATAGATTATTAGAGGACTGGAGACTAAAGCATATGAAGAACGATTGCAGAAATTGGATATATCTAGTTAATGAAAAAAAGGACTAGGGTTTACATGATAGCATTTTTCCAATATCTAAGGGGATGCCACAAAAAAGAGGGGTTCAACCTATTCTCAACCTAATCAAGGAGAGAATCAACCTAGAACTAAAGAGAAATTTCCTGCAGAACAATTAATCAGTGGAATGACTTGCCTCCAGAGTATTTTAAGAAAAGATTGGACAACTATTTGTCTGAAATAGTATAGAGTTTCCTGATTAAGCAGGAGTTGGATTAGAACAGAGATCTGGTTCTGTGGAGAAAGGTTTTTCCATGGACCACAGAGTGCGTGGTTTTGTGTGCTTCCTGCATCCCACGGATGGGGCTTTATTTGTTTGTGCAGACTGGTTGCTGGTATGCTGCAGCCCGGTACTGGTCCACAGACCAGGGGTTGGGGACCCCTGGAGTAGAAGACCTGCAAGGTCACTTCCAGCTCTGTTATTCTGTCATCAGCATCATACTTTGACTTGTACCCAAAGAAAACCTGATAAAGAACTTGGGAACAGGTTAAATACAGAATCAGATTAAAAGGCAGGTTGGGAACAAAAAAGCAGGAGCTTTCCTGAAGCTGCTAAAAAGTATGGTTTTTTTTCTCATTTATTCGTAAGGCACAGATTACAGTTTCCATTTTTTTTTGCTTACACAAGGATATGATCAATAGATGTTCAAGTTCTTTAAATTTATACATTCCAGATGTGTGAGCGAATGACTTAGGTCCCACATATTTGATGTTTTGGCAGTCTAGTTACTTTAACTTTCTGACCACTTATTTCTGCAGATCCTGAACTGAACAAATACTATTTTCCTTTTGTATTAAAATGTGTATCTTTATGAAAACGGGTTGTGTTGTAGCACATATTTTAAAGAAATGAACTTAGTGGTGAAATGAACACAATCCAATCTTTTATTAGTGAGAACAGCCTTCTCCAACCAGCATTGTCTGAATGCATTAGGCTTCAGTTTCTATCATTCACAGCCAAAATACGCTCAACTGTTCAAAATATGATTAAAAATATTGAGAACTGAGAAGACCTGACTCATCCCGTGACAGTAAAATCCAATTAAAAATGGTTGGCACATGGATAAAACAAACCATCCATAATAGTGACAAGGAAACAAGTAAGACTCTTATTTTTTTTTGTAGAACCTGACATTTTAAAGTAAAGTTCTTTTGTATGTGTGTGTGTGTGTGCTATAAAAGGACATTGTAAAATCTGCTAAAATCTTCAGCCTTGAACATTTGTTATTGGTGAACTATTGCTCACTACTCACTGGAACTAGCTGTGGGCTATATTTAAATAGCCTTATTCCCACAGCATTTAATGGCATTAGTATTCATGTTTTGAACTTCTTCATATTGACTCTAACCTTGACAATAGTTTCTCCTTTTCTCTGATATTATCTCAGCTTTGAACAATTATTTCTCCATTATTATAATGATGTATCTGGGATCAGGTATATCCCCAAGATTGTTTTATATGCTTTCACCTTGTCTTTTTGAACCATGATGAAAATGATATTGGCCAGAGGAGTGTAGTGGAATGATTTATAAGATGTGCAGCCAAATAAATAAATGAGAGAGAGAGAGAGAGAGAGAGAGAGAGAGAGAGAGAGGCTAAAAAAAGTTCTAGTTCTCTATTTGTATTTGTCAGATCTTGCCCTGAGCATACTACTGGTATGTGATTCTGGACAAAACATTTTAAGAAGGATACAATACAATACAAAATTCTGAGAAGGGCAACCAAGGTGATCAAGGGACTGGGAACGGGAATTGGATATATCTAGTCTTGAAAAATGATGATGGAAAGGAGAATATGATAGCCCTCTTTTCATATCTAAATGATTGTCACATAGAAGACAAGACCTCTGCTGTCCCAGAGAATCGGATATAGAATAAGAGTCGTCAGCTAAGGAAAAGCAGATTCTAACCAAACATTTAAAATAAACTTTTAAAAAAAGAACTGTTCAACACGGTGACTTTCTGTGTGTAAGGGGAATGATTGGGATGCCTCTGCTGAGCAATTTGTTTGGACCCTGGCTTATTTGAGTCCTTTGAAAAGAAGGTTAGAATTCAGTATTTTAAATGTCCTTTCTTGCCTTGTGACTTCAGTTCTATGAGACACAGACTGAAACCTTCACACAGAAAGAGCAACAAGTGGTCCAAATTCTGTTGCCTTTATGGCTTTATTTGCTGTCCCTAACCTACTCATTAATCTCTTTTTTAAAAAATAAACAAACAAACAAATACTTCTGCTTGTTCTCATTACTATCCCTTCTGCCAGATTAGTGCTTGGGATTTTTTTCCACAGGAAGTACATTTTTTTCTCTATTCTTCAAAGGTCTGCTCCAGCATCATTCTACTCAGTGAGCTGGACAACTAATGCCCTACCTCCAGTTCACTTTTAGTGTAAACCCACATGGCCTCTCCATCCTGTTTTAGGAGGGAAAAGAACCATGTCATATATTTTTTTTTCTTTCAGGAGAAGAGGAAATCCTTCAATAATTTCTCAGAGAAGAGTTTCACTATTTGCAGTACCAGTAGCTCAAACTTTCCGTTTTCCTCCTTCTTTTTTCTCCTGCTCTGCCACTGTAAAAGATGTCATCCACCAATGAGTTGGAAGCCTGGACACCATTTGTATCTTCCACTTTCTCACACTTTGTGCCATTTGGGACCTAGACAGGGAGGAAATAAAAACTCTCCGAAAAGATGTTCAGAAATTCTGCAATCTAATATTCCTTTTCTAGATGGGGATAAAAGAAAAGCAAAGAAATGGAATGTCTCTTGAGAACTTTCTGCTCAGATGTTCTTGGAACCTTCTTCTAGCAATGTTCCTCTTTCTTTCTTTCTTTTCTTTCAAATCTCTTTTCAAATTGAACTTTCTAAGATTCTTTGAATTTGTTTCTCTATCCTCAACTGAAATGACATTTTTTGAATTTCAAATCATATAAATTTGTCTGCAATTGTTTCCCAGTATAGTCCTCTCTAGTACTGATGTACAGACTTTAAATCTTTGTAGGTATTCCCCTTAGGGACTGCTTTGTTTATTTCATGTTATTCTTGTTTTACTCTGCCAAGTGTATCAATGAAATAGAGTGGGTGAACCTATTGATTTCAGTTTTGCTTAGCTTTGTGTTCTTCCAGCCTAAAGTTCATGGCTGTATCATTTTTCTATTTTCACGAGCATTCATCCAAATACATATATCCTAATCCCTAACCACCTAACTTTTTTCCCAACTGACACATATTTAGCATGCTGTTTGCTCATATATAATACATTTTTCTATTTTACAAATTTTCACTAGGAGAGATGAGATAGATAGGTAGGTAGGTAGGTAGACAGACAGACAAATAGACAGACAGAACACAGAAAGACAGACAGACAGATATAGAGGATAGAGGATATATATATATATATATATATATATATATATATATATATATATATATGTAGGTCTTTGGTTGTTCGGGTTTTCTCCCGCGTAAAATTGGAAGTGTCTTGGCGACGTTTCGACGAAGTCCCATTCGTCATCTTCAGGCTGGTGTTTTCAGCTTCGTGCTTTGAGCAGCAATGTGTGGTCTTAGCTGTTTCTTCCTTTTAACTGCCAGTGGGGGTATGAACTGATTGGGTGGGAGCTTGGCTGTGTTCTGATTGGGTGGAGGTGTGTTCTGAATGGTTAGGGGCTTGGCTGTGCTCTGATTGGCTGGGGGAGTGTTCTGTTTGGTTGTGCTCAGGTTAGTCTGAGTTGCAGAGGGGTTTAAGATTTTGGGCTGCCTTGTTATTTTTTGGCTTCGCGTTCGTGGTCGTGCCTCTCTTCATGGAGGGTGTCAGTTTGCTTCATGTATGGATTGGAGGGGTTTAAAGTGGCTAATGATGCAGCTGTGGTCTGGCTTCTGGTTTGTGGTCGTGCCTCGTCATCGGTGTGGCTTTGGGTTTGTTTTTTGCGTGGATGTGTGGTGGTGACCTCCTGTGTGGTTTTTGTGAGTGTGGGTCTGGTATCATTTTTTTGTGTTAGGGAGTCGTTTGTCACCAAAGCCGAAACCAATGTCCTTTCCAAAGGATTCAACTTTGCAGTCGCTCCCAAACACATCCCCACTGAAACCATTATATGTGGAGTTGAAACCAGCCTGACCAAAATCAACCCCGACGACGCTAACAGAATCAGACTCGAAATCACCAACATCCTCTGCACCAGCAAGCCACCCAAAAGCAACTTACCCAAAGAGGAACAGACAGCACTACGTAACCTGAAAGAAGACACCAGCATAATAATCCTACCAGCAGACAAGGGCAACGCCACGGTGGTTATGAACACATCTGACTACCAAACCAAATTAACCAACCTACTCCAAGACTCCACATACAAACCCCTAAATACAGATCCCACCACCTACCTGGAAAAAACCACCAGATCCAAAATAAAAGCCTCCCCCATTAGCGAAGAGATCCAGCAAAGAATCATTCCCAGAGAGAAATCATCCAGATGCCCCAAACTCTATGGTCTCCCCAAGATACACAAAGAAGGAACCCCACTCAGACCTATAGTCAGCTCCATAGGCTCACCTCTACAAAACCTAGCCAAATTTCTCGCCAAACAATTACAGCCCTATGCAGAATCCATCACCTCACACGTAAAAAACTCATTCCAGTTTATAGAGATCATAAAGAAACAAAACTTACAGCCCAGCGACCTACTAGTGAGCTTCGATGTCATATCCCTCTTCACCCAAGTGCCTATCAAAGAAGCCTTGACAGCTATTCAAAACAAATATAACCCCCCCCAAACACATCTTAGATCTGATCAACCACTGCCTACCCAACACATACTTCATCTATAATGGACAAAAATACAAACAAACAGAAGGAGCACCCATGAGATCACCCCTCTCACCTGTCATTGCCAACCTCTACATGGAACACTTTGAAATCCAAGCTCTAGAAAAATCGGATCACAAACCCAAACTCTGGCTCAGATACGTAGACGACACCTTCATAATCTGGCCACATGGGAAAGAAAAACTGGACAACTCCCTCACACACCTCAACAGCCTACACCCCAAAATACAGTTTACCATGGAAACAGAAGCTAACAACCAACTTCCCTTCCTGGATGTCTTAGTCTACAAGAAATCCAATGGCTCCCTAGGACACACCATCTACCAGAAGAAAACACACACAAACCGCTATCTGCACGCTCTCTCACACCACCACCCAGCACAGATCAACTCTGTAGCCAAGACACTCATCTCCAGAACAAAACGCTTAGCTGACGAACAACACCTAAAACCCGAACTACACACTCTCACCAATGTACTAACATCCAATGGATTCCATAGAAATAAGATTACAAACCTAATCCAAAAAGAAACCCCCACTAAAATCCAAGACAAAGAACAAGAAAACGGCAAAGCCCTCCTCCCATACATAAAAGGCACCACAGACAGAATCAGTAAGATCCTCCATAAACACAACATCAAAACAGCATTCTGCACAAACAGAAAAATATCCACCATCCTTAGAAACCCCAAAGATAAAATTGAATTAGAAAATCAAGGAGTATACGAAATCCCATGCACCACTTGTCCCACCACATACATCGGACAAACCAACAGAAGAATAAGTGCACGCATTGAAGAACATAAGAACTCAGTCAAAAAAGAGGAACCAACATCTTCCCTGGTCCAACACCTTAAAGCCACAGGACATGAAATTGACTTTAAAAATACCAGAACCATTGCCAAAAGTGAACATTTTAATAACAGAATAATCAGAGAAGCCATCGAGATAGAAAAACGCCCACACAGCATGAACAAGCGAGATGATACCTCCCACCTGCCAGCCATTTGGAAACCCGCCCTTATTGACAAATGACTCCCTAACACAAAAAAATGATACCAGACCCACACTCACAAAAACCACACAGGAGGTCACCACCACACATCCACGCAAAAAACAAACCCAAAGCCACACCGATGACGAGGCACGACCACAAACCAGAAGCCAGACCACAGCTGCATCATTAGCCACTTTAAACCCCTCCAATCCATACATGAAGCAAACTGACACCCTCCATGAAGAAGAAGCACGACCACGAACGCGAAGCCAAAAAATAACAAGGCAGCCCAAAATCTCAAACCCCTCTGCAACTCAGACTAACCTGAGCACAACCAAACAGAACACTCCCCCAGCCAATCAGAGCACAGCCAAGCCCCTAACCATTCAGAACACACCTCCACCCAATCAGAACACAGCCAAGCTCCCACCCAATCAGTTCATACCCCCACTGGCAGTTAAAAGGAAGAAACAGCTAAGACCACACATTGCTGCTCAAAGCACGAAGCTGAAAACACCAGCCTCAAGATGACGAATGGGACTTCCTCGAAACGTCGCCAAGACACTTCCAATTTTACGCGGGAGAAAACCCGAACAACCAAAGACCTACATAAAAATACCCGCGAAAACCTCAGAAAACAAATATATATATATGTAGATGATAGAAGATAGATAGAGATAGATAGAGATAGATGATAGGCAGACAGACAGACTGCATAAAAAGTTTCCTAACTTGTTCCTATAGGGGGCATGGTGGCCTAGCGGTTAAGACAATGGACTTGTTAGCTGAAAGGTTGGCAGTTCGATAACCAAGTACCACATGATGGGATCTTCTTGCTCCAGCTCCTGCCAACATTACAATTTGAAAGCATGGAAATGTGAGTAGATAAATAGGTACCACTTTGGTGGGTTCTGTGTGCCTCAATGTATAATCATGCTAGCCACATAACCATATAAGTGTTTTCAGTACTGGTTCCCTGAGCTTGGAAATGGAGATGAGCACTGACCCCTAGAATCAGACATGACTGGATGGGAAAATCTTTACCTTATAGCTGCCACTCAGTGGCAGTCCCTCTGCAGCTAGGCAGACACTGAGGCCAGTTCACAGAATGAGAAAAATCTCTATCTATATTGTGGCCAGCCAAATTACTCTAATTCAGACAGTGCATGCTAACAAACCACTGCTTCAAATAATATGCAAGCTTCTTTTCCTTTCCATGTTGTATGATGATGATTTTAGCCATGCCCCAAAAATCCATAATTCTTGATTTGTTAAGATTCCTAACACTGGGAATATAGTGAAATAAAATATATGCGTCTTCAATGTACACCAGCTGAGTGAATGTCATGTTAACAATCCTTTTAATGTTGGTCAATATCTGACAATAATAGGATGTGGCTAGACTATAAAGATTTAAGTTCCTGGCCAGTGGTTCTCAACCTGTGGGTCGGGACTCCATTTGGGGTCAAACAATCATTTCACGGGGGTCGCCAAACAACACAGTCCGTCATTTTTTCCCCCTTTTCCTTAGCTGTGCTACTCCCTTTTATTCTATTGGCTTTTGAAAGCCAATAGAATAGACTCTCTTGAATAGAGTCTAATTCTATTGGCTTTCAAAAGCCAATAGGAATTGTCCAGGCTATCTCTGCCCTGCTGAGCCCGCCAAAAGTCCCATTCTGCAAACGATGCTGCACCAGTTGAGTAGTCCTCGACTTACAACCGGTTGGGGGTCGCAGCATTAAAAAAGGTTGAGAACCACTGTTCCAGGCCATGACCTGCATGGGAGGATGGGAATCCTCATCCCATTCCAGACAAAAATTACCCATGCTATTCTTCCAGTGATAGAGCAACCCCAGCTCCAGGAGGCAAGCTGTTCAATTGCTTAATAACTCAACATTTGTTCAAGGAATAATTTTTTTATTTATTTAAATTTTAGACCTTTCTCTTGTTGGTTTCTTTTCTTACTTAGAAGTTTCCACCTGTTGGTTCTTTTCTTACTTACTCCAGTCTCAGGAGATTAAATCCACACCCACTTCCCTGTGATATCACTTCATATAATTAAAGTTTACTATCATGTCTCCCTTTAACTTTCTTTTCATTAGGCTAAATATGCCAAGTTCCTCTAGACTCTCTTTGTAGGATTTAGTCATCTTTGTAGGAGTTTTTGCTATCTTTGCCACTCTATTATTTTCAGCCCTTAGCATCATTTTAGTACTGAGATGACTACAATATACCTCTTTTGATGTAGCCCAAAACTTAATTCGGTCTTTTGGCACATTGCTGGTTCTTGGTGGTCTACAAGACACCCTGATCCTTCTTACAAATGCTGCTGTACTACTTGCAAGTAGTATTAGTATTTCTTGCTTGTTTGGTAATGGTGTGATCAATTTTTCATACTTAAATTCACATTGTTCACATACCTCACCATTGAAATGTATTGTGTTGGATAAGACTCATTGTTGAAGACTACCAAATTCTTTTTGAATCCTTGGTTGGTTTCTGGAAGTTTAGAAAACCCTTCCCATATTCGTGTCATCTGCAATTTTTATGAGAATCTTTTGTATTCCTTCGTATAGGTGAATTATGTATAAGTTTATTTCTCTTTTGTCATGTTCTCATTATACATTAAATAATAAACAATGACTTATGAAGCTATTGAAATTATTTTCTGTTAGCTTTCAGGTCTAGACATAGATTGTGGTACTTGTCATTGTTGGGGTGATCTCTCTTGGGCCTGAATGGAGAAGGGTAGGCTTCCTGGTTCTATTGGAATCTCTCAACAACATTCAATACCAACAGCCATTGAAACTTTATGGACACTTACGGGGATTGAAAGGGGAGTTGGGGGATGTCAGAATAGTTTTGCTCTTAAATGAGTGGACAGTTCCAGCCAGTAGTAATGGGGAATGAGCAATCAAGGTCTAGACCATTCATATAAGAGGTGCCACAGAGTTTAATAATTCTTTCATGTTGTCTAATGTTGTCCATGTTCGTCACTGAAGGAATCATTACTTTGTTTGCAGGTAAATATTTATATATCTTCATTCCAAATTATACAGGAAATACATTGGATGTGGAGATAATAAAAAAGTTGATTGCATTAAAATCAGCTGAACAGAATCCTACAAAACAGGAGTTGCTGAAATCCAGAAGTCACCACATTATAAAAAAGATGTTGAGATTTTGGAAAGAGGGCAAAGAAGAGCAACTAAGATGATTAAAGGCCTAGAGACTAAAATATATGAAGAATGGTTGCAGGAACTGGGTATGTCTAGAGAACAGAAGGACTAGGGATGACATGATAACAGTATTTTAGTATTTGAGGGACTGCCATAAAGAAGAGGGAGTCAACTTATTTTCCAACGCACCAGAAGGCAAGACAAAAAACAATGGATGGAAACTAATCAGGGAGAGAAGCAACCTGGAATGAAGGAGAAACTAACATTAAGGACAATTAACCAGTGGAACAGCTTGCCTTCAGAAGCTGTGGGTGCTTCATCACTGGAGGTTTTTAAGAAAAGACTGGATATCCATTGGTATGAAATGGTATAGGGTCTCTTGCTTGAGCAGAGGGTTGGACTAGAAGATTTCCAAGATCCCTTCCAGGTCTATTCTGATTGATTGATTGATTGATTGATTGATTGATCTTGTTTAGTGTTAGCCCCACTAAACAGGTTAGACAGGTTATACATTCCCTGAAATTTCAGGCCTATCATTTGGGTACTCTTCCAGATCCATAGCTTCTACTTGAGCAGCAGACAGAGAACACTTTGATTAAGTGATCCTTTGCTCAACTCTTGCTTGTGCACCAAGTATAGCACTTGTGATAGTATGATTCATACTAGTATGGCCCACATCCCCTTTTCTGCAAGTGAAATCAGGCAATCTTATCAGAAACATGAAAGCTTGGGAAACCAGCAACTTCTGAAATAATCTGAAGCCTATTTGTGTTTTTATCTAGCTGACAAAGTATACTGAGATGACTAATATTGTTTTGAAATAGTCTCTCGACTTCAGTATCCACTTCTAACAAAGACCATTTTAGAAAGATAAATAACCTGCCTGCATGGAAAGATTCCCAATTCTGCATCACACCTGCTCAAACCAAAACAAAGCAAATTACCACAGGAAATATTAGGAAACATGAAAGTCATTTCTTACAGATTGCAGTGTAACAAGAAATGAATTATTGTTAATAGTGTTTAGAGATGTGGGCTACCCATAGCAAGAATATGTGATTTTTTTTCTGATTTCTTTTTAAAGTGCATGCAAAGAGTGAAGATTCCATAATAAAAACAAATCTAAACATATTATTTTTCTTCTTAGGGTAATATCTTCATTCCAACACAGGTGTTCACCCTAAAAATTTTTTTTTTGCATAGCTATTTGGGACAGAAAATGAAACCCTGCTGAGAAGTTGTTGAAACTCGTCACAATGAAACTGAATTTAATTCACACAAATGAGAACAAATCTGGCTCAAGTCACATTAGACAGTCCCATTGAGGTATAAGGGGAATACGAAGGAGGAGAGGGCAGGAAAAAACTCAATAGAATGCTTTTCATAAGTTTACTGAGACCTTCCAGTTGAAGACATCATTCCAGGCCTTGTGTGAAATTAGTTTTCTCATTGATCTTACAGGTTTTAAGAAGGGCATGCAACTGAAAGCAATTTCCATGTTTCCTTGTGAATGGAGCAATTGTATCCTGCACCTATGGAATTGCTTCAGAAAAAGCAGTTTATCACTGCTTTGTGCTTGGAGGGTTGCCTTATTTCAAAGCATCAGGACAAGCACACCAGGTACCCAGGACAAACAGACAAACACTGATAATTTTCTTTCATTTTTATGAAAAGGGGAAAGATAGGTGTTTAGGAACAGAGTTGAAGAAGCAGAGTAATTGGCTGCTAAGTCTCAATGCTCAAAAGTAAAGACAACAGTTCAGGCACTTTTCTTCATGGGCATGTTCTACCAGTTTGTGACCTTTTATTAAAGTATTTTGGAATAAAATGTGGTGCCCCAGCAATCATTCCTATTTTGTTGTAGGCACAGTACTGAAAATGATGCAATTCTATGAAGCAAAAGTTGGAGTTTGAAGAAGCCAGAGATTAGGAGTATCAATCGCTTTGAACTTTGGTGTTGGAGAAGATTTCTGAGAATATAGCAATAACATTTAAACTTACATATCACTTCATAGTGTGTTACAGCCCTCTCTAAGAGGTTTATAGAGTCAGTATATTTCTCCCAACAATCTAGGTCCTCATTTTACTGATCTGGGAAGAATGAGAGGTTAAATCCACCTTGAGAATATGACAGAAATCCAAGAAAACAAACTGAATGATCATTGAATCAATCAACCTAACTTTTTACTCAAGGAACAAATAACCAGGCTGAAATTATCCTACTTTGGACTCAATATGGGAAGATGTAGCTCTCTGGAGACGAGAGTGAAGAAGAAGAAGATCACCCGACAGGTGGACGGACTCAGTTACAAGGTGATGATAAACCATTGGAAGACCTGAACAACCAGTTAGGGACATATCATTTTGGAGAAAATGTATGTATGGAGTGGCTAAATGTTCAAAATGATTTGATGGCATATATTTAAAACAGGCAAGTTAAGGATGACTTGAGTGGATTTCTCTGGGTTTATTTTTCTTCTGTCCCATTAAATGCCAGCCTATGTGAAAACACCTACCAGTCATTTTCCTTAATGTGGGATGAAGATTTTATAGCTGGTAAGATCAGCAGGTTTAGTCCTCTGCCCAAGGTTGAACTAGTTTCAAACAAATATTTTACAAAGGGACATTTAAAATGAGCCTTTTGGGTTATATCAGTTGAAACTTAGATCCCGTTTGGATTTAGCACTGTTCCATAAGAACACCAAATTCACACTGAAAAGCAGCCCAATAAACTGACACATATAGCAGACTTCCTGCTTCAATTGTGAACCTTTCTCCCTTCTCTCACTCCCATCATCACTGTGGGTGCTATTTAGGCTAATCCAGGTTGAGGATAAGCTAAAATAAATCTGTTGGGTTTGAAAAAGAGCCTAATTTGATAGCCCATTGCCTAAATCTAAATGGTTCTAAATGCCCAGAGATCAGAGGAAGGAAAAAGTCCAGACTGGTATAAAATGGCCAGCATATGCTAGACTGATCCCACCTAATAACCAGTGGTGGCAAGGCTACAACACCAACTTAATGTATGTTGACACATGAAAAATTGCATCCATGTTAAACATGCTGTGGTTGCTGCCTCATTAAAGGTGAACATGTTAACACTGGAGTAACTACTGTAAGGACAACTATATGTTGGACTGTAGATGAGATAAAAGTGACTGCATAGAAGCAAATACTTCTCCTATCTTAGAATCATGTATTCAAAAAAAGCAAATACATAATATTATCTTCATGAGATATTTGTCCAAATATTATTTAAAACTGAATATTGAATAGAGGAGTTCATATTTATTTCACCAGATAGCACAAATAGTTCAGCCTGTGATCCTCATGAAAGTAATTAATAGGAATCTGGACTATTTCCACTTCTATCCTTGTTCTCTGTAAATAAATGAGGTTTTACTTAATGGGATTCTTTGTGGGAGGTAGGGTTGTAAGTAAATAGGAGAGAACTATTTGAAATAGTGCAGCCCACAAAAAACCTTTCCCATTTGATTTTGGATATCTTCCAGAAATGGCACTTGGATGATAAATCTAAGCCTCCGCAATTTGTCAGCTGATTAAACATCAGCTGTGCTCTCATACTTAATAAAATCATACAAGCTGTGCCTTGATATAGTTCACTTCAGTGCCACATATGTGCTAATGGGCAGTTGAGCCAAGAGAACCAGATGGCATTGACCGACTGGTGTGATAGTATTAGCTGAACATACAAGAAGCCATGCTGGCATGCAATCCTCATGAAACACAACATTCCAAAGTGCTTGGAGACATTTCATTTATTCACTCATTCCAAATACCTTTGACAGCAAGTAAAACCATTACATCAAGGACACTCAGAGAAATATTTTTCTCCAAGTCAGCCGAGAAAAGATATAGTCACAATTAAACAATAAAAAGTATGCAGATATATATTGTATACTTGGTATACAAGAACGTGGTAAAATTTTGTTCCTTATTATGACAGCAAGGGTAACAAACTGCTATTCACTTTGAACTTCATGAGTAATTTTATTAAAGTTAATTTCAAACCTTTACCTTTATATTGTTTAGAATAGAGGTGTCAAACTGCTGGCCCACGGGCCGGATGCATCATGCCGAAATCACCCCCCCATTGCCAGCAATGGGAAAAAAGTCGCAATACGTCATGACACATCACATCATTTAATCTAATTCCCTGATTTAACAGGAGACCCTATACTATTTCAGACAAATGGTGTCCAGTATCTTCTTAAAAACCTCCCATGTTGGAGGACTTACAACCTCTGGAAGCAAGGTGTTCCATTGATTAATTGTTCTCAGTGTCAGGACATTTCTCCTTAGTTCTAGGTTGCTTCTTTTCTTGATTAGTTTCCATCCATTGCTTCTTGCCCTGCGTTCAGGTGCTTTGGAGAATAGGTTGACACTCTCTTGAGCCCTCAACTGCTATCATATTACCCCTAGTCCTTCTAGACTAAACATTCCCAATTCCTAAAATACCCAATTCAATACCAAAAGTGGAGTTTTGTATGCCACCCAAAAAATTTTGATTGGACAGTATAAAAATTACTGTAATAAAAGAATGAAATCAGTAATTTGAGAGTTATTCAGCTTTCTGAGTCAAGATTCGAGTAATGTCAATCTGTTGGGATAGACCAAACTAAGAAAGTAAAGCCATTTAGGCTTCAAGTACTTTCACAGAACAATTGTAATAACATAATCGTGCTTTTCTCACATCTTTACATGAATTTGGGAGGGGACTGTCTGAAATATTTTGCCAAGTTAGTTTCTTAGAATGGACTCTGCTACCTGCCTTGGTAACAGATCTTTCCAGTGCCCTTCAAGGTCACTCTTTATGATCTTTACAGTTAACAATTCCAAATAAATTGGATGGCCTTCTATATTAGTTTGAAATTAATATTGGTCTATGTATAAACCTCTTTCTTCAGGCTGAATGAGGACTCATACTTTCTGTCCCCAATGTAGTCTTTTTAAGAAGACCTTATGGAAGGTCCAAGACAACCAAGATCAGAAGATGGAGAGTCAAAATCTGGAATGTCTGGCAGGAGAGAATTACGACAACCTAGGTCTGAAACAAGCAGGAGAGTGTTACAGCAACCTAGGTGTGAAACAGGCAGAACAAGCTTTTTGGACATCTCATGGATGGGAAGCTGTGTAAAAACATTATTCAGATGAGCATAGTGGAGTAACTCATAAGTAAAAAAAAAAAAGGAAACAGACTTCCTATACAATATCTTCTAACAAAATTGTTCACCCCATAACTTTATCAAAGAGTGCCTGACCACTTAACCTAGTACAGCACAACCAACACAAGTTATGAAAAGCATCACAGTGACAAAAAAAACCAACAAAAAAATCTCAGACTATTACAATCACATAGCATCATCACAGCACACAAATTTAAAACTCTCCAAAATCTCATAAATAATACTCAGTAGCCTAAGAAGAAAAATTACATATGGTGGAAGATTTGTAATGGCCTCTATGTAGAACAGATAGGCAGAAGGGCAGCAGAGTACATCCATGAATACCAACTAGCAGTTAGAAGGGCTGATGAAAACTCCTTAATTTCCCAACACATGGACAGACTCAACCATGGTTTCAATTGGGAAACTGTGAGTATCCTAGACCAATCTCAATCTGAAAATGCTAAAGAATTCCTGGAAGTTTGGCAAATCAGCCATTAATAGATACATGGAAATAAACTACATTTACACACAATTCAAAAGAAACAATTTTAAAAAAGCTAAAATCTACCAAGAAGATGAATAATCAAGCAGACAAACAATCTAGCAGCAAACAATACCCAACTTAAGAAACCACCAAGGAGAAAGCCACACACACCCTCACCAACATTGGCAAGGAAGGGTAACATCATTAGTGCTAGTGAATGTGGGGTTTACTCCCTGTAAACCCCACATTCACTAGCACTAATGATGTTACTATGCTTCCCCCAAAATAAGACCAGGTCTTTTTTTTTTTGCCTCCAAAAGAAGGGGGATGTCTTACTCACCTCTGGCACTCACAGCCCCACCCAGCCGATCCACTTCTTCTGCAGCCAAAGGAGCAGCTTCATTCTGCAGGTGCATTCCAGCCTGCATTTTGCAGTTGGGCCTTTTCAGAAGGCCTCTGCAGCCGAGTACTGAGCTTGGTCCATAGCTTGAATCCACAGCTTGGTACTCAGCTGTAGAGGCCTTCCAGAAAGGCGTATGACTGAGAAATGCAGGCCTGGCTGTAGAAGACGCCTCAGAAGAAGTGGGCCAGTGAGGAGAGGCCTGGTTGCTATATAAGTGGGTGTGGGGTGCATGAGGCAGATCCACCCCTCACCCCCCATCCTAGCTTGATTTTTAAGTGTGTTCCTCGCCCCAAAACTAGAGCTTATTTTTGGGGTAGGGTTTATATTAGGCCCACCCCCAAAATCAAGGTAGGCTTATTTTTGGGGTAGGCCTTACTTTCGGGAAAACACGGTACCTAGCTGGGTAATGAATTGTCTTCAAACAAATAACCAAACTCAGTGAGCACCAAGGACTAAAAAAAGTGCTCAGTTTATTTGTTCAGGAGCAGCAATGAATTGGCAGTCCTCCATTACAGCAGATTATCATTGGTCCTTCTTAATATACAGGCTCTTTTACGGCATGCAGTTGAACTGTTTGCAAAAGCAATTGAGCAATATCTTTTCTTTATGCCTATATCAATTCCGTGCTGCAGATTTTTGATGTGATTAATAGCTGGTCAGAAGTTGTTCATCAAATATGCTGAATCATAGCTACTTCCCTCCTGGTCTCTTTTCTAATGATATGAAGTGATGCACAGGGTGCGCAGACAACCGAGAGAGTGATGTATTTGTGAGAGCTAAATAAAATAAAAAGTAATATCATTTCTGCTGGGGTGGACTAATACAATGCTATGCAATAGGCCAGCTATAAGGAGGAGGAGATCAAAGTATGGCTGATGGATCAAAGAACCAAGAATCGGGACCTGGATTTTCATGTTCAAGAACTGTCTGAATGCAGTTATATTCCTCTATACTTTTTTTCTAAATTGAAACAATATTCCATGACAAGTTTAATGAAAACTATTTGGCCAGAGTTCAACAGGCTATAAAATAGGAGGGAAAGATTTGTGTAAGGTGGATGTGCCTAGTGTGTAAGAGTGCTCCATTCCATAAGTTACTATTTGTGTCTGTTTTTGTCTGCTCCTCTTTTGCTGTCTTTTCCATATTGGCATCAAGAAGCCACCAGAGGGATGTATGTTGTAACTATTTAATTATTATTTCAGATAGCCTCTAACATAAGATTGGGAAAATCTTGTTGACCTATGTTGTTCTGATACTGTGGTGGTGCAGTGGTTAGAATGATTACTGTAGGCTAACTCTGCCGACTGTCAACAATTCAATCCTGACTAGCTCAAGGTTGACTCAGCCTTCCATCCTTCCGAGGTTGGTAAAATGAGGATCCAGATTGCAGGGGGCAATATGCTGACTCTGTAAACTGCTTAGAGAGGGTTGTAAAGCACTATGAAGCAGTATATTAGTCTAAGTGAGAGCACAGGATCTTGAGAGGGAAAGGGAAAGGGAATAAGAGGAACACATGCGACTTCACTTTATCTCTCCAATGTTCTACTTGAGAGTGTTGATCAGTGTCTCCCTTGATGAAAATATTCAATATTTTTGGGGTGCATTCATGGCTTCTATGCAAATTTAGGGAAGCATAAGTAGAAACTCCTTCAAGTACAGAGTTATGGAAAAACTGACACATCCTCCTGAATCTAATCTGTTCAGCTCAATGGTGTCTATCTAGCATCAGGAGCAGTAATAGGAGCATCCTTTGCTAACAGGTTCTTGGTCTTAGGAACTTTTTCCTAATGTTCAGCCAAAAATTCACAAGCAAAATCAAGAAAAAAAATAATAAAATTAAAAAAATCCAAAGAAGAGCTTTCTGAAATAAAGGACTGTCCTTTATAATAAAGTGTGCAAGGTCACTGTACTTATATAGAAAAAGAAAGGTTTTTAATAAAGTATGGGTGGCACTTACCGAACTGCATAAAAATTTAGCATATGTATTGCTTTTGTTGTTTTGTGCTCAATGAATAAGAACAATAGAAGATTTTAAATACTTAGTATGGAAGAAAGTGAAAGACACAAGCATTAAACTCACTATTTAATATTAAAACCTTGACTTTGAATAACTTTGTTTGTACAGTGGAAGATTATTGGCAGGATCTGTGTGTTTTAATATTTTATAACTGTACATCAAGCAAATTAACAGAAAAAGAAATGCATACAGATAACAGGGTTAACAATATGTCATTCCTTTAAAATAAAAGAAAAAATAATAATTATCATGAAAGCCTAGAAATTCATTTCATTTAAAAAAAAAATAAATCCAAGAAAGTTGGAACTGACCTGAAGATTTTGTTCTTGCTTCTTCATTGAAAAAAAAAGTCTAACTAAAATATTGAAAAACAATATGTACCTTCAGTCCATTGTAGTAAGTGGATGTATTCTTCAGGGTTGTGAAATGATTAATTTGAGAATCCCTTATTGGTATTTCTTGTCTTTGGATCCAGCCTATCTCATAGGATCATTGCATGATGATAAAATGAAGATCCTTCCAGGACACCCTTGAGAAAAGGTGAGATACCATCTAATAAATAAATAAATAAAACATTGACTGTCACCCAATGCCTATGGGTGGAAGCATAGTAGAGCTGTTTGTCTGCAGTAAGTATAGCTTAGGAACACCAAGGGAATAAGCAAACCAACTCATTGAATTGTAAATGCATGATAGCTTATGAGATAAGACTGTAATGCCCAAATAAGGTTGCTCATGTGAAAGACAAAACTTGTTCCTTTTATTAAAATGATATGGAGAGAGATTAATCAAAGAAATAAGAGATGATGAGATCAAGGTTTTGCTTCAATTACTACGGGTGCTGCAATATTACCCAACAATGAAAGACACGGTCTGGAATTTGAAAAGAGAAAGATAATCAAGCCAAGAAAAGGCAATTAATGAAAGACTAATTTCAGCTCCTTCTTTTGAAAATCCTGATTGTTGTAAGCAATCAGCTTGCCTACGGCAGCTCTTAAAATCAAGTTTGATGTAATAAAAATGCTTTGTTTTTCAGAGAAAAATTCTGATAATACTGCACGCCTAAAATTTTTTAGACCCTTCAGTTGGAAATATGTACTCTGAATATGTTCAGAGGTATTGGTAACATTAAAATGCCCCAAAATCAGAGGTAATGGTAGCATGACAGAGAAAACAATACAAGTGTACAAATACATTGTTTTAGATTTTTTAATTAAAAGGTTTTAAAAGTAAGATAAAAACTAATACAGACTAATATAAAAGGGAAAAACAGAAAGAAATCAAACAGAAAGCTAGAAGTGCAAGAAAGGAAAAAAATAAAATAAAAATAAAAAGAAATAGGAAAATTTAAAGAAGTGACTTCTGATCTTCTTTACAGTACTTTTAAAGAAATTATAAATTTATCTCTTTCTCTATAGTTACAGTGTGCCTCTTTTCTTTCCACAATCTATCCTGTCTAATCATAAAAACCATAAATCATAGATTCACCTTTTTCTATTTTCTGCAAAAAGTCTATAAGCGGTTTCCAGTCAGCAATATACATATTGTTTTTCTCTAATCAAAGAAAACGGCTTGGCCATTTAGCAAGTTCCATCATCTTCATCAGCCATTCCCATTGTGAGTTGTGCCAAATCTTTTATAGGAGATTACTATGCTGAGTCTGAGGGAGGAGTCAAATGCATCATCAGTCTCAAGTCCCTTTGCACCCACAAGAGATCGAAGTCCAGCCCACCTTGAATTCCATTGACTCTTATCTACCGCCAATTTGCTTTGATGATTAGTAGTTCAGATTCTTGTAGAGAGCTTCTGTGTGCAATAAACCTATATATTCAGTTGAATTGTCTGGATCTTCTAATTTTCCTGACGCTTGACATCTTTCCAACTTGGTACACACAATAATCTCCTTGTAATTGTCATACACAAAAACAAAGTTCCGTGACTTTTTTCCAAACGTTTTTCCATCGATCCCCAAAGAAAGATCTCTAGTCTTATTGTATATTAATCTTTAAGCTCTTCTCAATCAAAGTATGCATCTGAATCCAAAGTTTTCTAGCTTTTTTAACATATCCTTCTTGTGATAAAATGATCCTTCTTGTCATTCACATTTCCAACATAATTGGAAGTGCCTTTATATATTCTAGACCATTTCTCTGGTTGACAAATACCAACGGTACATCAGTTTACCAAAAAAAAAAAAAAACCTTTAAAATTGTAACACCGTATAAATTTCAATTCTCAATCACATATTTTCCCATTATTCCATCTCTATAGTATTACAGTGGCACTTGGTACTCAACTGGTTTGAAATTCCTCGAATTTGGTACACAACACACTTGGACAAGAAAATGTTATCCTAGTACTTGCCATTTGTTTGGTGTTCAACATGCAAGCAAGAACCTGTCAGTGTCAGTTTCCTTGTGACTTGCTACTCTTTCCAGTTGAAACAAAAAGTGATGCATTAGTCATGTGGTAGCTCTTGCTCTTTGCACATCCCCTTCCAGTCTTATCTTAGCTTCTGTGATCATTTTGTATATTTTTGCACTTTTTTTCTCATCAGTACAGGCAAAGTGAAATTTTTGTTTTATATAATCTAAATATTTATTAAGGTTTATTTCTCATATAAAGTAATGATTTACAACCCTATTTTTAACATATTACCTTTAAAAGGTTCATTGTTTTTGGTTTGGGAACACATTTAATTTATTTATATTATTCCTCATGGGAAAAAAATGTTTGGTACTCATTTTTTTGGGTGCTCATCGCACCTCTGGGAACCAATTAATGAGTACCTTTGCCTAAATTATTTTATTTTTTATTTTTTTTAAAATTGTCATTTTTAATGCGAAAGAAATAAAAGCATTTACTATTTGGAGAAAATCATATTAGCTGTGTTAAATCAAATAAAAATAATATGTTCATTATAGTATGGAAAACCTTTAAGGTTTTTCACCACATTCATCATTGTGCAAACCTCCTTATTAAAATACATTGCTGAAGATTCTTGCTATAATGAATATGATTTGCAGTAGACTGGCTATTGCAACCTCCTGAAATCTATGAATAATGTCACATGTGATGAACCACCGACACCTAGCTAAACTGGCCAATGAATCTCCTTTGATAGGAAATAATATAACATCTCCTGTTTGAGCTGAGGCTTGTTCTAGGACAGTGTTTCTCAACCTTGACAATTTTAAGGCATGTGGACTTCAAATCCCAGAATTCCACAGCCAGCATTGCTGGCTGTGGAATTCTGGGAGTTGAAATCCACATGCCTTAAAATTGTCAAGGTTGAGAAACACTGTTCTAGGAGTTAGATCGTCCAGAATTCTATGTTCTTTGTTGATTGGGAGACCTTTTCTTTTGATTTGCTCTTTACACATGCATGGCTACTATGTTGTTCTCTCAGTTCCTGGCTCTTGCCAATTGACTCACTGTAAACTACTGATTGTAGTCCAGCCCAGAATAAAATTTAATAGCTGTTCTTTGATTTCCAAATTCAAAACTAGACTCAGAATTGCAAAAATTCAGAATCTACATTTATTTATAAGTATTTTATGACCAGCTAACTTAAATAGGCAGTTAATAGATAACCTAACACCCTAGATCAGGGGTGTCAAACGGCCAGCCAGCGGGCCAGATGCATCATAGCGAAAGCACGCCCACCCCATTGCCAGCAATGGCAAAAAAAGTCAAGATATGTTGCAACATGTCATGTTTGTTAAGGAGAAAATACAACTTAAATCCTAAATTGTGTTCAATTTGTAAATGATATGAGGTATACAATTGAGGATAACTTTGCATCATTGGCACAGTATAATGTCATAATTTTGCAAATTATGTAAATGAATGAAAATAATTCATTTCAATCATCTAGAGCAGGCATGTCAAACTCACGATCTCACATGACGTCGAGTGACATATCACGACTTTTTCCCATTGCTGGTAATGGAGTCAGTATGATGCATCCAGCCCGCAGGCTGACAGTTTGACATGCCTGATCTAGAGCGATTGGGTTACAACAAGCTTAATTTAGGATGATATGTGAGGAATTTTTTTTTTGTCCAGTGTATCTGAAATTCACTTAACAAAGTTAATTAAACCAACATTTATAGTAGTCCTAGGTTAAGCATTTCCAACAGTCTACTCCTGAATGCTCTTGATCCTGCTGACACAGGTTTCTTCTTTTGGTGAAACACACACTAGAACAGTGGTTCTCAACCTTTCTAATGCCGCGACCCCATAATACAGTTCCCCATGTTGTGGTGACCCCCAACCACTTATACATCAGCGGGTGCCAGGGGCGTGGCCAAAGAAAAGGGGGAAAAATGGCAGACAGCCTTGTTTGGTGACCCTCATGAAATGGTCGTTCGACCCCAAATGGGGTCCCGACCCACAGGTTGAGAACCACTGCATTAGAAAAATGTAACTGTCCTGTAATAACTTTTCTCATCAGCAAAGTACATGATAGAAATGACTCTTCATTATTCACCACTCAGACAGGGAAAAAAAATAGCAATTTCTGTTATTCATGCTAATGTCAAAAAGGTATTCCCTCAGCTCTGCACTGTCAAAATAGCAACAGTGACTTCTATTATATGACATTCCTTATTTTAACTGTCCTGACTTTTAAGACAAAACCCTGATGAAGTCATTTTCAAAAACATGTGATATCATCTATAAAACTCCATCAATTTCAAATAAAATTTATTTAGTTTATGGGAGCTCCATCATTGGAGACCTTTAAGAACAGACTGGACAGCCACTTGTCTGGAAAGGTATAGGGCAGGAGTAGGCAACCTCGGCTCTTTTATGACTCATGGACTTAAAGGTCTGCCTATGAACTCCCACAGACTCAACTTCCAGTGGGTTCAAGAAATATATGTAGAATATTCTGGGATCTTCTAATTTAGAGTCCTACACTAAGTAAGGACTTGGATTCAGGTATATTTTTTTTTAATGAGGAACAGTGACTATTTAACACATTAGTCATTCAAAATGAGACGTGTCAAGGTAGTTAATAATCATGACATACCAAGGTACTAAAAAAAAAATTCTGCATGATTTCAAAAAAGGTTTTTTAAAGGCAAATCCCAGTAACACATACAAGACAGAAGTTCTCAAACTGTGCCACAGCATGACCCTCTAAGTTTCAAACAGACCAACTTTCAAACAGACCTCGATTTCATGGAATCAGGAATGTGGTCTAAATTATACAATTTGACTAAAGTTAAATTGAAACCCTTGAGAAATGGATGGTTCTGAAATGTAAGATTGATGGGGGCGAGCTCATATGCAGAATTCTTTTTGATGTGGGTGATAATAAAAAGTTAGAAAATTTGGCCTTGGTTCTTTATTCTGAGATTTAAAGACATGCAGAGAAATAGTTTGATTTACCCATGGATCTAAATCAGTGGTTCTTAACCTTTTTGAAAGAATCGCCCCCTTGAGCCAATGAGGAAGTTTTCATCGCCCCCCCCTCCCCCAACATAACCTCTCAATCACAACATAGGAAATAATTCTTCAATTTATGCAAACACTTTTTATGTTTTCCTTAAAATTTTCATCAGGACGTATCTATGCAAATAATTTATTTCCACTCTTTTTTCCATATCTCAACTGTTTGAAAAATTTTGGTGCCACCCGTCACTTTATTCCCAAACTTTGTGATATATGTATTTCATTATTATCTTATTTATTCAAGACACTTAAATGTAATGACCATTGAAAACAAAATTCAATTGCAAGAAAGTGAAATGCCCAAAAAGAAAAACAGTAACATTTAATGATTGAATTGCAAGTGAAATTTAAGACGCAAAAAGAAATATAAAAAGGGTAGAGGCTGCTGCGCAATGCACACAAAGATAAACGATGCATATTCACATATGTACAGCATTCTGTACTGAAGCTAGCTGGAGGAACATTTGAAAACATAATTCAATCCACTAATAGCGAGCGATCTGATGTTTTTGTACCACAGATATGCAGCGATTCTCTGTATGAAAAAGTCTCAAAAGTGTCCCCAAAACTTCTTGCTCCATCACCCCATATTGCTTCCTTTTCATTCTTTTGCCCCCGTGTCGCCCCTTTTCATTCCATCGCCCCCCTGAAAAATGAAATCGCCCCCTGGGGGGCAATATCGCCCAGGTTAAGAACCACTGATCTAAATGATTATGCTTTTTCCTTTTTTTCCATTTTTTAAATATTGATTACTGACGTGGTACAAAATTAAATAATTAAAACAATGTTAAAAATATTACTTACTAGTTAAAAGGCATAATCTACAATGCTAAATTAATGGCCTGACTTCTGCTTAGAATTGGGTTGATGCAATGATTTTTTTCTGAGCTCAGAGTTCTACTGAACTAAATATATATGTCTACATAAATATTTGCGAGAAAGTTTTACCTACAATGAAGTCTTACTAAAAAAAAAAATCAATAGAAATTAAATGCTCCATTAGGTACTTTAGTCTCAATGTTTTAAATTCAATTAGAGCTAAGCCAAACATTCACACAATTCTTTTCTCTGCATGGACAAGCTGTGATACTGTTGGGGCTCTGACTTTGCCTATGCATGCAAAGCCTGAACTTTGTCAAATGTTTTCTATCTTATAAATATTACAATCTACCAGCAAATTTTGGAAGAGTTCTGGATATTGGATCCAAGATCAAGAAGGTAGAATCAGTCCTGGGTCCACAAATTATACATCTCTTTCTAGAATATACTTGATGTACCCTGGTACAATCAGTGAAATAGAAGGGAGGCAAAATATCACCCCACAAAACAATGCAGGTTTGTCAGGTTGTTAACAAGCCCAAAAATGGGAGTGGCTAATCAAAACGGAAGAGATATAGAGCTTGTGGTGTTTTTTGTTTTTTGTTTTAATCCTACTGCTATAGCCGTGTAGGTCTGGATGGGGGGGAACAAAGCTGAGTGGCTGATGGTGTTCAGTCTGCCTATATATGGGGATATTCCATCTTTGATCTTGAGTGAAGTAGCACTTTCCCTTTCAAAATTGGTACACAATCTGGGTGTCTTCTTGGGTTCACAGATCTTGCTTGAAGAGCAGGTGTCAGTCAAAGAATATCTGATATCCAAATTGAAATAAACTGTAGCAATTTCCATAAATAGAGAAATTTGTTTAGTTTTCATTTTCATACAAATTTATTCATTCTGCATTTTCCAAATTTATATACAATTATTTTGGCAGTAACTGTTAAGATATCTTGCAGCAGTAGATAAAATGGAAACTGCAACTTCAGAATGAACTTCTTAATTATGGAGAAATAAGTAAACATTCTTGGAGGCATCCGAATAGGCAATGGGATAGTTGCAGCAGCACAATCCAAGCCCCACCTTTTTGCATAGATGTGTGACATCAATGCAAATACAAGAGATATGAAGATTGCATCATACTGTTGCTACTGCTATTTTGCTTTTGACCTTTCTCTTGGTGGATGTTGCTGGTCAGACTGAGTCTTAAGCAGCATTGCTAGGGACAAAATCCTCTACCGTGGCTTGATTTGCTTGGATTTTATATTTAGTATCCTTAATACTTGCTCTTAAAAATGGCAAGGTCCATTGCAAAATAGAAACATGATTTCATAGCAGAATGATATTTTACTTTACCCACAAATATGAGTGAACTTCAGAAAGCATCACACTGTAAGGAAAAAAAATAAATAGATAAATATTTGTCATAAATTATTTCATAGCTAGAAATATGCTTTTCTGGGGAATTTTAGAATAAAATCATTCTGGTGAATTACAAAATAATAATTCCTGGGAAAACTGTTGGATGAAATGAAGTCTGGCTTAATTTGAAAATAAAACACTTTGATAGACTTTTGAGGAGTTGCTGAGAGTAATATTAACTACAGAGGGGATAAATGATTCTATTTATGAAATAGATAGGGCTAGTCAGGTGATAGAATGATTGTCACCAGCAAATACCACTCTCCATAATATTGCACTATCCATGAAAAGAGTCACTAAAGGCATGGGGCTTTCATGAAAAGGAGTGCTAACGCATGTGACAACATAAGAAAAAGGGGAGAAAAGATTCAAGATGACACAACGAAGAGTAAGCAAATAGACTCTAGACCACTCTTTTACGTGAGAAAGGTAATGAAGATTAGACTTGATGCCATCTGCAGGGAATCAAAGATAGCACATATAGCAGCAAGATTTAAATCCTGCCCTTCTGTGCATGTGTGCCAAATCGATAAGGTACCAAAAAACATGTAATGGATTTGTCATTTTTACTCCCCTGAAGACATGTTTGATGATGATTGTGTTAACAGCAATATTAATAGTAGGAAGGTATGTAGAAACTGCATACAAGTAAAAAGATTTTAACTCCTGCATAGAAGGAAGGATTAATCCTTAAAGGATTATTAATTATTCCTTTTTAGGGATTAATTATTAATCCTTTAAGGATTAATCCTTAAATTCTTCTTATCCTCCCATAGGAGAGCATTCTCACATCTCACACCTTAGACACTGTTGCTGAGAAAACTCTACCCAAGGGGTACTTGAGGAAAGTATTATTTCTGACTTGGCAATGAATTGAATTAATCCTTGTAAGAGGGGCAAAAGAATCCATCTACGTTAAAACTGAACAAAGGCGGAAGAATAAGACATCACCTATCTCTAGTTTACAACACAGTCCTTGCAGCAGTTCTAAGATTCCACAACCAATTGCCCCCTGATTCAGGTGACTCTGAGGGCACAGATAAACCCCTAAGTAGCCTCAATAGCTCTGAGAGAATGCTAATAACTAGATGACTGCAAAGAAATACAATTCTTCCAATGCTCCCACCATTCTATCAGAACCTATCCTTCCATCCCCTCATCATCCAGTTTAAATTGTCTGTACCTATCCTTCCATCCACCAGCACCACCTCACCATCAGAACTGATGAAACTTCTTGGATGAGGAGCTAAATATTTTATTCTTCTTCCTCAAAGAAAAACCATCCAGTTGTCTTCTGAAGAAAAAAAGCACCTGGGAAACAACTATGACCTGGATGACTAAGAATCTCCAAAGACAAACTGATGCATGTGTTTCTGAGACAGTTCAGAACATTGAGAGAAATGAAGTGGTGGGTGAGGGTATGTAAAATTTATACAGTTTTTTTTTAAAAAAATGATGAATTTACTTACTCCTTCTCTATAACAACTCTATTTGGCAATCTGTGATTTACACTTCTGTCTAATTTTTAAAGATTGTGTTGAACAAGAAAGGCATAACAGTACATGCAAAAAACGCAACATCCTTGGACAAATTACATCTTTTGATGAATTCTTAAATAAACTGAACCTGACATAACCTTGATATGTACAAAGTTAAGCATATCTTTGTGAAAAATTGAATGTGTGCTTGTTGATACATACCCAATCCCATTCTTTCTCCTGTAGTCCTTATGCATTTGTTTTATTTAGCACTTCACTCTAAAAGAATAATGATGTGCTTTTTTGCCATATATTAAACTTATATTGATTATTAATTGTAATACTGAGGAGTAGATTGATGTTAATGGAGGAATTATGATGTATACATAGAAGAGAAGGGGAACAATACAGGAACAGAACATATTTTGCATATTTTTGCATGCAAAGAGGCTAAATTCCATTCTGGGGAAGTTTCTCTCTTCGGCTTATTTATATTAAGGCATACCAGGACAATCAGCACATTTATGTTTGGTGAAGGTAGACCTCCTTGAAAACCAATAGGTAAAGGACCTTAACTTTGGGAGACAAAATGTTTCAAAGATGGATCAGCCACTGAGAAAATATATCACTAAACTTTCATCCCTGTAGTCCCATATGCTTTAAAGAGAAAAAATAAGCCTACCACATATATACTTAGGTGATCAATATAAATAAAACCACTATACAGCATCTATACTATGTAAATATAGAAGTGCATAACCTTCCATGGGTGATAGTGGAAGTCACATAAACCCTTGTACATCGTAGCATCCATATTTCTATATTTCGAGAACTTAAAGGAAGATGGAATTTACCATTTTGATAGATCACCATGTGAGGGAGACTTTAAACATTCTTTCTGTAAATGATCACAGTGATGGGTGGAATCTAGGTAGGAAATATTACCCTGTAGGCATGGATGTTTTACATCAGAGGTCCCCAACCTTTTAGGCACCAGGGACCGGTTACAGGGAGAGAGGTTTTTCTGCAGACTGGAGGGGGTGTAGTTTTGTGTGGTGCTTGCATCCTGTGGATGGGGCTTTTCTTGTTTGTGCAGCCCGATTGCTGGCATGCCGTGGCTCAGTATTGGTTCATGGACTGGGGGTTGGGGCCCGTTTTACATGAATAAAACATGCCATAAAGTTGTTCAGTCTTAGCAACCATGTAGATAGATTTATTCTTTGATAACGTGTCCCTAAATTGGACTTTTAGCTTTTTTCAATGGTGCAAAAATAATCACAGTAACTGAGTCTCTCTACCTTAGTGAGGGTCCTCTTCTTTCTTTTTGTTCCTTTTATCTTTTCCAATATTAAAGTTTTCTCCAACGATATCTTCCTTCTTCACTGAATGTGTCTGAAGTAGTATAATTTCAGTCTGGTCATTCGTGACTCAAGTAGGAAGTCTGGGTTGATTTGTCTACGGAGATTCTCAATCATTATGGTTGTGTTCCAAAGTTACTTTTTCCAAAAGGGAACTGGAGTTTCTTAGCTTTTTCTTTGAAAATGTTTCACTTTTCATCCAAGAAGCTTCTTCGGTTCTAGCTGACTGATTGGGAATTGAAGGATTTATATTCCTTGCAGGCATCTAGTTATTAGCACTCTGAACATTGAGGTCATTTAGAGTTTTATCTGTTTCCTCAGAGTCACCTAAATCAGAATGTGAAACCTTCTTGGATCTGCTGAAAGGACTGCATTGTAAACAGGAGATAGCTGGTGTCATATCCCTCCTCCTCGGTTGAGGGAGGGCTGTCCAGTTTCAACATAGATGGCCTCTTTGACTCCTCTTTCAGACCAGTGGTCCTCTCAATCCAATAAAATTAGAGCTGGTACTCTGAGCGTGCTTCTTGTCTGGCTTATCTTGAAAGGCTGGCACACAGGTACTCATAGAAGCTCCACCCATTTGGCATATTAAATACTACCTGCTACTTTAAGTTGGACCATAAGAAAGGCTGAGCACCAAAGAATTGAGGCCTTTGAACTATGGTGCTGGAGAAGACTCCTGCGAGTCCCTTGGACTGCAAGGCGTTCAAACCGGTCAGTCCTAGAAGAGATCAACCCCGACTGCTCTTTAGAAGGCCAGATCCTAAAGTTGAAACTCAAATACTTTGGCCACCTAATGAGAAGGAAGGACTCACTGGAGAAGGGCTTAATGCTGGGAAAGATTGAGGGCAATAGAAGAAGGGGACGACAGAGAATGAGATGGCTGGATGGAGTCACTGAAGCAGTAGGTGTGAACGTAAATGGACTCCAGAAGATGGTAGAGGACAGGAAGACCTGGAGGAACATTGTCCATGGGGTTGCGATGGGTCGGACATGACTGCGCAATTAACAACAACAACAACAACTTTAAGTTTGTAGTAAATTAATGGGATGAGAAAGAACTACATTCCATTCCTCTTTTGAGAACAAGCTCATCAGATTTACATTTCTTGGAAAATATGCCAGCATTTTGTTAACTTTTGATGATAGTCCTTTTTAAAATTTAGGTAGCAGTTCCTGAAAAATAAAATGCAAAGTGGAAATGTAAATGTAAAGAAGAAACTTGTTATCATTTATGGTGGACATGTGATAAAGCAAAGAAATATTGGAATAGGAGTCACATCTTCATATAGAAGATTCTTAAAGTGAATACAAAGATAAAACCAAAGAATTTTCTTTTAGGACTAATGGATAAGGAACTTGGAAAAAAAAACACGAAACTTTGATGTTATACATGTTGACAGCAGCAAGATTACTTTTATGCACAAAAATGGAAGGGTATTTTGATTCCCACAATGGAAGAATGGCTGCAAAAGTTGATGGAGTTAGCAGAGATGGCTAAATTGACTGCTTTTATTTAAAAAAGAACATAATTTTGTTTCTACTTGGAAACCACTTTTAGACTTTGTGCTTGAGATGGAAAGAAATTAAACTTTAATTTTTGGTTTTGCTGATTAATAGGTTTAATGTTATAGAAATGGCTAGTATATACCATTATATAAAAGTAAAAAGCTGAATTTTCATGTTATTACCTTATTCTACTGCAGTAAAAGGAGTCAGAAGTCAATGCTTTTTTCCCTCCTCTTATCTTACACTTTCTGATTTTACCTTTATTTTAATTTTTCTTTATATTTTGTATCTTATGTTTTGATAAACTAATAACATTTTGAGCACACAAAAAAAGAAAAATAAAGTGCAAAGGTATAATTGTAGTGGTGAAGTTTATGAAGATCTTTTATTAAGTGTTGAAATGTGAGATAATAATATGAACACTGAAAAATGAGGAAGCAAGAAATAAAAAAATAAGGAACGGATTGTCCATGTTCAATAATTGGGAATAAGAATATCTGACACAGTACCATATTTTTCATAAGTATTATAGCAATTTACATTTTGAATTAAAAGAGTGCTGGATTAGATTAGGAAAGTATGTTTTATAAGTACTTATAAATAGGCAAATGAAAATACCTTTCCTTCAAGTCCTGGAAAAAGATTACACTTTTCATTTACATGTATAACAATGTGCAACTAGCAGTTGTATTAGAATGATTGGGATTTTAAAATATGAAGCTGTAAAATATTTTATGGTCCCAAGCAGAAATAAATTTTAAATATTGAAATACAAATCATTTCACTTTATTGATCAAATGATAGATGGTGTATTCTCTCCATTTTTTTAAAAGGGAGAGATAGAATGAAAACGCATTATAAACAATAGGCTGGACTTAATGTGTTGGGAGATGGTTTCATAAAAGGAATGAACCATGTTAAGATATTTAAATTAAGTTACTGGAACAGTGGGGTTGTACAGTGAGCCACACACAATTATAGTTGATTGGCTGGAGAATGCTGGTTCTTGCGTGAGGCAATCTGAGTTATGATTGGTTGATGTGGTGTGGGAGTTTCCCTTTTTTCCCGCCTTTTTATTCTGTGAGCCTTTGTGTGCTCTGTGATTTACCTCATGATGCTCCCGTTTGCCTGACTATCTTGTTTGGTGTATATCTATAGATGTAAAATATATTTATTTATATAAAACAGACATGTCAAACACAAGGCCTGGGGGCTGGATGTGGCCCACGAAGTAGTTTCATGTGGCCCGTGGAAGCCATCCTGGAAACAGTGAGGGAACGGCCCCCACTGCCTTGGCCCTGGCCGGGCGGGAGCCAATGTACAATTTTGTGGTAGCCACCTATTCTGAAACACATTCAGTCTTAACTCCACAAGACCATCTGGAAACAGCCCGCACCACCATCCAGCCCCCTGCATGCCCTGAGAGGAACAGAGAGGCTCCTCCAGTGGACCATGCCTTGCCACTTGCCTTGGTCCCACCCCTCAGATCTGTCCCACTCCTGGCCAGGTCCCCACAGGCAACCTTGATGCGAACAATGTAGAGCTGGCCACGGCCACTCAATAGGCCACACCCACTCCACCCAGTAGGCCGCACCCACCCTAGCCACATCCCTCCACCTCCCTGATGCAGCCCTCAATGAAATTGAGTTTGACACCCCTGATATAAAACTACAAGTTTGTGTCAGCATCTCTGACTCCATTTGGATACTGGCTGAGCAATTCCCTGACAAACCAGGAGTGTCAATTTTCAAGCTAGAGTAAATAAAGAGGCAACATTATATGGTTTATTTTTAAACTAACCTGGTTGAAAGTAAGACTGAAATCTCTTCTAGATGTTAAAAAGAAAACTCAATGGAATGAGAGCCATATTTTTAATGGTCTTCTATTGTAAATTTTGAATATTCAGACTTAGATTTAAAAAGTTCAGGATATAATTGGGCCATATATATTTACTATGTCTCTTTTTACTAAGTATCTGTAAAGGAAGAATATTGGCAAGGAAAAACATATTTTTGCTTAAATAATTTATAATTTGCAAATTATATTTATATGTAATTTATTGTTTGCTCTAATCAATGCCAACAGTTATTGCAACCATACTCCATTTTATTTCTAATTTATAGAGGGCTACTAAGGTCATGAGTGGCAATTTTTTGTCATTTTTAAAAGAAAATAAAATTTGACATTTTAAGAAACAGTAAAAAAAAGATTGCAATCCAGGGTTTTGTTTAGGACTGTAGCCCAGAAAAATAGCAAACCTAAGATGATAGCAAGCTTCTGGGAAAAATGAAGAGTGTAGAATGAGGTTTTTTTAGACAGATCATAATCATCATAGCAGCCATTTTGTGAACAAATACTGTATGTTATGGCATCCATTTTATGAAAATTATGCCATCCTCCTCCTACATTCCAAATGTGACCACAAAGTTTAAGAAGTTGCTGTATCCCTAAGAAAAAGGAAGTAAAATAGAAATAATTTTCTTCCATGGGAGAAGAAAAAAATTGGATCATAGACTGATTTTGGCAGATGATGCTTATAAAGCATAAGCCCATAAATAAGAAATTGACAGACAAGTGGGAATGATTCTTGTAACATAGACTAACATTTCCAGTCTGATAATAAAACCACCAAATAGAACAACATGCATTTTATCAATTGTCTTTACTCATGCTTTATGGAATGAGACTGTAAAAGAAGACAATTATTCCCCTTGCAGATAAATATATTAGACTTAACAGAACGTACAAACTATTGTACAATATCCTTAATTTCACATGATAGCAAACTATTGCTTAGGATCAACTAATGAAAATTAAAGCCAGATATATCAGATATTCAGATTGGCTTTAAAAATGTTACACCACTGTTACACCATCACTGCCTATGTTACACTGCTTTGCAAGCTACACTGGCTACTGTTTGCTTCCAGTACAATTCAAGGTATTGGCTAATACCTTTAAAGCCCTATATGACATGGGTCCAGGTTACTTGATGGATCATCTCACCTCACTGGGACTCATCTGTCCAGAGGAGGCCTGCTGCAGTACCCATCAGTCAAGGAATTTTGATTGGCGGTGTCTAGAAGAAGGGCCTTCTCTGTTGTGGCTCCTGATGTTTGGAATATCTTTTGAGGTGAGATTGTCTCCCACTTTTCTGACCATCCATAAGGGCCTGAAGACCTGAGTCTGCCAGATGGCTTGGGTCACCTTTTGGGGGGGGGAATCACACTGGAGGTAGTTAATGAATTAATTGACAATCACACCTCCCACCTCTTGTATCCTGCTCCCTCCTTTCCCATCTTCTAACTATACTTTTATATTTTATTGTAATTCCATTTTTATTGCTTTAGAAATATTTTTTGTTATGATTTTAATGTTTTTAATGTTGTAGGTGCCCAAGATGGAGGGCAAATAAATCTAATAAACAAACAAACAAATAAAGCTGAGAAACATGAGAAATTATTGCTGATGCATTTTGGATAATTTGAAAAAGCTAAATAATATTTTAAAAAAACTTACTATGTGTTTCATTAATTACAGAAAAGGTTTTGAATATGTCAGTCACATCAAGTGAAAAATGCTCAGAAAAATGGGAATCTCAGAAGACCTCATTGTCCTCATGATAAACCTATATACAGGTCAGGAAGTCACAGTACAGACAGAACATGGTGAAACAGACTGATTCCAATGTTGGCAAAGGAATGAGACAAGGCTGCATACTCTCTCCTTATTCCACCTACTGTATATGTCAACTATATATTAAGGGAAGCTGGTTTGGAAGAAGATGAATGTGGTTTTAAGGAAAGAAACATCAGTTAACTGTGTTATGCTGGTGACTGTAGCTTGATAGTCGAAAATGCAAAGGATCTGCAAGCCCTGGTAATAAAAGTCAAAGAGCAAGCATAAAAAAATGGACTAAAATTAAGGATAAAGAAGTTCAAACTGATGATATCAACTCAAACAACCAGTCTTAGGATTGACAATGAAGATATCAAAATGATGGATACTTTCTGTCTCTTAGAATTAACTACCAACACTAAAGGAACAACCAGACAAGAAATATGACACAGATTAGGACTTTGTGGAGCAGCCATGAAGGTGTTGAAAAAGATATTCAAATGCTATAATGAGTCTATTCATGGACTATCAGGACTATGCAACCAATGGTATTCTTTGTAACATATGGAAGCGAAAGTTTAACTTTGGTAAAAGCAAGAGTATTGATGCTTTTGAACTTTGCTGTTGGAGAAAAAGACTTTGAGAGTACTTCAAAAAATAAGAAAACAAACAAATGGATCACTGAACAAATCCAAAAGAATTCATATTTGAGGCACAAATGATGGGCCTCAAATTATCCTACTTTGGAGACTTTATATGGAGATCCAGCTCTCTGGAGAAGACTTTAATGCTGGGAAAGATGGAAGGGAAAAAATAAACAGATATGACCAGCAGCAAGGTGATAAACTCAGTTACAGTGATGATGGATGTTGCCATTGGAAGAGCTAAAAGACAAGGTTAGGGACAGATCGTCATGGAAAATATCTATAAATATCAGAATGACTTGATGGCATGTAATGAATCAATCATAGATAGAGGGACTGAGTTACATGAACTTTCAAGAGGCATTTATTTATGTACCAGATGTATACACCACCTAACTTCTGAGGCTCTAGGCACTGTACAAACTCAAAATATAATGCATGTAACAATATAATTTAAAACACATCTATAACTGATAAATAGTAGATAACACTACTTTACTATCCAAAACCAGTATAATCACCATCTCTGGTAACAAAGGATTAGACTGGTGTAGTCCAACTCATCCACAAAGTTCTGAGTACCATCATTCTCTGAACTTCACAAATCACAAACTCAATTATGATTACAAATGTGATGGCAGCAAGTTAAAGAACTGGATAGGTCCCAAGTTCAAGTCTGTCCATAGAAGTTCACTAGAGTAACTTTATGCCTATCATTTTGTCTTAGCACAAGAAGGTTGGTATTGGAAGAGAAGACCAAAGATGGGAGTGCTATAAATATCACTTGGAGTTTTTAGAGGAAAGATGGAAAATAAATCTAACCAGCAATAATGTTAAATGTAAGAATGCAGATCTGCCGCTCAGCATTTGACAGCTGAATACCCTGTTCTTGACTTGGAATTCAGGTGGTAATTCAGCCTTTAAAATTATCAGGTACTAGCTTTACAGTTTTTCAGAGTAGAATTTTTGCCCTTTTTGATACGGGCTCCATGTACACATAACACATTGACTTTTGAGATATACCCAGATCAATTTCAATCATATTGCAAAGGAGAACTGATGGCTAATAGAGTTAACTATGTGAAAAAGCAGATAATCCTTTTGTTTACCTTAGGAGCAGATGCTCATGTTCTCATCAAAACTGCCATATAAGAAAAAAAAAAACATAGACAAGATTGCCAATTCAGAATGCTAATAACCAGAGTAAGCATGATGGACACATCAAAGTAACTATTGGAGCAATTAACAAAAACATGAAACACAATGAGACAGCAGGCAGCCAAATAAGGAAGTAAACACATGCTATGAAGCAGACAAAACAGCTGTAATCCCTGGTATTATGCCATGTCACACATTCTTCTGAAAAAGCTGTGTCTTGTTTCAACCAAGAAAGGAAGGATGGACATTGGATGAAGTTAACGTGCACATTTAGAGATAGAATAGACACATCTGTCCTAAACTCAAAGTCTGCATATCACATCTGTATGTGAAAGGACTGGATGTTATTTACAAATATTCCATTTGGAGATTCAGTAGTGATTCTTTTCACATTATAATTATAAAATTGATTGAAAGTTTTGAATCAATTGGGTGCCTTTGAATCAATTTATATACTGCGGAAACACTTCTTTGTTTCTAAATAGCTTCTGAAATCCAGACTAAATTGAACCAACTCAATTTGATTGATTTGTCTACATCCGAGTAGAATTCGGTATCAATTGATTCACATTAATTTTTGCAGTTTGATTGACCTCTATTTACTCAAGACATAAATGAATTGTAAGGCATAATCCATTACAATATATGGATTAGGAGTCCTAAACAACGAACATGCAACCTCTAGGGTTATTTCAGTTATTTTAGATTTTCACACTCATTTTCATTTACTGGACCATTAACTTCAAAAAGCCAAAAGCAATATATGGGAAAAATACACTGACATATTGTGGAAGATGTTGGTTAGATAAATACTCTACCTTCCAGCCTCCTGGCAACTTAACAGGGTTTGGGTGATTATTGTTACTTGAAGCAAAGAGAAGTTAGCATCTCCATCTGGCTTCCCACCCATGGAAGCCAAACAAACTAGGAGCTGACTCTTATTCAAGATATGGACTTCATCATTCTTTCATTGAATAGAATATGCTTAGTGGGTGTGAGGTAGACTTTGTAAGTTTACAGTTGTTTTCTATGTTGTATGCTGTCTTGCTCAGGTACTACTACAGAAACATTTTTTTAATAATAGTAACAGTAAAACATGATATGCATACATATATGGCTGCTTGCAATCCTATATGGCTTGGCTGCTGCCCACTTTTTCCTATTTGATGAAAGCTTCACTTGATCCAAAATGTGGTGGCCATATGATTTTGTGCTAGTCTAGATTTGTGTCTACGTCACCTTTTTTTGTGGGAGCTGCATTGACTGCCAATTTGTTTCCAGGTCCAATTCAAGGTGCTGGTTGTCACCTTTAAAGCCCTACATGAATTGGGCCCAGTTTATTTTAAGGACCTTCTTTTCCCAATTACATCTACCTGATTCACCAGAGTAGGCAGGTAGGGGATTTTAGGGGTCCCCTTTCTTAAGAGTACATTTAGTGAGACCAAGAAGAAGGGACTTCTTTGTGGTAGCTCCCTCCTTGTGAACATCATCCCTGTGGAAGTAAGATTGGGCTTGACCTTGACACTCTTATGAAAGGCACTAAAGACATGGCTCTGTCAATGGACCTGAAGACCTAAGGCTGATATGGAGCCCATCAAATGATTCTTGATGTTGCCAGGGAATCAGGATTTTGATGGGTTTTGTATTGGGGTTTTATTTCTGTAAACTGCTTGGAATTAACATGAGTGAATTGGGCAGCCATATAAATTTACTAAATAAATAAAAAATAACTTGTTTATTCAAAAGAAGTCTTGGTTATAACACTGTGATACATTGAGAGAATGGTCATGGCACGTGGCCACAGCTATTGAGTTTTTAATATAAATAGATAGTAAATATCAGTCTCTCTCTCTCTCTCTCTCTCTCTTTCTATAGATATGCACACAAACACACACACACACACACACACACAGAGAGAGAGAGAGAGAGAGAGAGAGAGAGAGAGAGAGAGAGAAAGAGAGAGAGCGTAGAGTTACTGCAGACATTTTCCTGGGTCTAAAAAGCTGGCTTCTGAAAAATGCCTACTTGGGAACCATCCCTTTCCTATGTAGTTTACTTCAGACAATGCTTGATGTTAGCCTCTAAGCAACAGATCAGAGTCCTAAAGATGTTTCTCAAAAAGCAACTGGACTTTCTTTGTTTTTTCCTTGGATGTTTCACTTCTTATCTAAGAAGCTTCTTCAGCTTCTTGGATGAGAAGTGAAACGTCTTAAGGAAAAAAACAAAGAAAGTCCAGTTGCCTTTCGAAGAGCATCTTTGGGACAACCATGACCTGGATGGCTGAGAATCTCCATAGACATTCAAAAGGTCAGAGGGCACATGTAGCCCTGTTTTTCCCCTTCTTGGAATCTTCTCTTTCCCCTTCTTGCAGTTCAGTAAGAAATCTACTTCCCTATAAACAACAAAACCAGTTTTACTGTTTGCAAAATGTCGTATTGCCACAATCACTTTAAATGATTCATTGTGAATAATTCCCCTTTGTCCTCAAAGGAGATTTAGAGTGAGCCAGCAGGTTATCCCTCTTTCTCATGCAGAGTGGATTTAGCAATTTTAAGGGTATAGGACATAAATAAACCAACTCTTTCTCTTCTTCCTGAAAATGCCTCAAGGCCACAGTTGGAGAGATAGCATGGGATGAATTTCATTTCTCCCAGGCTGTCTGTCTTTCTCTTTTCTATGGCTCCTCTTGGCTCCTGCAAGCCTTGATCCTTCCCCAGTTCATGCACTGGGTGCTTTCATCACAGGTGAAAATTCATCAGTTTTTCTTCTCTTGATCAAGCATTGCCAACCAAGTGTCCTTCTTCCATTGGACCCCAGGCTGCCTCTCTTCCCTGTTAGCTGCAGGAGATGGAACCCCAACTGCTCAGCAAGCTGTTAGGAGAAAGGTCTAGCACTGGTTTTCCTTGTCTTGCTCATATGTAGTTGTTCTTTCTTGTTTTACAAAGAGAAATGGTTCATTAGTTGTATCTTTTACTTCTTTTCTCTTTATGCCTGCTTCCCTGATGCTATATTTCATCTTTTTTCTTAGCCTCCACATTTTCCTATTTTTTAAAAAATACTGTACATGAGTGAGTCTACTATCTTTTTACCTTTCATTTCTGCCTCCTACTTTTGAGGTCTCTCCATCAGTTTTGTCACAGGTGTATTATCACTTTCCTTAACTCCTTCTATTTAACTCAGCACCTCTAAGGATCCCATTTCCTCTGATTCTTTAAAGAGCAACTAGTTACAGACCTTTGCTACCTCATCTCCTGTCTTCTCTTGGTAAATTCTTACCAGTTTCCATTAAATGTTAATACCTTTAATTATTTCTCAAGTCTAAGGTAACCTTTTAAGTTGCACATGTATAATCATAAAAATCAGATCATTTAGGCCAGCAGATCTGTTCAGTGTGGGAATCCAAATTAAACATCCCTGACAAATATCCTTTAGCCTGCTTGAAGACATCTAACAAGAGCAGCCCACTGAATAACTGGTTACGCTGTCAAGCTGTTCTGACTATGAGGAATTTTCTCTGACATTTAACTGGAATTTTATGTCCTGTTAGTTAAATTCAGTATTCCAGAATGCAAGTTCTAGAAGAGCAGATAACAGATTTTGACCTAGTTCAGAACAGCACTACCATAATCCTTTCTCACTTTTTTCAAGATGAAACAATCTTAATTCTTTCTATCACACTTCATAGATTATTGTAGAAAAGCTAATAGGAGTATTCAGAAGAAAATGAAATTTTGCTGCAATTGCACTGTCTGGTGGGACTACTAGAGGAGGTTAGCATTTCCATTGCCAAGCAAAGCAGTTGTTAAATGAGTTATGTCTGATTTTCCATCTTTGTTGACCTGGTTATTACGTGAATCACAGGGTTGTTAAGGGGATCTGGTTTCTTCCATTGACTTTGCTTGGCAGAAGCTGGCTGAGAAGGTTGCAAATGAGGATCACATGAACCTGGACACAGCAACTGTTGTAAATACATGCCAGTTGCTAATTTCCTGAATTTTGATCCCTTGACTGTGGAGACATTGTGTTGGTGGTTAAGTGCAAGGACAAGCTGCAGGTCACTTTTTTCAGTGCCATTCTAATTTCAAATGGCCAGTAAACAAATGGTTGTAAGTTGGGGTCTATCTTTAAAGGAGCTAGGTGCATCCATACATGTGGCAACCTTCACAGAAAACTTTTCAAAGTATTCATGCTACAACTAGATACAGTACTTAAGACAGAGTGAATAATTTCCACTGACTACATATTTGCTAGCCTGGGTGCCTTTTTCCACTGATGTGCATATAAAATATTGTGACAAGTTTTATCTCAAAATATATTTTATTCTTTATACTGTTTCCATCTTCCATTAAAACAGTAACAGAATCCACAATGGTCTGAGAATCAGCATCTCCACTAGATAATTGACAGTCAAGCTGAAACCAAATTAATCAAGTAAAAATAGCAAAGGGGGGGATATTTTACCCAAATGTCCTCAAACCTCTAAATAAGTTACCCAGGCCTAATCCACATATCAAAGGATAAGGTCTGCAAACATAATAGAGTTAATTAAATTAGGTCTCCCAGCAGAACTGCATGTTCACAAGAATAAACATCACCCACACACACCTACCTCAAGTGTCACCCTAGAATCAGCACGTAGACACTTTCATACCCTGAACAAGTTCCCCCTATAAAAGTCTGCCACTGTACCCCATTTCTCTGTAGCAGCCCCTAAAGGCAAACTCTTTGCTTTTAGGAATAAATATTTCTTCTTTCCTCACTGCTGTCTGGATCTCATTTTTATTCATTTTTCCACAACCTCAGCTCAGAATTGGAACCCCAAACTACTCTTCTGACAATATCTTCAAGAAAACAAGGAAAAATTAGATCAAGAACCACATATAGTTGTAAAATTGCAAGTTGCCAATCAGTTGTCAGTAGGCAATGTTGAGTTAGATCAGTGGTTCTCAACCTGTGGGTTGCGACCCCATTTGGGGTCAAACGACCATTTCACGGGGGTCGCCAAACAACGCAGTCTGCCATTTCCCCCCCCCCCTTTCCTTAGCTGTGCTACTCCCTTTTATTCTATTGGCTTTTGAAAGCCAATAGAATAGACTCTCTTGAATAGAGTCTAATTCTATTGGCTTTCAAAAGCCAATAGGAATTCTCCAGGCTGTCTCTGCCCTGCTGAGCCCGCCAAAAGTCCCATTCTGCAAATGGTGCTGCAAGTTGTCTGCAGCGAAGGCGAGCTGTCTGGAAGTTTCCACCCCTCCTTGCTGAGCAACTACTAAAAATGTAAGTAAAAGAGGGTCAGGTTTGAGAGGTGGGAGGCCAGCAGGCGCAGGGAGGGTTGCTGGTGTGCGTGGGGCCCGGCGGGTGCCTTACCTCCCTTGGGCTGGACCAGCTGGTGGCCCAGCCGGTGGTCGGCCTGCTCCCTTGCTGCCTCTTGCCAGCTACTCCTCGGCTGGTGCAGGGGGCGGCACCACACATGCGTGGCGCTCCCGGGCAGGGAAAGTCCTCGACTTATGACCGGTTGGGTAGTCCTCGACTTACAACTGGTTGGGTAGTCCTCAACTTATGACCGGTTGGGTAGTCCTTGACTTACGACTGGTTGGGTAGTCCTCGACTTATGACCGGTTGGGGTTGCGGCATTAAAAAGGTTGAGAACCACTGAGTTAGATGAATCGTTGCCTTAACCTGGCAGGTATTTCTTACTATATGCCATGGGAATGGGCTGTTATAAACACCTGATGGCTTCTGTAGAAAAAAAGTAGAATCAGACATCCACAATGGTCTGTTACAGCAGGGGATACATTTCACATCTACAACATCCTATTCTTTCACATACGCATGGCCCATCCATGTGATCTGGGCCTATGTATATATTTGTCATGAAAGCCTTTTTGAAAGTGAGAATTAGTGCTTCTTTAGATCAGTGTTTCTCAACCTCTGCAACTTTAAAATGTGTGGACTTCAAATCCCAGAATTCCCCAGCCAGTTTACACTTCAGCTCTTCTTTTATTCAGGCAGTGTGATTATAGCAATCTCTGCATTTGTAGTAAAAAAAAAAAAAAGAAGTGACAGCCTTAAAAATTGTAATAAAAATAGCAAAGTGCAGATCAGTGGGAATGCAATCAATTTTACTGCCCAATTTACAGAATAGTTTTGTGGTTCTATAGTTATTTCTTTGTTTTTAATAAACTAGCTTTACAAAGCTGGATTTTATGATCCAACTAAAGGGCTCAAATAATGCCAACACACACACACACACACACACACACACACACACACTTAACTGGATTATTAAACAACAACATCTGTATATCTCAGATCATTGGGAAGGACTTGATAGGAGGACAAAAATGCTTTTTTTGTCACAGTTGTTCTATTTGCAGGTCTTTGTAGTTTGTGATTTGTTCCCATTCTTTCTTTCTTTTCTGCTCTCTCCAGGACAAGAATGTGAACTCACACTTGACAGGTTTTTAGTTAGTGTTGGCTTTCATATGCATCAAATCCTTCCCAATAATCTAGGATATTGTTATTATTAAAATAGTTCTTTGAATTATGCCAGTCTTTAGTACCTATCTTTAATTGCATGATTGGCTTATGAAAGTATAATGAGAACTGAAAATCATGGAGGAATTATTCTTGGGGGTGAGGAGACTAATGCACAAGTGAAGTTATGTTTTTCCCTTGGATATGTTCTTTGAGGAATATTTCTTAGGTTTTTCTTGATCCTCAGAAAATTCTGAATTTTGTTAATTAGAGGCTTATAGCAACAGTAGTCTTTTGTAGTTTAGAAAGGGTATCCATATGGTATGGTCAAAAACCAATGGCAGGCACATTGGTATGATCAAAGCTCTTCCTGTTTTTTCTTTGTAACACACATCATGATTTTTGATGCCTTATTGATTTTTTTTTTAACCATAACTTGTGGATGACCCTAGGTTTAGGGAATGTGATGCAGGATGGTGTGTTGATCAATCTACTCCAGAAAACCCAGGGATTGATTTGGAGAAGGCTGACAACTGACAATTTACAATATTAAAAAGGGAATAAATGTTTCTCCCATAAGGTAAGCCAATCCGTGCCTATAAGACACAAAATGTTTTTTAGTAGATTCAGAACCAATATATCAGGAAATCAGCTATCTGAGAGATGTTTTATGCTTTCTTGTCCTGGCTAGATTCTTCCTAGAGTCATGTTGCCGCCAACTGTTGGGAACAAGATTCTGGAACTTATGATCTTCAGTATAATCTGGCAGGACTCTCCTTTTGTATTGGAGCACATAACACCAAACATCACTAGAGGCAAAATAATGAAACTACGTCTCACTTATTTTGGCTATGTCGTGGTGGTGGTGGTGGTGGTGGGAATTCACTGGAGAAAGCAGTTATGTTTGGAAGAGTTAGCAGTAGAAGGAAACCAGGCCATCAAAAAACATGGTGACTAGACACAATCAAAGCTGACACCAGGCAGAGCATAAAGAAACTCAAGGAGTTCAAGATCAGAAGATCTGGAGAGACCTGACCCATAGAATAGCCAAGAGCCAGACACAACTGAATGGATAACATAATCAACACCATCATAAAGCAAAGGATGGAAAATGTGTTGCCTTCCAGCAATGCTGAACAGTGACTTCCAACATTGCATTGTTAAAAGTAAAGTCTTCATCCTGGTTCATCCAAGCTGGGAATAAATAAGCAAACATGGCGACTGCTTTGGGAAGAACGTTACAGTTTATTGCAGAAAGATGTTTCTTCAGGAAAGAGCAGAGGAGAGAAGGGGTGAGCACATGGTGTAGTAGGTTTTTATACCCCCTCTAGCCTTTTGTTTGGAATAGTTTCCTGTTCCTGTGTCCTAAACTTTACGGCTATTTCCTATGTCACGTATATTGACCTGAGTTTAGGTGTGCCTCTATGGTATACTTGATGGTAATGGGTTAGTCCTATTATATCCCAAAAGTCATCTCCTGCTTCTCTGGGGCTGGGCTAATGACTCTTAAGAGTTTCTTTGTCTTGAGTTCCCTGGCTCCAACTTCCTAATGTTCTTATATCTGCATTTCTATGAGGCTAGCTCTTGCTTGAGGCAAAGAAATTTGGGGCCAGGTTTGGTTTCTGTTTTTCAAAAAATACTTTTAAAAAAATCCTTGAGGAAAAATATATTTTCCTTTTTAATATTTCCTTCTGGGGGGCTAACTTCCCTCAGCATCATTGGTCATGCTGGCTTGGGCAGTTGAAACCAATAGCTCAGCAGGGTCTGGAGTTTTAATTATATAAATTGCATTATATAATTCAGATTCTACAGCTGAGTGATCATATTAATAATCAGCTGGCATCCATAGGGTCCTTGGTTGTTTTCTTTCAGACACAGGTAGTCCTCGACTTCCAATAGTTTATTTAGGGACTGTTCAGCGTTATGGAAAAAAGTGACTTATGAATGTTGCAGTATTCCCATGGTCATGTGATCAAAATTTGGGTGCTTGGCAACTGCTTCATATTTATGATGGTTGTGGTGTCCCATGATCACGTGATCACCTTTTTCTACCTTTTGACAAGCAAAATCAATGAGGAAGACATATTCATTTAACAGTCTTGTTGCTAGCTTAATAACCACAGTGATTCCCTTAACAACTGTGGCCAGGAAGATCATAACATGAGGCAAAATTCACTTAACAAATATTTTACTTAGCAACAGAAATTTTGGGCTCAATTGTGGACATAAGTCAGGGACTATCTGTATTTCGTTACCAAACTAGGTAACATCATCAGTAAAGAAACATCTATACACACACACACACACACACACACACACATACACAAAAACAGCTCAACCCTGAGTTACAAATATTCTCTTCTATTGGCAGCTGGCATCTACTCAGACCCAAAAGAGACAAGAAACACTTTATATATCTGTCATCCCATAAAAGGTAAAGTGCTGCCTTACAAAACCATCAGTAGCAATAATCTTCAACAACCACAAGATGGCAAAAAAACTGTGTAATCACAAGCAAGATAAGGAGTGTGAATATCAGGAACAAAATGAGTTCAAAGGTACAAATATGTACATAGAAAGTTGGGCTCCTGTGAGATTTTTTTGCTTCCTCTCTTTGCTCTGAAGTACAAGATGTAGGCTTAACTAAGCCCTTCTTCTTCAGTGTTGTTGGTTTTAATGAATTGTTTTATCTACAAGCCAACTCCCTGTAAAATAAGATCTATGAAACTGCTCAAAGAAAACACTAGAATGTTATCCTGGCAGGCAGAAAAATGCTGAGGGACAGACTTAGTAAAAGAACAAGCAACCTTCAGGGAACAATTTGCCTTCTCTTTCGTGGCTGCACAAACACCTTTGACTTTAACTCTTCACTGTACATCTAATTTGTGTTTGGAATATAAGAAACTTGCCTTAAGGTTACAGCAAGAATCCCCTGTAGGAGATAAAAGATCACCAGCAACCAATACCCAGATAAGCAGAGGTTAACACCAAGATTAACACTAAACTAACAACCAAACTGTAAACAATACCCCAACCAAGGGACTACCAATTCAGACACACAGTCAAAGAATAAACAACAGCCTAATCAAGGAACCACCAAGAAAACTCTCACCAACATTGACAGGGTAAGATGCTTGTAAATAAACAAAGAGCAAACCCCACTCACTTCTAGCACTGATGATGTTACCTCATTGGATAATGAAATATCTGCAAGAAAACAACCAAACTAGAGAGCATCAAGGACCCTGGAGAGAAAACAAGCAGAACATCATCTAAGACAGGGGTGTCAAACTGCCGGCCCATGGGCAGGATGCATCATGCCAAAACTGCGTCCACCCCATTGCCTGCAATGGAAAAAAGGTCACTAAATGTCACGTGATGATGTGAGTTTGACACTTCTGATCTAAGGGACATTACATCTGGACTGAGTTGCCTCTTATCTCTCTAAACTACACCCTAACTGACCTTGGAATCTACTTCCTTACTACATTCCATCAAATCATCAAAGGTTATCTACAAATTAGTGCTGCTCTTCTGTTCGTAGCCACTGTGTTGTTTTGCATATTGTAACACAGTTTAATCTCTATATTATTTTATGTCTTGCTGTATTTTAATTTGTGTAAAATGTATTTAAAATTGGGAATTATCTGAAGAGACATAGTGAATTGCTTTGTTTTATTTTTATGGATGGTAATCATCACAAGATTCTCTGGCTACAGTAAGCCAGCTGTAAACATTTAATGTAAGTAACATAGCTGACAGCATAAAATGTTTTAAACAAATGAAGTTCCATTCTTCTATATTGAGAAGGAGAATGATAAGAATTGCACTCAAATTCCCATCTGAAAATACTCAGGTAACATTATTATATGTTCATCTCTGACAAGCCAAGTAGGAAAATAAATAAACTAATCCCTCCTTTACAATTTTAAGCCATTAGGGAATAGAGGAAGCAAAAAATGTGTCTTCCAGGAAAAAAAAAAATCCTGCATTTCCTCCCCCCTCCATTTACCCTTTCTCTCAAACAATGTTGTGAAAACTTGCTTTCAAATTTCTATAAAACCCCATGAATAGATTGTGGCATTCTTATTGGCCTTAAAATAACTTATTTTTTACTTGGTTAATTGTGAATTAACCCATTTTTGAAGCTTGCATGGTGTTAAACAAATGAGCAGGGTTTGCAAATATGCAACGCTTTGGAAGAGCTCCCCAAGCATAAAACTCATCAGGTTTAACATATGAATACAATTACTGATTGCATTTTTTAAACCTTGGTCCAATTGTGGTGCAAAATCTGGATGAAGGTTAGATGGCAGCAAAGAGAAAACAAATATGGTAACCCTTTGCCACCATCTAGTGGTTGCCCAAAATCATGAAGGCCAGATCTGAAAGCTTTGTCCTATTAGAGATTGTCTCTATAGCCTTGTTAAATTCTAGACTTTAATTAAGGAAGAAAATTCTCATAATGATGCTATTCTCCAAGACGTTCAAGTCAACCACCAGCTCATCCAAGTCTATTTATTTTGTCAAAACATGCTGACATTCTTTGGATCAATAATACCATTCTTACAATATCCCCACCCGTTTTCTTATTTACCAGAAAAATGTCAGCAAACACATCTTAGACAATTTGTTCTTTAGTCAAACAGATAGCAATATGCATGCTTTGGCCAATACTGCTGAATAATATTAATTCTGTGTAGCAAGGCCTCCACAATTTTCCTTCTTGTTTGTTTCTTTGTTTTCTCTTTTGCTCTCTAGCTGTTTTCTGGCAAAAATAAGTAGCCAAAGTAAGTCTGTTCTTTGGGTTTCAGTTTAAACTGACTGGGTAGAGGTAATTTAATCCTGTGTATAACTGTGTCTATCTGGAGCTAAACTCAACTCCTTCAAGTTTATGTTGAAAAGGTCAGTTGTCTGTGATGTTCACACAGACACATTTATCCTTCCAACTGGCTTGTAAGAATAGTGTCCTCCTCCTCCTCCTCCTCCTCCTCCTCCTCCTCCTCCTCCTCCTCCTCCTCCTCCTCCATCATATGGATTCATCTATTAGAGCTATATATACTACACTGAAAGTGCAGTGCTTTGACTTAATCTTCTGAAACTAAAGTCATACAGTTCTGGAAAAGCATAGCTGCTTTAAGGTATTGGAAAGAGGTGCTACATTCTTGCCTCCCATGTTTTGAAAATTGATTGAATCGAAGTGTTACATAGCTCTATTAAAATACTTTGAATGTTTGAGGTATGAGAAATTATGTAATTTGTGAATAGCAAGAATGTGTGGGCATGTCATTCATCTCCATGCTTAGAAAATTCTGCTTGATACATATTCTTTCTTTTGTGGTTTGTTGTTCTTCATAAACTTTTCGCTGCATTCCTTATAATTGACTGAAACACTCAAATAAATTGAATATATCATCATTATTTAGATTCTAGCATGTATTTTCATTTATTTTATACCAGTTCCCAAATTAAATCATACACACATACAAACACATTGTTCTGTATAATAAAGTCTGATTCTTGGAGTTTTCCTGGACAAATCTCTGAAGTTTTCTTGGCAAATATCGCTTTGTCATACAGATGGGTTCCTTGTGGGTTTTTTTTAAAAATCAGACTTTTCAGCATATACCAACTTTTAATTTCCCATGGTATTATCACAGTAGCTACTCATTTCTTCCACTCTTTCACAATTAGTGTTTGAGCTGCTAATATTAAAGGAAATGCCACTCTCCCTGGTTTCTGTTTAATAATAGTATCATTCTTATTCTTCTTGAGTACAAATTAGCAGCTAGGCAGGATCTGGAGTTCATTATACTTAAAATGCTTGTAAGTATAGAGTATGCTTGTAAGTAGTAGAGTTGCCATCCTATCAGTGGAGGAAAGCCACAGAATGGGTGGCTTTCTTTGCTACATATATAATAGCCAAGTGACATCTAGGAAAATCATAGACTTTGGGGGTTATCTACAGCAACCTGCCTAGTGCATTTTGCGACAACATAATTTTTGATATTAAATTCCATGTTGGAACACCTCTTGTCTCCTAAAGCAAACTTTTTCAATTAACATTTAGCTGACCTCCAAGATGTAGAGCAAGCTGATTACTGACCTTATTATTGCAAGGACAAGAAAGAATTTGGTGGCTATAGACCAAGGGGTGGGCCAGAGATGCCAAGCAAGTTGGTTCATGTCTAAGATAGGAATGAGACCCAGGATTCTCCCCACTGATTTTTGATAAACATTGTTGATGTCTGCTTTAGGTCTTATATTATAGTTTTTCTGATTTAGATCTTACATGAGGGGCTCCTACAAAGACAAGAGTGTCCACCTATTTTCCAAAGCACCAAAAGGCAAGACAATGGTTGGAAACTAACCAAGGAGAGAAGCACGCTAGAAGAGGAAAAAATTCCTAATGGTGAGAGCAATCAAGCAATGGAGTAAATTGAAAAAAGAATCTTCTGGACATTAAAGACTGACTATTTGATTAGGTTATGGCATGCCTTCAGAGGTTGTTGGTACTCCATCAATGGAGGCTTTTAAGAAAAGACTGGTCAGCCATTTATCTGAATAGGGTATAGGGTACAGGGTCTCCTGTTCAAGCCAATCAGTAAAATGATTATTACACAGTAAATATGAATGATTCTGTATCAAACTCCAATTTATATCCCAGTAGAGCCCAAATATGTGTAGTTGCTCTCTATGCAGAAAATGAAAGACCTTGTACTATATGTTGATCCAAGGAATTGCTAACATTTTAACAGAAACAAGCAATATTTTTCAATAAAGCCCATAAAGTTTAACATTTACTGAAATTATTATTCTACAAAATAAACTTGATAAAATGAACAGCCAGTGATATTTGTAAAAATCTGATAAATTAAAAATTATTTGTGGCCTGCCTTCCCATAAACATTTCTGAGTAGTCTTCCAGAATATCTATTTAGAATTAACACTGAAATGCTTCCTAAAATATAAATCAATTGGAGGAATGGGGTGAATGAATTAATATTCACTTTAACAGCATTAATCTTACCCTATCAACTTAATGGAATTTTAATCCATCTATTAACACACATAGCAATCTTAGATATAGCTTTTAAATATTAGTTACCTTGTAGTTTGATATATATGTAGGTCTTTGGTTATTCGGGTTTTCTCCCGCGTAAAATTGGAATAATAACATTATTTATTTATAACAGAGTCAACTTGTAGGGGAATAGGTGGCATAAAATTTTAATTACACATTACAAAATAATAAGGACTTTGTTTATTTTATTTATTTTCCCAGTTAATGGTACATTTTCGGTACTTAGCAGACTGCTGAATCCCCCATATTAGAGCAATTCATCAATATTGTCAAAATGTTATCAGCACACAAAAATAATTTGTACTCAAAAATCCACCAATCCTTCACCAGTAACATCTCAAGAACTGCATATCTTTAATTGTTAATAATTCAATAATTAATTCCAAAAGCCACAGACAAGGTAGAAAATCGTAATGATGCCAGGTGTAACTTGACTGGTCCAGAAAGTAACTGAATTGTTCTTAATCTTGCTGTTGATTGCAAACAGTAAATTTCAACCCCTTTAATAAAAGAAAGCAGGAATACGTAATTTGCTTTGGAAAATTAATCTGAACTGCATCCAAAGCTTTTTCAGCATCTACAGTTGTTAATGCTTCAGAATCCAATATACAATATCTTAAACTATATCTAATCTATCAGTTAATAAAATGCACTTATCTCATCTATTTTTAATAATTCTGAGATACGATGGTAAATTCCCAAACTAGGCAGATAGGCAGGCAGACAGACAGATAAATAAACAAAAGAGTCAGCTGCATATCAGATTTGATATCTAAAAGGTGATTTGGAGCTCATAGAAGTATGACTATAGTACTTTCCTATAACATCATAATATTGCCATATAGTCCTGGGAAAAGACACAACTGCTTCAGAGTTTTGCAAACAGGTGTTAGTCTTGCACATCCACAAACTCTTAAAGTATATTTTAAAAATTCAATCTGAAATATTGCACATCCCTAATAGATATGTACACAGAGATGTGTGCAAGGATGACTAATGAATTACTCATTTTAGGTTATGTTTCAATCTTTTTCAAAATTGAAATGCAGCGTAATATGTACCATACATAGTAATAGCATGATTTCATGCAATTTTAGATGATGTTTTTTGATGTTACATTTCTATCCTAGTTTTTCTTTAGGAAATCTCACCTCCATTTTCATCCTTACTAGATCTACCCCATGATCTAGGCCAGTGGTTCTCAACCTTTCTAATGCCGTGACCCCATAATACAGTTCCCCATGTTGTGGTGACCCCCAGGGGTGTGGCCAAGTGGGTGTGGCCACCAATAAGAAGGAGTAGGACAGCTAGGGAAAAGGGAAAAAAATGGCGGACAGTGTGGTTTGGCGACCCCCGTGAAATGGTCGTTCGACCCCAAATGGGGTCCCGACCCACAGGTTGAGAACCACTGATCTAGGCTGAGATGTAAGAATGCAGGAACCAACTTCATCCTATAAACTTCCATACTCCAGATTGGATTTCTACTTGGTCTCTCTGGTAGTAATATAACACCCTAATCACTAGGTAGCCCTAGGCTCTTTTCTGAATGGATGGCATAAAAGCCCTTATTCCAGGAGAAAAACAGAAAAGCGCAAAAAAGAATAGTGAGCTTGAGAGCATAATTTCTGTGACAATCTGACTTCATTTTTTTAGGAAACCTTAACACTATTTTGCTATTGCTATTGAAACTTGTTAACTCTGATTCTCGATATATTGGCTGATGATTATTGTTTAATGGATTACTTTTACTTCAATCTAGTTGGCTGCAGTAACGGTGATAAATTATTAAATTTGGTGCAGACTGGCTTGAGTTTGCCCCAAATAGGAGGTTAATTTAGGACCAGATTGTGCATGTCTATAAGTAGTCAGAAGAAACAAAGTTCTTAGAGGTGCTAAGATAAATAAAAGTAGGTGAAGATGACAGCTTTGAGTTAACAAAGACAATCAGAACTGGGTGACTTCTGGAAAGAGAAGAGGACAGAACCAAACAGTAGAGCAGGGGTGTCAAACTGGTGGCCCACAGGCCAGATATATCATGCACAGGCCACACCCACCCCAGCTCTGCAAAGGCAAAAAATGTTGCGATTCATCACGTGACGTGATCGAGTTTGACACCCATGCAGTAGAGAAAGAAAGGAAAGGTACAAAAGTTCTGGATGCATTGATCAGCAAAGGTAGTAAGATATAAAGTATACACATGCACACATGCAGGAGGAAGAGAAAAAAATAGAAGCTTGGAAGAAGCTTGGCCTAAGAGCAGTGACGAGGATAAAGGAAGTCAGAAGAAGACACATGAAGGAGTTAAGAGAGAAAGCTTTAAGTAATGGGAAAAAGAAAGAGTGGTTAGATACCCCAGAAAACAGAGGGGGAATGGCTCCTTAGTATCCCTCATGCTGATTGGTGGTTTAGTAGCAGGCCTGCTTAAAATGAATTGAAAAGTTTAATAGCTCTTTGAGGGTGCTAGTTTCTCAAACCTGGAAAAATTCTAGTGTTAAAACTGGAGCTTCTTTGAGAGATCCAATCAGAGTCGATGGCTCTCATTCTACAACAACAATGAACATTGGGGTTAGCGAGAGTAGTCCAGACTCACCCAGTGAGTCCTGTGATTGAATGAGGACTGGAATATGGGCCACTATATTGGCTACCCTTAAACTATGATGATAATATATTATGCTATAACTGGTTTTGGCAATTAATTGTTGGACTTTTTCACTTGTCCCCTTAGGTGATCTCAGAGAGAGATGATAATAGACCATGCAAGGATAATGAAGAACAGCAGATGCTGTCATCTGTACAGTAGTTCTTCCTGATGGATTACAGTTATGATGAGCTAAAAGAAACATGTCACAAGAAGTGACCAACTTTGTCTGGGCTGAGAAGCTAAGGAAGATGCAGGAACTAGTTAGAAGAGACTTCTCCAAAATATACTAGAGCTGCTGGCTATACTGGGAAATCAAAAACCTATCACAGAACAAGGGTTATCTCCCAAAAATGTCAAGATAATTGCATGGATGTATCCATGAACTTACCATGAATTCAGCTTGACTTGAAGGAAACTTTATTTCTTAAAATAAACGTAGATTTAACTATTTAAATGACCTTAGTTTAACAGGCTTTGGTGTGTACAACTGATATTTTGTGGGGGTTGAATCCTAAGCTCCAATTAAAAAAGCCATGTGCACTAAATTAAGAGGTGTTGAGATTTTCCTGCAAATGACACCATTGTCCTCAATTACATAATTTCATAAATGATATAAAATCAGATTTAACAGACATTGAATAAAGTATCCATTAAGTTAAAATGTTACTGTATTTTATCTATTTAAACCAGAGATAAATTAAAATTTGATATAACTGCTTCAACAGTTATATATAAATAACATGTCTCTCGTTGAATGTGTGTGTGTGTGTGTGTGTGTGTGTGTGTGTGTGTGTGTGAGAGAGAGAGAGAGAGAGAGAGAGAGAGAGAGAGAGAGAGAGAGAGAGAACACTAAAGGGTTAGTTCAAGACTTTGGTAACCATCCATTTAACAGTTTGCCAACCCATACATTTATTTCTTTATATTTCTTCTAAAATTCTTTTCTCCCTACGCTCTTTTCCTGCTTGGTAGTTGCTTTTTAATTGATTTGTATACCGTAAATTCAATTTTTTAGAAAGGATATCCATAGTGATTCCATGCCATTTGAATATTTAAATATTTTTGCAGTTTTTTAAATTTATTTTTTATGTTTTGTTTTGTACCAATTACTTGTAATATTTTTAAGCATGCATGATCAAGGAAGTTATAGAAAAACAGACTTGACTAAGTCTGCTAAATTGATCAGGATGATTGATTACAAGGATTATCATGTTTTTCAACCGAATGAATAGATATTGGTACGCAATTACTGCTTAAAGAAAGGAAAAGGGACATAAAAAAAATCCTAAATTGTGCACATACTGATGGGATAAGTGATTGATTGGGAATAGTGTGGTAAAAAAACTGTCTGAAAATATTGATCCAGTGTGAATTAAACAAGTCAATAATGTAATACTTGTGTTAAATCTGCTTTGCAAACGTGTTTGCAATTTAAATAAACACAAGGATGTCTAAAGTTGGTAAAAGGGAAGGAGACAGGAAATAAAATTGACATAGGAGTGACTCAGTATTGGTTAAGTTTCCATTCTGCACTTAACCAAGTTATTGATCTTATTCGTTTTCCAGGTTATACAATAACTGAGTCAAACACACACACATTTTGTTAGTCTGAAAAGAGGTTACGAGAGAGAGAGAGAGAGAGAGAGAGAGAGAGAGAGAGAGAGAGAGAGAGAGAGAGAGAGAGAGAGAGAGAGAGAGAGAGAGAGAGAGAGAGACTATGTTTTGCAGTCTCTAAAACTAGAACCAGAATATATGTTCCACCACTTTCCACCTGAAAGTGGGACATTCAGGACAAATTAAATAAGTTCTGCATCATCCAACACATTATTAAGTTAGAGAATTCAGCTTCTACCACATATGGTGATAATTATTGCAGTTTGGAAAGGGAATTATAAATGTACACCTTTAGAGAGGATTAAGCTACCAGTGGTCCTAAACATCATATATTAGCTGCAGGATCAGTCTGCTTCTGTGTGCCTGATCTTAGCCATCAGGATATTTTTCCCCCAGTCCTGCATATTTCCTTAAAAAAAAATAATTCCAGAATTTATCAGACATGGAATTCATTGCCACTACTGAAAATGTACTTGTGATACAAGGTGCAGTAATACAGGTAGTCCTCGACTTACAACCACAATTGAACCCAAAATTTATGTTGCTAAGTGAGACATTTATTAAGTGAGTTTTGTCCCATTTTATGACCTTTCTTGCCACAGTTGTTAAGTGAATCATTGCAGTTGTTATGTTAGTAACAGTTGTTAAGTGAATCTGGCTACCCCATTGATTTTGCATGTCAGCGGATCGCAAAAAGGGATCCCATGAGCCCGGGACACTGCAACCGTCATAAATATGAGTCAAGCATCTGAATTTTGATCATGTGACCATGCGGATGCTACAATGGTCATAAGTGTGAAAAATGGTCATAAGTCACTGTTTTCAGTGCCATTGTAACTTCGAATGGTCACTAAATGAAATGTTGTAAGTCGAGGATTGAACTCTACTGAACAAGAATGGTAGCAAGTTGCCAAGGTTGAGAAACACCTTTCTTATTCTTTGAGTGCCTTCTAAAAACAAGCTTTGTGCTTCTTCTGGAATAACACTTTTCCAGAAGACCACCAAACCTGTGGGTAGAAAAAGTATGACTATTATCTGATAATCATAGGCTTTTAGACCCATCTAGGAAAAACACAAGCATGCGCCTAAATTCACTTCTTCCCAAATCCTTGTTTCAATTCCACCTTAAGGAAAGCAATTGATACATTTTCCTCCCTGTTGGCAGATGATGCTCAATGAGAAGAGAATGATTCTAAGTAAATCTGGCTGCTCCCGCACTGGATGTTTTTCAGAAGAGATTGGACAACCATTTGTTTGAAATGGTATAGGGTTTCCTGCCTGAGCAGGGGGTTGGACTAGAAGACCTCCAAGGTCATTTACAATATTCTATTCTATTCTATTCTATTCTATTCTATTCTATTCTATTCTATTCTATTCTATTCTATTCTATTCTATTCTATTCTATTCTATTCTAAAATCTGTTATTAGTGATCTTAGAGCAAGGGTGTCAAACTCAATTTCATTGAGGGCCACATCAGCATTGTGGTTGCCCTCAGGGGGGTGCATGTGGCCAAGGTGGGTGTGGCCTAATGGGTGGGTATGGACAGAGTGGGTGTGGCCTAATGGGTGGGCATGGCCAGCTCTACATCGTTCACATCAAGGGTGCCTGTGGGGCCTGGGCAGGAGTGGGATCTGAGGGTCTCTGGCAGAAGGGGGTGGGACCAGGGCAAGTGCCAAGGCATGGTCCACTGGAGGAGCCTCACTCTTGCTGAAACCCCTCCTCTGGAGCCCATCAAGCTGGATATGTGAAGTAGACGAGGGCCATTTGCTGGCCACTTCCAGGCGATGGTGCATTTCTTCATTCCTCACAAAGAGTGATACCTCCCCATCATGCACCCAGGGGGCAGGGGCTGGTTCCTCGCTGTTTCCAGATGGCCTTGTGGAGCAAAGACTGAATGCATTTTAGCATAGATGGCCACCACAAAATTGTACATTGGCTCCCAGCTGGCCTGGGCCAGGGCCAAGGCAGAGGGGGCCATTTCCTTACTGTTTCCAAGATGGCTTCGCGGGCCACATGAAACCATTTTGTGGGCCGCATCCAGCCCCGGGGCCTTATGTTTGACATGTCTGTCTTAGAGAATCACAAGCACTTAAGCTGTTAACTTGGTTCAAATGTGTGTTTGCAAACACAAACATTGCTCGTACCTACATGCATTTTTCAGAAGCACTTTTTTGTAGGTTCTTGAGTCTCTTTCCAGACAGTATTGCTAGCATTTGACAGCAAAATGTCTACTTTTGGCAGCTTTTATTTACTTATTTATTTAAAAGCAGGAACAAGAAAACAAGTCCATAAAACCTCTGTTAGGCTTAAGTCACATAATTTAGTTAACTCCTTCCAATAAACTACAAACACCCTTTTAAAAGGCTGAAAACACCAGCCTAAAGATGACGAATGAGACTTCGTTGAAACGTCACCAAGACACTTCCAATTTTATGCGGGAGAAAACCCGAACAACCAAAGACCTACATATATATATATATATATATATATATATATATATATATATATATATATATATATATATGGTGAAAATATAAACTGAACACCAGGGTAATAAAAACTGTAAAAGTTTTTAATAAATTAAAACTATAAAAGTTTTAAAAAGCGCCAAGCTTTCGCCCTCACCTGCCGGTATCCTCAGGGCTGGCGCGCCAGAGAATGAGAAGGTCTTTTATAGGCGTGTCAAGGTTTGCGCCCGGCTCCTTGATCTTGTTATCGGGCCTAATTGGTTCAGCCGTGTGCAATTAACTTGTACTATATATATATATAGTCACAGATGCAGAATCACTTATATAGAGTCACAGATGCAGAGAGGTAGGAAAGTGAAAGCTAGTACGCATGTAGATGGGGAGAATGAGGACAAACTGAGCAATTATGTAGCAATTGACACAGGTGCAACGATTGGCCGGTTGGGACCTGTTACGCAGTCCAGCAGTCGAGCACAGGCGCTGGCCTGTTTATAAATGTCTCTCCCACTGATTCATTTGCACCCTGATGACGTTGGCAGGAGCCAACAAAAGCTAGGTCTGCTTTTTAAAAAAACTTTTAAATGTTTTATATTTAAACTTTTAACATTTTATAAAACTTTTAATGTTTTAACTTTTCCTGGTGCTCACGTGTTATTTCTTAGTATACATATATACATATATAATACATATACATATATAAACCACAATGACATCACCAGCTGCTGCACCTCCCTCTGACCCCCACACAAAGCAAATGGACACACGCTATGAATACAGAGCTAGACCACAAACCCGGAGCCAAACCAAAGCCCGGTATGTTACATCACAGCCTTCTGCTCCGGACATCACATCACAAGACTCAGAAGGTTACAACACTAAAGCTCAGGATGTTACAACACAGAACTCAGGATATCACTACACTAGATCTCAGGATGTCACCACACAGACCATTACCCAGGTCGTTACAACACAAAGACTAATGGGCACACAGCCAGCACCTCAGCTACTCAGGATGTTATGAAACAGTCGAACAATCCGCAAACAATAACTCCAACACAGCCAACCAACCCATCTACAGCCACTAAGCCAGCACTCCACACACACACACCAATATTTATAGAGAGATGGCAGCTCTGATCACACTTTGCTCACACAAGCACAAAGCCGAAGACCCCAGCCTGAAGATGACGAGTGGGACCTCATCGAAACGTTGCCAAGATACTATCAATCTTACATGGGAAAAGACCCGAATATGCCAAGACCTGCATGTATGTATGTATGTATGTATGTATGTATGTATGTATGTATGTATTTGTTTTCTGAGGTTTTCGCGGGTATTTGTATGTAGGTCTTTGGTTGTTCGTATATATATATATATATATACCCACATGTTTTTCCATCAACTCAAGAGCTGTAGGAATGCACATGGACGTGACTCTCAGAAAAAGCCCTGTTATGTATTAATTTATGTATTCTAAATCTCTTAACGTCACTTTCTATCTGTTCCGGCTATGGAAGCCTTAGTTTTGCAGAACGATGGCACATTCACATGCAGAGAATATTGATTTTGTGTCTTTAACTCATCTGTCCTTTCTCATTACCCAGAGCTTGGATATCAGCCTATACAGGCTGGGCTGCTGAATAAAATCAATAGAATTAAGATGCAGATGAAGCAGCAGTGTTAGATTTGATTACCATGATTTCTTCAGTGAATTTGTAGATGCTTCAAAGCTAGTTATTCTTTTACATGGCTGTCATCAAGATCTATTTTCAACACTACCCTTCTCAAGGCTTCATTGCTGTAATATGAACAATTGCCCTGGGAGAGGGATCAATCCATTTAGACTTCAAAAACATCCCCTCTCTCTCCTTTGATCTTTGTGGCTACCAGCTGATATTCTGTTTGGAATCCCCCGTTTGAAAGTTTTGGTGAAGGAGTGAGTTTGCCACAGCCTTCCTCTTTGAACAGAGCTCACCTTACTTTATGTTCAGAGTAGATTCTTGCTTCATAAAGTTCAGAGTTTCAGTGTACTGTTTACTTTTTTCTTCTTATTGTTTTGCTTTTTGGCAAAAGGAGATGGAATTTGTCGGTGTAGGAACCCCTCAAAGAGAATGAAATCTGGGAACTTTCAGAAAGGTGTAAAGTTGGGGTAATTGTTTAGAGCTTGTCTTCAGAATTGAAAAAGTTTCTACATTATTTTTAATGGATGCATCCAACGTTTTTCTTTCTCTTGAATGAATAGATGTTTTTCTAGGCAGATGTAGCCTCTGCAGTCAATCAATGAATCAATCAGAATAGAGCTGGATGGGACTTTGGAAGTCTTCTAGTCCAGCCCCCTGCTCAAACAGAAGACCCTACCATTTCAAACAAGTGACTGTCCAGTCTCTTCTTAAAAACCTTCATTGATGAAGCACCCACAAATTCTGATGGAAAGCAGGTCCGTTGGTTAATTGTCCTCACTGTTAGGAAGTTTTTCCTTAATTCCAGGTTGTTTCTCTCCTTGATTAATTTCCATCCATTGGTTTCTTGTCCTGCCCTCTGGTGCTTTGGAAAATAAGTTGACCTCCTCCTCTTTGTAGCAGTCTCCCAGATACTGCTGGAATACTGCTATCATGTCCCACCTAGACCTTCTTTTCTCTAAACTAGCCAAACCCAAGTCCTGCAACTGTTCTTCTTATGTTTTTGCCTCTTTAATCATCTTAGTTGCTCTTCTTTGCACTTTTAGTAGAGTTTAAGCAAACACATGCTTAAGGCATGTATTTTGTTTTTTTTTTAAAATGAGGCACTTTTTTGGAGAGCTCTTATAGAATGTTATCAATAAGGCATGGCAAAATAACATAGTTGTCAGTAATAGCCTGGTTCCTTTAAAAAAAAAAAAAACATTTCCATAGTCTGCTACAGTTCCCTCACTGTTTCCAGGATGGCTTCGTGGGCCACATGAAACCACTTCACGGGCCACATCCGGCCCCCGGGACTTATGCTTGGCATGTCTACCCTATACCATTTCACTCAAATGGTTGTCCAGTTTTTTTCTTTAAAACTTGCAGTTTTGGCGCACTTACCAGTTCTGGAGGCAAATCTTTCTATTAATTGTTCTGTCAGGAAATTTCTCCTTAGTTCAAGGTTGCTTTTCTCTTTGAGTGGTTTCCATACGTTATTTCTTGTCCTGCCTTCTGATGCTTTGGAGAATAGCTTGACTCTCTTCTTTGTGACAACCTCTTAGATATTGGAACACTACTATTATATCACCCCTAGTCCTTCTTTTCACAGTTCTTGAACTCTCCCTTGAGATAGATGGTAGAAACATGCTATTATTATATAGAAAAAGTACAGGCTGAGAGCCAGAAAAAAAAACACTGGAACAGCACTTAACTCCAATGTAAAACTTGTCAGAACCAATGGAAAGGGTTATTTCACTGTAATGAGACTGAAGCTGCAGAAAATGTTTATGATCCTATTGTGTTTTGCAAAGGAACTTAACACATAAGTCTGTTTGGAATGGTAAGACAAGATGTTGCATTTCACTTACTTTAGGAGAAGACAAGAACAGGCTCAACATTATCCAAAGCTCACAATCATTTTTGGTCTTCAAAATCATGTCCAAGGCAAAAATTGCCACAAGGGCAAAAAGTCCCCAATGAACGAGTATAGGAAGAACTGTCAGTTTTTTTTTTTTTTTTTTTTTTACAATTTCTATGATGCCAAGTTTAAATAGTATAAAGCAGGGCTTTTTTTCTCATAGAATGCCCAGAACAGAGTTCCGGCACCTTTTTTGGATGGAACCTTGTAGGGTAGGCAAGGTGGGTTGTATGATGTGTGTGAGTTCCAGCACCTTTTTTTTTTTAAAGAAAAAAAGCACTGGTATAAAGTATCCCATTAATGAAAACAATTCCTGCAAAATTCTACTAAAATCCAAGAAGGCATGTGGCCCACAAACTGCAGATGTGTGAGGTATCTGAATATAAGCATGATTTGAAAAGTAAATGTTAGTGCACCCCCATTGCTGTTATAAATGTGTGATCCACTCTGTGGTTAACAATGATGATTAGGGGATTGGAGGCTAAAACATATGAAGAAAGGTTGCAGGAATTAGCTAGGTCTAGTCTAGTGAAAAGAAGAACTAGGGGGGACATGATAGCAATCTTTCAATATCTCAGGGGCTGCCACAAAGAAGAGGGAGTCAAGCTATTTTCCAAAGCACCTGAAGGCAGGATAAGAAGCAATGGATGGAAACTAATCAAGGGGAGAACAAATCTAGAAATAAGGAGAAAATTCCTGACAGAATAATTAATAATTGGAAGAGCTTGCCTTCAGACGTTGTGGGTGCTCCATCATCAGAGGTTTTTAAGAAGAGATCGGGCAGCTGTTTGTCTGAAATGGGTATAGGGGTTGGACTAGAAGACCTCCAAAGTACCTTCAAACTCTGTCATTCTGTTATTTCCATTTCCCTTAATTGCAGAGAATCCGGTTTCCAAATATTTAAGTAAGAACCATCCACTGGGAATAGAAATTCAGTGCTTCAGTAGAACTGTTTCCTGTCATTGCAGCTTGATTGTGAACATTTGCAGTCAGTCTCATAAACTGTTTGGAAGTGAAGACCTTAAAGCAGCAAAAAAACTTTATTATCACGTCAAGCAATGGCAGACAGAATCCATTCTTTGTCCCAAAGGAATTACGCTCTTCTATAACATTATTTACAGTACATTGTATGCATGAACAGCAGTTAGAACAAAACAAAAAAAGGCTAGAAGCATGATAACAGTTCCTTAAGGAGGGAAAAGTATAACAAAGGTAATTTTACTTCATCTATCTTATAAAAAAATAAACCCTCCAATAATGAATATAAATATTTGGGGTTAGGACATTTAAAACGGAGAGGACAGTAATATGCTAAATTTCTTCTTGGCAAACCTCCAGAAGAAAGTAAGTATTATAAGAAAGAGAAATTCCTGGTGGTTTGTTTCATCAGATTCTTAATCAGCTTTGGATGCTATGTCCCAATTGTTCACTGTCTTTGGAACAAATCTTCCTCTGTAGTTTTGGAAGAAATTACAATTCCAGAGAGGGATGGTTTGTATTTAATCATCAGTCTTGATTCTTCTTGCTGATCAAACTCTTTAAAAGCTAAGCCACAATAAAAGCTTGTCAGCAACTGTCAGGTTTCCTAGGTAGAAATGGGTTGTTGTTTTTTTCTGTTTAGAACAGTGCTTCTCAACCTTGACAATGTTAAGACATGTGGACTTCAACTCCCAGAATTCCACAGCCAGAATTGCTGGCTGTGGAATTCTGGGAGTTGAAGTCCACATGCCTTAAAATTGTCAAGGTTGAGAAACACTGGTTTAGAAGATCTTACAGTGTCAGAAATCAAGAGAGAGATGACCAGGATGAGCCTGAAGAAGGAAGGAGTCAAATGTATCATAAGTCATGAGCTGCTGCAGCCCCACAAAAGATCTGAGTCCAGCTGATCATGAATGTTTTTTTATCTCCCACTTATTTCCCTTGACCATTAGCTGGTCAGTGTAGAGACCTTCCCCAGTTTGATCCAATAGAATAGAATAGAATAGAATAGAATAGAATAGAATAGAATAGAATAGAATAGAATAGAATCTGGAAGGGACCTTGGAGGTCTTCTAGTCTAGCCCGCTGCTCAAGCAGGAGAACCTATATCATTTCAGACAAATGACTCTCTAGCAGTGGTGGGATTCAAATATGTGAACAACCAGTTCTCTGTGTGGATGCTGCTTCCGGAAGTCCATTCTGAGCCTGGGCAACAAAAAATTAGCTACTGGTTCTGCCGAAGTGGTGCGAACTGGTTGAATCCCACCACTGCTATCTAGTCTCTTCTTAAAAACCTCCAGTGATGGAGTGCCCATGATTTTTGAAGGCAAGCTGTTCCACTGGTTAATTGTCCTCACTGTTAGGAAGTGGTTAAAGTGATAGGTCCTTTTGCTAAAAGATGCTGGCTGCAGTAAAGTCAGACTAGAACTAAATTTCCCAGGTTCAAAAGATACAAAAAGGTTCCCCACATCCCAGCTCTTGCCCCATGACCAATCCATGTTCAGCCAATAAAAGTCCATCTAAGTGTTTTGAGAATGCTGAGATGTTTAGGGTAATCCACATTCTTTCTCAGGGTGCGTGGCCTTGATTGCTGGCACAATCTTATTCTGAGCTCCCTGCTCTTGATCAAGCTGTCATCCCTCCTTCCTAATTTCCCATCACATATACATGCAGGATGATTGCCCACTTGTTCTTTCCCCCAGGTCTCCCTCTCCCTCCTATCCTTTGATGGCAGGATACCGGCAAGGCGCCAAGTGGAAGATGGCAGACCTGACAGTCAGATTCTTGTAGAGAGCTCAAGCTTTCAATAAATCTTTATACTCATCTGAACTGCCTGGCACTTTACAAAGGCAGATAAACAGGCAGACCATTTTATGGATCAGATTTGCATTTTTAATTAACATTCAAGGATAACGGGGAACATCACAGAAATATAGATACTTTGCGATCCTTTTAAAAGGGCGTTTGTAGTTTATTGGAGGGAGTTAACTAAATTATGTGACTTAAGCTGAACAGAGGTTTCATGGACTTGTTTTCCTTGTTCCTGCTTTTAAATAAATAAGTAAATGAAAAGCTGCCAAAAGTACACAGTTTGCTGTCAAAATGCTAGCAATACAATCTGGGAAGAGACTCAAGAACCTACAAAAAGATGCTTCTGAAAAATGCATGTAGGTAGAGCAATGTTTGTTCATGCCTTCAGGGGTGTGTATGTGTGTGTTTGCAAACACACACTTGGACCAAGTTAATAGCTTAAGTGCTTGTGATCCTCTACAGATCACTACCAACAGATTTTAGAATAGAATGGAATGGAATAGAATAGAATAGAATAGAATAGAATAGAATAGAATAGAATAGAATAGAATAGAATAGAATAGAATTCTTTATTGGCTGAGTGTGATTGGAATTTGTCTCCAGTGCAAAAGCTCTCAGTGTATATACACACAATAAAGTGATAAATCATAATCGGAGAAAGTAATAGAGAAGATGAGAAGGATAATAATAATATAGTCCTACCACATAATATCCATAAGACAGTGCTATGGGAATTAGGTGTTTAGCAGAGTAGTACAATAGTAGCAGCACTGTCTAAATTCTGCATTCCACAAAGTAACTGTAACTGTGTTTTGGGGCCCTAATCAGCTGCCAAGCAGAAGCCCCATTCAACTTATTCCAGACTATTTTATATTTCAGAAGCTCAGGAGCAAAGCAGAGCCGGAATGAATGATTTCAAAAGAGCAGCGAAAGCCCCAAATTGCTTGGTGCATGAAAAAGGACTGAAGGTCAAGCTTCTGCTTATCCTTGAGATTCAAAAGGCACTGATTTATTGTAATACTTTATGAAAATGACAAGTGGATGCCAAATCTTGTCTTGTCTTGTGGTGCTGTGTGGGTGTGTTTTAAATGTTACAACCCATTTTAAATGCACTTGGCATTTCAAGCACATATATATGTATATGCGTGCGCATATCTGCTTAGAGGGCTATATTTTGCCAAGCAGTAGAGAAGCCAACAAGAAGTAAGATTTATCACTCTCAGTGCTAGCGATGTGCCAGCGAACTTGTGGTAGACAAAAACAAGTACATTAGAAAGCGGTTTGTGCCCTGATCCATCAAAGTGGCATTGTCTTCTCTTGAATGAAGAACTAGAGGATACTATCTATATTCAAGCTATCCTTAACTTTTGACCGTAATTGGGAAGAGAATTTTAGTTGCTTAGCAATGTGGTTGTTAAGTGAGACATCACATGACCAGACCCAACTGAATGATCATTTTTACCATGATCATTAAGCAAATCATGTAGTTGTTAAATGAATCATACAGTCATTAAATGAATTTAGTTTCCTCCCTCCCCCATTGATTTTGTTTGCTGGAAGCTGGCTGGGAAGGTCAAAACTTGTGTGTCATGGTTCTGGCAGATGAATCTCTTCAAAAGAACTTTGAGGCTTTGTTTTCCTTAAAGAATCTTTTATTAGAGAAACAAATTATCGGCACTACATAGTTGAAGCCAAAAACTGAATTCCCCTCCCCTGGCACAAAGTAGCAAAGCGCAATTCCCTCCTCCAATTAATAGTCATAAATCACATTCCCCAATTAACTTGAAGTGCCGGCTTTCTCCCCATCTCTCCTGCCCGCCAAATTTCTATTAACTCTGGACCTAATAACCTTAGTTTCCCATGGCTGAGTTATTATTGTTATGACTAGCTGGACTCTCATCCACATTCCCCCTCCCAGCATCAACGAACTCTAAAAGCGATAGAGAAAAGATGGCTACATTTCCATCTGTTTTCAAAGCAAGAACATCTGATGTTAGCAGCATTGACATTGTGATCACATGACTGCAGAATGCTGCTATCATCATAAATGTGAGCCAGTTGCTAAATACCCAAATCCTGATCACATGACTGCAGGGGTGATTTGACAGCCATTGCTTTGAATATGGGCATAAATAACTTTTACCTGTAACTCTGAGCCATCATTAAATGAACAGTTCTAAATCAAATCAAATCACCTATAAATATAAATGAAAGGAAGCTAAAGAAATAGTTGCCTTCCTTCATATTAATAAAAACATCAGAAAAGGCTTTAAGTTAAGCCAACTGTTTCTTCTTTCAGTAGTGATCCAGGTAAGCCAAAGAGGGAATCATCAAGGAAAATCTTTCTATTACTATTTTTCTTCCTAAACTGTTTGGGATTGTGATCCAGCCCTTTCATATTTCTGAAAGAACAGCATTAAACATACTAAATTATTGAATAAAGGTATTAGAAAAATGTAAAACTAAGGTTTAATTTGACCTTGGAATAGCAACTTCAAGATCTGTGGACTTCAATTCTCACAATTCCCCTAGCCAGCATGAATTCTGGGAGTTGAAGTCCACATATCTAAAGACTGCTAAGGATTAGAGCAGGGGTCCCCAACATATGGGCTGTGGCCCACTACTGGGCCATGACCTGCTGGCCAGTGGGCTGCAGGACAGGCTGGCCAGTGCACGCATGTGTGTGCATGCACTCACCCCCACTTGCACTAGTACCGTCGCTATGAAAATGAGGTGCCAGGCAGTGAAAACAGGGCACTGCATGGTGAAAATGGGGCAGTGCTAGCAAGTGTCATGCAGGCACTAGCCCCCCCCCCATTTCTGTTGCACATGCTTGCTGGCTCGTTTGTGTTTGCGCACATGCATGTGCGTAAAATGCTTCACCCTCTCTTTCCCTTTGGTCCATCAACTAAGAAAGGTTGGAGACCTTTGGTTTAGAGGATTAATAAAAGCCAAATAAGGAAGTCATCTCAGCAGCAAATATTGAGAAATTATAAGAAATAGTTGGGTTTGAGAGATGTGTGATTGAATCTATGTGGGCTTTTGTTCACTGATTAATTGAAGGGCTATCCCTTCATACTTGAGGGTATTTTTAAAGATTGTATATAACTTCAGGCTATCCTTAGATGCATTCTGAGCAGCCTCATGAGATCCAAAGGATTGCACAATGCATACCCTAAAGATGAAGGCAACATCATGGGATGACAGCAGATAAATGAAGTTACCAGTGCATGCTTGAGTTGTGATTAAGTGCACATGGGAACCTGGTTTATATTTCCCTAAGGTTGCTTTTGATGTCTGAGCAGAAAAATGTTTATCTCTTTTCTGCTAAGAAGCCCGATCTGTGAAGAATTCTGTATTAAAATTTATTTTTTACTTTAGTTTGGTTAAGATTGCTTTATTTCTAGACAAGTTTGCTGAGGTTTTTATTTACTAGATTCAGTCACCTTCTGAATCTAGTAGAGACACCTGCTCTCCATTGTAAAATGGCTGTTGGAATTTCTCTTCCTGGAAGAGACACCCACATCCCAACTGCACATCACACTAAAAACATAGCTAAACCTAAACATCTATGCCAGGGGTGTCAAACTCACAACGTCATGTAACATGTCACAACATATTGCAACTTTTTTTCCATTGCCAGCAATGGGGTGGGTGCGATTTTGCAATGATGCATCCGGCCCACGGGCCGGCAATTTGACATTCCTGATCTATGCTGATTGTGTCTTTACTAGAGAAGAGCAAAGCCAGATCCCATTGGAGGATTTTGTAGTTTTCTAATAAATTTAGGCACTTACTGTATGCTTGCTAAGCTAATTACTGAAGTATGTCTTATGGTTCATTTGAAATAACAACTGAGCATTTTTGATCCTATCATCCTGGGTTTGAAATAAGCATGGTTAATTTACAATTAAGAACATATCAAACATAATCAAACCAACAGTAGCCAATAATTTGGAAACCTAAGGTGAGCTAAAAGAGAGTGACTAACCCAAAATTACCCAGCTAGGTAACTGACAATCCACAAGGCTTCAGTTATACCCCTGTCTAAATAAACCAACATTTTCATTTGCAACAAGCAAGCCATGGGAGATCTTGCTAGATCTATTTTTTTTTTAAAAAAACGGAATCTTGAAGACCACCGTTGAAAATTCTCACAAAAGACTTAACTTAGAATGAAATCATTCTGAGTTAGGCAAGGTGTTCTGAATGAGAGAACAAAATATAGAATAAAATTACCCTTTTGTGACCATTTTGTTAACAAATCATGCTGTCTCTCTTGGTTTTGTAAATGCTGTCCGATATTTACTGAGATCTATCTTCCATTCATTTTGGGTACAAGATTTGAGTCAGAAAAAAACGAGCACATCTACAGTATTCCTGACTTCCTCTGAGTGCTTGTTCCATTCCATTTCTGTGTTAATCTGCAAACTGGATTAAAAGAACATGAATGAAAATTCACATTGGAAAAATTTCCCCCCACATATTTTATTAACATTAATCCAAAATACACCATGCATTTTTATATTAGCAATGCTATATTTTTAGCCTTTTAATGTATAAGACTTATCTTCCCACTTTTATACCATCATAAAATTCAAAATAGAAAACTGCATTTTTCAATTTAGTTTAGTTCTGGTTTGCTCAGAAATGTAGGCTGTACAAAATGCCTGAGCATTTTTTAGCAGTAAGTGTTGCTGAGTAAGAAATAATTTATTACTTCAAGTGGGATACAAAGCTCAAACTATGTGAATATACACATGAGTTTTAGCAATCATAGATTGCTAAAATAATCATTTTTTCCTTACATCTTGTAGTATTTTGATTGGCCTACTTATTTGAGATGTCAGCGCTGATCTTCTGAATTATCAGCTCAAGGCATGTCATCTCCTTTCCTTCTTTCCTAATTGAAAAACAAAACAGCACAATAAAAATCAAAACAAAAAAATTATATAAGACAAAACATTTAATAAAGAGAGCTTGGGCATGTAGTTAAGAATATGTGTTATCTTGAGAAGGGCACATTTTTAAACATTCATATTCAAATTTTTATCTAAAAAGGCATTTGCATAGATGGAGATAAAACATGAATAAAAACAACTTTAACTGCGGTAGCACATCTAGCATTGCCTTGAACAGGTGCATTACAGTCAAATATTCATCAAGAAAATGTTTCCATTTCAGCATCTCCATACCAGGTGTATTGTCTCATTAGATTTTTCTAAGACAGCTGTTTCATCTGTTCAAGTTCTCCAGAAAGACATTTCAGAAAGGCTTCCCATTCCAGTTGCCTGTTCAGATAAGAAAAGGAAAAACAACCCTAGCATCCAAATGTCAAGTTTGAAGCATGTTTTGCTGGTGCAACTATTATTGCTTTTCAGCTTGCCAATGAATTTGGGAGGAGAGAAGAGGAATGGAATGCCAGCTCCAGAGATCAAGAAGTCAGACCATGAGAACCAAGGACAGTCCACCGGGTATCGGACCAAACTCAGAGACACTTTCTCATAACAATATTTTAACACCTAATTGGGCAACGTGACTGGACTAAAAGGAAGGAGGGGCAATTTACACTTTTACTATATGGTTTGGGAGGTGGTTTGCCAGAGCTGGTTTCATTTGCAACTGGGCCGAAATGATGTACTGAATAAAATTTTGCATTACGATATTGGATTGTCTTGGAGGTCCTTGCTTGGCTGGGTTCATCAGTCGGAACCTTGACGCCAAAATCTTAAATTACAAATTTAATGAAGACTGAAAGTTTAATCATATATCATAAGATAGTCATTTGAGTTTGAAGAAGAGACTGCTGTTGTGCAGTTTATCCATGGACATGCACATAGCTCTGCAGTTCCAATTTGGCACAATAGGGGCACTGGAGACTGATTGTTGTAGTGACTGTGGGTGTTTTACTGTGATGCCACTCACAATTTTCTGTCACTTTTTGACAGTGCCTTTCTTCAAGGCTGGTGGAGGCTTCATAGCACAAGGCTCACCACCATGTTCTGCTGGCAGCAGCAGCTTCTAGTTTTCTTGGATGTCACAATAATGCATGATTTCCTTCATAGCATCTTTTTGGCATTTGTGTGGTCCACCTCAAGGTTTCTTCTCAGACACCAGAAAAGCTGGTGAGGCAGACCACGTTCACCCATTCTGTTGACTAGCCCCACTCCTCTCATTTGGCCTCTTATAATCAGGGACTCAGTACTGGTAGACTACATGTAATCCAGGAGCTCCAGGTTGGAGAGCAATCTAGTGAAATTTCTCCAGTTGTTCAATGTGCCTTTGGTACAGAATCCAACACTCATATCCATATAAGAGAGAAGGGATAACCACAGCTCTGTAGACTTTCAGTTTTGTGGACATACAGATGGGTTGATTGAGCATTCTATTACACCAGGGATCCCCAACCTATGGGCCGCGGCTCAGTGCTGGGCCGTGGCCTGTTGACCACCGGGCCATGAAAATAGCTGGTGAGGGCCCCCCACTCATGATAGCACCACTGTGCAGGTGCTATTGGCTCTATTTGCTCATGCACTGGGGCGCTGGCACTAGCAGCCGTTTGGGCATGCGCACATGCACATTTCCCTGCTCCTCCCTTTCCTTCTCGGCTGTCAAGATGGAAAGGTTGGGGAGCTCTGAGGTATACAGCTGCCCTAATGTCTGACTGGCCTTTATATACCGTAAATGCCGGCGTACAAGGCGACCCGGCATATAAGACGACCCCGTCTTTATAGCCGGGCCTCATTCCTAGAACGTCGTCTTATACGCCGGAAACTACCAGTATTTCCGGCGTATAAGACGACTCGGCGTATAAGACGACCCCCGTCTTTGGCGCCGATTTCAGCGCTCGCGGAAGTCGCCTTATACGCCGGCATTTACGGTATATGCTCCTATATATACCTGGTTGCAAAGCATGTTGCAGTTGGTGTAACTTTTTTTTTTTACTAATGATTCAGGATCCTTGCATGAATGTCGAATATACACAGGAATTTCTCTTCCTGAAACAGTAGCATGCACTGCAGAATTTGCTGTCTGTTTCTTTCCGTTTTTTGCTCAATACTTTTTCTTTTTTGCTAATATATAGAAAAAAATGTATGGCTTAATTTATCCATTGTGCACAATTCCATCTACTGAAATATTAAACAATTAAACAATTAAACATTTTTAACCAGTAAAACCAGCTTGCTACCTACAAGCAAGATACTCAGAGAGAGACAATCAATACAGTGAAAACTTCTGGGAGTAGAGAAGATTCAGATGTCTGTCCCTAAGCCTGATTCAGACAGAACAATAAATCATGGTTTCATACTTCAGTAAGGGTGGGCAACTTCTGAAAAATGGAGTTCTGTTGATTTGCCACTTTGTTTTGAAAGACTGTTTCAATCAAAGCTTCTGATTTGGCCACTGAGGATCTTGACTTTCTGGAAGCCTATTTGATGATACAATAACTCCCTGGAAGAAATAGTACCAATATCTTTGGACTATTTATTATTGTCTATTTACTAACATCTCTCTGGGTGCTTTCAAGATAGGGAACATTAGTCCATTCAGAAGCAAACTTCTAATATTCTCACTCTTAAACTCCTCTATCAATCCCCAAACTATCCTCAAATGGGAAACAAAGCCACCACTTCACAAATGCATGGCACAACACAGAAGAACAAAGTCATCAAGACAGGGTTCAGCAGTCTTCAGTCTGCATCTGAAAGACAAGGGTCATTCTTCTGAAGACAGCATAGTCCTGATTCTGGACAGGGAGGACCACTAGTTTGAAAGAGGGATTAAAGAAGCCATCTAAGTTAAAACTGAACAGCCCACTCTGAACAGAAGTGGAAGGATGTAACACCACTTATCTCCTGCTTACAACACAGTCCTTTCAACAGTTCCAAGAAGGTTCCACAGCCATTTGCACTCTGATTCAGGTGACCCTGAGGATATAGATTAAACCCCCAAGGGGCCTCAACAACTCTCAGAGATCTAAGGACCAACCCTTAGAGTGCTAAATGACCAGATGACTACAATATATATAAATACTTCCATTCCCCACCAGTCAGTAGAACTGAAGAAGCTTCTTGATGAAAAGTGAAATGTTCTTAAAGGAAAAAAAAAACCAAGACAGTCCAGTTGTCTTTTGGAAAAGCACCTTTGGGTATCCTCAAATCACAGCAGTGAAAGTCTGCATATTTTCCACAGCACTACAGCAACATAACTTTGATATTTAAAGAGTAGAGAAAGTGCATTGAATAGGATGAATGGAATAGCAATAGGTAGCAACTGCCTATGCCTATACTAGATATATGACCTAGTGAGATTTGAGAATTTCAGTTCTTTCTTCTCTTGAAGGAAGGAAATCAAAACTAGCTCTCACTAGTTTTAAATTAATTGCAGCTTGCTAGGACTTTATACTTGAGCCTCTTTAAACCAGACATGTTCCAGATTGCCTCCTAATGTCAAATTCAGCAGCAAGCATCCAAATAGCCTGATTTCTCAGATTATTTTAGGAAGAAAATTAATAACGAAAATAGGAATGCTCTTAATGGATTTCTGCTGATTTAGTGTCAATGACAAAGCTTTATTATTTGCTAATAGATAAAGGATGAAATATGGTATGAAGAGATTCTAAGTTAAAATGTTAGAGAAGATGAGAAGTTATTGAAAATGTTTGCACCAATTGTATTAATGAATGTGGAACTAATCTCTTTTATATATTTCCCTTTGATTTTCTCTTACATATTTTTTCTTCCCCTTTTTAATCTGTTCACTTTTGTTTTTTTGTAGCTTTGTTAGGTTTTATTAGTTTTTTTTATCTTTGTATATTTAAACATGAATAAAAATTATTGTTAAAGAAAGGAAAATAGGAGTATTAAATTTCCAGTGAGATTTCAATTGCTTTGAGCAAAACGTCTGAGATTTTCGGCCATCCAGGTCATGGTTATCCCAAAGGTGCTTTTTTCACAAGGCAACTGGGCTTTCTTGTTTTTCTTGAAGACGTTTGGCTTCTCATCCAAGAAGCTTCTTCAGCTCTTTCTTTGAGCAAAACATTCCATATATCAAAGGATTGATACATGGTTGATTGAATGTTTGGATGTTGTTGTTAAATGGAAAGCTCAGAATGGTTGTATGGCATAGGTATGAGTTTTGTGATGATGCACAGTGCTCCAAAAAACCACTTTGATTCAGGGATGGAATGGAGCAATTGGAACCCCCTTTTAGATAAAGTGCTGAAACAAAATCAATGTCCTTGGCTGAAGCATTGGATTGGAGCTGCCACATGATTTCAAATCCAGATGGCAAAAGGATCCATTGCACTTTTCCATGTGCTCCTTTTCTCCATCTCAAAATGGACAATGGGAGTGAACCAACCCTCTCTGATATTTCAATATGTTTAATTTCTCTGAATCAAAGGGCTGTTTCAGTTCAGATTTCTTTGGACCAAAGCAAGGCTTCGGTTGGACCACCACACATCCTCAGTATGAATCACAGCATCTTCCAACATTCCCAGGTGTAGTTCTAAGCCGGCCAACTTTAAGACTGCAATTTATTGAAAATTGTGGAATCACAGCATGGGAGGGAGCCATTAAGGCAACTGAGCCAAAACACCTGCTCACAGGCAGGAATGGAAATTAAATTCTGGCAGGTGGCTGGCCAGACACAGTTATCCTGTTTGTTGGGAATCCTTTGTAAATAAAAATGGTAGGCCTTCCAATCACTCCCTTGTATGTTTTACAAAGGATTCCCATGCTGTAATCCTCCTCCACATTTGATCCTAGAGCTGAATTTTCATTTTGTTCTATCCTCTGGCTGGTATCAGCTTTGATGGTGTCATATACTGTATCTGTATCTATATCTGTATCTGTATCTGTATCTATCTATCTATCTATCTATCTATCTATCTATCTATCTATCTATCTATCTATCTGTCATCTATCTATCTATCTATCTATCTATCTATCTATCTATCTATCTATCTATCTATCTCAGATATCTCTCATTCTCTATCTCTATCTCTATCTCTAAAATACCATCAAAGCTGACACCACCCTGAGCACGAACTCAAAGAAATTCTTCTTCTTCTTCTTCTTCTTCTTCTTCTTCTTCTTCTTCTTCTTCTTCTTCTTCTTCTTCTTCTTCTTCTTCTTCTTCTTCTTCTTCTTCTTCTTCTTCTTCTTCTTCTTCTTCTTCTTCTTCTTCTTCTTCTTCTTCTTCTTCTTCTTCTTCTCTTCTTCTTCTTCTTCTTCTTCTTCTTCTTCTTCTTCTTCTTCTTCTTCTTCTTCTTCTTCTTCTTCTTCTTCTTCTTCTTCTCCTCCTTCTCCTCCTTCTCCTCCTCCTTCTCCTCCTCCTCCTCCTCCTCCTCCTCCTCCTCCTCCTCCTCCTCCTCCTCCTCCTCCTCCTCCTCCTCCAAAATTCTATTCTGAATCTTCAGTTAGCTGCAGCATATTCTTGTGAATTATTATATTAGGAGAAAATTTTTCCCATTGTCTTCCTCTAATGCTTTAAGAGGAATTTAAGGTCAAAAGCTTGTGTGTGTGTATCCTACTTTTATTATTTTTACAAATAAGGCAACAAACATACCCAACACACCTTACTCCTCCTATTTTCCCTGCAACAACCCAGTGAAGTGAGTTGGGCTGAGAGAGACTGACTGGCCCAAAGTCACCAGCCATGCCTTTCATGGCTAAGCAGAACTGCAACTCACCATGTTCTGTTTTCCATTTGCTTTTGTAACTGAAGTACTACACAGTCCTTTTATGTCTGTATATAGATGCAAATAAACAATTGCACACCAAAGAGAAAGAGATGCACACTTCATTTACTTTCATTGAATGGAATGTAGATGCATACACATTGATACTATGTAATAGAGCTAGATTAAAATGGGATAGATGTGTGCCTATTCTGGCATTTTATAAGTGAAAACATAGAAGAATAGCTTACTTTAGCAACAACAAGTAGGTCTTGGGATAGATATTGAGAAACTGACTTCAAAGGTTTGAGTATTAATGAACCACCGGAGAATAGAATGTATAAGTTTTAAAGTTCATTTTTCTCATCTTTAAATGAATGTGTTTGAAGGGAAATGAGATGACTCATTATCATGCCAAGAATATATTTGTGATTTCTGTCAGTGATTTATTTAGAATAATGTTCTAAGTGTATTTGACTCACAGCTAGATTTTTTCCCCTTGAATTTCAGCTCTGTTGTTAACAGTGGACCTAAGTATGTTTCCTCTCTTCCTCTAAATAAAGAAAATAAGAATATAAAGAGAGAGAAGAAGGAAAAAAAACCAGAATCATATTAGGAAATGACAATCAAATCGATAGATGTAGAGTTGCTGAACCAGCTGGTAACGTAATCTATGAGAAACTGGGCTGTTGAAAACAAAAATATGCACTTGAGTCAAAATCCAATTAGTTCAAAGTTTATTTCATTTTCTTTAAAACATAGGTTCCGTGCGCTCAGCCTAATATGCTTTTCAAGTAGCTAATGGCCTGTGGAATCATATAACTATAAAAACAGGAAAATATGGAATATAATTAAGGCAACACAATTGTAATGCCATGCCTTCTACATTCAGAGAACCAGTTACAATCTTCTTCCTGTGATTCGAAGTATTTGGTAAACAAAATGATAATTATCTTTTTCAAAATTATGAGAGCTTTCCAGATATCTTCTTTAAAATAGGTTTTTTTTAAAAGTTTTTTATTTATAAAACAGTTAAAACAAAGATGGACATAATGTAACATTCCAGTGTATATATTCCTAACAATTTGTCCCACATCATGCATATAATTCTTACTATCTATATATACATATTTTTCTATACAATACAGTCTCTAATTTGTTTCTCTATATGCTAACATACAGTTTTATATATCTCTATCTTAACACTAACTTAAAACCCGAACAGTTCTCCTTGATTCACACCAACAATAGAATTTGTCCCAGATTTCAAAATAATCTGACTCTGTCTTGTCCTTTCATTTCCATTGTGAGCCTATCCATATCAGCACACGATAGGATTTTATATAAAATCTCTTCTTCTGTTGGAATTTCTTTATTCTTCCAGTTTTGTGCATATGCCAATCTAGCAGCCGTGAGAATATGTAGCATCAAGTAAAGTATCCCTTTATCGTATTTCTGCGTAGTTATGGCTAGTAGGAAGAGTTCTGGTTTTAGCTCTACCTCTATCATTAGTATTTTTCCAGCCATTTTTTAACCTTGTTCCAAAAGTCACGGGCTTTTGAGCACTCCCACCACATGTGGTAATATGTCCCTCTTGCCAATTTACATTTCCAGTACGTGGAAGAAATATTTGGACCCATTTTAGCTAATCTTGTGGGTGGGAGATGCCATCTGTAGAACATTTTGTAGAGGTTTTCTTTGTAGGAGGTGCCCAAAGTAAGCTTCCTGTTTCGTACCCATAGTTCTTGCCAGATATGTAGATCAAAGTTGAGATCAAAATCCCTGCTCCACGTTAACATGGTTTCTTTTACATGTTCTTCATACATTGCCTGATCTAACAAATAATGATATAGCTTTTTAATCTAAAATAGGTTTTCAAAGGACGGAAATGCCTTCAGAAAAATTGTATGTTTAAAAAAAAAATTCTGAAGGCTGAGGGACACTTGAAAAGATTTAACAATAAGTAGAATAACACATATTGATTTCTTTCTAAATATGAAGACAATGTTATATTTGTAGAAAACAAGATTTGCTTTATGTTCTTCAGACCAAAGAGAAGTTAATTTTAGTTTTATTCTATTCATGGTCAAAACACAGAATATGGATTCAAATAAATTATCTATCTTACTCCTCTTTTTTATCATTACAAAAATTTGAGATGATTTGAAATTTCATAATTCAAATGTTCTGGGAGTCTGGGATCAGCAGAAGTGTAATTGTAAAGCTGGATTCTGATTCAAAATAGATTTGAATCTCATTCCAAAAAGAAAATCAAAACACTTATAGTTAGTGAGGAGTAGTCAATACGTAAAATCAAACCTTGTATAACCATACTATCTGAGGGTCTATAAGGCAAAAGACCTAAGAGTTACAGTCTGGATCAAGTAATAAACTTTTGATTCTTATATAATAAATTTTCATATAATATGGCGGGAGTTTAATATTAGAACATAGAATCAATCATAGGGCTGGAAGACATCTTGGATGGCTTCTGGTCGGACCCCCTTCTCAAGGCAAGGCAACCTTATTCCGTTCCAGACAAATGGCTGTCCAGTCTCTTCTTCAAAATCTCCAGTGCTGGGGCACTCACAACTTCCAGAGAAAATTGTTCTACCAATTAATTGTTCTCACTGTCAGGAAATTTATTTCCAGGTTGATTCTCCTTCTGACAGAGCTTCCACTCCTTCCTGCATCTCTCCCTCTCTCCCCGCCCATTCCTCCCACACCTTCCCTCTCCCTTCTGTCTGATAACTGGCATGAATGAAGTCATGAAAACAGTAGAATCTCTCCCCCCCATTTGTTCTTACCCACCCCTTTCTTCTCTTTCCTCTCCTTTCCCCTTACTTCTCCTTCCCGGCCATCCTATATCCCCCTCCCTTTCCCCTCTGTACTCCTTATCACCCTCCCACTCCTGCCTCTCCCATTCTCCTCCCCTCATCTTCTCCCTCCCTCTCACTTACCTACAATAATAACCGGCATGGATGAAGTCATAAAGACATTAGAATTTTCCCCTCCCTATTTGTCCCTGTACCCTTCCTCTCCCCTCTCCTGTCAGGACCACTTAACCTTTTCATCTACCTTCCCTTTCCCTTCCTCATCCCCCTACTTTCCCTCCCTGTCCTGTCCCCTCTTCCCCCCTCCTGTCCTCTCCCCTTCCCATCTCTACCCATCCAATTCCAACTCTTTGTTCCCTTCCCCTTCTCCCTGCCCCTTCCTTCCCTTTGTGTCCCATTCCTCTCCTCCTTCCTCTCCCCTCCCCACTCCTATCCATTCCACTCCATCACTTTGTTCCCCTTCCCTTCCCTTCCCCATCTTCATTTCCCTCTCCTCTCCCTCTCCCTCCCTTAGCCATTTTACCTTTTCTTCTCTTCCTATCATCCCCCTCTCTGTCTCCATTCCCTATTCTGACCCTGCCTCTCAACCTCATCCTTTCACCCTCACCTTAACCCTCTCACCCTCACCCTCACCCATACCCTAAACCTAACCCAAACTCTCACCCTCACTTACATTTCTAAGAGTTGTCTACAAAAAGAGGGAAGGTTCCCCAGAGTCCCGGAGCCCTACTGAAGAGCAACATATTTCTAGGAAGGCATCTTCATTCTGATAACTGATAGCTGACAGTAACTGATACTTTAGCCTGCAAGGATGAAGTCACAAAGCCATTAGAATTCCCAAGGAAATGACCTACCTCCCTTATTCTCCTATCAAAGGTCACCTGGTCCTCCACCTTTGTGACATACACCCATGCCAGGAAACTGTCTCTACGGAGCTACCAAATCAAACACTGAAGCTGCCTATTTCTCATTTTTTTACACAAAAGGCAATAGTTCTTTGGATGTAGATGTCCTGTTTTTATGAAGCCCTGTTAAACAGCTTAATACTCTTCTGTCTGGTTTGTAAAATCAGAGATTGGAAGCAGACTTGATTGTATTTAAGATAAACCTTGAAATACATTTGTCCCATTGACATCAACAGGACTGAATCTTACAGATCTCATTGATTTTACTGGCACAACTCTGATACATTCTGAATACAGTTCATTGTCTGGAAAGACCAATAGATTTTAAACCAAAATTATTTGGTCTGTCACATTTAGACCTGTTGAGGTATATGTCCTGCATTATTTTCTGTTTGATAAAGGGAAAAAATATTCTAAATGTATTATTTTCTTCTCCCATTCTTTGAAGCTTCTGTCTTCCAAACATCTGCCTTATTTAATCAGTGAAGCTCCTTCTGTTTTCCCCATCAAAGAGGGCACTATACCCAGTTGTGAAATGCCAATGGAAATGGACTATGGCAGGCAAATTAAACTGCATGCAGGGAAAATGCAAACCTATCCTAGGGGATCAATCTGCTTGTGTGCCTCAGTGATAAGAGGGTCTCCTGCTTGAGCAGTAGGTTGGACTGGAGGATCTCCAAGGTCCCTTCCAACTCTATTATTCTGTTATATGCTAAGGAAATTTGGCAGGTAGTCAGGTTTAAGTCATTTGATTAATTGCCACACTGGGTTATAAGTGGTACATACTGCTTCTTCCAATTAGTTATCCTTAAACAGGCATGTTTATGTGAAGCTTGTAGGTACCTTGCTAATTTCCAAGATAGTTTGGATATTTTCTTTAATAATGGTATTTTAATGCCTATTCTAAAAGAATAAAGAATTATTTGTGAATGAAGAAAATATATAGTATATAATTACTATGTTATTACCTTCTAAGAATAGTGTATCTTTTTTATCAGTATAGATACATTAGCCTATGGCATTCTCCCTACCAAGAAACAGAATGGAAAACGTCCATCGATTAGGATGGATAAAGTCTAATTCTCTTTTGGTCATCATTGCTAGCTGCCAGTCAATAAAACGTATAACACAATATTTCATAATGTAATACATGACATGCAGGCTTTTGTTGCCTCTCCTAAATCCCCTGTAAAATATCTTCGTTGGATGACCATCCCATTCTTGCATTCACAAAGAGATAAAATGCTGCGTTGTTATCAACTACTTTTGAAAGCTCTTTTGAAACTTGTTAAAAGAAGTATTTCATAGACAGTTAATAGTGTAGCTTTTGGTGTAAGCTAAAGTCTTCACTGTTTCTGTTAAATCAAAGGAGGATAGGTGGGAATTTCCACCACTCAAAGCCATATTCTGTAGATCTTGCATGCAAGAATGTAAGCAAGAGAAAAAATTACATATGGATTACAGGATGAGAGGAAACACAAAAATATAAATATGGAATAAGAAAGATATTTCTCCCCACTACATTGGCGAGAGCAATACTGCTACAATTAAATAGACTTTGGGTGAATTTGTAAGCAAGTATTTGTGATTTCTTGGATAATATTTAATTGAAAGAGGCCTTTAGGAGATTAACTGAGGTTAGAGATAATAAGGGAGAGAAATAAAAAAAGGGGATGAACATTGTTTTTCTAGAATTTATCTATCGGTATTTGTATATTTTATTAGTTTTATCTCTATGCAGCCAGGCTGTGAGGAAATAAACTGGAGGCTGTCTGCATGTTATGATTGCATTCATAAAATAATGGGGGAAGTTGAGAGAGGGGAAAGTCCCAGTCACCTACATCTCCATCCTGGAAGAACTATGAGTGAGTTGTTGGGTTTCAATAAAATACCCTGCGGTGTTCAGAGAACACACAAGAACAAGCTAAAATAATTGTAACTCACCTTTCAATCATAGGTTGCAAGAATATAATTATGGAGGGGTTTCGGGGGGGGATGTTGACAGACTAATAACAGATCCAGCCTTCTCCCCTGGCCATCTTACTGCCTCCCTGCCCATCTTTAACTTAGGGGTGAATATTTCCCTTTTGATATTATTTAGTTCATATTGTGTATAGATTTTGTAAAGTGTTATCTTTTCAATATTGTAAATGCCCGGCGTTACCCTGTGGTACAATGGGTGGTCAACACATTCAATAAATAAATAAAATAAATAAACTATAACTCTTAGAAGACTTGAAAAATGACGTTGGAGATAGAGAAAAACTATCTCTGAGAGTTGACACCAATATGATTGCACATCATTAAATAATAATTTACATAGTACACAAATTCTCACAAAGTTTATTAAAATATATTGTGCAAGTAGAAACATTACATTATTCTGGCATTCTTAAGAAAACTCCCTAGTACCAGCTTATAAAAACACAAACTATAACTTCAGAAGGAATTAAAATTGTTTTTTTTTTCCCTGCTTGGCCCCAGCACTCACAGCAGTATGTTGTTGTTGATAGTTGCGAAGTCGTGTCTGACCTTTCTTGCAGTTGTTAAGTGAATCATTGCAGTTGTTAAGTTAGTAACACAGTTGCTAAATGAATCTGGCTTCCCCATTGACTTGGCTTTACGGCATAGAAATAGTTAATATACAACCTTAGATTGGCAGTTAAGAATATACTGTACATACATACATACTTACATTTGTGTGGGGGTGTGTGTGTGTAAAATGGAGTTCAATCAGCATGCTTAAGTTTTGTGGACATTGTGGATATGCCCTTTGCTTTGACTTCTGTGACTGATGATAATATGGAATTGGATTAAAGCTGATTCAGAGATCCAGCCCTATTATTAGGCACAATGAAACAGCTTTGGTAGCAGAGTAGGATGAGTAGGAATTTATTGCCTGATTCCACTTAAAGGCATCTGAATTTCTGCTGATTTGCCTCTTGCCATCTTGATCATCCTCCTACTATATGTATTACCTCATGAGGTTGCTCAAACTGAATTATGAAATGAGTTTTAAAAAGCTGCTGTGATCACCACAAAACACAGTGTTCTGTGCACTCTTCACAGTGATGTTTATAGGAAGGTCAGAATAACTGTTCAAATAGAGAATGTATATCAGTGTACCAAGGTAATAAGTGGAGACAAGGAGTGCAGGAGACAGATTCTTCTCTTATTTCAAGTAATTTTTATTTATTAATAAAATTTGTATAGCTGCCCATTTTACAAAAGGTGAATCTTGGCAAAATTGAATAAAACAACAAATATTTGTTTTGCAACACCGAAGTCCTCTTTAAGGGAAGATGGGCAGCTATATGAATTTGATTCATGAATAAGTAAATAAATATGGATCCTCTTAAGATGCCACTGCTTGGAAACCCTTTGTGGCTTCTTATACCAACCAGAAGATTGTGGATTACTGAGACATTGCAACTCCACTGAGTCATGGTGGTGCAGTGGTTTGAATGCAGTATTGCAGGCCAACTCTGCCCACTTCCAGGAGTTTGATCTTGACTGACTCAAGATTGACTCAGCCTTCCATCTTTCCGTGGTTGGTAAAATGAGGAGCCAGATTGTTGGAGGCGATATGCAAATATATAAATAATGCTGACATTGGAAACTGCCCAAAGAGTGCTGTAAAGCAATATGGGGTGGTATATAAGTCTAAGTGCTATTACTATTGTGGTCTTGTCAGAGCAAGTGATCCCATCACACTGGTCACAAAAAGAGCAGTTCAAAAAGCAATGTTTCTTCTAGTTTTTAAAAGTATTCAACCTATGGCTGGGGAGACACACGGTATAGAAAAGCACACTGTAGGTCCATCTAGTAAGCTTCAAGATTCTGATAATTATATTATTACAACCTGTGATTGAAAGGTGAGGTCCAACTATTTTAGCTTGTTCTTGACTGTTCTCTGAACACAGCAGGGTAATTTATTGAAACGTAACAACTCATTCACAGATCTTCCAGGATGAAGATATAGGTGACTGGGACATTTCCCTCTTTCAATTTGTCCCCTTTAAATGTGACAGAACGAGTAATTTTGGTTTAAAATCTATTGGTCTTTCCACACAATGGGCTGGATTCAGAAGGTATCTGAGTTGTGCCATTAAAATCTGTAAGATTCAGTCCTGTTGATTTCAGTGAGATAAATATTTCAAGATTTATCCTAAACACAGTCAAGTCTGCTTCCAATCTCTGACTTTATAATCCAAAAACAAGAATATTAAGCTGTTTAGCAGTGCTTAGATAATAATAATAATAATAATAATAATAATAATAATAATAGTAATAATAATAATAATAACACCCAGTGAGACACTACCTTGACGTGGTTGTGGGGCTTGTGTACTCTGAGGAAGATGAGAGCTATGCCAGAGGTTCAACCATACTGGACAGGTCTCATCAGAGGAGTCAGACAAAGAGTGTCTCTCCCATAAAAAATATGGTGAGATGTAAATTGCAGAATGCCATACCGGCTCGGACGTCGCCGGGTTAACAAGGTCCGCACTAGATATTGGAGTTCCTGGATATCTGGTGAAAAATGGGTTACAGGACTCAGGACTGTTGGCTGAGCAACCAGGGCCAGCAGCTGCAGAACTACTGGAAGAAAAGGTGTTTACCCGTCGCAGATACACAGTGATGGAAAACAAAGAAATAATGATCTGTTACTACAGATCAAGTCCAACAACACGAGGATATCTAAAAGGAATGCACCAGTTCTGGAAAGAACAACATCCAGAATCAGAAATAACAGAACAGAGACTAGCAGATCAATGCCGATTTATAACACGAAATAAAGTATTCACAGAAATAGAATTGGACGAACTGCAAAGGTTTACCCAGGGCAAAGAAATCAAAGCCTTACCAGAAGTAATTCAGAATGTAGAGGCAAACCAGGGGGAGTTGGCAGTGAAGGAATCTAGCAGAGATATACAACTGTTCTCATTTGGAAACCAGGCACCTCTTCCTCAGGAAGAACAAAACCCTCTAACTAAAGAAATAAAAGAATTGAAACAAAGAATAACTGAGCATCTAGAACAGCACAAAAACAACAGAATAAGGCTACCTGCATTGAAGCTTGTTCCAAAGAAACAGCTAGCACAAGCATTAAAAGATGCAAATACTGCAATATCAAGTATAAGCACCAATTCACTGCAAGAAACAAACCAACTAATGTACAGCACAGCTGCAGTTATAACAGAATACCTGGGATGCAAAATCAACAAAAAAGAAAAACAAACAAACAGTGCACCACAAAAATGGAAGGTTAGACTAGAAAATAAGATCAGCAAGTTAAGATCACATGCAAGCAAGCTAGAACAGATGAAAGAAAAGAAGCTGAAGAACAAGAAGACCAAAGAATACCTAATCAAGAAATACCACTTAGAAACAAGGAAGATCAAGGAAGCACTGGAAATAATAAAGCAACAAATAACAGCTATAGCCAGGAAAATCAGTAGATATGAAGCTCGAATTGCAAACTATAGGCAGAACCTCCAATTTCAATCCAATCAGAAACGTTTCTACCAATCCATCAATGGAGAAACTGCAAGGAATCAGTCAGTACCTGACAAGGAAGAAACAGTGCAGTTCTGGAAGCAGATATGGGATAACCCAAAGAAATACAACAAGGATGCGGCTTGGTTAAAAGAGGTGGATGCAAATAAAATAGAAGTTGAAATGAAAGAACTAGTAATAACAACAAAAATGGTAGAAAAAAGAGCAAGGAAAATCAAAAATTGGTCAGCACCAGGTGAAGATGAACTGCATGGGTTTTAGTTGAAACATCTAACTGTTATACACCCACTCATTTCCAAGCAGTTCAACAATATACTACAAGGAGGAGAAATTGAAAAGTGGCTAACAACTGGGAAAACCTACCTAATAATAAAAAATCCAGCAAAAGGGGCAACACCAGGCAACTACAGGCCAATTACCTGTTTACCAACAACTTTCAAATTACTAACTGGTGTGGTAGCTGATGCAGTACAACAGCATCTAGTTGAAAACAATCTCTTTCCACCTGAGCAGAAAGGAAACCGCCCCAATAGCAGAGGAACAAAAGATCAACTCCTAATAGACAAAATGATCTTGGAAAACTGCAAGAGAAGGAAGACCAACCTGAATGTGGCATGGATTGACTACAAAAAGGCATTTGACTCTCTGCCACATGATTGGATAATAAAGTGCCTAGAAATAACAGGAGTCAGTAGAAACATCAGAAAATTTGTGCAAAGATCGATGGCACAATGGAAGACACAGTTGCAGATCAATGGTGAGAGCTGGGAGAGGTTAATATCAAGAGAGGAATATTTCAAGGAGATTCATTATCACCATTACTATTTGTTATTGCACTGTTTCCTCTGTCAACAATACTGAATAACTCAGGACATGGCTATCAAACATCAAAAACATCTGCTAGACTATCCCACCTCCTTTACATGGATGATCTGAAGCTGTATGGAAAAACATCATCTGAAATAGAATCGCTGCTCAACACTGTCCGTATATATAGCCAAGATATTGTAATGGAGTTTGGCTTGGACAAATGTGCCACACTTACTATCAAACAAGGAAAAATAGTGAAAACTGAAGGAATCAAGATGCCCCACGAAAATAACATTAAGAGTCTGGATGAGGAAGAGTACTACAAATACTTGGGTATCCTTCAAGCTGACAACATCAAGCACACTGAAGTCAAGAAAAAGATTAGAGGTGAATACATCAAGAGAGTGAAGAAGATCTTAAAATCCAAACTCAATGGAGGAAATACCATAAAGGCAATCAACACCTGGGCAATCCCAGTCATTAGGTACACAGCTGGAATAGTGGACTGGACTCAAGCAGAACTAAAAGCAATGGATAGGCAGACCAGAAAAATAATGACAATGAATCATGCCCTTCATCCACGCAGTGACATTGATAGACTTTATCTACCAAGGCAAATAGGTGGGCGTGGAATGCTACAAGTACATCAGATGGTTGAAGAAGAAAAAATGGCTTTGGAAGAATATCTGAAGAACAATGATGAAGATGCACTGAAATTAGTATATCAGGAAGGCTTACTAACTACTGGAGAGACCAAACTGGCCTACAAGAAAGACCAAATGAAGAACAGAATAGAGGCATGGGAAGACAAAGCACTACATGGCCAATACATGAAAAAAATAGCTGGGAAAGCAGATAATAATAAAACCTGGCAATGGCTAAGAGCAGGAAAATTGAAGAAAGAGACCGAGGGACTAATTCTGGCTGCACAAGACCAAGCCTTAAGGACAAATGCATACAAAGTCAAAATTGAGAAGACAGCAACAGACAGTAAGTGCCGCCTCTGCAAAGAAGCTGAAGAAACAGTGGACCACTTGGTAAGCTGTTGCAAGAAGATTGCACAGACTACAAGCAGCGGCATGACAAAGTAGCAACAATGGTGCATTGGAAGATCTGCAAAAAATATCATTTGCCTGTAAGCAAAAACTGGTGGGATCATAAAATAGAGAAAGTCATAGAAAATGATAAAATTAAACTGCTCTGGGACTTCAGAATTCAAACAGACAAGCACCTGCAACATAACACCCCAGACTTAACAATTGTCGATAAGAAAGACAAAAAAGTCTGGATAGTGGACGTGGCAGTGCCTGGAGACAGCAGAATAGAAGAGAAAGAACTGGAGAAGATAACAAAATACAAAGACCTACAAATAGAAATAGAAAGACTGTGGCAAAAGCAAGCAAGGGTAGTACCAATAGTCATAGGCTCCTTGGGTGCAATCCCAAAACAACTGGAGCACCACTTGAACACCATTGGCATTGACAAATTCGCTATTAGTCAATTGCAAAAGGCGGCCTTATTAGGAACTGCTTCCATCCTGCGACGATATCTGTAATACCATCAAACATCCACATCTGCCTATCCCAGGTCCTGGGTAAGGACTCGATAGGTAGACAAAATGCCAAATCCAGTCTGAACATCTGGCTGACTGTGCGATGATCCATAAACAATAATAATAATAAATAATAATAATAATAATAATAATAATAAAGTTGGAAGGGACCTTGGAGGTCATCGAGTCCAACCCCCTGCTCAGGCAGGAAACCCTATACCATTTCGGACAAATAGCTGTCCAGTCTCTTCTTAAAAACTTTCAGTGTTGGAGCATTCACTGCTTCTGGAAGCAGGTTGTTCCATTGGTTAATTGTTCTAACTGTCAGAAGTTTCTCCTTAGTTCTAGGTTGCTTCTCTCTTTGGTTAGTTTCCATCCATTGCTTCTTGTCCTGCCTTCAGGCACCTTGGAGAATAGCTTGATTCCCTCTTCTTTGTGGCAGCCCCTGAGATATTGGAACACTGTTATCATGTCCCCCCTTGTCCTTCTCTTCGCTAAACTAGATATACCCAATTCCAGCAACCATTCCTTATATGTTTTAGCCTCCAATCCCCTAATCATCTTTGTTGCTCTTCTCTGCACTCTTTCTAGAGTCTCAGCATCTTTTTTACATCATGGTGACCAAAACTGGATGCAGTATTCCAAGTGTGGCCTTACCAAGGCATTGTAGAATGGTATTAATACTTCATGTGATCTTGATTCTATCCATCTGTTAATGCAGCCCAGCGCTGTGTTGGCCTTTTTGGCAGCTACAGCACATTGCTGGCTCATATTTAAGTGATTGTCCACTAGGACTCCAAGATTCCTCTCACAGTTACTACTATTGAGCAAGGTACCCCCTATACTATACCTGTACATTTGGTTTTTCTTGCCTAAATGTAGAACCTTACTTTTTTCACCACTGAATTTCATTTTGTTAGATGACAAGAGGACATCTCCATCCAAAGAACTATGACTTCTGTGTAAAAAAATGAGAAATAGGCAGCTTTAGTGATTGGTTTGATAGCACCTTAGAGACAGTTTCCTGGCATGGGCATATGTCACAAAGGTGGAGGACCAGGTGACCTTTGATAGGAGGATAAGGGAGGCGGGTCATCTCCTTGGGAATTCTAATGGCTTTGTGACTTCATCCCTGTAGGTTAAAGTGTCAGTTACTGTCAGCTATCAGTTATCAGAATGAAGATGCCTTCCTAGAAGTATGTTGCTCTTCAATAGGGTTCCTATCATAGGTAAGTGAGAGGGAGGGAGAGGAGGCGGGGAGGGGAGGAGAAGAGGAGAGGCAGGAGTGGGAGAGTGATAGGGAGGAGGGAGGGGGAGGGGAGGGGAATGGCCAGGAAGGAGAAGTAAGGGGAGAAGAGGCAGGGAGGGGCCAGGACAGGGATGAGGAGCACAGGTAGGAACAAATAGGGGAGAATTCTACTGTTTTCAGGTAACATACAGAACAGCGTTCAAGCCTGTAGAGATCCTTCTGTATCTTAACCCTATCTTCTGAAATGTTGGCTATTCCTGCCATCTTGGTGTTGTCTGAAAATCTGATGAATTCTCCTTCTATCCCCTTATCTAAATCATTGATGAAGATATTGAAGAGTCTTGGGCCTAAGGCAGAGTCTTGGGGTACCTCACTCTCTACCCAAAGACTACACAAAATGCTTATACTTTGAACAAAGGAGCACCAAGCCAAAGGATATAGTCAGAACACATTGTATACAAAAAAAAAAAAAAAGATTTTGCATCTGTAGTGCATATGCTTAAAATGTCATCAACTGTGTAGGAAATATTTTTGGGAAAGTTGCAAATACATTGAACGTAGCTTGTTAGCTTTCTTTTTTTTTAATTACCAAAACTTGATACTAAAAGAGACTAGATTTAGGTTTATCCATCTAGCCTTAGGTTCAGTTCAGTACATATTTTTACAGCAAATTCCACAACCTGCAAAAAAAGAATTTAGAGAACAATTCAGCAGAATAAATGTTGAAGTGTATTATACTGTTTGTTTTTCTAAGCCTTCATCCTCCATTTGCATTCCATTATGGCAAGAGAAGAATTAAAAAACTTCCAGAAGCTTAGATAAAGCCTTTCCTCATTCCAATCTCTCATCTTGACTCGGCCCCCCTCCCATCCCTTCTTTCAACCTTCCTTGTAAGTATAAAATGACAGATCAGGCCAGGGAAGAGTTTCAATTGATTGTCCACCAGCAAGCTAAAACTTCAAATTGAGCTGTATGACAATGAAATGTGATTGTCCCATTTTTTTTCCAGGCTCCAGTCTCATTCTCTCAAATAAATTAAAATGAAATATTGCTACTGTCTTGATTGTCTAGAGGCATCTCTCTTTGTATTCAATGCATTAAGTTTTGGATTCTTGTGCAAGGATTTCTTTCTTGGTTTTTTTTTCTTGTCTGCCTATGCTTGTTTGTGTGGGGTTCTTAAGAGTCACTTGCTTATCTGCATTATTCATTAATGTTTGTTGTCATATTATAACTGAAAGATAAAGAATCTGCGTCTTCTGATAGATCACGTTCTGCACCAGATATAAGATGCACTATAAACTGTATAACTGTAGTAAATGACAGTTGCAAGTTAAACCTCTCCTTCAAAACAAAACCTTTTTTTCAATTAAAAATAAAATAAAAAGCATAGACTTCATGGCAGGTGACAGGAATGTTCCCTTCAAATGAAACATAGGACAGGCTAAATACTGAAGGAAAAAAAAACAATGGGCACAAGTTGGCATCAGGACTCAAAGCAACGAGGACAAAATAATATTAGGACATTTCAACCTTCCCTGACGTTCCATTATAGATAGTACAATCACTGTCTTGGGGAGAAAAAAGAAACTTTACCAGTGCAGTTGAGCAAGAGATTGCAGAACTCAAATACATCAAAAGGTTGCAGGCTACTTCTGAAGGTCTCAACAAGTATGGCGGATTTTAGCATACTACATTTTCCAGAATGTATTTGTAATGTGTCCCACACATAACTCGTATCTGCATAACCATTGTGTCTTGTGGCTTTTCCCCATCCTAAAATAAATCCTCCATCAGTCTAGCATTTCCATTGTATGTAATCAAGAGAGTGAAAGTGTATGCCTTTTAATAAATTCTGCTAGTGCAATCATGCCTGGCCACGTAAATCAAAAATCGCTATTGCAGGTAGAGTATATTTCTTGTCATCTTTAAAGTGTTCCCAACTTTTGTTCAACAGAGGTTGCTGTTTGCAGGTTACTTTTGTAGTTTTGGTTATTACTTTTATATAAACTGTGCTTAGGTTTTTAAGGTAAATTAGCATTTTTTTTCTTGTTTCCATTTAAAAACTCTTTTTTAAAAAAATCCATTTTCTTTCTCTTTGCATAAATGTAATTAACTTCTGGCATTTAGACATAACTAAAGAATAATACACTATTCTGCTTTTCCTGTTTAATGGAAGAGAATACAAAAGCAAAGGTTATTTTTAAAAGAGGGAAATAAATAGATGCGCACTGTAGGAAAAAAATGAATTTTGCATGTATACTTAATGAGGATTACACTGTTTCTAAGTAAGAAAGGACTCAGGGTCATAGTAGATAGCTCATTAAAGATATGGACTTTATAGGTGACAGGTATAAAACAAGGCAAATTCCATGTAGGCTAAAAAAATGAGACTTAAAAATGTATTATAGTGGATGCCATAATGAACGATAATCTATGATGGTGTAGTGACAATTGGAACATCACTGTAGTTTAAGGAGTTCAGTGATATATTTTGATTTTGCCTTCATACTAAGCAAATTGTAAAAATTTAAAACTCATTCTGAACTAACCTGCTTGTTTTTCACTTGTTTGCTAAATAAAAGAAAAGGGGATAGAATCTTCTCGTAGCTGAATATCTGTGGAGATTCTCAGTCGTCCAAGTGATAGTTGTCTCAAAGGTGCCTTTTTTTTCTGTTTTTTTCTTTTTCACCCAAGAAGCTTCATCAGTTCTGATAGGGAGGAGGAATGGAAGGATGGTTGAGACTGGATGGTGAGGGGATGAAAGAATAGGATCTAATAGGATGGTGTGTGTGTGTGTGTGTGTGTGTGTGTGTGTGTGTGTGCGCGCGCGCGCACGCGCGCACGCATGTGTGTGTGTGTGGGGGGAGGATTGTATTTCTTTTTGCAGTCATCTGGTTATTAGCACTGAGAGCTGTTGAGGCCAACTGAAGGGTTATTAATAAGTGGTTGCATTAAATAAGTATTTTACATACTTTTTAAACAAGCTACCGTATATTTCTATGACCTATTTTACTTGCCCAATGTTGAATGTTATATGTCTAATTTGAAAGTGCTTCTGACACGAATAAAGAAGAAAGAATCGAGAGTCTGGTAGCACCTTTTCAGATTAACAAATTTTATTAAAAGCCAAAAGCTTTCAGGAACTGCAACTCACATCATGAGCATGGAGTGCTAGTGTTTCTCAACCTTGACAATTTTAAGGCATGTGGACTTCAACTCTCAGAATTCCACAGCCAGCAATGCTGGCTGTGAAATTCTGGGAGTTGAAGTCCACATGCCTTAAAATTGTCAAGGTTGAGAAACACTAGACTAGACTGATTTAAACTGAGGAGTTGATGTAGGAATTAAACTGGGGTGAGTTGGTGCAAGGGAGGAAAAGATAAGTTGGTTATGCACAGATGGGTTACATGTGAGAAAGATTTCAACTGCTTTATCTATTGAAAGTTGTAATGTATTAAAACCCCATTGTGTTCGTTAAGACTTAAGATTGCCCGACACGTTGATGTATGTGCATTCAACCATTTCTCACTGTTTCTCACTTGTGGTGCTGCTAAAATCCTGCTTATCCAAAATATGAACTGTCCTGGAAAATTAAGTTACTCTGATATTACTTTATTCCTGTTTTGAGACCTGATGTCAAACTTTTATCAATTTTTTTTTTTTTTTGTACAAAGTTTCTCTGGTTTGTCCTGTGTTTAATCCAGACAGGAATTTGTGAGTAGCAGCTCACTTCATCGGATGCATAGAACAAAAGGACCTGTGTTTATCAACCTTGAGTGCTTGAAGATGTGTGGACTTCAGCTCCCAGAATTCAGCATGCTGGCTGGGAATTCTGGGAGTTGAAGTCCACATATATTTGAATTGCCAAGATCAAGGAACGCTGAACTAAACTAATGGGAGAAGGAATGCTGGTAGTATAATCTGAGCATAGACCTCACATCCATCACATTGTCCCAAAAGTGCTTTTTTCAGGAGGCAATTAGACTTTCTTGTTTTTCTTTGAAGACGTTTTGCTTCTCATCCAAGAAGCTTCTTGGATGGGAAGTGAAAGGTCTTCAAAGAAAAACAAGGAAGCTCAGTTGCCTCCTGAAAAAGCACCTTTGGGGGCAACCATGACCTGGATGACTGACAATCTCCATAGACATCTGGTATGTCCTGGGCCGGCAGGCACAGGCTGCAGCGATTGGCCCGGGCAGACCATGTGGATGCCCAGGGCAAGAAAGGCTGCTTCCAGACTTTGCAATGATTGGCCAGCAAGGTATTGTGCTGCCTGGGACAAGAAAGGTTGCTTCCAGCCTTTGCAATGATTGGCCAGCAAGGTATTGTGCAGGGGGGCTATAAAAGAGGGCCGCACCATTTTAAAATCTGTTCTATTGGTGTTGCAATAAAGGAGACTGTTGGAACTCGTTGCTTCATCTCAATGCCTTTTTTTCTGAAACAGAACAGAACATCCATCAAATTTTTCAGGCAGACTCAAATGTCTATGAAAGTTTATGCCTTTTAATAAAATACATAATAAGTGTTTTCAAGAAACTTTGAGTAGTGTTGTGACCATGATTTCAGTCAGAAAACAATAGACTATTGGGTTTGATGGCCCACTGACTGAATTCATACAACATTCTTAATCTTGTTATACAGTTAATTGTTTTCCAGTAACAATACACTGAATCATCAACTAATTGACAAAGCCTGCTAATTTAGAATCAAACTGCCCAAGGTTAACTCTAATAACTATGTGCAAATTCTGCTGCTAGGTTTCCAGGTGACTTAGTTAAATGTGTATTCCCATTTGTGCTTATTATACACTAGTATCTTTCATCTGATACACAAGATGTATTTTTGTGTCACTTATGTCTTAATGCAAAATAGTGCAAAAATAATAAAAAGCATCAACAGTGTATGCTTATTATTCTTATCTCTTTTTTATTTTGGAAAAACTGTCTTGCTAAAAATAAAACATGAAGAAACTTTCAAATTGTTTTGTCTGCTGGATGATAAATAACATTAAAATACACACATGAACACACACTGCAAGGAAACAACTGTTTAGAAAAATGACAGCTAGAGTACAGAAACCAGGCAGTACAAGGACCATCTAGTCTCACATCTACTTTAGTGTAAAGCAGTAAAAATGCCATTCATTTCCTTTCAACACGTTTCAGTCACAAAAGCTGCTGAAAACGGTTTATAGAATTTGAGGGAAAGAGATCTTTCATTAAGGAGGAGATTCGCTGAAGTACAAGGTGGTCCAGAGTAGACATGCAATAGAATTTATTGCAAAGGAAGATGGCTGACAATGTGTGATTGGAGTTGAGGAAAAAAGAAGCAGGGAATACTATGGATAATTTGAAGACAAACTTTGATGACAATCCCAAAGGTGCCTTTTCAAGAGACAACTGGACTTTCTTCATTTCTTAATAATAAAAAAAAAGTCCAGTTGCCTCTTGAAAAATCAAGTTTGGGACAACCATGACCTGGATGATTGAGAATCTCTATAGACATTTAACTTTGATGGCAATAAGAGATTAATACTAGAGAGAAAGACCTGTGTACAGGTAGTCCATGACTTACAATCATTCATTTAGTGACTGATCAAAGTTACAAGGGCACCGAAAAAAGTGACTTATGATCATTTTTCACTTTTACCACCGTTGCAGTACAAAATAAATACCTATGGCACTATGTTCCTATAGATGGGCCCTTAACACAATTAGGGCCTCTGGCCCAGGCACCCACCTGTATCTTCATGGCCTTGCAAAGTTATTTGTCTCATGGTAAGAGTCACCCTGATATCTGAAGGGAAAATATTCTTGAGGGAAGAAACTAGGGCAAAGAAGGGATTTTTCCCAGTTCCTTGATATTCCTTGGCTGATAAGACCCACTGCATGGCCAACCAACTGAATATTTGGAAACAGTTTGGGGGAAAAAAAATATTTATTTATTATTTTATTTATCAAATTTTGAAACCACCCATTTCCCTCTGGATGGTGTACAAATAAATTGTTAAAACATTAAAAAACAGCATATAAAATTTAAGAAGAGGCAGGATGATTAAAAATCAATGTTAAAAGTTAATCAAAAGGTGGTGTGTATGGGGGGGGAAAGACTTTTGGAGTGCTAACCCACCCCATGAATGGCTACTCCTCTGTGAGCCCCAAGTAAAGCTTCAGAGCTATGATCACACACCTGTAGGAGATGACCTGGCCGAACCCTAAAGAGAGGGGTCAAGCATGACATCTGTCCCTTTACACCCACAACTGATCTAATTCCAGCCCTCTTTGAATTCTGTTGACTCGTTATCTACTGCCAATTTGTTTTGACTGTAAATAATTCAAACTCTTGTAGAGAGAGTTAGTATGCAATAAACCTGAATTCATTTGAAACACCTTGCTTCCTGACTTCTGCCCTTGACAACACCTTTCTGAAAGGCCAGTAGAATGGGGGCACATGCAATAGTGGGATTCAAATATGTGAACAACCGGTTCTCTGTGTGGATGCCACTTCTAGAAGTCCATTCTGAGCCTTGGCAACAAAAAAATAGCTACCGGTTCTGCCGAAGTGGTGCGAACTGGCTGAATTCCACCACTGAGTCCATGTCACCTTTGGGGTGAGAACAACGGCAGAGAAGGCTCACTTCATGGACCCTGCCAGTTGGAATTCTGTAGCTGACAAGGTCCACAACATACCTTCCCCTGCCTGACCTGGTGGGATAGGCTGATGTAATGGGATGAAGACGGTTCCTTGGGCAACCTGGCCTCCTGCCATGAAGGGCTTTATTAAAGGTGATTATCAGTACCTTGAACTGTACCAGGAGTCATAGTGGCAGCCAATGCAGCTCATAAAGCAGTGATATTACATGTGTTGAATATCTGATACCATTTACTACCTATCCTGGCACATTCTGCACCAGTTGAAGCTTCTGAATTTTATCTGACATTGTGTCATGATTTCAATTTAGTGTACTTATTTAATTCGATTTATGTGGCTGCTGCCCTCACCAAAGTAACATAGTTGTGGTATGTAAAGTTATATTGTTTTGTCTACTATTTCAGGAAAATGGATGCAGTAATCAACAAGTGGCTTTTTATGAGGTCACCTGACAAAACACATTTTCAGGTTTTACCTTTTTTGTCTCAGAAGCTCTTTTCTTGTTATAGGAACCAATATATTGGTCTATATTAGTAATAGACCAATAAATAGATTTGGTTCCCATACGGTGCTAACTCATGACTCATTTATGACTGTTTGCAGAATAAGATACAGTTGACTAAATTCATACAACACTCTGAACCTTAAACTATTTTCAAGCATTTACTAAGCCAAACATGAACAGACATTATAGCTTACCTGAATGTGTGACTCCAACTATTAGACCACGTTTGCATACCACAACTGACCAAAATAACTATATCTCTGATATATCTATGGAGATTCTCAGTCATTCAGGTCATAGTTGTCTCAAAGGTGCTTTTTCAAAGGGAAAATGGATTTTGTTTTTTCCTTGAAGGAATTTCATTTCTTATCCAAGAAGCTTCTTCAGTTCTGACTGAATGATCAGAACTGTAGAAGCTTCTTGGATAAGAAACAAAACATCTTCAAGGAAAAAACAAAGTCCAGTTGCCTGTTGAAAAAAACATATTTTGGGTGTATCCCTGAAAAAGCCATAACTCTTTGTGGGCCTACAGTGTGCAATCTGAGATGTTTTAGACAAAGGTCCTAGGGCTTTTGCTGGCTAGTATTTTCCTGCCAATTCTTTCTTATTTTACAATAGGGTGGGGTCAAATCAACCAGCTTACCAGGCCAGCAGCACTTCTTCAGAGTTCAAAGAATCTTTCTCTCTGTCCATTTCTGTTTTCTACTATTTCTTAGGTGAATCTGGGAGAGAGGGAACTAAAATTGGTAATACAGAATGCTTTACAGGGTCTTTATTTTTGTAGGGTTTTGTTTTGATCTTCATCAGGAAAATTGGAAGTAAAAATAAAATTGTAGGTAAATAATTAGATGACACAAGGAGAGTTTAATTGGTCACAAATAAACCCGGGTCCATTCAGTGCCAGTTAATTGTTCTGGATTATTTAACCAGATATGCCAACATTGCAAAGACCAGGGTTTTTATATCTGGTTTTCAATAAGCCAAAAGATAAATAGATGGCAACAAAAAGAGATATTGGACTGGTTTAAGCATGGCATCCAAACAGAAACATTGACTTCTTGCATGCTGAAAATAATTGCATCCATTACTCAGTGATTTTCAAACTTGGCAGCATTAAAATGTGTGGACTTCAGTGCCCAGAATTCCCTAGCTGGCATGGGGAACTGAATTGAAGACCACACATCTTAAAGTTACCAAGCATGAAAAACACTGATTACATTTAGTCTGTGAAAATGAGTTCATTGTCTCAGTTACAGATTTAAATACATGTAATTTAAAGACATTCTTAAATTTAAATACCATATTTTCCAGCGTATAAGACGAATCTAAATCATGCAAATCTTCTCCGAAGTCGGGGGTCATCTTAATACACCGAGTCATCTTATATGCCGGAAAATATTGTATTTTCCGGCATATATGATGACTTTCTAACCATGAAAATCTTCTCCGAAGTCAGGGGTCATCTTATACGCCGAGTCGTCTTATACGCCGGAAAATACGGTAGTTTATCTTGTTATGATTTTTTTGGGTAAAAGTTTTATTGTTTTTTTACAATAACATCCTTAGTGCCTGGTGTACAGCGTATTGCTTGGTTCATTTTATATATATATATATATATATATATATATATATATATATATATATATATATATATATATATATATATATATATTCTGAGGTTTTCTTTGGTTGTTCGGGTTTTCTCCCGCGTAAAATTGGAAGTGTCTTGGCGACGTTTCGACGAAGTCCCATTCGTCATCTTCAGGCTGGTGTTTTCAGCTTCGTGCTTCGAGCAGCAATGTGTGGTCTTAGCTGTTTCTTCCTTTTAACTGCCAGTGGGGGTATGAACTGATTGGGTGAGAGCTTGGCTGTGTTCTGATTGGGTGGAGGTGTGTTCTGAATGGCTCTGGGGGGTTGGCTGTGCTGATTGGTTGGGGGATTGGCTGTGCTCTGATTGGCTGGGGGAGTGTTCTGTTTGGTTGTGCTCAGGTTAGTCTGAGTTGCAGAGGGGTTTAAGATTTTGGGCTGCCTTGCTATTTTTTGGATTCGCGTTCGTGGTCGTGCCTCCTCTTCATGGAGGGTGTCAGTTTGCTTCGTGTATGGATTGAAGGGGTTTAAAGTGGCTAATGATGCAGCTGTGGTCTGGCTTCTGGTTTGTGGTCATGCCTCGTCATCGGTGTGGCTTTGGGTTTTTTTTTTTTTTTTTTGCGTGGATGTGTGGTGGTGACCTCCTGTGTGGTTTTTGTGAGTGTGGGTCTGGTATCATTTTTTGTGTTAGGGAGTCATTTGTCAATAAGGGCGGGTTTCCAAATGGCTGGTAGGCGGGAGGTATCATCTCGCTTGTTCATGCTGTGTGGGCGTTTTTCTATCTCGATGGCTTCTCTGATTATTCTGTATTAAAGTCAATTTCATGTCCTGTGGCTTTAAGGTGTTGGACCAGGGAAGATGTTGGTTCCTCTTTTTTGACTGAGTTCTTATGTTCTTCAATGCGTGCACTTATTCTTCTGTTGGTTTGTCCGATGTATGTGGTGGGACAAGTGGTGCATGGGATTTCGTATACTCCTTGATTTTCTAATTCAATTTTATCTTTGGGGTTTCTAAGGATGGTGGATATTTTTCTGTTTGTGCAGAATGCTGTTTTGATGTTGTGTTTATGGAGGATCTTACTGATTCTGTCTGTGGTGCCTTTTATGTATGGGAGGAGGGCTTTGCCGTTTTCTTGTTCTTTGTCTTGGATTTTAGTGGGGGTTTCTTTTTGGATTAGGTTTGTAATCTTATTTCTATGGAATCCATTGGATGTTAGTACATTGGTGAGAGTGTGTAGTTCGGGTTTTAGGTGTTGTTCGTCAGCTAAGCGTTTTGTTCTGGAGATGAGTGTCTTGGCTACAGAGTTGATCTGTGCTGGGTGGTGGTGTGAGAGAGCGTGCAGATAGCGGTTTGTGTGTGTTTTCTTCTGGTAGATGGTGTGTCCTAGGGAGCCATTGGATTTCTTGTAGACTAAGACATCCAGGAAGGGAAGTTGGTTGTTAGCTTCTGTTTCCATGGTGAACTGTATTTTGGGGTGTAGGCTGTTGAGGTGTGTGAGGAAGTTGTCCAGTTTTTCTTTCCCATGTGGCCAGATTATGAAGGTGTCGTCTACGTATCTGAGCCAGAGTTTGGGTTTGTGATCCGATTTTTCTAGAGCTTGGGTTTCAAAGTGTTCCATGTAGAGGTTGGCAATGACAGGTGAGAGGGGTGATCCCATGGGTGCTCCTTCTGTTTGTTTGTATTTTTGTCCATTATAGATGAAGTATGTGTTGGATAGGCAGTGGTTGGTCAGATCTAAGATGTGTTTGGGGGGTTTATATTTGTTTTGAATAGCTGTCAAGGCTTCTTTGATAGGCACTTGGTGAAGAGGGATATGACATCGAAGCTCACTAGTAGGTCACTGGGCTGTAAGTTTTGTTTCTTTATGATCTCTATAAACTGGAATGAGTTTTTTACATGTGAGGTGATGGATTCTGCATAGGGCTGTAGTTGTTTGGCGAGAAATTTGGCTAGGTTTTGTAGAGGTGAGCCTATGGAGCTGACTATAGGTCTGAGTGGGGTTCCTTCTTTGTGTATCTTGGGGAGACCATAGAGTTTGGGGCATCTGGATGATTTCTCTCTGGGAATGATTCTTTGCTGGATCTCTTCACTAATGGGGGAGGCTTTTATTTTGGATCTGGTGGTTTTTTCCAGGTAGGTGGTGGGATCTGTATTTAGGGGTTTGTATGTGGAGTCTTGGAGTAGGTTGGTTAATTTGGTTTGGTAGTCAGATGTGTTCATAACCACCGTGGCGTTGCCCTTGTCTGCTGGTAGGATTATTATGCTGGTGTCTTCTTTCAGGTTACGTAGTGCTGTCTGTTCCTCTTTGGGTAAGTTGCTTTTGGGTGGCTTGCTGGTGCAGAGGATGTTGGTGATTTTGAGTCTGATTCTGTTAGCGTCGTTGGGGTTGATTTTGGTCAGGCTGGTTTCAACTCCACATATAATGGTTTCAGTGGGGATGTGTTTGGGAGCGACTGCAAAGTTGAATCCTTTGGAAAGAACATTGGTTTCGGCTTTGGTGAGGATCCTATCTGAGATATTATGCACTGTTTGTTTCATGTGTGGCTGTGAGGGAGTAGGGGTTTGTTTCTGGCATTCTTGTAGTCTTCGGAGTTTGTTGGTGTGTGTATCTGTCTTGAGGGTGGTCTGTGTTTCGGCTCTCCAGACGGCGAGTTGTTTGGATTTGTCCCAAAGTGCGGGGTGGATCTTGTTGCTGAGTTTGAGGTGGAGTGTGAGGAGATCTTTGTTAATTCAGTCTAGGAGGAATCTTTTTGTGTGTAGTTCATTTCTGATTAGGCCCAATTCTGTTCTTTTCAGGATCCGTTTGGTGGCTGCAGAGTTGGAGTGGAATTTCAGTTGGAAACATGTGGGGATTAGATTTTGATCTCGGCAGTTGCGTAGGAATGCGAGGTCGCATAAAATGGAAGCTCTTTGGACTTCAAGTTTTTCATAGGTCCTGGTCAGATGGTGGATTTCCTCCCCGTAGAGGTTCGATATTTGTTTTCTGAGGTTTTCGCGGGTGTTTGTATGTAGGTCTTTGGTTGTTCGGGTTTTCTCCCACGTAAAATTGGAAGTGTCTTGGCGACGTTTCGACGAAGTCCCATTCAAAAAAGAGGAACCAACATCTTCCCTGGTCCAACACCTTAAAGCCACAGGACATGAAATTGACTTTAAAAATACCAGAACCATTGCCAAAAGTGAACATTTTAATACCAGAATAATCAGAGAAGCCATCGAGATAGAAAAACGCCCACACAGCATGAACAAGCGAGATGATACCTCCCGCCTACCAGCCATTTGGAAACCCGCCCTTATTGACAAACGACTCCCTAACACAAAAAATGATACCAGACCCACACTCACAAAAACCACACAGGATGTCACCACCACACATCCACGCAAAAAGCAAACCCAAAGCCACACCGATGATGAGGCACGACCACAAACCAGAAGCCAGACCACAGCTGCATCATTAGCCACTTTAAACCCCTCCAATCCATACATGAAGCAAACTGACACCCTCCATGAAGATGAGGCACGACCACGAACGCGAAGCCAAAAAATAGCAAGGCAGCCCAAAATCTTAAACCCCTCTGCAACTCAGACTAACCTGAGCACAACCAAACAGAACACTCCCCCAGCCAATCAGAGCACAGCCAACCCCCCAGCCAATCAGAGCACAGCCAACCCCCCAGCCAATCAGAGCACAGCCACGCCCCTAACCAATCAGAACACACCTCCACCCAATCAGAACACAGCCAAGCTCCCACCCAATCAGTTCATACCCCCACTGGCAGTTAAAAGGAAGAAACAGCTAAGACCACACATTGCTGCTCGAAGCACGAAGCTGAAAACACCAGCCTGAAGATGACGAATGGGACTTCGTCGAAACGTTTCCAAGACACTTCCAATTTTACGCGGGAGAAAACCCGAACAACCAAAGACCTACATATATATATACCATGTATCTTATTTTCATAAATCTTGTTTAAGTTCAATTTCTCCATAATATTCAAACAATTCCTATCAATCATATTTTCCCAGTCTTTAACATCTAAATATCTAAATTTTCCCTTTAAATATATCATCCCAGTATTTTCATATTTCATATATTATAAAAATACTATGCTACTTATCTATCATAACATCTAATAACATCTTTCTAGTCAGATTATATTTCACTTCTATTTGTAGAAATTAGTTAAATCACTATATATCCTTTTTTTCAGAATTCTTATTAAGCCTAATTTCCCTTCAATATTTCAATCTTTTAATCCTAAATTTTTTCAAACTAATTTGCCTTTAAAATTCAAACTTTTCCTTCACTTACACATCCTTATATTTTGACATTTTGTATCTTATAAAAAAATACTATATTACTTATACCTCTTATCCCACTTATTCTGAAGTCCCCTTATAACCAAAGTTATTTATTTATTTAGCCATGTTCAAACAGGTGTTTACTCATATAATATTCCATGTAGTAGGGCAAATCCAGTCTCTTCAGCCCATCTCTAATCTTCTTCCTTTGCCAAATTGTTTTCCAAATTAATATTTTCAACTTGTTCAGTTCTTGTATTTTTGTAGTTATTGTTAGGAGTTGAGGATACATAGTAGATAAGATGTGTGCTTTTTGTCTCCTAGAGAATCAAACATTGATTCTCTTAGCAGTGTCCATTTTATTAAGTCTTATTTCTTCTCAGGTTTGTTTTGATGTTCTAATGCGTAAAGTATCTTTTCCATATTTATCGTCTCCAAGTCCTGTAAGTTTTTTCTTATTGGTATTAAGGTATAATTCTCTTCAGTTGTAACTTCGTCAGTCAAATCATTTTTTTTTCTAGTTCACATTCTGTTGTCTGGATTGTTTGTTCATTCTTTACCATCATTCTTTGAATGTTTTTGAGTGTAGGTTTAAGTTAAAAAGTATATTCACTTATAGTATCAAAATTATATTTAAGCTCCTGGTTTAAGTTTATTATAGTTTGTATCTGTCGTAGCATTACATAAATTTCATCTTGGAAAGTATCTGTCTTGTCTTCAAGTGTTTCTAAAGGTCTTTGATCTTTCAAGCTAAATCTTTCATGAATAGATATTAGGTGTGGTTTTCTATCATTTTTTATGAGTGTGTCATATCCATGTTGATTCTCCCTTTTGAGTAGTCCATTATAAATGCCATAGTATTTGTAGTTAGCCTTGTCCAGCTAACCAAACATTCATACAGTCCACTTTTGTATAGTTCTTGTTGTTATATATAATTTTTGTAATCCACTGTAATTTTCAGTTGTCAAAGTTTCAGTAAAATCAATGTTTTGTAACAATCTTTTCTTTCAGGAGTTAATTGTCAATTCAATATAATTAACCAGCTTAAATCCTTTCTGTAGCTTCCCTTCTCAATACTTTATCATAGATCAAAGTTTTTAAACAGTTCATAAATTTAAACTACAAACAGAACATTTCTTTCCCTTTAAACACTTTCCAATCCCAGTATACAATCTCTTCTCTGTTCCTTAGCAACTTTTGCACCATACAAGTAGTTCTCAACTTACAACCAGAACTGACCCCAGAATTTCCGTTGCTAAACAAGAGAGTTGTTAAGTGAGTTTTGCCTCATTTTATGACCTTTCTTGCCACAGTTGTTAAGTGAATCACTGCAGTTGTTAGGATAGTTATCTACTATTAGCAAGAGACCTAAAACAAGATGGAGCGATGACATCAGCAAGAACTGCAAGCCCAATTGGCAAAGAAAGCTTGGTTGGAAACATGCAGAAAAGGCCTTCAACCTGCAGTAGATAGACAATGGCTAGAATGATGATAGTAATACAGTTGTTAAGTGAACTTGGCTTCTTGTTGACTTTGCTTGACAGAAGGTCATAAAAAGTAAGCACAGAGCCAAGTGTTGGTCAGGATTGGGGCTCAGAGACTGCTAGCCTAATGGAGCAGTCTCAGCTGGGTAGATTGGATGAGGGACAGGCTGAGAATAGAGAATAACAGAATTGGAAGGGACCTTGAAGGTCTTCTAGTACAGGGGTCCTCAACAATGGCAACTTTAAGACTTGTGGACTTCAACTCCCAGCAAAGCTGGCTGAGGAATTCTGGAAATTGAAGTCCACAAGTCTTAAAGTTGCCAAGATTGGAGACCTCTGTTCTAGTACAACCCCCTGCTCAGGTGATCATATGACCCGGAGATTGCAATAACCATAAATACATGCCAATTGCCAAGTGTTCAAATTTTGATCATATGGCCCTGGAGCTGCTATAAAAATCACGTATGAAAAACAGTCATAAGTCACTGTTTTTCAGTGCTGTTTTAACTTCAAACAGCCACTGAACAAATGGTTGTAAGTCGGGGACTACCTCTATATGATCCCAATATCAGTACATATTCATTAGGCTGCAAGTCTTATACCCCAGGAATAGGAAGACATTGCTGTAGTAGGGCTTCCAGCAGCCACATAAAGCATTCCTGACCGTGAGAGTTGCCAAAAGTTGTAGGTCAGCATCATCTAGAGGCTTGAAGGTTTCCCACACGGCCTATATTTACTTACCTGGGAGTAAGCCCTGTGGAGTTCACAGGGGTTTCTGAAGAGACAAAAAAAAAGAGAACAATAATAGGAGGTGGTTATTTTGATAGCACAGGGCAGACCGCTGAATTACATTTAAGTTTAGAAACAGCTGAGCTAGAAAATTCTGCTTATCTGGAGCAAAAGAGTTGGCCAGTTTGAACCCCAGAAGTTTAAAACATTTCCTTCCTAATCAACAAAATAACTAACCCTATCAATCCCAATGACTATAAAACAGTTGGGGGGAAGGGAAGGTTTATTAAAATCTCTACTACTAAAATTAATAGAGCTCCTTTTACTGCAGGTAGATCAAAATTAGAATGCCAGCCTCAACAGCAGTTTTTGCTATTGTCGTCATTCTTTCCTCCCTTTTGGAGACAGTTCGTACTTAATGTGAAAGTCAGGAAAGTTTCTTTTCATCTGCAGTTTTGAAAAATTAAAGGCAGAAATGTCATCATTTGGAGGAAGAAATAATTTTCCCTCCACTCAACAGGTATTCCCAGATAAGGACTGGAATGCACAATTTTTGAAAAAAAAAATGGGAAAAACAAAGAAATGCTGAATAATGATAAATGAGTGGAGCATCGAAAAGCCCTATTTAAATCTTGATTTGTAATTTCAAGATACAGGTGGTCCTCAACTTACAACCATAACTGAGCCCAAAATTTCTTCTTTGTTAAGTGAGATCTTTCTTTTGCCTCATTTTATGACCTTTCTTGCCACAGTTGTTAAGTGAATCACTGGAGTTGATAAGTTAATAATTCAATTGTTAAATGAATCTGGCTTCCCCATGGACTTGTCAGAAGGTTGCAAAGGGTGATCGGATGATTTTGGGACACACCGTCATAAATATGAACCATCAATATGACTTTTGATCACGCATTCGTGGGGATGCTGCAAAGGTCATAATTGTGAAAAACAGGCATAAGCCACATTTTTCAGTGTCATTGTAACTTTGAACAGTCACTAAACAAACTGTTATAACTCGAGGACTACCTGTCCTTTCCAATTTCTCAGAATCTGGATTTTAAATTCACATCTTCATGAGGCAGTTGGAAATTTGTGAATGTGTGGAAAAATTCACTTTCGTAGGATCTCAGAATGCTCAAAGTGGTAAGTGCAATGCAGAAATAAAATGTCGGATTGCACTGGGTCACATGGGAATGATGAACTTGAGTTGAATATGGCAAAGCAAGGATATCAGCCTATCAACCTAATGTACGTTAGTCTGCCTTATTGTGTTCCCCATGGTTACCTATGGTTGTGAATGTTGGACCTTAAAAAAGCAGGACAGGAAGAAAATCAACTTGTTTGAGCTGTGATGTTGGAGACGGCTCCTTCATATTCCTTGGACAACAAAGATGACCAACAAGCAAGTGTTGAAGCACATAACACGAGATATGTCACTTGAAGGCAAAATCACAAAACTGCATCTCACTTACTTTGGCCATGTCATACTGGAGAATTCACTGGAGAAAGCAAGTAAGTTTGTAAGAGTTACTGGTAAAAGGAAACCAGGCTGCCAAAGAACACGGTGACTGGGCGCTATCAAAGTTGACACAAGCCAGATGATAGAACAACTCAAAGAAATACTTCAAGATTGGAAGATGTGGAGAGACCGGGCCCATAGAATCGCTAAGAGTTAGATATGACTGAATGGATATCATCATCATCATCATCATCATCATTCCAAATCCGGACCCACTTTCATGCTTCTTTGTCATTCCACTTTCCTGTTCCTGAAAAACTCACCCAGGACTCTACCTATGCAATACATTAAACCTGGTATGTCAACCAGGTCTTAATATCTGGGATTAACCTGAACTAAACCATGGTTTACAAACCAAAAAGGCTGCATTCACACATTATAGTGAGCCATAAACTGGCTTGTTTAGCTCTGGCTTAGATGCCTAAGTGAATCATTGCATGTTATGTCTCAGTGCAATCTTTGCGTAACTTATTAATTGAACCACGGAATATTGAACACTGCTGTCAGTTCCTTCTTGCAAAGAAAGGAAGCAATAATTATTAAGACGAGGAGACATTATATCCGTAATGTTTATAGTTGCCAGTTTCCCCAAACTTACTCTCAAGTGCCTTGACCAAAATGCTTTTCAAAAGTCGATTGGACTTTCTTTCTTTTTTTTTCCCTTGAAGACATTTCACTTCTCATCTAATAAGGTTTTTCAGTTCTGACTGAATAGTGGGGAGTAAAAGGATTTATATTCCTTGCATCTGGTTGTCAGCACCCGGAAGGTCAGTCGTTAGCTTTCTGAGAATTGTTGAAGCCACTTGGTGGGTTATCTATACCCTCAGAGTCACCTGAATCAGAGAGCAAATGGGGTGTGAATCCTCCCTGGGACTGCCAAGAGGATTGTGTTGTAGACAGGGGATAGGTGGTGTCGTATCCCTCCCCCTCTGTTGAGACAGGACTGTTTAATTTTATATAATTCCCCACCATTCAATGAGATCTGAAGAAGCTAGTTTATTATAATGGCCAAATGATTTTACACATAATATTGGAGGGTGGAAGAGGAAGGCAGCCAAAATAAGGCAGTTTATACATAACCTACAATAAAAGTTGGGGTGAGGGGAAACAACCTTTAAACAAAGTTTGGCACCTTAATGAGACAAACATTTGCAGAAAAGTTTGTTGTGGTGTAAAACAGACCCTGCCTTTCATTTCCTAGCATTCAATCTCACTGCCTGGCACACTCCTTCAAGGGGACGTAATCAATATTCCGCTAATATATTTACAAAATGGGCAGAATTATTTACGGTTTCCCTCTCACTAATCCTACCAAGGTCATTTATGATGCTCCGATCTCTGCCCATCATAAATGTCGGGGGAAGGGCATTAAATCAAGCTCACATAAAATCTCTTTGATGTTTCAGCACTGGGATATTAGAAAACTAGATGGCAGAGGCACAGCTATGTTGATCTAACCTTGCATACCAATGAGTGGAAATTGAATTTCTATCCCTTTGTAAATCTGAATCGCAGATACCTCATCTGATTGTTCTTTGGTTTTTCTGAAGGCCCAATGCTGCAACAAATCCAAATGAGAAATCATAGAGCTTCAAGTTTTCCTTCAGGATTTTTCTTCCATATTGACCTAAACAAGTCTTACAAGATAAAATTTAAAAAGAGGCAAGCTACTGGCATAAAGACAAAATTTAGCCTACGGTATATCCAAGTAGGTCTGTTTTCCACCAGAATGAGCTCTGCTTCCAAACATAATACCATATTTGCACATATTTGGGCAATGCAGGGATTTAACAAGGAGTCACCATGAGTGAGTTGAGCAGCCATATAAATCTATTTAATGAATAAATAACCTAAAACCTCTCCAACTGCTAACATTCTTTCTAGGAGCAAGTTTGGATTGTGTACAAAGGCATCAATGTTGACCCCTAGGCCTTTAAAGCAGAAGAATCCTAGAAATATTCTTTGGTGGAAGAAATAACAAATGGAATGAAAGACACATTTTGGGGGAGCACAACCAGACGTGTATTTGGAGTATTATGTCCTATTGTTTATAGGTGGAAGATTATCCCAATAATCCTAAAGGAGCTTACAATTTAGCTGCCAACTTGCATGTTTTCGTTAGCCTTGTTTAATTTTGTTTTCCAGAAAAGCATAACCTTGGTGCTGATGTTATGTCCTCAACAACAAACACAAGCAGGCCTTATAGCTATTGAGAAATGTCATAAACAGCATGGTTGCATTTAATGAGCATAGTCAAATATGTAAGATTGATCGGTCAGCATGGGGTTGGGAGTGAGCTAAATCATATTTTTCTAAAAGATTAATAAAAAGTATTAAAAGCAAAGTTGATAAAATTCATCCCTCTTTCAGCCTTGAGAGTTGTACCTGATTGTTAAATAAGGCTATTCAAAGAGCTAGTAATTGAGTACAATAGTTTGTATTTAAAATAAGTTTCTCTCCTGACCACTTGGTATCATATCAAAGGTTATTTAATAGTATCATATGGAGGTGAAGAATATTTTCCAGCCAGATGGTTTGTCAATAACCCATGACCTAGGATCACTTGACCTTCCCTTCAGATCCTTTTGAATTTCTGCTAAAATGGTTTTAATAGCTAAGTAGCTTCCAGAAGATATATCAAGTGCAAAGTTCACTAATTACACTTTGCAGTTTGACTGATGGATCTATAATCAGGAGGAGTCTGTATCACCAACTAGTCTATAAATTTCTTGACCCCCGTTCCCTAAAATGCATTATATTTATATCATATCTATATCCCAACCTTTGGAAATATTTGTCCTATGGTAAATGAATGGCTGGAATCAGTGTCCATTAAGTAATATATAGTATATGGAGCATATACACAATGGGCAAAAATATCCAGTTGCTTTCTCTATATATATTGTGGTTAGTTATTATTAACACATTTTTAACTGTGATGGATTAAGCCCTCTCAATATAATTGTTTGGATAGAAAATCCTGCAAAAGTTACATTAAAGCCAAGATATAGATGAAGAGCTTGGACAAATGACACAGAGGTCATTATTATGGAAACCAACTGAATAAGGCCTTTAGTTCTAAGTAACTCCAAAACAATCCTTTTTTACACTCAAGGACCACTTCACCTATGTATATCCTGCCTCTCTTTCACTGACAGGGTAGCGATCCACTTAAATATATGTATTGCTTACAATACTAATTATTGTTGATGAGTTTCAGCAATAGAAATAGAGAATGGCTTGTCTGAGTAAGACAACTTCCTATTGCAAAATGATCGGTTATGGAGGAGATCATTAGATACCGACATAGACTTGATTGCTGCATTTCTATATATTCAGCTAGGAACATTATCTCTTACAAGACTACTAAGACTAAAATCTGGTTTATGTACATGCTTTTCAGTTCTAAAGAATAGAATAGAATAGAATAGAATAGAATAGAATAGAATATTGATTTAGTCATTTGACCATATCAAAAATATAAAAGTAATACAAATAGATAAATAGATACAAAGAAAACAGTAAGACATGCTCATAGCAAGTTGTCATCCCTACTGCTAACCCCAATCTGATCTAAATATTCTGTCCTCTTTGAAATGGCCTTACTAGTGATATGGAGGTTCCTTCCTTGCAAAAAGTATCCCTGGGTGCTGCAATATTTTTTAGTTTTTAAATAAGAATCTAAGTAAGCAGCCTTTTCCTGAAGAATACAGAATGTGTCCAATGTCTTCAGTGGCTGATACTCCACAAAGGCACAATGTCCCAAAGGTGCTTTTTCAAGAGGCAATTGGTCTTTCTTTGTTTTTCCTTGAAGATGTTTTGCTTCTTGAATGAGAAGCAAAATGCCTTCAAGCAAAAACAAACAAACAAAAAAAAGTCCAGTTGTCTCTTGGAAAAGCACCTTTGGGACAACCACGACCTGGATGACTGAAAATTTCCATAGACACAAATGTAGAGTCTTTCTTAAACACATGAAACCTCCCATGTGTTACCATGGTGTCCAGTTAATCATAAAAGGCAGTTGGATATAATCCTATAATAAAGTGCAACTCTATAAAGGTTGATGATGTCCGCAGGATGCCTGAAACATCTTTTGGGGATCTATTCCAAAGTGCTCCTCAGCTGGTAGAGGTAGAGCAAAAGAGGGAGGGACAAGGTGAATGGATGAGATAAAAACATTCAAGAAAAATCAAATTGGTGAGCATTGGTTCATGAAGTCATTGGGACTGACCAAAGGTAACATGTCTGAATGTTAAACATGTCCATGGCTGTTTATCACTCTATTGTTCTATCAAAGCATAAAGAATGCAAAAATAATAGAAAATACTATAGCTCATTATTATTGGCCAAACAATTTTTTAAAAGTTGCAGAATTAATAGAATTTTAAAACACTGATGTTTATGCATCTGTCTTTTACTTCTGTGGGCTGAAAGAATCTAAGAAAAGGATAACAAGATCACTTGAGGTCTGAAATGTATCTGGTGAGGAATTACTTAATTTAATAAAATTTAACATTTTTAAAATAATTATAACTTGATAGGAACTGCCATAAGGGCAGATTTTTTTATTTCTAGTGCTACATAATTAAATAATTCAGTAATTAGTAATTAATTATCTGCTGGTAATAATTATACCTTCACCTGAAAAAAACAGGTCTAAATGGATGTTGCTTTTTTCTGATATGGGTTACTTTGTCATCTGTTCTGATGTCAAAAGGTAATTGGGGAAATTGAAAAATAAAGAATATAACCATCAAGCCTGACTTCTGCAAATTCTCTTATTTAATTTAATTTAATGGGGACTATATAGGCAACATTAATGAAGAACTGTCATTTTGGTTGCTTTTCTCCTCTGTATGCATAATTATGTTATCAAATAAAAAAGGATACAAGGATGACTGTTTCATTTTATATTTAGAGTAAGTATGACACACAGTGTCTCTAATATATGCATATTAGTGTGTCATTAAATAAATCTTTATATCAAATGCAGGAGATGAAGAACACTGCCTTAAGAAATTTAACTTAGCCTACAGAAATAGTTCTGGAATTATTCTTATTTAAAAAGCATTGCTTCCTCACCTAAAATGGTATTCCAGAAAAATAGAAACCCACTGTAAAGCTTTCAAGTTAAGCATGGGAAGCCTCAAATATTTAAAATACCCCGTTAGGAAAGGATTCTATGACCTGTCAATCAGAAAACATCTAGAGTGTTACAGTATTTGTTCTCATCCCAAACTTAATTTATGATAATGCTGATTTTTAAAAATTTGGTGGCTCTTTGCGGATAACACATGTATTCAGAGTTGTGGTGGCGCAGTGGTTAGAATGCAATATTGCAGGCTGACTCTGCTCACTGCCAGCAGTTCGATCCTGACTGGCTCAAGGTTGACCCAGTCTTCCATCCTTCCAAGGACAGTAAAATGAGGATCCAGATTGTTGGCGGCAATATGCTGACTCTGTAAACCACTTAGAGAGAGCTGTAAAACACTATAAAACAGTATGTAAGTCTAAGTGCTATTGCTATTGCTATTGCTGTTCAGATCTCAACACTTCTTTTTACAGTCAGAAAAGCATTTTGTAACCAGAGTTTCTGTAACAATCTCTCAATCTAAGTGTACAGTATGGTTTTCTATGCTTGCCTGTCCAAAAGACTTTCTACTTTTAGTGATCATTAGTTTATATTTCAAATCACTCAACTGATATTGATATCATTATGATGGGTTAATGGCTTTATTACTCGTTGACAGTGGTGCCCTTTTATAGATATTTACTTTATAGTAGCAATATAGCTATATTTAAATGCTTCTCAACTTTCTGTTATGTAAGTAATAGTAACCCAACTACCCAGAAATGAGATTTAAGGAATGGATATCTAGAATATTGGTTCTTGTCAAAGAGCTGAATTACCTGAGGAGACCGTGTGGTAATGATAGGTCTTTTGAAGGACAGAAGTAGAGAGGAACAGGGAAAAATTATTCATGTCATATTTTTATGCTAACTTACCTTATTTGTCTTTCATGGTCAAATATGTAAATTCTTTTAGTACTCTCACTTTTCTAAATTATATGCACAAAAATATGGATATTAATGAAGCAAGATGAAATGCTTTGCATTAAAGAATATTTCTTTCACTCCTGCATATATTTGAATAAGAGATATGCTGGGAAAGTAGAAATTAGAATAAATGTGCACGCAATGTATACAAATGTCCATGCTGAGTTTTTTGAAAAGATGCAAATTCATTGGATAAATGTAAAATTGAAATAATTCAAGATTTTAAAAATGCAAAAAAAAAAATATTAGCAAAACTAAAGAAGTCAGATAGATTCCTTTCTGTTTAAGGTCTATTACTAGTTTTTGGAGAATTCCAACTCCTTTTTCTACTCCCATTTCATTATCAGAATAACAGAATAATAGAGTTTCCCTGTTCAAGTAGGAAACCCTATAACATTTCAGACAAATGGTTGTCCAATATCTTCTTAAAAACTTCTAGTATTGGAGTGATTAATTGTTCTGTCAGGAAATTTCTTCTTAGTTCTGCATTGTTTCTCTCCTTGGTTAGTTTCCATCCATTACTTCTTGTTCTGCCGTCAGTTACTCTGAATAATAGATTGACCCCCTCTTCTTTGTGGCAGTTCCTTAGACATTGGAACACTGCTATCATGTCACCCCTAGTCCTTCTTTTGATTAAACTAGACATATCCAATTCCAGCAACTGTTCTTTATATGTTTTAACCTCCAGTCCCCTAGTCATCTTCGTTGCCCTTCTCTGTACTCTTTCTAGAATCTCAACATCTTTTTTACATCATGGTGACCAAAACTGGATGCAATATTCCAAGTATCATTCAGTTCAGGAAGGTCCATGACTCTGGGAAGAATATCAGAAATGATAGCATCCTATTAGATTACCTGAAATGCTCTGATCCCCTCAAATTAAGTGAAAATGAAGTCTTGCATTCTATGATTAGTAGATTCCTATACATATATGCTAGACAGAAGAATCCATCTAAAGATGTCACTAGAACACTTCAATTGGGCACGGTTCCTAGAAACAAAAGACTTTTCATCCCCCTAATTACTTATGTTTCATCAGAAGCTTAAGCCTAAATGAGAGCTACACAACAGAATAGCTCAATCCTATTTTACCCTTAGGGATATGGGAGGTAATTATCTGTTGTGTGTGGTATTTTGCTCTGGCCAATTCAATGAGAGATGTTGATATGTTGCATAAGCCACATACCTTGAGGCAATTGACATGTCAGTTGTCATAATTTGTTCATGTTATTAGCTACTTTAAGAATGAGACTAAAACTCTGTTGAGGATTCAGTTAGTAAAATCACACCTAGTTATTGTATGCATTTATTCTGTGTTTTGGTAATCACCCATACATGAATAACTATTATGTATGGATGCAAAGCTTTAACAGTTTGTGCATTTTTGGCACAAAATGTGTGCTTTTTTAAAAAAACAAATTTAATGTTTTTTTTTGATTCTTAGAACAAAGTGCTTAAGACACACAGTGGTGCTGGGGTAATCAAACATCTAAAAATAAAACCATATATGAATAACTCAAATTCTCTATTTCCCTCAGTTAACCTAATATATTTAAAATAAACCATTACTAATTTAAATTTCTAACAATCCTAAACCTGTTTTAGAGCTTTGTGAATTTACAATTAACATAATCAAATTTGACTTTAGAGAAACAGATTATCAATTCGGATATCCCTTCCAGATATATTCTAGATCTCAATCTCTTAAATCCTTAATTTTACCACAAATCTCATTTATTTCTTCTTCCACTACACAATATATCTCCTAATTAAAATAAAATATTAGTCTATCCTATACATATATAATCCATCAGTTAATTATCATACCTAATAACGTCCATATTGTCAGGCAAGAACATCATCTTACTAATTTAACATACTCAATTAGCTATTAAATCAATCCAGATCTAAAACACCTCTTCAGTTTTCTTCATTCCATTACATAATAGTTTTCATACAAATAAACCTATCATTCCAAAAATACATTCTTAATCTATTTAAAATATATATTATAATAATCACTCAATTTTCTCTTATTTCTAACTCTAAATCTTAAACCTTAAATCAATCCATAATTCTACAATGCCTTTGATCCATCACATATAATTTTGAATTTAACTTTTCAGTCTTATTCTGGCCTTTTTTTGTGCCAGGCAGGTTTCCATAACAAAGCTTCTCTTTCAGCCAATAAGTCTCTATTTATTGCTTGTAGCATCATTTGAGACAGTAAGAAGCATCCCGTCCTCTGCATTGGGTGTCTATTTCTCTTATCCTTAAAGCTTTGTTGCTTTAAAGGCTCAAATCTCAGTCTTTGATTTTTCTGATCCTCAAAGGTATAGATGAAATGTTTGTAGGATAAAATAAGTTCCTCTTTAGTCTCAATTAAATCCTCTTCTAGTATGTTTTGGTTTGTAGAATGGTCAGATGTTGTCTGAAAGTCAGTTTGAAGATTTGGAATGTGGCTTCTGACTCTTAATTCTGTAGAAGTCTCTTTGATTGTAACACATATTTCTTCAGTAGCTTTGTAGATCTTTTCCAATATAAGTTTATAGTTCAATTGTAAATAAGGTTTCTCCATTTTAATAATAGTTGAAGAGAGTGCCTTTTTTTCTTTTAGTGGAGGCTGTATTTAATAAAGCAGTATCCACCTGCACAGTTCCCACAGCTGCATCCGCTTATCTTTTCTCTTCAAAAATAATTTGAAGGCCAAGTCCATCTCATCTCCAAACAGTAACCAGCAGTTGCAATATTAACTTTTTGCCACTAGATGTCCTCAGTAGAATTAAAAATCTTTTCCAGGCACCATTTTTTTCCCCTTTTTCTATCTTTTAGAGAAAAAAGTGGAAAAAGAATCAATCTTCCAGTATAATATGATAGTAGAGCTCTTTAAAAAAAAAGGTTTTTTTCTGTACCCCAAAGTAGATAAGAATAAAGTGTAGTCTTTAGAATTTTTTATTTTAACCTTTTTGTTCAGTGCCTTTTTTTCCACACACACCAAAGCTGCTTTTTCAAGATGGGGAAATGATTCCAAGAGAGCTTTTACAGGCAGAAAAAAGAACAAAGTAGGAGGAGAAGGGGTCTTACCCGGATCATCCACGGTGGGTCTATTCATGCTTAGATGTTGCTGTGACTTTGGCTGGTGCAGCAGAGTAATCGGCCATCTTACAGGACAATCTTTTGCTCTGTTGGCCCTCAGGAAATATCTGGAGCTACAAGAGAACCTGCTGCCCTCCCGCAGTCTCCAGCAAGCCTCCTTGGTGGTTGCCTCTCCAGGGCAACTTTCGACCCACAAGGGGTCTACCGGTGTGGAGACGAGTTTCCAGACATAACTGGAGTCACCGTGAACTGAACCAGGAGTAAAAATGTATGCTTTTTAAGGTTAAGATTCAAAATGGAGTGTTAAAAGATTTTAGTAAAAGAAAGCTTAAATGGAGAAAGTTAAAAGAGCTCTGCCCTGGATTTATGTGATTTCACAACTCTTTTGTTTGTTCCAAAAGGCAATCAAATTAGTAAACATGTATGGAAAAGTACAGAGTACAAATATTGATTGAGATGTTGCCAACACTGAGTTTCCTCTGGATCCCTCCCATAAATATTTGTTCAGAAAAAAATGAAGCTATCATTTGGAAACATTGCAGATACTTGACAGCATGATTGGGTTATGTCAAAAAATGATCTCCATTTGCCACAAAGTGTTCTTTTCTGCAAAAGTAATTTCAGAATTTTTTCCTTAGATTGTTTGAGAAGGTCTAATTCTTTTGGAAACATTTTTAACTTACTTGATGGTTGAAAATGACCAAAGATTATTAGTTGTATTGTTTCTATTGTGAATTTTTCTATACTTTGAACTCATCTTGGCTGTCTATAAATCCTAACTGTGGAAAATCTCACAGGACTTTCATCCATGAAATTTGCCTGCAGGCAGTTGGAATTAAGTAGACTGTGGTGGAGTCCTTGGTACTCTCTGATGCTTGCAGATGTTTCATTACCCAACTAGGTAACAGCATCAGTACTAATGAGAATGGGGTTTGCTCTGTATCTACAGTAAATTGATCTACCAGTGTTGGTTGGGGTGTGGTTTTCTGACTTTAAGACAGCCAATTTCAACAAACTTAGAGCTTTGGAAGGATTCTATGGATGAAAATCTTAAAGGGGAAAATAAAATTGAAAAAGCTTGGGAAACTCTGAAAAATGAGTTTATAAAAGCCCAGTCTAGCACATAACTGCTGAAAAAGAAAAATAATTAGCATGATTGTTTAAAAAACTCTTTGATAAACTGAAAGACAAAAGGGAAAGTATATACAATGGAAAGAGGGACACGTAACTAAGGCAGAATACCAGCATGTAGCCTGAATCTGCAAAAATGAAGTCAGGAAAATTAAAGCTCAGAGTGAACTAAAACTTACAACAAATGTTAAAAGTAATAGAAAAAGTTTCTTTGAACATGTAAAAAAACCAAGAAAAAAAGTCGAGGAAACAATTGGTCCACTAGTGGGAGAAGATGGCAAGGAGGTGACAGGAAGCAGGGAGAAAACTGCATTCTTTAATTCATTCTTTGCATCTGTCTTACATAAAAGTAAAAAAAAAAAAAAACAACAACTAAAAAACCCCCAGTCCAACATATCAAAAACAGTACCTAAAAGACAGATTAGGAATACAAGTCAAAACAGGAAAGAAAATGGTAAGACAATACCGGATGGATTTGCAGTACCAAATCACCAGATGGATTTACATCCCTTTGGGAGACATCCTCATGAAATCTGAATGAAGCAAAAGAAGTTTAAATAAAAGTATCATAATTTCTCAAACAGTCTGCATATCATTCAAATATTTCTGGTCACAGGAGTAATTGGTGATGAGAAAAGAGCACCAAAATATGAGAGGTTGAAAAGGAGCAGTTTAACCCACATGTACTACAGCTTGTAATAGCGATAATGGCTTGAATCAGGGTATGCTTGTTTTAGTATAAGAGCATGACATTTAAAATAGCATAAAGTATAGAGAAAATATTATTACATGGTTTAGGTACCCCACATTGAAAGGATTTGTTTAGGATAATGATAGATGATTTAGTTTTTATGTGTGTGTGAATGTAATGGTGGTAATTATTTTTATCTATAAATAAAGTCCCTGGAAATGTGGAAAACATAAAACCAGATTTTTTTTTATCAGAGATGCTTGTATCTAAGTATTCCTGAGACACACACTTTACTTTCACCCTTCCTGTGCACACAAATAGTCTCTTCAATTACAATATATGTATCTTTCTTTGAGCTAGAAAAATGTAAAATCTTGGGATTACTGCTCATCATTTCAATTTCACTGGTCTTATAGTGATAGCAATAGCACTTAGACTTGTATACCACTTCATAATGCTTTACAACCCTCTCTAAGCATTTTATAGAGTCAACATATTTTTCCCCAAAACCTGGATCCTCATTTTACTGACCTCAGAATATTGAAAGGCTGAATCAGCCTTGAGCTGGTGAGAATTGAACTGCTGGCATTTGGCAGTCAGCCTGCAATACTGCATTCTAACAACTGGATTACCTTGGCTCTATAAATCTAAATTTTCCTTCCTTTGCGTATAAAACAAGTGGAAACATGGTTAACTGTCAAAAGGCATATATTTATTCTTGGGTACTATATACAAAATGCCAGTGCATTTAATTTTATTTTTAGATCCCCCAATAGATAGATGCCATAAAAATGCTGCATTTGCATTTACATATCCCTATATCAATCAGTCAAATCAAAACAAGCATTAAAAAAATATAAGCAAGAAAATTACACCCACTGCAGTAATACCTCTTAAACATATAGGAGATAAAAGATAACTAAAAGATAGATTGCTATCATGATACTATAAAATTAAAATACTAAAATATCTCTATAAAAATTCTTTAATACTAAAGACTAAAGAGGGCCTCTGAAGGCCACAAAAGGATTAAAGCACATAAAGATTTTTTAAAAAATAAGAGATGACTTATTTTATCATGCTTAGTACCCTTAATTATCTGTTTGCACATTTTAATTGTTGCTGTGGAAAATCTAGTAACTTTGTATGTAATAAATGGTTCCTTATCTGAAGAGGGAAAATCAAGAATAAAACTTTCATTATGACCTATAGCATGTATCAATGAAAGAAGATACATGACTACATTGGTAATAGGACCAATGTAAAATAACAGAGTTGAAAGGAAACTTGGAGGTCTTCAAATCCAACTCCCTGGCAAAGTAGCAGACCCTGTACCATTCCAGGTAAATGGCTGTGCAATCTCTTAAAAATGTCCAGTGATGGAGCACCCACAACTTCTAGAGGCAACCTGAACCACTGATTAATTGTTCTCACTGTTGGGAAATTTTTCCTTAGTTCTAGGTTGAATCTGTCCTTGATAAGTTTTCATCTGTTACTTCTTCTCCTGCCTTCTGGTGCTTTGGAGAATACATTGACCTCCTCTTCTCTATGACAGCCCCTGAGCTATTGGAAGACTGCTATCATACTCATATGATTGATGGTGTTTATAGTGTTTGTACTTCTTGTACAAGTTCTCATACACATGAAGACTTTGGGTATATCTCCCATTAAGAATAACAGGATAAAACACAAAGCCTCATTCATCAGAGCTTTGATTATTTTAATGCACTGGGCAGGCCATGTTGTAAGGATGCCAGATCATCGCATTCCTAAACAGCTCTTCTATGGTGAGCTGTCTCAAGGAAAAAAATCGCACGGGGGACAAAAGAAGCGATACAAAGACACGCTGAAAGCATCTCTTAAGTCCCTGGATATTAACACATCTCTTGGGAACTTCTGGTGCCTGATCGACTGACATGGCACACCTTGGTGTACCAGGGTTGCCAGACATGAACACAGAAGGACAGTCTTGGCACAAGAGAAGCGAGCACTCCAAAAAGCCAGAGCTGTAAATGCAGAAGTAACAGTGTCTACATTTCTTTGTTCAGTATGTGGCAGAACATTCCGTGCTAACATCAGTCTTATCAGCCACCTATGGACACATCATTAATGGCCTCATCGAAACCGATGGATGAACAACAGATTATTTTAATGGTAATGAATTAATTCTATATGTATTTTGATAGACAACACATAATATTTGGGGACCCCCAGTTCGTGGAGGGAGATAAATAGAAATTGGTAATATATAACAAGAGTTTTTTTTTATAGAGGCGAAACCAAGGATCGGGGGGGAAAACAAATAAATGACGTCATAGAAAATATAGACAACCATGATTTGCAGCTAAATCCCCAGAGATGGTTCTGATAAAGAGGGACATCTTTGAGCCTATTTAATTGTACAGAAAGAAGTGATTGAGTCTATATGCATGGAAGTAGGAACTCTGAATTGGAATGTCCCTGTATACCCCCAGGCTTTAATAAAAGTAGAACTAACTGCATTCAACCAAAAGTGATTACACAGCTTTCCACAATTAGATTTTGTTGCATACCCCATTAGTGATGTGGTAGCACAGTAAAATAATTTTGGACTTAGTGTTTAAAGTGTTTAATATTTTATAGGAGTTGTACTCTTGAAATATAGAAGGAATGGCTTCTTTTATTTCTAAATGCAAAGCCAGTGTTGCTGAACAGGAGAACCTATTTTGCCATCATTAACAAGAAGGTCCTGAATCTCTGCCAGAAAGCTCTTATAGAATTACATTCTCAGCTATTACTTCTACCCTTATTCCTGCGACATGTACAAAATTCCATAGAAAGGATATTTATGAAAGAAGTGAGGGGATTGGATCAGTCCAAAATTAGATTTCTTAGACAAAATATCTGATCTCTCACCAAACCATGGATCTACATAATCATAACAATAACAATAGCATTTAGACTTATATACTACCCCCATAGTGCTTTACAGAAGGGGTCCCCAATCTGTGAGCTGCGGCCCAGTAGTGGACATGGCCAGTGCAAGCATGTGCGCACGTACACACCCCCACTCACAGTAGTGCTGCAGCTGTGGCACATAAAAACAGTGGGTTGCCATTGCACCACGGGGCATGAAAACAGGATGCCACCATGCTTCGGGGGGAAATGGGATGCCGCCAGGGTGTTGCGGGTGCAAAAACAGACAATGTTGTGCCATGCAAGAATGGGGCAGGGCTAGTGGATATCGCGCAAGTGTTAGCCCCGTCCATTTGCATCACATGCATGCTCATGGCCCTGTGCACGCATGCATACATACGTGCACATGTAAAATGCTTCCCCTCCCTTTCCCTCCAGTCTGCCAACCAAGAAAGGTTGGTGACCTCTGCTTTACAGTATTCTCTGGGCAGTTTACAAGGTAGAAACATTAGTTGCATATTGCCCACAACAAACTGGAATTTCATTTTATTTACCTTGGAAGGATGGAAGGCGGAGTCAACACTGAGTCCCATCAGGATCAAACTCCACACTGTGGGCAGAGTTAGACTGCAATATTTCACTTTAACCACTGCACCACTAGGGCTTTTTTCTCATTCCTTTGGAGTGGTGTGTGGGGTATTATGAAAAGGTGGTATGTGACTCCTTAAAATATCTTAGGTTCTTTCACATTTGTGGTGCTCTTAATGCCCTATTTTAAGCTGTTTATTAAGGTGATCCATCTTTTTCAGGTGCAGATTTCATACTTCAACAAACCAACGCTGAAGTTTACAAATTATTAAACACAATTTTATACAATATAGTATCTCAACTGTCCTTGTTAATTGATTAATTGTCTTACAAAAATATTTGCAGGTATTTAATTTGGATGCTTTGCTGCACCTTCCTTTTTCAACTCTAGTTATTGATGATAAATAGTGAAGAATATTAAGTCCAAAGGGGAAAATTGTTTTGATGGGTCACATTGTATCTAAACTCATGCAGTTTAGTTGCTGTCAAAGTGTTTCTTCCTTTCGTTATTCTACAATTTTTCAAAGATATGTCCTAGAACAAGCTTCAAATGATAAATAATGTAAGTTGAATTTCATAAGGAGAATCTGTTGGCCCACAAAGAGATGGTCAAAAAAACATTATATACATCATGTTTTAGGACTGAAATTCCCAAGAGACTTAATCAGTTTGACTTTTGCTCATTTTATTTTTCTTTTTTTAAAATATATTTTATTGATTTTTTTAACATAATCACCTTAATATTTGGTAAACAGCGTGTTGTCTGGGTTTATATTTAAAATACAATCAATAACAATTAGTTTCTATAATTCTATAATTCACATAGTAGCTTTGGTTGATTTTCTCTTCTTCCAAAAATATTCTCTTTGGCTAATCCTGAATTAATACAATTCTTTTTTTTTATAAATAACAATTAAATATAGACATTTTTCTAATATTTCTGCAAATAATAACCACATCAATATAAAGTTTCTTTTCTAACTTATTATCTTGATTGCCTCGTCATAGATCCTGTTTACAAAATTCTTACTTAAATTTGTTTTCCCCACAATGTTCAAAACATTTTTACTCAGGGCTTTTTTAGTCATAGAACGCCCAGAATGGAGTTCCGGCACCTTTTTTGGATGGAACCTTGTAGGGTAGACAAGGCAGGTTGTATGACATGTGTGAGTTCTGGCACTTTTTTTTTTTTTTACAAAAAAATCACTGTTCTTACCAAAGTTCTTCTCAAAGTTAATTTCACTTAAGTATTTAAGTCTTTTTCCTCATGCAGGCCATTCCAACACTTTTACATTTCTCATGTCTTTAAAAAACCCAAACAAATAAACAAAAAGAGAGAGAAAAAAAGAGAAGAAAAAGAAATAAGAAGATAGTATACTACTTAAAATATATGTCTCTCTTAGGCTAATGTAATTTTAATGTAATGTAATCCAGAATTTTTCTCTTGTTTTTAACCATATTCAAACATATGTTTAATCTTTAAATGTTCCATTTAATAAATCCAATTATCTAATCTTTTAGATCTATCCAAAACATTTTTATCCATTGAAGTTTTCTCAAGGTCAATTACACTTAAGTATCTAAAACATTTCCTTTATATAAACCATCCCAGCATTTTTATATTTCTCATGTCAAAAAACAAAAGAAAAAAGAAAAAAGAAAGAAAAATACTTTGTATTTTTTCATCCCTCTTAAATTAAAATTCATTTATACCCAAAATCTTTCTATTTCTTTAACCATATTCAAACAGTTTTTAAACATTCCCTCTGATAAATCCCATCATCTAATTTCTTAATTCTCACTTTAGCCTTTTTTTTAACCAAACATTTTTCCTGATAAATATGCTCCACTGAATCAAAGAATCTTCCCATAGTCTTATAGATGTTGTTGTAGGTACAAAAGGCAACTCAAGAAGTTTTTATGAGAAGGTTTCACCCATTTGTATTCAATGAAAATATTTTCCTTTCTTTCTCTCTTAATTTCTCTTATCATTTTTTGTCTCTCAAGTTTTCATAGTTTTCCTGACAGCTCTGTACTCAATTTTGTCGAATCTTTTTTCTTGTCCTCGTGTCATTTTGTGATCTTAGAGCAGACATGTCAAACTCATGACATCACGGAGCTTCTTACCCATTGCCAGCAATGTGGTAGGCATGGTTTCCTCATGACATATCCGGCCCATGGGCCGGCAGTTTGACACCCCGTCTTAGATTATAAGTTATCTTTTCCATGTCCAATATTTCCTGCAATTTTTCCACCTGGGTTACGTCATACTTTCTTCTATTTTAGGTTCTATCTTTAAATCTCCTTCCTGTGGTTTATGTTCAGTTGTCTGTTTTATCTGCTCACTCTCTATTTTTATTTTCTGAGAGTTTTTTGTTGTAAAGTTAAATTGGAGATATAGTCATTTATATTTTCAAAGTTATTTTTAATTTCCTTGTAGTTTGAGAACATTGTTGTTTGAATTAGTTACAACATAGCATACATCTCCTCCTGGAAAGTGTTTGTTTTTTCTTGGTATATTCTTTCTGTAGATCTCTGATTTTGTATAATAGCCAAAAATCAGGGTTTTCCTGTCTCTGCAAACAGCTTTAGAGTCACAATTGAGTAGGTATTTATAATCCAGAAAGTTCAATTTTCTTTCTAAAATTTATAATTCTCGCTTTGTAGGTAGCTCAAAATATTTTCTTTCTTTTTTTTTTTTTTGTTCTCTGTTATTAAGACATTGAAGGTCTTTTTTTTCCTTTTTTAATGTCTTTTATTATTAAAAAGTTTTATAAATTTTACAAAAAATAAAAGACAATACAAAAACAAAAAACAACATATACAAATAAAAACAAACATTACCCAACAAAACCCCCCTTCCCCCACCCCTACCCAACCCCCCCCTTCCCCCCCCCCAAGGCCTCCCAGAGCAGAATATAGGCTTAATTTAAAAAAGTTAAAAAATTTTTATATTTATATAAAAAAAGAATATAAAATAGAAAATATATATATATATAAAGTTAAAAATTATAAAAAAACTATATAGTATTTTTATATCAAATTTAAATTGTATGAATTTTATCCATTTATCCCAAACAGCAAGGAATTTCTCTTGCATTTGACCCTTTAAGAAAGCCGAAATCTTTGCCATTTCCGCCAAATGAGACACTTTAAGAAACCATTCCTGCAATGTAGGAAAAGATTCCTTCTTCCAATATTGTCCTACTAACAGCCTCGCAGCTGTAATCAAATTTAACATCAATATAACCTCCTTTGTATCACAATCAATAACTATACCTAACAAAAATAATTGTGGAGTAAATTTTACCCTCCTTTTAAAAATTCTCTGGATATTCCACCATATCTTAATCCAGAATGCTTTTATCTCTCTGCACGACCACCAAATATGATAATAAGTAGCGTCCATACAACCACATCTCCAACATTTAGGTTGTAAGTCAGGGTACATAAAAGACATTTTTTGTGGATCAAGGTGCCATCTATAAAACATTTTATAAAAGTTCTCCCTTAAGTTCTGTGCTTGTGTAAATTTGACATTTCTCACCCAAATAGTTTCCCAGGTGTCCAATGGAACTGGCTCACCAAAATTCTGCGCCCATCTAATCATACAATCTTTAATTAGTTCCATTTCTGAATCCAATTCAACTAAAACCCCATAAATCCTCTTAATGTGGGTTTGTCTTTGATCCTTCACTTGCTTAATAAGATTTTCATCTTCTCTGAGAAAACCCACCTTACAGTCCATATTCCATCTGTCTAATAATTGCCTATACTGGAACCAAGAATAAATAATATTTTCTTCTGCTAACTCTTCCCGTAATTTTAACTGCCAGTTTTGTCCATCCCATTTAAGTAACTGTCTATAGGACACCATATCCATTTTAACCCCTCTTTTTATTCCTTCTATTGCATGCCAAGGTATAGCCCATAATGGTACTTTGAAATCACTTTTATAATATTTTCTCCAAACCCTAAGTAAAGAAATTCTTAAGATATGAGATTTAAAAGCCCAATCCATTTTTTTATTAAATATTAAATAGGCATGCCACCCAAAAAGTAAATTCCATCCCTCTAAGTGAAGTATATCAGAATTTGTCAAATTTACCCAGTCACTAACTAATGTTAAAACCACCGCATCATAATATAATTTCAAATTCGGCACCTTGAGTCCTCCCCTCTCACGGAAATCTTGCATAATTTTAAACTTAACCCTTGGCTTTTTCCCTGCCCAAATAAATTTATTAAGGCCTTTCTGCCACTCAGTTAAATTGATCTCATTCTTCAAAATCGGTATCATTTGGAACAAAAAGAGACACTTGGGTAGAATATTCATTTTTATCACTGCAATTCTTCCCATGAGGGATAAGACATTGAAGGTCTTAAGTTATCTTTTCCTGGGCTTTGCCAGTTCCTGTATTGGAGCAACTACTATTATATATCCACCATTAGATGTCAGCACCAGTTCGTTTTTCAGTTTTCAAAATAAACAATTGCTTTCTTCTGTTTTCATGATTTAAAAATAAAATCTTAACAAATTCCACCAATTTCAAACTTATCCAGATTTAGATCTTATATTCATTTCATTTCAATAAATTTCTGTCCCCCATAAAAAAGTTTAATTTGCTGCTTCCGTCTGTAGTAGGTGAGGCAAAAATTCCCCTCCTTCTCACTTTTGGAGCTTTTTTGCTTCTTGGTTTTTTTTCCAGGAAATCAATTATCAAGTAGAAGAGAGAAAATCAAAGTTCTTACCCGGTTCCAAGCATGTTGTTTATAGTCTGCTTAAAATAATGCTTTTGGGCTTTGGCTACTTGTAGTCTGGAGTTAAGCTAGTCTTTCTCCTGCTGGTTTCTGGTGGGCTTTCCCTGAATTACCAGATTGACCGATATCTCTCCATGATTGGGGGGGGGGCTTCCCTCCTTCTTTGTCGCCTCTCTGGGGCAACTTTAGGCCCATTTAGGATCTCCAAACAGAAAAGAATCGTCTGTAAGGTACGGAGCCCCTCAATCCCTTGGCTACTTGATCTACTGCATGAAACCAGAAGCTGACTTTTGCTCATTTTGGCTGATGTGAATACAAGTAATCCTCAACTTACAACAGTTCATTTACTGATCATTTGAAGTTACAACAGTACTGAACAAAGTGACTTATGACCATTTTTTACACTTAGTACCACTGCAGCATCCCCGTGATCACTGATCAAAATTCAGATACTTGGCAACTTATTTATATTTATGATGGCTGGAGTGTCCTGGGGTCATGTGATCACCTTTTGTGAGCTTCTGACAAGCAAAGTAAATGGGGAAGACAGATTCAGTTAACAAGCATGTTATTAACTTAACAACTGCAGTGATTCACATAAAAAATGTGGCAAGGAAGGTCATAAAATGGGGAAAAAGTCATTTAACCACTGTCTTGCTTAGCAAAAGAAATTTTGGGCTCAGTTGTAGTGGTATGTTGAGGATTACCTGTAGTTAGAACATTGGGCTGTTTAATTTAATGATATAAAGTTTATATCATGCTGATATCATTATAGTAATGTGGTCCAAGTGTTTTATTATCATTATTATTATCAGTGCTTTTTTTGAAAAAAAAAAAAAGGTGCTGGAACTCACATACGTCATACAACCCACCTTGCCTACCCTACAAGGTTCCATCCAAAAAAGGTGCCAGAACTCCGTTCTGGGCATTCTATGACAAAAAAAAAAAAAAAAGAAAGCTCTGATTATTATTATTTTGAAGAACCAACCCATTCTTCCATTATGTGTTGGGCTCAATGCTTATAATTTCCTGGCACTATCTGGTTAAAGGCCAGGATGGCTAGCAAATTTGAAGTTGACACCCAATACCTCTGGAAGTTCCAAAATTGGAGAAAACTAGTCTTGCCAAAGAATATCCTATCCTTATTTCCTCCTTGATGAGAATCCTTACCGTCTTCAAATTACCATTAGTTATAATTAGTTATTATCCAGTCCTCATATGACATTGGGAGAGAGAGAGAGAGATGCCACATTGCATTCTTTTCTATATTGCCTATTTTAGTGGTAAATGAAATAGGAGGAAGAATATTTTTCCCTGCATGACACTACTAATCACTTTTTTTTGCATTAAAATTACTTTAGCCACAAATGATATGCAAATCAACAGAGATGGAATGAGATCTTCAATGAATACAATTCTCACAGGACTATAATTATGCTTTAGTTCCCATAACTGAAGTGATTGCTTCCATGCAGGTTGTTGCAAGTAATCTTGTTATTCATACTTCTTTGAAGAAATAAGTGGGTAGCTCAAACTTTCCCTTCTATAGCATTTTATTTTTATTTTTATTTATAAATTAAGGAAATGTGGGAAGTAGCATTCAGGATGCTTTCCAAAATCAAAAATTATCACTTACTGGGAACTCACTGAACTAGGAGCCTATGTGACATCCTAAAATAGCAATTCTGCAATTAAGCTTGCCAGATGTCACAGCATGACCCATATTTAAGCCATTTATCAATGTCTACAGGCCATAAACTATATTCATTGTAGCACATGTCTCTGTGTTAGTGCCATGCAGAGGGAGAAATTTCTTGCATTTTTTTTTAAACCAGTTCTTACATGGTTTGATGAAAAAGAAGTTTCTTTTGAAATTTCTTTCAAAGAAGAAGAGTATTTTGATAAATTGTTAGGGATGGAGTGTGATGTTCTTGTACTTATTGTTTAATTAATCTACTTTTATTTTTTATATAATGATTCATTTATATTCTTCAAAGTGACTAAAAATAAAAATGTGTATTAAATAATGGACAGTAATTAAGGAAGGAAGAAAAATATCCACAGAATTAAGGCACCCTGTTATAAATACTCTGATCTGAGGCTCAACATAGATTAAAACCTCAGTAAGCAAACAAAGCAGTTTAATAGCCATGGCTCACCGAATATGAATCTATTTGCTTCCCAATAAATGGAAATACAATAAGTCAAGATGGTGAGTGTGACTGCCATGTTGTTTACATGTTGAAAAGGGGCGGAGCTTTAGCCATGTAATCATGGCAACCATTTGGACTTCTTTTACTGCATTCTGTTACCCCACAAACAGCCCTTTGTGTAGGTGACCCTCGGTCTTGCCACTAAGCAGGCTTCCAAAACTGATGGAACAGAATATATTTCTCCCAAGGGCCCATTCTGAACATGAGAATGTGCAAAGATACCTACTGTGTAAGTTATATAACTTCTTTGCAGTTTAATATTATTTTTTTTCAATGATGATCTTCATTTAAAACTCAAGAGTGGTGACTTGTGTCTGTTCAGGTGAGACAGTGAATTTTAGCAGACAGCTATCCCTGTTCTGTCCCTGGAAGTATCTGATCACCATTAAGACTTGTTGTGACTCATATATTTCAGAAACATATTGAATTTCTTTGAAGTGGTCTAGAGTATGTTATATGGGGTCACAAAAATCTTCTGTGATGTTTGTAAGTTCAAATCTGCTTTGAGAGATATAACTTTTCCACTCTTCCCCAGCATTAAATGAAACTAATTTCTGGTTTTCTGAATCTCGACCAATTTTCTTGCTACCCAATATTTTCTTTATATTCACTCAATGTTTAATGAAAAAATAATGATGGGTGAGCCATTCCTACTTCATTTGCTTCATTTCTTTATGATGGACTTATAAAAATCTTCAGAAACTGAAAAGAAAAGACTATCTGACTTTTCGATAAAATGAGGTAGTGGGGACAAAATGAAATTGACAGATCCCAGGCCCAAAAAAAAAAAAAAAAAAAAATGCATGCTGGATTATTAAAAATCAGGTTTTGAAACTTTCTTTATTCAGACAATATTTGTGGTGGAGTTAATCTCACACTGAATATTCTTTTGCAAGGAATGATTGTATCTTGGGTTTTGAATATATGTGCTAAGTTAAATGTTTAGAAAGTTGGTGTATTTATTGCATATTTGTTAATATGAATTTACCATCAATTACAGATATCTCATGAATTACGTGAAAAATGAAATCTGGACAAAAGCAAGCCCGGAAGAAGACAACATCGATGGATTTATCTAATCTTTTTAGTTTGGTTTTTTAAAAGAATGTTGCACCATCAATTTCATCTCTAGATTGTTCTATTTTACACTTTTTCTCAACTGTACGATATCCTTGTTCTGATCCAATGGCCAGATTACATGTGTATGTGTAAATATTCCAATTCATTAAATAAATCTTGTATAGCTCACATTTTATGTCTCCAAGAATGACAATGGTATAGTTGTATTGCTACATAGTAAACATAGACATTTATTATTATGAAAGCTATAATAAAGACATTATTATGAAAACTATAATAAAAACACATGCAGAGCCCTGACACACCCAAAACCTTGTATCTGTCTCCTTACAAATTAGGTACTTTAATAAAAAGGTTGTTTCTTCTTCACAATAATGATTAACTAACTGAATTAAATAAGCAAATTGATAGGAAAATACTTCTTTCGTAAAAATGAATAAGAGTTCATTTTAGTTCTTTATATTCCTAAAATTCAAATTTAAGAACTTTCAATAAAAGAAAATATCTGTAGCTCAGGTTGAATGGAAAGTCCTTGGTACAGTAATCTCTCAGCTTGGTTGTTTGTCTGCAGATGTTTCATTATCCAACTTGGCAACAACATCAGTGTAAGTGAGGATAGTGGGAGTGTAATCTAGTTGGGTAATAAAATGTCTGCAAGCAAACAATTAAGCTCAGAGAGCACAAAGGACTCCACAGTTTAAGAATTTTGAGAAATGTATGCTAAACTAGTAGAAAGAAGGAGGCAAAGTAGATATGGAATTAGTAAAATAGAAGCAGGGAAATTACAAAATCTATTGTATGAATCAGAGTGGAAAGCAATTTCCTTCTCTTTGAATAAAAGAAGCAACTTCAATTATGAGAAGTGTTAAATACAGAATAGGAAACAAGATAAAATTATTCCTAACACATTAGAATTTTATTACAGCAGAATCCTCAGCTTTTATCTTTTATAATTATTGGTCTAAATTGATATATACATGAATTGCAGGAGTTTTTATTTTCTTTATTTTCTTATTTTGTGATTAGATATATTTCATATTTATGTTTTTTTTATATATATATAAATTACGTATATATAAATTTATACAGTTATTTTGTCAGTTAGAGGCAAGTATATAAATTCTGCCTACTATGTGAGTGAAGGGTTGGAAAAATTGGGCACGGCTAGTCTAGGATTAGGGGAGACATGATAGCAGTGTTCAATATATTATGGACCACACAGCAAGTAACACTTCTCCATGGATTAGCCTGAGCTTGGTCAATTTCCATCTATTTTTTTTTTATTTGTAGATCTCAAGTAGCAGATAATAGATTTCCTTGCCAACACATCACAACATCGACAAAAATAACTCATCACCATAACAATATCACTTGCTGTTCATGTAGTTCAAGATTTTAGGAATTCTTTCTTTCTTTAGATCTGCCAGGGATGGTATTTTCACTGTGTTTCACCATTGGTAGATACTGTAGATATGTAGCATAGACCTTCTCACTGGTAACATCTGATTATGAATTTTTTCACAGAAAGTTGAATTGGGACCAGTGTAGGCTTTATGTATCTAAAGATTTATAGCAATTCATTCTCATTTTGTGACTTATAACATCTAAACTTCTATTTAAAACTAATTGTGAAAGACATTTTTGAGAACTGGGATGCTTAATCTCTGGGTTTTTTTATTTGAAAGGATTAAAAAATCTTCTCCTCTTCAAATAACTTGGAGATATAGAAGTATGTAATATGCATGAAACTAGCGTCAGAAAACCTACCTTGTACTAGGAAGAATAGAGACTGGCTATTCTTGAACCTTGGTGATGCAGTGGTTAGAATGCCTTATTGCAGGATAATTCTGCAGACTGCCAGCAGTTTGATTCTGACTGGCTCAAGGTTGACTCAGCCTCCCATCATGCTGAGATTGATAAAATGAGGACCCAGATTGTTGGGGGCAATATGCTGACTCCGTAAACTGATTAGAGAGACCTGTAAAGCACTATGAAGGGGTGTATAAGTCTAAGTGCTATTGCTGTTGCTATCCTAGTATGGAAATGAACAAAACTGAAATGAGACTATGGTCATCTACACACACACACACACACACACACACACACACACACACACACACACTTTCCACTCAACCTTCGGTATCTTCCTTTCTTATCCTAACAAGTTGATTCCTTATCTACAGAATGCCTGCCAAAATGTAAAAATTACTGTGTGGGGGAAAATATATATTTTTGTTTCTGCCAAGTATTCTGGCAGAGTGAGTTCTTAGGGCTTAAACAGAAAAATAAGTTTGTCCATCAGTAAAAGAGATAAACCATTTCTTCTGTAGGACTTTATACCATCATTAGATTTAAACCTACACACACACACACACACAGAGAGAGAGAGAGAGAGAGAGAGGGAGAGGGAGAGGGAGAGAGAGAGAGAGAGAGAGAGAGAGAGAGAGAGAGAGAGAGAGAGAGAGAGAGAGAGAGAGAGAGAGAGACTTATTCCCTTTTGGTTGTAGAACAATATGGTTCAGGTTATTTATGTATTCTACTTTAAAGCATGTGGGTGAGCCATTATAAGTGATCCATTAGCATCCGAAATATGCACATCGGCAGTGATTAACATATGAAATTTCAGAACCAAATATTACTGGCACAATATGAAAAGTAATATTTGTGGCTAGACTATCTATATTGTTTCTTTTAAGATAAGTACCAATAGGAAAATATTAGAATTGGGTAAACCATACAATATGCATTCATTTATCTAGGTGGGAATTTGGCCATTTGCATCAAAGGAACAGCAAATGGAAATTCTTACAATATGGATATCTTGAAAGGATCCGTGTTTTCCATTTGCATATTAACAATGTGTCCATTTATTGTTAAAAAGAAAACACTGCTAACTACAAAGTCATATCCTCACCATTAATTTTTCACTGTTGTCAAAAGTAATAGCACTCAGGGGTTTTGTGTGTATGTGTGTGTGAGTGTGCATACGTTTTAATCCCATTTATTAGCAAAAGTCTTTCTGGCTTTAAATTGACAGGAGAAACATTGAGAAATGAAGGCTCATGAGTTATTCATAAGATTAGAATTTATTCAGCCACTACTTTGGGCTCCTGAATAAATGCTGGTGTCTAACCTAGTAACCCAGGAAAGAATGACCAGATGATAACACTGTGTAAACGAGTCAGTGAAGAAAGTCTTTGATATGTCCTGTTCAACCCCATTTGCTCCCATATAATGCACCTTTGACCTGTACTTGCAGGAAGTAATGAAGCCAATTAACATTTGGATAAATGGAACTTCAGACCTACGAAAATGGTTTTTGGCCTAGGAAGTTAAATAGGTTTTTCAATAATCAAAAAATTTCCCATGCATATAAAGCAGCCATTTATGTATAGGTGTGGCTTCAATCTATAGAAAGATAGAAGCTGCACTTCACTCTGTTTGGAATTAGGACAATGTTAGGTAACACTTGCCTTATTTTGTTTCCTACATGACTTCTAAGAACTTGAGTGACTTGCCCCCTGGAGTGGGGTTGGCTTCAAAATTCCTCCTGAATTTTCACTCTGCCAGTTGGCTTGGAACTCCAGTGGGAAAGGCTTCATATTCAGGGCAGTTGACAGATTAATAACAGATTCCACCTCTCCTCCTGCTCATCCTACTCCCTTTTAGTTAGGGTTGAGAATATTTTTATAGTATTTTGTTTATATTGTGCATTGGTTTAATGCAGTTTTATCCTTTTAATATTGTAAGCTGCCGTGAGCGGTGTGGTGGCCTAGTGGTGAAGATGCTCACCTCCCACTCAGAAGGCTGAAAATTCAATCCTATGCAACTGCAAATGTTTCTCTCTTAGGGTGCAAAGAAAAAAATACCTGCTGTGAACTCCACATAACATCAGGTAGGGCATCCAGCCAGTAAATGCACAGCTCCATCCAGTAGCCCTGACTCTACCCCAATATTACAGGGAGTAATATTGTAAGCTGCTGTTCTGTCCCAGCCTCCATGAATACTGCTTAACCACTTACTCGTGAGGAAAAACCCCTTTGCATGGAACGAGGCAGGACTTGATAAGATAAACCCCTTTTTATTTTGACACAGCTTTTATGGAATAAAACTCCAACCAGTCCTTTAGCTGTTGAAATGAACAAGATTCAGTCTCTGAGTTCTCAGCTGGAATGCTCAAGGTTTAAGTCCCTCAAACACCCAGAAATCCGACAAACCTGTTTAAATATCCAAGAATCCTGAGGCAAGAAATCCAACCGCAGAAGCACAAAGCCGTAGCATGAACAGTTGCCTTCAGCAACCAGCCCCTTCTATGCCTCTCCTCTTTGTAGTCCAGCCAGGGTGTGGCTTCTTAGAGTCTTTTACTTTTCCTGGAGAGCTGCCCCACCACCCTCCGCTGTCCTGCACACCTTTCCTCCCTGCACATTTGTGCATCTGGAACAGGCCCCAGCTGCTCCTCCTCTTCGCTCAGTTCAGGCCCCCAACTCAGCTATCTATCTGCCTGAGTGTGAGTAGATGGACCCGGTGTCACATCTAGCTCTGAGTCTTTGTGCTTCTCAGAGCCTTCCACAGACTCCTATGTGATCCCGGGCAACCCTTCCCCCTCGTCCGATTCATCTGACTCAGTTGCCAGATCTGCTGGCAGGTGAGGACTCACAACAGCTTCCCAGAGTTATTGTGTGCTGTGGCAATAAATGTATTAAACAAATAAATAAGATCCATCATCAGAAAACTTGTAAAGTAAGTTAGATTAAGAGAGAAGAATTGAATTCACACAGTGCATTATTATTTTAATGATAGTTTGTTGAGTAAGATAAAGAATTTAACACAACATGCAAAAGAATAAATCACATTTTACAAAGAATCTTGGCTGGGTTTGTGGGTGGAGCTAAGCCAAAACCAAAATAACTTTATTGCTTAGTTCCTCATGTGAATTCCAGCCAGAGAGATGCCCTTGGATAAATGTGGATTTCAGCCTGATATTCTCTCAACCAAGTCCAATTGACTCAACTGATAGTCAGATAGAGTGTTGGGCAGTTTTACATTTTTTTCCCTCCCCTTAGTTGTCATTCAACCTGAAAACAGAAAATATGCTTTAGATATGTTTTCAAAGCATTTTGAAATTCTGGAAGAATCATTGTGCACAGAAGGTGTGTTCTTGAAGTTATTCAATAGCAGGTTCCAAACGATCTGTGCGAGTTCCATCTTTGTTATAAAATAATCTCTCATCCACAGCTTTCCTGGGTTCCCATACTTCCAGTAAATCCTAATGAAAGACTTGACACATCGTTGCTAAGAGAAAATTCTACCTTTGAAAAATTGATGGAGAATTTTATCTTCCCTGGAGTATTTCAAAGAACTTTTTCTGCCTCATAGGTACCACTGAAATTTATGTCTCTATCCTGCTTTTTCTGGCAGTATACCATATGAAAGAGTTACTATGGTACAGTGATTAAGATGAGGACTAGGACCTATATTAGTGATGGCGAACCTTTTAGAGACCGAGTGCCCAAACTGCAACCCAAAACTCAGTTATGCATCGTCGGGTGCCGGGTGGGTGTGGCCCATTGGGTGGGCATGGCTTCAGTGGTAACGGCAGACTGGATGGGACTAAAAAGTTCAATCAATCAATTCCAGCTTTGCAAGATTTTTTTTCCCCATGAGAAGTTGAAATTGACTGATTGATTGAACCATTTTTTTTTTTGCACACAGCGGCGGAGGCCTACAGCGAAAAGGTTTTATAAAACCCAGCTGAAGGCCTAGGATTGGGGCGATGGCACACGTGCCCACAGAGAGGGCTCTGAGTGCTGCCTCTGGCACCCGTGCCATAGGTTCGCCACCACTGACCTATATTGTAGTCCTCCCTTCAGCATAGAAATCAGATGGGTGACGCTGGGTACTCACTCTCCCTCAGCCCTAGACTAGGAAATGAAAAATAATAAAATCTATCTAATAACCCACACTGGGTAACCATGGGAGATCACAGCCCATTACCTTCAATCAAGAGGTTTCTTGGACAACTCGCCGTAGCCAACTCACTAGAGCCAACTCACTGGGAGATAACTCAACACGGCCACCTTGCCACAGGACAATTTTCCATGGGACAATTTAGCAATTCAATTTAATTATTTAAAATAAATAAAACAATATTTTAATTTTTGTTATTCCCATTTCATTCTGTCCCTTTCTTTAATGATTTTATTCCACAATTTCTTTGATATTAGTGTAACTTTTCTCCCGCAGTGAGTTATCTCCTGGTGAGTGGGCTGTGGTGAGTTGTCCCACAGCAAGTTGGCCATGGCGAGTTGGCATAGACCCGAGGTTTGTAGCCTGCAGAGAGATGATCATCTACAACTTAAAGAACCTAGCTTGCATAGGGTAGAAACTGGATTGTGGTTGTGCTTATGGAATTATGCCCTATTTGTGTGCAAATTAGTACTGGTCTGACCATTAACTTGAATGTATATATGATTGTAGTTGGTAACTCTTATACTCTCAGTATGATTTGTTCAACTCTTGCTAAAAAAAAGTCATGTAAAAATTAATTAGTCAAAGCTATAGGGTGGTAAAAACTAGGACATTTGTGTGTGTTTTCTTAAAAAGATTAGATGGCAGCTGTGGAAAGATGACTGTTGAAAGATTAAGATGGCAGGTATTTAAAAAAATGTGCTATGTACAGATGCATAATCACAGCCACAAATGCCTTTTGGTTGTTGTTGTTCAGTTGCTAAGTTTAGGATCCCATGGACTATAGCCTGACAGGCTCCCCAGTCTTCCACTGTCTCCCAGAGTTTGCCCAAACTTCATGTTCATTGCGTTGACGACACTATCTAATCATCTCATCCTCTGCCGTCCCCTTCTCCTTTTGCCTTCAATCTTTCCCAACATCATCTCTGATCAATCATCTCTTCTCAGAATCAGAATCAGAACAGAGCTGGAAGGAACCTTGGAGGCCTTGTAGTCGAACCCCTGCTCAAGCGGGAGACCCTATACCATTTCAGATCTGTGAAGGTCATAAATGGGAAGACTGGCTCAAGCTTGTGTTCATATTGGAAGTACCAGAGCACTTCTAGGCTGAAAGGACTAGCTGGTGACATCACTATTGTCTTGGGGGGGTGCCCAATTGGGGCTCTTTTTGTGTTCTTTAATGAGCCCACCAAAGTGGTATCTATTTATCTACTTCCGATTGCTCACTTTCGAACTGTTAAGTCTGTGGAAAGTGGAGCAAATGATGAGAGCTCACTCTGTCACACAGCAGCACTCGGGTCTTGAATGTGGGATTGCTGATTGTCAACCCAGCATATTAACCACATGAGTCCTCGCACTCCACTGGAGGATTGGATGCTGTACGAGGTAGTCAGTACATGAGGACTACCTGTTTTTATAAAGACTGCATCAATGCCTGAGGATTTCAAGAATGCTGCTAATGTTTCAACATACAATGCCTTGGTAAGGCCACACTTGGAATACTGCATCCAGTTTTGGTCACCGTGATGTAAAAAAGATATTGAAACTCTAGAAAGAGTACAGAGAAGAGCAACAAAGATGATCAGGGGACTGGAGGCTAAAGTATATAAGGAATGGCTGCTGGAATTGGATATGTCTAGTTTAACGAAGAGAAGGACAAGAGGGACATGAGAGCAGTGTTCCAATATCTCAGGGGCTGCCACAAAGAAGAGGGAGTCAAGCTATTTTCCAAAGCGCCCGAGGGCAGGACAAGAAGCAACGGGTGGAAACTAACCAAGGAGAGAAGCAACCTAGAACTAAGGAGAAACTTCCTGACAGTTAGAGCAATTAACCAGTGGAACAACCTGCCTCCAGAAACTGTAAATACTCCAACACTGGAAGTTTTTAAGAAGAGACTATAGGGTTTCCTGCCTGAGCAGGGGATTGGACTAGATGACCTCCAAGGTCCGTTCCAAGTTGTTGTTGTTGTTGTTGTTGTTGTTGTTGTTATTATTATTATTATTATTATTACATAGAGATGACTTAGTCAAGTGTTACTGGGAAGGTCTTTGGGTGTCACAAAAAGTGGCAATGACCAACATCTGGAAATTTTGCCTAAGTGCGTGCTCCACAGACTATTTTTTTGAAAAATGTTCCTTAGCTGATTTCAGTAGAGTTGAGAAATAAGGAAGAGGCAAAGAAAACTCCCCAAGCTTGGTTTAATAAAAGGCACCCTAAGGAGGTAAAAGGAATAAGAAACAGAGTTTCAATTAAAGGAGAAAGTTGATTTATTTGTAAGAGCTAAAAATAGAAAAAGCAAAGCAAAAGACTTTTCTCTCTGCAGTGTTTTGCCCAGCTGAAATTCAACTCCCTGTAGCTTAAAAAAAAAAAAAGGGAGAGGAGAAAATTTGGATGGGTTAAAAAGATTCAGAAGATTAGTTGGCACCTGTGGCCATCATGTGGAGAAAAGGAGGCTGGCAAATTTTATCAGCCAGGAAATTGCACAGTGGATTGGCTGTGCAAAGGATCTACGCTGAGAAAAGAAAAAGCAGATTAAAGATCCTGAAAGCTGGCTACTTGAGATTTTGCTGAGATAGTTGTTGTTGCAGTGATCTGTGTTACCAAGAGAGGGGGAGAGCTGGTTTGTCTAAACATGTGTAGTTTTTTGGGAATATACTGCACTTTTAAGGTTCAGTTCTATGCAGAGAAGAAGCAGACTGGAGATGAGCTGCTAGCTATAAGCAAGGAACTATTGTATTATTTGGGTCCATTGTAGAAAAAAATATGCTTGTGTAAGGAAGTGAAAAACTGAATAAGTTTGGTAACCACTTTTCCAACCCACACATTTTGCCTTTTGCCTTTTAACAAAATGTGTTAGTTGAAGAAAGGGCAATCAATCTTCTTCTGATTTACAATATCTTAATGTTTAAAGATATTGCTGTGCTTGGGTACTGTCTGAACATCTCTACTGTTAAAGTTGCCTGATCATAACTAACTAGGAGGATTAGCTGTTTTTTTTTTTATTGATTTCATGAAAGAAAGGGGGAAATTCCTCCAAGTCCAGACAGACTTCACCAGTTGTAGTCTTGGCAGCAGATCTGTAAAGAAGAAATTGGATAGCAGAAGGGATCCTTGGTGAAGCATCTCCTTGGAATTCAGAAAGTACTTCCATGTTAAAACAGGAGCTCTCCATATACCTGATAGAGCAGATGAAGAAGATGAGAAGAGATTGAATGATGGAATATTTTGTGTTGGTTAGTTGGTTTCTGGATATAGCAAGAGGAATATATTATGAAAATATGAATGTATGAAAGTATGAAAGCACCTGAAGGCAGGACAAGAAGCAAATTTCCTGACAGTTAGAACCATTAATCAGTGGAATGACTTGCCTCCAGAAGTCATGAATGCTCCAGTACTGGAAGTTTTAAAGAAGAGATTGGACAACTATTTGTCTGAAATGGTATAGGGTTTCTTGCTTGAGCAGAGGTTGGACTAGAAGACCTCCAAGGTCCCTTCCAACTCTGTTATTCTGAATACCAGATAGTTCAGCAAAGTTTGAACGTTTACACTAAGCGTAGAATCTTCTAACTATTGCCTCTCATAACTTTGGGTTTGGCTCAGTTTCATGTTTTATTCTATGTCATTGTATTAGCTTTATGCTGTGACAAATGAATTTTTTCTTTAATTATGATGTAGGGTTGCCAAAATCATTATAAACTGAACTATATAATGCCTAGGCAAACAATAGAGGCATTTAACCAATGAAAATTATTAAAGGTTAATTAGTCATTGGGGGAAAATAAAGAAACATGGGATGAGAAAGAGGAATGGAACATCTTGCAAGAGAGCATGCTATACTGAATAGCTAGTTGGCATGCTGAAGTGTGTCCGATACTGCAAGGTTGTGTTCTAGGTCAGTGATGGCAAACCTTTTAAAGACTGAGTGCCCAAACTGCAACCCAAAACCCACTTATGCATCATCGAGTGCCGGATGGGTGTGGCCCATTGGATGGGTGTGGCTGCAGTGGTAATGGCAGACTGGGTGGGACTAAAAAGTTCAATCAATCAATTCCAACTTTGCAAGATCTTTTTTTTTCCCGCGAGAAGTTGAAATTGACTGATTGATTGAACCTTTTTTTTTTTTTTTGCACACAGCGGCGGAGGCCTAAAGCAAAAAGATTTTATAAAACCTAGCTGAAGGCCTAGGACTGGGGTGATGGCGTGTGTGCCCACAGAGAGGGCTCTGAGTACCGCCCCTGGAACCCGTGCCATAGGTTCACCACCACTGTTCTAGGTCCTATTTCTCTAAGACATTTTAATGCAATGAGTACAGTACAAGGAAAAGCAACTGGTGGCACTTCAGCTATTGCAAAACTTTGAACTATGACTTACAGCAACTTAAGAACATGAAAATGATTTTATTTATATATGTATTAAAGTTACATAGCCCTCCCCCATCTCAGGTATGTGGCTTTGATGAGGGATACTGGAAGCATAAGAAGCCATTGGGCATAGGCGTGCATAAGTAAGGGAACTAATGAGGAAATATGTGTCCTAATATCATGATATATACCCTGTGACATGTTGCAGTGCATGTTTTTTTTTATTTTTCATCATTGTGGTTTCTATCACAATGTATCTCAGTTTTTAAAATATGTTTTTCAAATAGCCCAGTTACAATTAGTGGCATTTTAAATTGGATGAACTTGACTAAAATACATTGCAAGTAAGTTTGCTTAGAGTATATCAAATGATTATCAGGGCTCAGTGCAGGTTTGAAAGTCATGATGGCTTTAGAATAAACATTTTACACCATGCTCCAAAGATGCTTTTTCAAAAGGCAACTGGAGTTTGTTTTTCCTTGAAGGCATTCTGTTTCTCATTCAAGAAGTTTCTTCAGTCAGAACTGAAGAAACTTCTTGGATGAAAAGCAAAACATCTTCAAGGAAAAAAACAAGAAAGGCACTTTGGGACAATCATGACCTGGGTGACTGAGAATCTCCATAGATATTTACATCATGCTACTGTTGTCATGTAAATCCAGAAGTAGCACTCTAATGCCTTTCAGATGTTTTGGACTCCAGATCCAAATCCTTCCAGAAAACATGCTAATAGGAGAGTTTGTAGTCCAAAACATCTGGAGGGCACCAACTTGCAGATAATGAACATAAAGAATAATTGCAGCAGTGAGCAATTCATTCTCCATCCACAGTGTGTCTGGCTGTTATGTGCCTCTTCTTGCCACCTTTATACTTCTGAATACATCTGAAACCAGTATGAACCCATTCTTAAGATGATGGACAACTTCAGGCCAACAATTCACTTTGATACCTCCTACTGCTAAAAAGAAAAGAAAGAAGGAGTGACATAATTACTGCTGTTTAGTAATAGTAAAAGCTTGTGCATAACAACAAGGCAACCAGGAGAGAGGCAAAAATAATCAGAAAAGGCTATGAAGGATGAAACAGGAAACCGGAGCCTAGGAGTGGACTTAGTTCACTTGTGGCTACATAGGGATTCTAGGCTGATTCCTCTTTTAACTCTGCCCCCAGATTCTGCTACATTTGCCAACTTGCCCTTTTTGATCCTCCTTGTGGACACTATTGAGTCCAACTTTCTATCCATCACAAGTACAGTATCCTTCGATGGTGTAGTGAGTTCCAGGGATTCACAGATAGAACTTCTTTCCAACTTCTTTCACATTTTTCTATCTTCTCCATCTGAGGACAGCAGCTATTGAGGAAGGAAGGAAGGAAGGAAGGAAGGAAGGAAGGAAGGAAGGAAGGAAGGAAGGAAGGAAGGAAGGAAGGAAGAAAGAAAGAAAGAAAGAAATTTTTTTACAAGCATTAAATGTTAAAGAGAAGCTCTGCAGCCTCTCAAGTAAATCAGACAGGAAACAGACCAGATGAGCTACTTCTACTTTGTTGTAAGTCTACACTAACAAAATTTTGCAAGTTTCAATGTACAAATCTCCCCCCTTCTTTTTATACAGCCTGACTAATTAGGCCAGGTCTTTCCTAAGTTTCTTTCTCTGCCTTTTAAGCAACTGCCGAGGTGGCGCAGCAGTTAGAGTGCAGTACTGCAGGCCACTTTAGCTGACTGTGTTCAGCAGGTCAGCGGTTCAAATCTCACCGGCTCAAGGTTGACTCAGCCTTCCATCCTTCTGGGTAGGTAAAATGAGAACCCAGATTGTTGGGGGCAATGTAAATATATATATACATTGCTTACTGGTGTACACCGCTTAGAGAGTGCTTGCACTTAAAGTGGTATATAAGTCTCATAAATAAATAAATAAATAAACTGCAAACTCCCCCTCTTCATTCCCTAGGCAGCATCTCTTCCCCATCAAGGCCATTCCCACATACCCTTACCATCCCTTTACTCTATTGGGAGATGGGGCAATAAGAAAGAAACTTAGAATCACTGTCATTCTTAGAGTAGCTATTAAGGCCAATATATTGAAAATGAATGGGCTATGGCTGCGGAGTGTGTGGGAATGTGTGTGTAGGCAAAAACCTAATTTTAATTAAAAAGGCAGCAAGATAAAGCATACAGCTATAGGCTGGGGCTATTGCATATGATTTATCTAGTGCAAATTAAACTCAAACATCAAGGGGAGAAGAAGTTAGCTGAAATTAGAATCCCATGCAGTTTTTAGCACCAGTCATAGTCTGAAGACACTTCAAAAGACTGCTCAGGTGAACAATTCTGCCCCTTCCAATAGAGCAAATGCCAAACTTGCAGAGGATTAAGTTTCCGTTTACTATAGAAAAGGGAAAGAGACAGAGAGGGAGAGAAAAATCTCATTTGCTGGGAAGGTTGTTGAATTTATTTTAACTCTAATTCAATTAGAATCAGATGAATCCTGAGACTAGGGAAGGATCAGAAAAGGCAGCGAGGGAGATGGAACAATGTTACTCAAATTGCAATCCAGACAGATTTATAGCTCTTTTTTCCCCACTTTCCTTCCCTTCTCCACCCCAATTGCAGCTGTTGCAATATAAAAGTGTAAGAAGAGATTCATAGTATATTGCAGGCTGCTTTCACATAAAGACACTATGCCATTTTGAAACCATCCCTGGTCCTCTGTGATTCCATGGTATCAGCATACTTCAAGAGCTGATTTATTTTTTGGCTTAGCTGTAAGGCAATTGGATTTTGCAATAAAAGTATATTTCTTTGAAAATGCTGCAGCTCAGTGAAGCTTCTGGGTGGTCCATATCTCCAAATGGAGAACTTATTGTCTCATGGTATCTCTTGGATCATGAGCAACCCGGGAAAGGAAAAAGTAGCTTCTGGCCTTCCCTTGTTCTCAGCATTTACGAGGTCAATTAAAAAGATCATAGATGATCTGTTTTGAGGAACATCTTTTGTTTTCAAATGGATCTTTCACTCTCTGGCTCTCCTGTCTATTAACTGAAGCAGGTCCAATGGGAAAATGAAGAACAGAAACATATTCCTACATGCTTGGAAAGAACATATCAATAGGGAAAGAAGGTGAGCAATGAACCTTTATGGCTTTCAGATCTTGCTATTTGGAAATAATATCCTGCTGGCGTAATATTAGGACTGTACAGAACTTCAAAGAAGTAAGCTATTATGTTGGAGAGGTAATCAAAACACCTCTTTGAAGTAAAACACTGAAGGAAAACAGTGGCCCTACTTATAGACTTTGAACTGGGAAGCCATTCCATGTCTTCTGTAGAATGTGAGCTATTGCTATACTGTAAAATCCTCCCACTACATCTAAGTCTTTATAGAAAAACATATTTATGGAGATGGAAGGACCCTTCGGCAATGCAGTATGCAGGAAAACTAATTAAACCATCCTTCAGAGGTGGCCCTCAAGCTCTTGGACACCTCTGTAGAAGAAGATCCCACAATTCCCATAGGTAGATTGTTGCACCAATTTTACCATTAGGAAGGTTGCTCCTTACATTTAATAAAATTTAGACAGCTGCAACATATAATATAAAATAATGGACTAAATTGCCTTAATTTCTGTGATAATGAAAATTAATTAATGTCTCTGCTTAGTCTTCTTCAGACTGAAGAAAAACATGATATCTCAGGTTTTTCAGTCTGACTTCAGAAGCCATGAACTCAAGATCTTGTGCCATTTTTGCTAACTCTTAGGAACATCTTGTAAACTATCATTATATTTTGGGAATCTGGTATCTAGAGTCAAATACAATATGAAAGTGGAGTTCAAGGGGGTCCATATATATTCCTATTCCATTCACCTTTCTATAGGTTGACTTTGGATAACTATAAGCAATCATCATGTCATCTAACCTCCAAAACCCGGTATAAGAAAATGCAGCTACTGTATTTTCTAGCTGTATTCTAGAAAGAGTACAGAGAAGAGCAACAAAGATGATTAGGGGACTGGAGGCTAAAGCATATAAGAAACGGTTGCTGGAACTGGGTATGTCTAGTTTAATGAAGAGAAGGACAAGGGGGACATGATAGCAGTGTTCCAATATCTCAGGGGCTGCCACAAAGAAGAGGATGTCAAGCTATTTTCCAAGGCGGCTGAAGGCAGGACAAGAAGCAATGGATGGAAACTAATCAAGGAGAGAAGCAACCTAGAACTAAGGAGAAACTTCCTGACAGTTAGAACAATTAACCAGTGGAACAACCTGTCTCCAGAAGCGGTGAATGCTCCAACACTGGAGGTTTTTAAGAAGAGACTGGACAGCCAATTGTCTGAAATGGTATAGGGTTTCCTGTCTGAGCAAGGGGTTGGACTAGATGACCTGCAAGGTTCCTTCCAACTTTACTATTATTATTATTATTATTATTATTATTATTATTATTATTACTCAATATTTTTTCAGTTTTTCCCAATCATATTATTTATACATGTTTCCAAAACTTCATAAGCATTGGAGGTGGGGGGTGGTTAGGAATAGGATGCTACGAATGAAACGAGCATCACGACATTATCCCACAATTTAGGTACTTGCCTCAAGCATTGTTACCTTAATATGTGAAGGTGAAATTTTTATGATAGACAACATTGTATGCTTGCCATTATTTGGGTTCCATTTTAATTTGCTGCATAATGTGCATGTTACATTTTTATAAATTGTTAGATGTTACAATGTCTTGTGCATTTTTAAAGTTCCTTAGAGCTTCACCAATCATTATATAAATCAATTCCACTTTAAGAGTCTTCATTGTCTAGGGCAGCTTCATATATTCACATATTTCCATGAAAATCTTCAGTGAAGTCCATGGATTTTAACATGCGATGGCAGATGCAAGATATATTATGAAGTACAAAGCATAGATTGGAAAGGAAAAAGCACCCCAAACAATTATAATGTATATACAATGTATATACAATATATATCAATATGATTGTTGACTCTCTACAGCAGTGGTTCTCAACATTTTTAATGCAACCCCCAACCGGTCGTAAGTCGAGGACTACTCAACCCGTCGTAAATCGAGGACTACTCAACTGGTGCAGCACCGTTTGCAGAATGGGACTTTTGGCGGGCTCAGCAGGGCAGAGACAGCCTGGACAATTCCTATTGGCTTTTGAAAGCCAATAGAATTAGACTCTATTCAAGAGAGTCTATTCTATTGGCTTTCAAAAGCCAATAGAATAAAAGGGAGTAGCACAGCTAAGGAAAAGGGGGGGGGGAAATGGCGGACTGCGTTGTTTGGCGACCCCCGTGAAATGGTCGTTCGACCCCAAATGGGGTCCCGACCCACAGGTTGAGAACCGCTGATCTACAGTAAGTCAACAAGCTATTGCTTACAAGCAACCATTGGTTTACAATGGTTACATTGTTTACAACAATGGTTGTGTATTAATACAAAGTTAATAAGTTACAGAGCATCTTTGACTTTAGATGGCAGTGGCATTATTTGAGTTTCTTCCAACACTTCAGCATCTTCTATCTTATGTTCTGGATTTCTGCTCCAGAGTCCATCCTTAAGGGCAATAATGGACTTCTGTTCAGAACAGTGGAATTTCCTTACAGCAGGGATTTCACTGCTAGCCCATAGGCCGGATGCATCATGTGGAAGCTGCACCCACCCCAGGTCCACCAAGACGAAAAAAGTCATGATATGTGATACAACACGCCTTAGAGTATAAAGTTAATGGGAATTCTAATCAATGGATTATTCCTTACAGGGGCAAGAAAACCAGGAAACTTTCTGAAAAGTTGAATCTTCTGCAACTAGAAGTGTTATTTAAGGTGTAGGTTTGCCCACATAAACGTATTATTCAGTGATGATCAAGAATATTCTGCATCTAATCAAAACATTTTTTGTTTATAGCTAAATTACATTATAATCTCTGAATATTTATTACAATAGATTCTAAATTGCACCCGGCAGGAATTAATACATGTAGGGTAAATCTTTGGGACTGCAGCTCAAAGATATTTACTGAAATATAAAATCAGTGGGATTTTTTTAACCTAGTAAAAGATCTTTAAAGTTAGGAAACTAGGTCCTTTATTATGTTTTCTAGGACTCAGACCAGATCCTGGAATTACTTTTCAAACAAGAACAAAGAAATGAAGACAAGAGAAAACAACAATAAAGGAAACCCAAAGTAACAAATAACAGTGAATTTTTAGAAAAAGATAATTATAGTCAAGAAAGAATAACAAGAACAAAAATGGGAAAATGCAAATTGAACAAATCATAGAGAGATATGATAAAAACAACAAATAAAGGATGTAACAAAGGTAGGGAGACAATGCCATCCTAGGCGCACACACACACATACCCTCAAATAGGTTTTTGTGTAATAAATACAAATAATATGGCAAATACAATTAAAAATTAAAGCACAATGAGTTGCTATGTTCTACAAAGTTAAGAATAAACCCTGTTGAATTCAATACCACCATGGAAGCATGCATAAAGGTAGGTTTAAACCTTTACAACTTACTTACTTGTGAGTAGGCAACATTGAACCCAGTGCTATTTAGTCCATAAGGCACAGGCAAGAACATCACATGTATTAATTAAATCCAGTTCAAAATTCAGGCACAGTAGTTGCCAGTGTGAAGTGATTTAGGAGCAGTTCCGTGGCATTTAATGGGATTTGCTAACAAGCTGGCATGCCAAAAAGCTGCAATCGCCTACATACAATAGTTTGTTTGTTTGTTTGCTGGGAATGCGCACCGTTTTACTCAAGGGGTCCTTCTTCCGAGTAACTTCGTAAAGCTGTGGTTCTCAGCTATCCAGTTCCAAATGGACCTTTACTGATGTTACGATTTCAGGGACTCTTAAACTAAGAATATTCAGAGACTTAAACTAAGATGAATGCAGTGGGAAACATGTTCATAGCAACCTATTCCGTACTTCCGTAGGCGAAATTTTCTGTTGGGTTCAATGGGATCTACTGCTGAATAATTCTGCCTAGGGTGAAGCTCAACTTGACAAGCAGATCGCGCTTTTTTTTTCACCCGCTTACACGCGCTAGTGCATCCAGTTTTAAATCCGCTACAAAGGGTGTTTGCTTTAAGCCCAGAGACAGACTATAAACGAACCTTTTCACCACGATGCAGCGAGGCGCTTTGGGTGTGTGAGTTGTGGAAGGGGTGGGGGAGCGTGCGCGCACACAGGCGCACTCACACACACACACACACACACATACACACAGAGGAATCAAGACAGAGCTTGCGAGAAGCTCCCAGCCATTCGGAGGAGGCGAGCGAGAGGGAAGCAAGTAGGCATTGGCGGAGAGATCGCGATCGCGATCGCATCACCAAACAGAGGGGGTCTTGTATACCTATTTCCCCCCAAATCATCCCACTTTGAAAAGAAGGGGGGGAAAGAGAGCATTTAAAAAGAAGAAGAAGAAGAGGAAGAAAAGAGAGAGAAAGAAAAAAAGAAAAAGCAGCCAGAGGCTGGGTAGCTCAGATCTCCAACCTCAACCCACCGGCCAATCTCGAAAACGAAAGGAAGGTGCCGTTTGGCACCTGAAGATTTTTTTTTTTCCCCTTTCGCGCAGCCCAGAAATCGCCAGCTCGATGCCCTGCTTGGAATTAAAGGAGGACCGTCGCACCGTGGGAAGAAAACTCTAGCTTCGCTGCCCCCCCCCCCGTCCTCCGAGCGCTTCCCAGAACCGAAAGGCACCGGGACAGAATCTCACCAAAGCCACGGAGAGCCAACAGGAACGAGAAGGGCCAGCGGTAAGTGGGTACCACCACCTCTTTGCCGGTAGAAGGAACGGAGGGGAATACGCGCGTGCGTCTCCGCGCGCGAGTGTGCGTCTGTGTCATCCCTGCCTGGCCTTAGGCTGTAGTTTTAGTGGGCTAATTTTGGACCGAAGTGAGACTTCGGAGCTCTTGATGGCTTCGTAGCTAGCCGGTTCGACTTTTTCATCTTCTTGAGTTTGCCCGAGGAAGCAATGATAGCCACCACCACCACCATCTCTTGCTGAAAGTTAAAACCGGTAGAGAGGCTGACGTTGCAGGTAAATATCCTCTTGGCTGGAGTTTTGGAAAAAGGCAGCAGACAGACAGGTGGGCATAGGAGAAACATGAAACTGTCCCCTTTGCTGATCGTAGCTTTTGTTCCTTAGCATTTGTAAAAAAATAAAATAAAATAAATGTTCTTGTACCTCAGAAGCAAACCAAACCAAATGCAAGCGAAGATCTATTAGGGTGACTGTTGGTTGCTTTCGGTGTCTACTTCCTGGAAGTTCAGCTTTGTTAAGTTGCAGGATCAGTCAAGAACAGAATAAAAGTGTTCTTTTCAATGGTGCAGTTGAAGAATCCTTTGGGAAAATTCTCAGTTGTTGGGCAGATGTTTTAAAAGGGATTTTTATTAGGGGATGGAACTAAAGTAACTGTAATTAATCTTATTTTTATATGTGGAAAACTTGGCATGTGTTTGACTTGGGTTATTTGGAACTAATTCTGTTGTTTCTTCTTTTCACACAAACTTATGCTTGCTTAGTTCCTTTCATTAGTTTGGCACACAATTTGTTGGTCCTGCTTTAAAAGTTTTTCCAGCATTTGTAGAATCCTTCCTTCCTTCCTTCCTTCCTTCCTTCCTTCCTTCCTTCCTTCCTTCCTTCCTTCCTTCCTTCCTTCCTTCCTTCCTTTCTTTCCCCATATATACATATTTATACCAATTTTTCTTCCTCTCCTTGTCATCACCACCTTATGAATATTTTTAATATTACCTACTATAGAAACACTTAAAAATAAAAAAAATATGCTCATTTGACTCTTTTCCATTTTTTTTTACTTTGTTCTTTAAGATCTGGAACATCAAGAGATCATTTATTGATCTTCATCAGCAGACAAAATTCTAATTTGGACAGATCCCTGGAATTAGACAATATGGGTGTTTGCATGATGGAGTTTTTTAAAGATAAAATACATTTTGAACTTGGTGAGGTGACAAGAGTAATGGTAGATGTCTTTTATTTTCTGGTAATTAACTTTGTCAAATTTTCATTACAAGCAGTATCATGTAATGTGCAGTTTGTGAGAAAAATAGGCAGATATGTGGAAATTTTGGAAGGTTTTTAAGGAAATTTCACAGTTCACTTTTTTACTAGAGTAAATATTCACTCATGAGTTAATAAAAACACTTTTGAAAATATATCAAACTAGAAAGTACATATCCAAAAATAGAAGAATTTCACATTGGGAAGACAGATAAACTATAAATGAATGGAGTGGGTATATAATCAAATTCTTAACACTGTCTGCCAATTTTGACTTCACTATGTGAGTAAATAAACATGACTATAAAAGTTATGATATTTAAAAGTACTGTGGATTGAAAACCCCCCCCCCAATACTTGAGAAGTAATAGCAAGTGAAATAGAAAAGCATAAGAAGTATCTATGAAACATCTAAATAAACTGAATATAATATATAATTAATGCATGTGGAGCTTGGGGAGGAGAGTGGTAAGAATACAATTGCCATTTTTTCATCATTATTAATCTCATTCCTTATTCACAAATAATGAAACACATTGGTAACAACTCATTTTGTTTATTTCTGGAACATCATCGATGTATATAGGAAAATAAGCCAGAGAATACAACAAAGGAAACTGTCACCTATATTTTTCCAATAGAAAAAGAAGACTGAAAGAAGAAGGGATGGTAAAAGAGATGAATAATAACATATATTGCCAGATATACTTGAACTATTTTAATTGAAGAGTGTATCATATAGAAGCCAGTCTTTGTATCATTATGTATTGTTTAGCTTATACAGTCTTTCAAGCAATGGAGGAATCTGTGATTAAATATATTTCTGGTTTGTTTTGGTTTGTTGGTCACTCAGCCTCTCCTTGTTTTGGGAGCAAGAATTTTGAAAGACAGTTGTAATTTTTCTGAGAAGTGTGGTCTTGTTACCATATCAACATAGGGATGGTTTTCCTTTAATGTTTCATCTTGTTTTTTTAGTGGGCATTCTTTCTCATGCCTTAAATTCACAGTTAGTAAAGTCAGCAAGGAAGTGTTTGTTCAAGTAGTGCAATGAATTTAGTGGCATCTGATGGGGTATTGACCATAAGTTTAGAGATTGTAATAGGGAAATAGACAAATTCATGGAACCAAAGGTTACTGAAAGATGCTAATTATTCAATAGCTTGACAGGATTCTGAGTATGTTTTTTATAAGAATGTACACTAGGTAAAGGCTCTTGTTTCATATTTAACTTTATGGACCTTAATTCTAATAATGTAAGAATCTTTTCCCCCTTTTTTGATAAATGTCCATATTCTTTGTATGTTAGTTATGCATGACTCTGTCACTGTGTGTGCAATTCAGTTTTAACCCAGTTCAGATTGTTGCTTAACTCAGATAACCAAGTTGATTCAAATCATGGAATTGATTTAGAAAAGGATGTCAATTCAATGCTCTAAACAGCTTGAGTCAATTCACTTCAGAAAGTCAATTAAATTACAAGTAGGGAAAATACATTTTATATATCTTCCAAATCACTGGATGATTCAATCTCAAACAGAGAGGCAATTCTGAAAGTCAGTTTGATTTTGAGATTGAATCAAATCTTTTTTGAACCAATTGCTAAATCAAAATCTTGATCTCTGAATTTAGAATGGCATATAGAAAACAAAAAAAGAGAGTATCCAAGCCTTTTCAGCATACACAGAGACACACACAATGAAACAGATGACTATGAAATCCTCAGGTATGTAATGTCTATTTCCCCCCCTAAGGAAATGATGTTCGAAGGATATTTATAAATTTCATTTAAAATTCTTCATTATTGATGTTTGTGGCATCTTGCTTTAAGCATATTTGCTGCAGATCTGTAAAATAGGAAAAAAAAAGTTATAGTCTGGATGAAAGTAGTTCTACATTTGTGTTGCTCTTCAAAGGCATGGCATAGGAAATCATGCAACTTTTTTGTTATTAAGCTAAAGGAGAGTTTTACCCCAGGAGTTGAAATTGAGATGAACAGATTTTCCCTGACTAGGATATCTTAATCTTTAAGAAAAGATCAAGGGATTCAACTGAGGCTATCTTAGACAACATGATGCTGCTGTTACAGTAATAGGCACCCCTAGATACTGCCAGAAAACAGAAAGAAAGAAAAGAAAAGAAAGGACAGTGTTTTCTAGAATCCACTGAATAGGTTGCTGACCTATGACTCTACTAGGGAATCAGTGGTTTTGATTGATGAGATTTATCAAAAAGAAAAAGAAAAACTTTAACGTGCTTGGTATTCAAGAAAAACTATTGATTCTATTAAAGAAAAATTGATAGTACTGGAAGGGATTCAAAAAAGGATTAGGGAGCAGCACAGGTCAACAAATGGTAAAGACCTCTTTATGGAGTCAAAGATGAAAACACTTTTCCATGCATTTTTCTATCCATCTAAGGTACTCTTTTTTTTAAGTTAAATTGCAACACATCACGCAAAAGGTGGGTCTGTAACATTCTAAAAGAAAGGCTCTTTTAAAAGGTAAAGCCCATGAAGCCCTATTTAGAGAAAAGAGAAAGTGAGAAGATTTGGGGAAACTATCAACATCTTTATTTGGCCAGATGAGAATATTTAACACACACCCCATTCTTCATGTGTAATATATTTGTTTTTAGTTCAGTCCTGACATGCCCTTGAAACTTACTTGGCATGGTTTTTCAAAAGTGGCTTGCCAGTACCTCCTTCCTAGGGCTGAGACAGCATGACTGGTCCAAGGTCACCCGGCTGGCTTTGTGTCTAAGGTGGGGTTAGAACTCATGGTCTCCCAGTTTCTAACTAGATATTATAACCATTACATCAACTGGCCCTGGTTATTTCAAAACAGACTATTATTTTCAGAAAGTGCTATGCATGAGTAAACCTGAGCTCATGACTAATCCAACCTACTAGGAAAAAGATTGCCACTAAAGCAGTGGGACTTGTCTAAATTTGTTCCACCAATTGCTTAGACTCATTGATTTCTGATCTTCATCTCCGAAGACCAAATGGGTTATTTTTGAATGATTATCAGGTATGTTCTATGAATGGAGTACTCTGCTTGGTTTCAGCATGCAAGGTATTTCTTTTTTCTTTTTTTATTTCTGCAAAGGCACCGTATACTTTCCCACTATTACGGCACCTTCCATATGTTCAGGCAAACAGCTTGCACGTTACGATTTCTGTCAGTTTCTGAAAGATCCTAGGTAATTCATGCCACTTCTTGTAGTTAACAATACAAACAACCCTTTGAAAGTTGCCAAGGATGAAGTGATGGGAGTTTTGCATTGCCAAGTTGTTTCTTGCTAGCTTTGGATCCACCGATTTTAAGCATATGTTTCCTTTGTCAAATAGTTTCTCAACCTTTTGCTCAGTCACCTGTTCCAACAATTGTTCTCCTTAATTGGAAAGAAGATGATTAGAAACATTGTTGTATCTGATCATGCTTTGAACATTTGAGATCGCTGACAAGTTTTTGAAAATCACTCTCTTTTAAAATTAAATCTTTATAGTAACTCACTAAGTCACCCATATGATTTTCACTTCATATTGGTTTCAGTGTCAGAATATTGAAGCCAATTCTTTAGAATCCTTCACTTCCTGGTCATGTTCTACAGGCATATGTGATACATGTTTTCCTATGAAAGCTTCCTACCCAATTTTAAATGGCTAAAGATTGGGAGGAGGACAAACAATCAAGAAACAATTTTTTAAAACAAAAGTTAAAAAGAGAGATATGGGGAAAATGCTGGACCCATGCCAGAACATCACTTGCGGCTCTCACAATTTTTCCACATCAAGCGAGTTTTACCCATAAAGGAGAATATTTGAAGCTCAGAGCTGACACGAGGGGTCCTTGGTGCTCTCTGAGCTTTGTTGTTTTCTTGCAGATGTTTCATTACCCAAACTAGATAGTATCAGGACTAGCAGGGATGATGTTACTTAGTTTAGGTAGTGAAACGTCTGCAAGAAAACAACCAAGCTCAGAGAGCACCAAGGACCCACCCTCCCAAGTGAGTTTGGAATTGGGTTTAACCAAATTAGGATCTGGAATGGGATTTAAGTTTTGTCTAACATTTCTTTTGTAAACAAAAATGTTGTGCTATAATCCGGCTTAAAACCAAATAATTCTTTCAGGCTGAGTTCTTTATTCTTTCATACCTGTGGACAAAATCTTGTTAAAATGAGGACTCTACTATCTGTAGCTACGCTATACTCGGTGAACTGTTAAGGAGGGGCTGTCTTCACCTTCTTTTCTCATACATGCCACTTACTTCTCTTGGAATGAACCCCTCCCACCTGGGAATCCACCTCCTCATCACACTCCATCACATCTATTTCATAAATAGGGGTCTGTAAATTTGAACAGTTTCCTATATTAGCAGTAACTCATGCCCTTTGTTTGAGAAACAACCAAATTGAAAATATGAATTTTTAGCTATCGGCAATATATAACTTTTTCCCATGGGGCTCCCCACAGTTTTCAGCAAAAATAGGTAATCTTTAGTTTTTCTCTCCTCAATATTTGTTTGTTTGGGGGGAGGGGGGGAAGGAAGGAGCTATAGAAAAATCCATAGATTTTTCTTCCGTATAATTCCACAAGCCTGGAACAATGAACCGTCCTCTAGAAGGATAGGGATTTTAAGCTAAGTAAACGGAGGTAGCCAGGAACACTGTATTCTTAAATACATCCAAAGGGATGGCTGCATCCTTTTGCACATTTATTGGGAGTCAGCTTGATTGGATTTATTCAGATTTGGGAGGAGGGAGGCATTGTGGGGTAGAGGCAACACAGAACCACATAACACAAAAACACACAGACACACATACACACACACACACACACACACTTACACACATATGGAAATATGTTGACTGGTCTCCCTGTGTTTTAACGTTAATCTGACAGAATGAGAACATTTTTTTAAATTATTTTCACTATATGTTAACTGTGTTTAATTTTCACCAATTAGTTTGTTCATTCATTCATTTATTCATTCATTTGTAAAATTTATTTGCCGCTCATCTCATATCCATATCCATTATAACATGAAAACATTGAAAAACATTAAAATAATCCATTATAAAAACACAGCAAATTAAAAAAAACAATAACAGATAAAACGAAAGAGACAAGATGGTAAAGAAAGGAGCCAGCAATTTTATGGTTGCGGCATTAGAAAAACGCAGCTAGCTTGCTTATTTAGTATGTATTATTTTTGTTTGGCAGTGCTTACATCCAAGCATAATACAAAATCTATACTGCTCTTATTGTTATTGTTTTAACCCTCTGTAAGCATGATTGATGAATGGAAGGCTTTCAAATCAAATCTATAATTACATTTTTTGGTAGTTAGATTATGGTTTGAGACAGTGTATGAAGGGTAATAGTGAAACCTTGATTAATCAAATCTCCCTACAGTGGACTCTGCAGGCAATGGGCCAGATTTGTGCTGGACATTATATAATAACATCATCATGCAAATAGTGCAACCTACATTACTTGCCTCAATTTATCAAATTTGCACAACGATGTCTTTGTACAAACCATGGAAGCTTTCACCAACAAACATACTTTCTAATTTAGTGGGAAATAAAAGATACCCCTATTCTATTTAGTTCATTATATCAAAATTTCACTATAATTCAGTAACTGAGTTTATGCCATGAGAACCCTTCCTTTAAATAGTACTATGCATAATTTCTGTAATTAATTTTAATTATATATCGATTAAATCAAAGTAAACATTCTGGCCCTCCTGAGTCTTTGTCCTCTTTTGGCTGTTTTTGTATCCTGTTTTTTTTTTTTTAATCCGCCATCCACCTGCAAGGCTTCATCTCACTTTAGTGCTACACCTCTATAATAAACTTATTTTCCCAAGTAAATATATTTCTCAGTGTGTTTAGTATAACAATTTAAATACTGTAGACTAGTCTCAAGAATTCACCTGAAAGGACAGAGGAAATATATACAGTATGTCTAAGCTTCTTTGTTTAAGGAATGTATGATAACTTTAGTTCAACAAGAAAATCAATGCTTAGTGAGTCTAAAATCTTCTGAAGGGTAATAAAGTTGGCATTTGAATTAGATTTCCAGTGTTATGATGGCTTAGATATAAACTCTTCCATGAGGTGACAATGCAAACATTTTCTAACTGAAGTATAGTTTCATATTTGTAGCAGTCAAGAGATCTGAATTATCTAGGGTACCATTTTATGATTGACTTTGTACTTGATTATTGGTTAGTTTTTTGGGAGTGGCCAGTATTTACTTTTATCTTCTCCTATGTTGCCCACATCTTATGAGTGAGCTTTCTGCTTTTAGGAAAGAAGTCGAGACCTTTCTTTTCAGCAATGATTTCAATATTTTTAAAGTTAGATTGCAACGGTTTTATGTTTTATTTTTCTTTCTTAGCTGCGCTGAAAGACAGGATACATTCTACTAAGATTATAGATGATTTAGTTCCTAGGTGACGGTATCTAAAAATTATGATTGATTTTAAAAAGGCTAAAAATGATGAATCTGGTTAGTATTTAGATAGGAAAACATCAGAACACCCTAAAATTTTAAAGTAGACTAAGAAACTTAAGTAAGATTTTGGAAGCAGTGGTAGTGGCAAATCACTTCTATATTGCTATCAAGAAAATTGCATGAATGTGTCTATAAAATCATCAGGACTTAAAGGGCATCTTTTCCTGTATCATTATCACCAAAATGTCCAGTACCACCATTATTATTATCACCATCACTGATGTAATTGAGAAATTTGAGAACATAACATAGAGAATTTTACTAAAAGCCTACCATGATAGAATTGCCTGTTCATAATATGGCTTCCGTACAGAGTGCAGACACAAGGCAGACTGATATATTTGCTCTCCTTTATTTTGGTGGATGTTAAGACCCCTATATATTTCCATGTGGAATGGAATAGAATAGGATAAGATGGGATGGGAAGGGATGGGATGGGATGGGATGGGATGGGATAAAATAGAATAGAATAGAATAGAATGTTGTTGTTGTTAATTGCGAAGTCATGTCCGACCCATCGTGACCCCATGGACAACGTTCCTCCAGGTCTTCCTGTCCTCTACCATCTTCTGGAGTCCATTTAAATTCACACCTACTGCTTCAGTGACTCCATCCAGCCATCTCATTCTCTGTCGTCCCCTTCTTCTATTGCCCTCAATCTTTCCCAACAGTAGGCTCTTCTCCAGTGAATCCTTCCTTCTCATTAGGTGGCCAAAGTACTTGAGTTTCAACTTCAGGATCTGGCCTTCTAAAGAGCAGTCGGGGTTGATCTCTTCTAGGACTGACCGGTTTGAACGCCTTGCAGTCCAAGGGACTCGCAGGAGTCTTCTCCAGCACCATAGTTCAAAGGCCTCAATTCTTTGGCGCTCAGCCTTTCTTATGGTCCAACTTTCACAGCCATACAGTGCAACTGGGAAAACCATGGCCTGGACTATACGCACTTTTGTTGGCAGGGTGATGTCTCTGCTTTTTAGAATGCTGTCTAGATTTGCCATAGCTTTCCTCCCCAGGAGCAAGCATCTTTTAATTTCTTGGCTGCAGTCCCCATCTGAGGTGATCTTGGAGCCCAGAAAATAAAATCTGTCACTACCTCCATTTCTTCCCCATCTATTTGCCAGGAATTGAGAGGGCCGGATGCCATGATTTTGGTTTTCTTAATGTTGAGTTTCAAGCCAACTTTTGCACTCTTCTTCTTCACCCGCATCAAGAGGCTCGTTAGTTCCTCTTCACTTTCTGCCATTAGAGTGGTATCATCTGCATATCTTAGGTTGTTGATATTTCTCCCGGCAATAGAATAGAATAGAATAGAATAGAATAGAATAGAATAGAATAGAATAGAATAGAATAGAATTGGAAGGGACCTTGGAGGTCTTCTAATCCAACCCATCTGCTCAGGCAGGAAACCCTGTACCATTTCAGACAAATGGTTGTCCATGTAATCCAGATTCCCAAGATGGGGTGCCTGAATTCCAGAGGAACAAGAGACAGCCGAGTTTAGAAATGGGGATCCTTGTCAGTCAACAGAAGTGCTGATTTACCACCAGCTTATCAAGTATTTAAGAGGCGCGGGCTTGGCAGCAAAAGGAAACAACAACAATGACTTAATAGCCAGCCATCAACTCCCCAATCAACAACTAAGAAGCCACACATAACCAGGCACCATATAAGTACCACACACAGAATAGCTCAAAGCACACACTCTGCTAGAAAGACATTCCCTGAGGATTGGCTACAGCAGGAGTCTGGAAGCTTGGAACACTAAACATTTGGTCCCAGTGACTGACCCAGATTGGATCCTCCAGGATTATCCCAGGACACTTATATTTGTCTTCATTCATGAACTTTGGATAGTTTGGCTGGGAGGAAGAGGCTCAAGAAAGCTTTCCCCTAGAGGTTCTCAGAGTATATTTTTAATGATGCTAGCAGTTTGTTTTAGTTTAGTTTGGAAACTGTTTAGAAGACCCTCAGTGTACCTTTGTTTTTGGAGCCTGAAATCAGTAAACATAAGAGAGTCCATAGGAAAGGGGAACAAAGGGAAGCAAATGTGATGCAAGCTCCACCTCTTTCATGGCATTGCATGCAGATACAAAACACAAAAGGGATGAAGCTTACATTGTGATACTGCAATGCTTTTTTCATTATTCTGACTAAAGCCTTCAATACCACAGACACCTTTGGGCTTGCTTCCAAACAAGCACTACTCCAGAGTCAGCCAAACTTTTTATTTTCTAACAATGCCTGTGGGACCTACATGGAGTACAAGTATCTTCTTTTAAATCTATACAATGCTATAAGTCATTCTTTCACCCCTATGTAATTATTTGAAAATGCTTTTTAAAAACAAACAACAAAAACAGGCAGAGGGTCTAATACACCACTGCACGAGGCATTGCATATTGATAGTTTAGCATTTAATTCAGCCTGAACTTTGTTCAGCTTTTATATCCAAATACACTGCAAAAATCAAAGTCTGCAGAGCCAATTTTAGGAAAGGCATGTAATGTCTAAGGCAGGGAGGTCCATCTTTGTGGCAAATAGCCAGGAGGAATTAGCCAGTTGTAGAAAATATAGTATGTGCATCAGAGCAGAGTGAAATTAAATAACTACTTTGCTCCATTCCCAAAAGGTTATCTGTAGGATCTTTTGTTGGTAAGAGAGTTAGAACAATCAATCAGTGGAATGGCTTGAGATTGGACAGCCATTTGTCTGAAATGGTATAAGATCTCCTGCTTGAGCAGAGGGTTGAACTAGAAGACCACCAAGGTCCTTTCCAGCTCTGTTGTGCTGTTATTCTGTAATCTTGGCAATTTGGCAACTTTAAGCCAAGCGGTGGTGGTGCAGTGGTTAGAATGCAGTATTACAGGCTAATTCTGCCACATGCTAGCAGTTCGGTTCTCACTGGCTCAAGGTTGACTCAGCCTTCCATCCTTCCAAATTTGGTAAAATGACGACCCAGATTGTTGGGGGCAACATAGTGATTCTGTAAACTGCTTAGAGAGGGCTGTGAAGCACTGTGAAGCGGTATATAAGTCTAAGTGCTATTGCTATTTAAGAGGCATGGACTTCAACTCACAGAATTCCCATGCTTTAGAGCAGGGGTGTCAAACTCAATTTCATTGAGGGCCACATCAGCAGTGTGGTTGCCCTGGGGGGCTGGGTGGGTGTGGCCAGGGTGGGTGTGGCCTACTGGGTGGGCATGGATGGAGTGGGTGTGGCCTAATGAGTGGGCCCTGGCCAGCTCTACATTTCTCACATCAAAGGTGCCTGTGGGGGTCTGGGCAGGAGTGGGACAGATCTGAGGGTCTCTAGCAGAAGGGGTGGAACCGGGGCAAGTGCCACGGTATGGTCCATTTCTTCATTCCTCACAAAGGGTGACACCTCCCCAGCATGCACCCAGGGGTGGGACCAACACGGCAGGGGCTGGTTCCTCGCTGTTTCCAGATGGCCTTGTGGCACTAAGACTGAATGCATTTCAGCATAGATGGCCACCACAAAAGATGGCCAGGGCCAAGGCAGCGGGGGCCATTTCCTCACTGTTTCCAGGATGGATTCGCGGGCCACATGAAACCACTTCATGGGCCGCATCCGGCCCCCATGCCTGACATGTTTGACATGTCTGCTTTAGAATAACTGCATCAGGATTTCCAATTATCTCTATGAGTGTGGAGAAGGGATATTACTAAGCCCCATTTTTGTTTGTTGCAACTATGAAGACTTGGGTCCCTTAATCAGATTAAAGACTCTGAGAGTTCCAGGACATAACATTTATTTCAAACCTCTAATTTCCTTCTCCTTGCAATGTAGTCTGTTAAAGCCAATACCCAGTAAATGAAATTTATGAAAAAATATACATATTGAAATAACTTCTAGAAGTAGAGTTGAATTGATTATTCATTTTGGTTTCATCCTAAATAAATTCATTATTTTATTTTCAATTCCAGTCACTCTGCTGTAAAAGGAGCCTTAGTTAACCAATTCCAAACAATTTTTATGTCCATCAAACTTGCTCTGCAATTTCTCTCCCTCTTTTACTCTTAATCATGCCTTGTTCTCTTTGACCACATTTTTTTTTGCAATTATCTTTTTCTCTCTATACACAATTCAGTATGATGCAATACCTTTCTCTTAGCCTTATTGTGTGCAGCAACCATTTTCTTATATATATTTTTCTCATTCTCAGTTGCATTCTTTTTCATACCTCCTATTAATCCTACAAAGTTTTGTCAGACTATAATATATATTATTCACTCTGTTCAAAGACGTTTCTACAGCTTCTTTCCTTCCATGCATTTTCTGTTCATTGTATGGGTAAATTAATCTGTATTTTTAATACTTTTCATACAGGAGTTATTCTGTTATGCACATTGAAAAGTGATGAATAAAAAAGCATGATTGATTAAATTGTTTAAAATGAAAGACTGAAGGATACAAGGGTGAAAAGAGATTTGGAATGTGGACAGATTATTATTTGGGAGGGTCAAGATTGAATATTCTAAGAAATGAAGAAAAGAAAAAGTCAAAATGAATAATAGAAGTAGAATGCATGTAGAAAGAGAAAGAAATGGCTGTCCGACCTCATCTTCTTAAAAACATCCAGTGTTGGAGCATCCACAACTTCTGGAGGGAAGTCATTCCACTGATTGATTGTTCTAACTGTCGGAAAATTTATCCTTAGTTCTAAGTTGTTTCCAGGGCTTTTTTTTTTTTTTGTCACAGAACACCCAGAACAGAGTTCCGGCACCTTTTTTGGATGGAACCTTGTAGGGTAGGCAAGATGGGTTGTTTGACGTGTGTGAGTTCCGGCACCTTTTTTTTTTTTTAACAAAAAGCACTGGTTGTTTCTCTTCTTGATTAGTTTCCATCTTCTTGTCTTGCTTCTGTCCTGCCTTCAAGTGCTTTGAGAATCGATTGATTCCCCTCATCTTTGAGGTAGCCCCTTAGATTTTGGAATACTGCAATCATGTCTTTCTTTTCAATAAATTAGAAATTCCTGCAACTGTACTTCACACATTTTAGCCTCCAGTCCCCTAATCATCTTTGTGCTCTTCTCTGCACTCTTTCTAGAGTCTCAACTTCTTTTTTACTTCGTGGTGACCAAAACTGGATGGAATATTCTAAGTGTGGTCTTACCAAGGCATTATAAAGCAGTACTAACACTTCACGTGATCTTCATTCTCTGCTCTATTAATGCAGCCAAGGACTGCATTGGCTTTTTTGGCAGCTGCAGCACACTGTTGGCTCATATTTAAGTGATTGTCCACTTGGTGTCTAAGGTCCCTTTCACAATTACTACTACTGTGTTTTCCCCAAAATAAGACCCAAATGGAAAATAAAGCCTAACATGCTTTTTCAGGACACTCATAGTATAAGTCCCACCCCAAAATAAGCCCCAGTTAAGATCATCAGTCAGATGGACGCATTTAGTACCGTATTTCACCCAAAATAAGACCTAGCCAGAAAATAAGCCCTAATGGGTCTTTTGGAGCAAAAATTAATATAAGACCTGGTCTTATTTTGGGGGAAACACGGTATTGAGCAGGGTACCACCTATACTATACCTGTGTATTTGGTTTTTCTTGCCTAAATGTGGCTAGACTTATACTTATTTCACATGTTGAAAACTTAATCTTTCTAAATAGATTAAGGTGGAAATCTTTCTAAAATGATTCTACACATGCATTTTCCTGGCACTAGTTGCTCAAACATTTGCTCCAGCGCAGCACCCTTTTCACACGTGCTTGTTCTTTTCTCTCGACAAATCAATTATTTCATGTGGCTAAGATGGTAACAATAAAGCTAATTTAAGAAATCTCAAGGGATGTCTGCCATGTCTCTGTTTAACTAGCATTCAATAACTTGTACCTTAAAAGAAAACATGGAACTCTCCAGCTTCCTGACACAGATTTAGCATACATGTTGAATTCTCATAAAAGACTGACTTCAGTTGTGAAAAAGCTTGTCATCCATCAAAAAATCTTGAGCTTGAAAAATGGTATAAGCAGGCTTGTTGTTTTTTTTCCAGCTGTTGCTGTTATCCAGCCAGGTGGGAGTTTATGACATTTGCAGAATTTTGCATATCTGAGGTGCTACAAACCACTGATTTTTTTTTTTCTAGCTTTTTTTTTCTTTACAAGCTGCTTGGAAGTCTGTGAACAGAGCCTATGTAATGCTGCAGCTGATATTCTTGAAAATAGGAGATACTGTAATTTTGATGTCACAGAATCACACAGTTTGAAGAAAGTTTAAATCAGCGGTCCTTAACCTTTATGGCTTGGGCACTTGGTGGGGAGAGGAGAGGAGAACTGGCCCATGAAGCAGTAGGCCAGCATGTGCATGCATGTGCGTGCCTCTCTACTGCTCATGCGAATCAAGACGCTCATGCAACTGTGCCCACCATTCACGCAACTCAAGCTGTGCATATGAGCACTGGCCCACTGCTCACATAAGTTAAGCTGTGTGCATGTGCTGTCCTTCTGCTTGTGTGAGTCGAACTGAGTGAGTCGAACTGAGTGCTGCTTGTGTGAGTCGCACAGGTGTGGGACCTGTGCAGCCCACTTCCAAACCGGCCACAGCCCGGTAGTGGGACCTGGCCCCTGGTCTAAATGGTATTTAGTACATGGTTAGACAACCATGTGGGCCAGTTATGAGATTATGATGTGAGCAGATGTGTCCAAACACAAAACAGGTAGAAGACAACTTTGGTGGTTAGTAGTTTAGTTAGTTAGTTTTTTGTCACCTATTTCAAGGAGTTCTTTCTTAATTATGATTAAGGAATTAGGAATTAATTTTTCCTTTTCTTTAAACAAAATGTTTAATTTAATCTGTCATCCATTCAAACGGTTTCAAGCTTTCTTGCAACCCAACTATACTTTAATTTAATTCTTTAATTCAAGATTTTATGGTTGTTCATCCTGTGTGGTAGAAAACAGACTATAGTGAAGTTATTGAAATCAATGGCAGCAATGAAGGAAATAAATTAAATTCCATTCATTTCAATGGGATTTAGCCTTGGTACTACCCATCAATTGTGGAAAAATATATTTAGAAAGATAGTATAGAAACATATTAAATATGTAAATTTAAGCAAATTCTAGTGCTGGATAGGGAAATCTGTCTGCATGTTTTCCTATCAGTTTTCATTCAGTTTGATGAAAGAGAATACTATCAGAGTCTTTTAAAGGACAATTTCAGAGAAATTCTTACGGGGTGTATATAATATTATTGTATGGATTTATTTACTACATAAGGTAGCCAAGGGGTTATCTGAATGGCCTGTCTCACACTGTTCGATTGTTTCTCAAATGATCTGCTGCTTTCCTGGTTCCCTGCTCTCCAGTTAAGTACCAAGTAAGCATATAATGGATAAGTTCCTTCTATTGGCATTTTTTTTATAGTAGTGGTCCTACTGTTACCGGAAATGGGAAATCCTGCCTTTAAGAAAATTCTTGCTCCCCTGGAGAATACAGAGAGCTCCAAAGCTCTCTTTTGCACAGCTTTCTCATAAAATACCATTCATGTTTTGAGACATAAAGTGTATTGTTTTATTGATGTCTTGAAATGAGTTCCTTGTTTATGCACTCTACAAGTATCAACCAGCTTTCTTGTGTCCCAATCCCATCCCTTACCCTCACCCTTACCCTTTGGGACTGGTACATTTCCAAACTGTTGGTTTGGTTACTCATCAAAATAACTATTTTCTAAGGCTGCTTAAGCAGCCTGTATTACTTTTAATTATATGAATCTTGAGGAGGGGACTAAGATGGGGCAGAGAACCTGGTAAGTGCCAATAATGCTGTTTAAGAGTTATAGAATGCCACCAGACATATTTGTGTCCTATGCTGAATCAAATCCAACCCCTGCTAATTTAGAAAAACCCCCTTCCCTTCCCTTCCCCTCCCCTCCCTTACTTTAAGCTCCCTTCCCTTCCCTTTCCTCACCACTGATAACTGATATCCAAACCAAATCTAATATCATTTTATCTCTTCTTCTCAATTATTGGATGCCATAGTCTACTGTTTATGACTTCACTGCTCATCATACAGAAAATTAAGTTGTCACAATGGATTAAGAAGTCGTCCAATGAATTCAGTGTGCAGAGACAGATGTTATTTACACGAGCTGCTTGGTATTCTGAGCAGATGTAAATCAGTAGCACATACAGAAATTATTAAAGTATCTGGATCGTGATGAAGTGTATCTTTCTTGATTTATGAAGCATATGCAAAATGTATTTAGCAATATTAGACATGGAAAGAATGGAACATTTTTTTCTAAACTAATGTGTTCAATAATGTAGGGGTCACAATTGCCACAGCTAGATGTCAAAGACTGAATGTAGGCAAGTGCAAATAAAAGCCATTCCATAGATCTGAAGTGCTTTATTTTTCTTTAATTCATATAGCTTTCCCATACAAATACGAATGAGAATAGTTCACCAACTCCTCTCCATGTAAGGTTTTTTTCTTACTTGAGAGGAAAGTGAAAGACAATGTGTAAGCTATTAAGCCTAGAGTATATACAAAACATTCTTATTAAATGGAAATAGTTAAGTCCCAGGAACACACATGGGCAAAATTATTATTGAATTTGAATACATGAATTTTTATGCCATGATTCCCATTAGTCTCATGATAGCTTGCAGCAACCCAAAAAACACAAAATAAAATACATAATATATAAATCCCAAATCACAACAATAATACCAAGAAACAGTGAAATAAAAATACATTACAATAATAACAAAATGATAAGAATCATAGACAGTGGCAAGTGACAATTCTTAAAACATTTCTCTAGAACAGTGGTTCTCAATCTGTGGGTTGCGACCCCATTTGGGGTCGAACGACCATTTCACGGGGGTCGCCAAACAACGCAGTCCGCCATTTTTTCCCCTTTTCCTTAGCTGTGCTACTCCCTTTTATTCTATTGGCTTTTGAAAGCCAATAGAATAGACTCTCTTGAATAGAGTCTAATTCTATTGGCTTTCAAAAGCCAATAGGAATTGTCCAGGCTGTCTCTGCCCTGCTGAGCCCGCCAAAAGCCCCATTCTGCAAACGGTGCTGCAAGTTGTCTGCAGCGAAGGAGAGCTATCTGGAAGCTTCCACCCCTCCCTGCTGAGCAACTACTAAAAATGTAAGTAAAAGAGGGCCAGGGGTGGGAGGTGGGAGGCCGGCGGGTGCAAGGAGGGCTGCTGGTGCATGTGGGGCCCAGCGGGTGCCTTACCTCCCTTGGGCTGGGCCAGCTGGTGGCCCAGCCGGTGGTCGGCCTGCTCCATCTCTGCCGCTTGCCAGCTACGCCTCAGCCGGCACAGGGGGCAGCACCACGCATGCGCGGTGCTCCCGGGCAGGGAACGTCCTCGACTTATGACTGGTTGGGTAGTCCTTGACTTACAACCGGTTGGGTAGTCCTCGACTTATGACCGGTTGGGGGGTCACGGCATTAAAAAGGTTGAGAACCACTGCTCTAGAAACAGTTGTTTTTCACAATTTTGTGAGGGCCATTAACAAAGGGCAGTCTAATTTCAAGAAGGAGGCCATTCGAAAGTACAGGCACCATACTGGAGAACATAAATTTGTAGCTTTAGTCCTGTTTGCCTTATGGGGCAACAGAAACAACTTTTCTTGCCAGTTTCTCCTTGAATGGGCCAACTTTGAATGGAATCAAAAATATCTTGGTGGGAAAATGCTAAAATATGTAACTAAATCCTAAGATCCACTAATTAAATTAAATAAAAATTAGACGAAATGCCATTGGAATCATCCTTAGTTTTTCTTCCTAGTCCATTCTTTTTTTTTTAATTGAAAATTTTTACAGTTTTACAATAAAATACTCCCCCCTCCCACCCCCCCATCACCCTCCCCCCTCCTTCCCAGAGCTGAATACAGGGTTAAAAAAACAAGAAAAAACATACATCTTAAATAAACATCAAACAATTATAAATACATTCAAAAACAAAATTTTAAATACTTTAACTCCAATACATAAAAATTACCCTTAAGCATGAATTATTCAAAAGCTAAATAAAACTTTCTAATCTCATATTTATTCTGTATAAAATTCACCCATCTTTTCCACACCAAAATATATTTCTCTTGCGATTGGTCTTTCAGATAAGCCGAAATTTTTGTCATTTCAGATAAATAAGAAACTTTAAAAAACCATTCTTCTAAAGTAGGCAAAGAATCCTTCTTCCAATATTGCCCTATCAGCAACCTTGCCGCTGTAATTAAATTCAACATTAAAATAATTTCTTTATTGTTACAATCAACAATAATACCTAACAGAAACAATTGTGGTGTAAATTTTATCCTTCTGTTAAAAACTTTCTGAATATTCCACCAAATCTTAATCCAAAAAGCCTTTATATTTTTACATGACCACCAGATATGATAGTACGTTGCATCCAAACAACCATTCCTAGTCCATTCTTGAAGTATATCTTCAGTCTCCATTCATATGCCAAATGTGGCCATTGATCCTAATTTCTGACAATAATGTTCCAATTTGTATCTTGAAAAATCTATGAGAAGCTCTTATGCCAGTCTAGAGAAAAGAAAGACTAGGGGTGACATGATAGTAGTACTCCAGTATTTGAGGGACTGCCATAAAGAAGAGGGGGTCAACTTATTTTCCAAAACACCAAAAGGCAAGATAAGAAACAATAAATAGAAACTAATCAGGGAAAGAAGCAACCTGGAATTAAGGAGAAATTTCCTAACAGTGAGGACAATTAACCAGTGGAACAGCTTGCCTTCAAAAGTTGTAGATGCTTCATCCCTGGAGGTTTTTAAGAAAAAACCAGACAACCATCTATCTGAAATGGTATACGGTTTCCTGCTTGAGCAGGGGGTTGGACTACAAGACCTCCAATGTCCCTTCCAGCTCGATTCTGATTGATTCTAGATTTCTTGATAGTATGGAGCATGGGTGTCAAACTTGCTGCGTCATGTGTTGCGATGTATTGCAACTTTTTTTGCATTGTCGGAGCTGGGGTGGGTGTGGCCTCTGCATGATGTACCCGGCCCACGGGTTGGCAGTTTAACACCCCTGGTACAGAGGATTGCGAGATATGTTATATGGAATGTTCTCAATTCCTGTGCAGTACTAGTCCATAGTTGGACTTCACCTCCTGAATGCTCCTTAAATGTTAAAACTCATCCTCTGATCGATTACAAAACCTTGCTAGAGTTGAACAAGTGAATCTTCAGGAAGCTTGCCCACCAGTCTTGAGTTTCTGATGAAGGGATCCATAATGAGTTTCTATAGAATTGGAAAGATCCCAGAAACCAAGTGTGTGACCTAGAAAGAGTACAGAGAAGAGTAACAAAGATGATCAGGGGTCTGGAGGTTAAAGCATATAAGGAACGGCTGCTGGAACTGGGTATGGCTAGTTTAATGAAGAGAAAGACGAGGGGGTACATGATAGCAGTGTTCCAATATTCAGGGGCTACCACAAAGAAGAGGGAGTCAAGCTATTTTCAAAAGCCCCTGAAGGCAGGACAAGAAGCAATGGGTGGAAACTAAACAAGGAGAGAAGCAACCTAGAATTAAGGAGAAACTTCCTGACCGTTAGAACAATTAACCAGTGGAACAACCTGCCTCCAGAAGTGGTGAATGCTCCAACACTGGAAGTTTTTAAGAAGAGACTGGACAGCCATTTGTCCGAAATGGTATAGGGTTTCCTGCCTGAGCAGGAGGTTGGACTAGATGACCTCCAAGGCCCCTTCCAACTTTACTACTATTACTATTACCTAAGATGATATTTCTCCAATGAGAATCTTACTCCATCAACATTTGTAGGCTTTTATTTAGTACAATCAGCTCATATAAAATAATTAGACTGGAAAATTGGGGGGAGATTCAGAAAAATTTCTACTGAGATCTGGTTCTCTACTGAGATAGTCATCCCCAAAGGATTAGAAAGTAATCTAAGTAGGTCGTCAGAATGTGCCTGTCTCAATATGTTATCATTTTGTGCATCATAAATTTCTCAGAAATGCTTACTCCGTTACTGATATACGCTATAATATCGTGGGGGATAATATGCATTAGCAATGAGAAAATGAGCAGATGGACAATTCAGGAATGTTTCACAGAATCCACCTGCAGTTTAAAAAACCAACACAACAAAAGAAAAGGCTGCTTCATTTTTTTACTGGGGCCAAAGGAATACATCTGTCTTATAGTTTCTTTCCACATCATTTTAGTCTCTTGAGTCGAAAGATCATTTCTTCCCATGCTAGATTAGTGATGAACTAGAACAAGGATATAAAGTCAAACTGTCCTCAGATTGTTTTCTAATAGCATGCTAAACCTAATTGTATTCACTGGAAAGCAAAAGCTTGTTCAGAAGGCCGCAATCAGCACTTTTAATAAACTGATCTAGCCCAAGAGCCCTCCCACTTGGTAGAATTTGAGAAGGAGAGAGAGAGAGAACATGCAATGCAGAACTGCTAGTAAGAAATGGTTGGTTCCCTAAAGAGGAAAGAATTGGAACATTTCAATTCAGCTCTTATCATATACAGATATTTAAACAGATTTGGTGAAATTGTTCTTTGGGCTCTCGGGCTAAATACACTGTTGAACAAGTATAGTGAGCATTTCTTTTGTATTATTTCCTGTTCTCAAACTACAGCTGGGCACTGAATTTATCTGGAACCCAAACTCTGAACAGATGCAACATGCCTCATGCCAAGGACCTGGTTTCAACAAGGCTGAACTTCTATAAAGAGACCAAATACTGTTTGGAAAGTATAACTGAATGCTTTGATATTTTGACAGCTGATAGCCATTGGACAGATATTTTGACAGCTGATAGCCATTATTATTTATTAGTAGGAGAACACTCTTTCTTTCTTTCTTTCTTTCTTTCTTTCTTTCTTTCTTTCTTTCTTTCTTTCTTTCTTTCTTTCTTTTTCTTCCTTCCTTCCTTCCTTCCTTCCTTCCTTCTTTTTTTTTAGTGAAAATTCATGTAATAGAATGTTAAACCAATTGTGGTTGACATATTCAGCCATGCATGCATTGATATACATATCTACTGATATGGTTTCTATAGGTAGCCTTTTAGATTTTAGACAAGTTCTGAAAAGAGACCAAATCCTTTTTTGGAAAGTGTAATTGAACACTTTGATGGTTTAATGTGCTGTGGAAAGGCAAATGATGAGGATTTCCACATGAGGACCTTAGGCAGTCTGAAAGCAGTTCTGTAGCATGGTAATTCCACATGGACTGTGTTGGAAAAATGATTATTTTGAGCTCAGTTGCAGCGCAGGAGCCCTAGTGGTGCGGTGGTTAGAATGTAATATTGCAAGTTAACTCTGCCCACAGCCATTCTTCTGAGATCAATAAAATGAGGACCCAGGTTGTTGGGGAAAACATGTTGACACTGTAAACTGCTCACTATAAAGCACTAAGGGGTCATAGATAAGTCTAAGTGCTATTATTATTACTAAAACCCTTAAGTAACAGAGAAATGATATCTGTCACAAACCATATGTGGATCACTGTTGAGCCTACTCCCTTACATGCTGTTGGAAAAATAAATGCAAGCATGCAATAATACTCCTGCAAGCGAAATTTAACCCCAGGGGATAGTTTTTCTCTTGAGACCAGGAGAAACATTCTTTAAATTGGATAAAAGAAGTCAGCCTAATCAACAATGAAGAAGTAAACAATAGCCAGGAGTCAAGTCTGTCCAGGATCTGGACAGACTTGAACACTGGGCACTAACTAACAAAATGAAATTCAATGGTGAAAAAAGCAAGGTTCTACATTTAGGCAAGAAAAACCAAATGCACAAGTAAAGCATAGGTGGCCCCATGCTCAATAGTAGTAACTGTGAGAGGGACCTCGGAGTCCTAGTAGACAATCACCTAAATATGAGCCAGCAGTGTGCTGCAGCTGCCAAAAAGGCCAACACAGTGCTAGGCTGCATTAACAGAGGGATAGAATCAAGATCACGTGAAGTATTAATACCACTCTTCAATGCCTTGGTAAGGCCACACTTGGAATACTGCATCCAGTTTTGGTCACCACGATGTAAAAAAGATGTTGAGACTCTAGAAAGAGTACAGAGAAGAGCAACAAAGATGATTAGGGGACTGGAGGCTAAAACATATAAGGAACGGTTGCTGGAATTGGGTATGTCTAGTTTAATGAAGAGAAGGACAAGGGGGGACATGATAGCAGTATTCCAATATCTCAGGGGCTGCCATAAAGAAGAGGGAATCAAGCTATTTTCCAAAGCACCTGAAGGCAGGACAAGAAGCAACGGGTGGAAACTAATCAAGGAGAGAAGCAACCTAGAACTAAGGAGAAACTTCCTGACAGTGAGAACAATTAATCAGTGGAACAGCCTGCCTCCAGAAGCAGTAAATGCTCCAACACTGGAAGTTTTTAAGAAGAGACTGGACAGCCATTTGTCCGAAATGGTGTAGGGTTTCCTGCCTGAGCAGGGGGTTGGACTAGATGACCTCCAAGGTCCCTTCCAACTTTACTACTATTACTATTACTAAAGCCCAATCAAGGAACTGCCAAACAAGCTAACAGTAAACAGTCTAACCAAAGAACCTCTAAGATCACCCCCACCAAAATCGACAAGGCAAAATTGAGAACATACCCAATTCCTTTATTAGCACTGATGATGTTACCTAGTTTGGTAATGAAATGTCTGCAAGAAAACAACCAAGCTCAGAGAGCACCAACGGCCCCTCAGCCTAATCTTTTTGGTTTTTTGAAAGGCTTAATGAAGTGGAGAATAAATTGAAACTCTTTGTTGCATATACCCTACAACTATTTCCATGATCCCTATATGGCCAATAAATATTTGCAGAATGTGAATCTCCAAGGTAGGGTGCCCAACGAGAACATCTCCTCCGATTTTTTGCTTTGAAAAGAAAAAAATCAGTAGCCAGACAAGATTCAGCCATGTGCCAATGAATCTCAATATTTGTTGTGCTACTGAGCTTTGGTATGTTTATTTATTTCCTTGATTGATATCTCACTTTTCTCCTCCACTTGCTCAGAGGAGGTGAAAATCCATAACATGTAGAATGCAAATATATATATATATATATATATATATATATATATATATATTCAGAGACATAAATTTAAACCAATGTAAACTTTGTTTAACAATGAAAAGCTTGGCAAAAGAGATGCATCTAGTTTAGTTTACTTAAGAGACATCATGGAGCAACCTAGTTTCCAGATCAATAGGAAGCCCAATGCATTTTTTGTTATTTTATGCTAGCTTTCTAAATATTTTAGCGCTATCCAATTATCCTCCATTTAGGCTGCAAAAATCAAGCACAATGCATCCACCAGCACTTTCATCCTTGTCTTCTTCAGCATGTTATAAAATACAGCCATAAATCTCAAACAAAAACAAATCATTCATGAGACAAACTAGCACATACAATCTACAGAAGAATTTGCAGATGTTGGATATTATAATCTTTCCTCTAAGCTTAAGCACCACCACCCCAGTTTCTACCTTGGAATCTTTTTTTGAACATGTTTTGCAATACCATTCTGAATCTCTTGCAGCTGTTTATCGCCCTTGATTGTAATCTGCTGAGCTGAGCACAAGACTCCATATGAAATCTTAACAGGGGTGTAAATCTCCACTGAGATGAGATGGAAAGAAGTTCGAAGTTAGAATAAGCAAAGTTATCAAGGTAGTTACAAAAGCAGGAAGAAAAAAACCCACTGCCATGTACTCTTGATCCTGACCTTGCATTTATTTATTTAAAACTATTTATATATCACCTTTACAAACTACCCAGTGCTCTCAAGACAATTTGTTAAGATGGACAAACAACCCAAAATCCATAGCCTGCAAAATGCCAATATTTCAATTGTTGGAGGTAATAGGGAACAGGATGAAAAGAAGAACTTACTATAAGGCCAAACAAAAGAAACTCAATAGTGTTAAAAAAAAAAGGAAGCATGTTTCTCTATTTATTGATTTTTAATGAGATTTTGACATTATTGCACTTTTACCCCTTTCACTTTTGGCTTTCTTCCCTGTTCAGCATTGAGCTTGGACTTTATTTTTATTTTCTCACCCCACAACTAAGATTGCAGGTATATCAACTGAATTGATTCTGTTTTTATAATAAACTTGAGTTATCTTTTTTTCCCCACTCCAAGATTGATTTCATTGTTCAGAGGTGCAGCACAGAAAATGGGAAAATTATGTACCATACAGGGGATAAAATAATCGGTAATATATGCCTACATAGGGACACAGATTATTTATTGTATATTTATTATTGGAAAATGAATGCCTATCTTTTTATGTTAGCTGTGATAGGTAGATTTTGAGGGGTTTAGATGGGCACATTTGTCTAGCACTAGAACAATTGCCACAATTACTTGTTTGCTTAGGTCCTTCATCTGTGCCATTCCAACAGTCATTGGGAACAAAAATTGGTTTCCTGCTGAATGCAGATTTCAGTTAAATATTTGGGGCTTTTTCATCTGAATTTGATGATGGTAAACTCAAAACTCAGGAAAAAAGATTATTTACCTCTCATACCTCACAACAATGAATTAGACAGGGATATACAACTGTTCAAAGTTACAATGCCATTTTTCTTTTTTAACTACATATCCATGAAAAATCTACAAACTACCAGAGAGTAGTTTTGACAGTCTAAGATTGCTAGTTCATTTTGTTTGTGCATGCATGTTATCCATGATACACCACAGGGTGTGAACTAGCTTTGCACCAGCTAGTTGGGGGGCATGACAGGTCATCTGCTGCTTTTTTCTGCCAACCTCACCTCACATCCAGGCAGGTCCAGCCCTTCCTCAAGGAATGCTGCTAGCTTTTCCCACCAGAATGGTACCTATTTATCTACTTGCATTTTTACATGCTTTCAAACTGCTGGTAGGCATGAGCTAATGATAAATGACAGGAGCTCAATCCTCTACACAGTGTCATGGGCTCTAACTGCTGGAGTGCTGACCATCTCTGGCCAGAAATCCAGCATCACTAAGCCACTGCGCCACTGCACCCTCATAATGCCACTGATAAAGTGACTTATGAATGGTCCTCACACTTATGACTGTTGCAGCAAAAGAGTTGTATCTAGTCACATGGTCAAAATTGGAGGTTTGGGCAACTGACATATATTTATAATGGTTGCAAAGTCCCTTACTGATTTCAGACAAGCAAAATCAATGGGGGAAAGCTACATTCACTTAAGAACTATGTGATTTGCTCAACAGCTGATGTGATTCACTTAACAAGTGTGCAAAAAGGTTGTAAATCTACTTAAAAACTGCTTTGCTTAGCAACAGAAATTCTGGCCCCAGTTGTGCTTGTAAGTTGTGTGAGATACACAATAAATGTACATGTTGTAATTTTTCATTTCTGGTTAAAGAATAGGCATGTAGAGGCACTTAGCTAAGGTACTTTTAGAAAAGGAGATATAGTAAGCTGGAGGAACAGAGAGGGACTATATACACTGACTCAAAGCATACTTTTAGAATAGTGCACAGTATTGTAGAATAGCATATTGTTTATGAATGACATATTATTCAATTTATATAAGGTTTATTCTTTATTCATACTACCTAAAGTTAGTATTTTAAAGTATAACTATGAACCAAAGAACAGCTGTGTTTAACCGAAGCATGAACACTGTAGCTTCTAGGTGAAAAGAAGGCATTCTTATAAACAAGGGAAAACACAAATCATTTGTAATTGTTGCAATTATCCATATATGCCATTTAGGTAGACAGGCTCATCTTATAGATAAGCTACATCCTGAGTTAGCAGGATGTCACAAAACATGCCACAAACAAAGAAGGGGAGATAAGACAGGAACAAAAGAGGCTTTTGATCTAATAATTGGAAGGTCTGTTTGCTAGGTGGTCAGAAAGCATGTGATTAATCCAGATCTATCAACTGTAAAGGAAGGAGATGGCATAATTCTATGAGGCAGGGTATAAAAGTTTATGCTGAAATTATTCAAGTGTGGCCTTTTACTTACAAGTAGAAGGGTTCACCATCCTTTGCAAATGCTTCAATAAATTCTTCCAACATCCTTGGAGTTGAATCTTTATTCCTCACAGTTGTTGACTACTTGTACATGATTCACTAAAGATCTATCTGCTATGTCTCTCTGCATGTCCTCATTGTTAATTTATTCAGAGATAGGAGACCTGGAATGTAAAGTTTCCAACATATTTAATATGTATTATGTGACACTAAGGTGCTGAAGAACCATCCTCCCCAAGGCCTCTGATGTTTGGGAGTCAGCCATACTCTAGTTCTGTCCTTCAGAGAAGTAAGGAAGAAATGCATGAGCTTAATTTAAAATCCAGGATGGAAAAGATTTCAGAGAGAGGAATGGAAATTGCTTTAATAAATAAGATTATGGAAAATTCAGACTGAGAATCTAAAAAGTATTGTCCACTCTGACTGGGAAAATTTTTTCCACAATCTCAAGATCTGTTCCTTTATTGTCTTCTACCTTTATTTTTTCATTGATTTTTCAGAATTTGAACCATATCTGCTTCAGGCAAAGCACATGGGGTCCACCACATTACAGTCCATTTGCCATTTTTCTGAGAATGGAAGGGTTTGCCTTCTTGATCTTTGACTCAGACAACAGTTAGAAGAAATTCTATTCACAATAATACTTGCATGGCTCTCCGCCTCTGTGATCTAGTTACATGGGTGAACTTTAGAGCTACAGGGGCAATACAAATATATGCACCAACATGAATGCAATTTTAATGCTTCTACTTATAGTCAGTACATATGGGCATTGGAAGATCTCCAGTACAATTGCAAGACTGCTTTGTTTACAAACGTAAGTCTGTGGTACAAATAAAATACGAACACCAGGAGAGTATAAATATAAAAATATTTCAATTTCAATTTCAACGCAAGACTACGCGGGCCCTCATTAATGACCAACATAGGCGAGTCGGAGCGTTGAAACAATGGGTCCAAGATTGCCAAAGGCAATGTGAGGCCATGTTATCGAGACATCACCTCCAAGAATTGATTCACCATACTGAGACGGTGGAGAAGAAAACGAGACAAGAAACAGCAACACGTCTCAGTCACAAGATGAACGCATTACGTAAGTTAAAATATAGTAACAGCTATATGGGTGGACTGGTCTGTAACCTCTCTTCTAAAATACTTACCCATTCACAACTCACCTTGCTGCAGCGTGATATAGGCCATAACCTGATGGACGCTAGTGCTTTAGATTTCATAGCGGCCCTAGAGCCAGCTATGTATAACATAGGGGGGGATGAAGATACTAAGAGTTCGATAAGGCAACAGGTCACTGGGCTGCTTACAAGCCATAGATACCATCACGTGCTATCTAGGGATGAAACCCAAGCCCTTCGGCAACTTAAAAGAGATGATAGCATTGTTATACTCCCAGCAGATAAAGGGAGGATGACCGTTGTCATGGACAAGACGCTGTATACTACCAAGGCGCTCAAACTCCTCAATGATAGAACAGCCTATAGGATAGTTGAGAAGGATCCCTCAGTTACCCTTAGGAATAAAATCAACAAACTGCTTAATAATCTTAAACGCAGTAAGAAAATCAGAGATGATACCCTAAAGAAGATACGCCCCCGTGACACGGCGCTCGCTAGATTTTACGGGCTCCCAAAAATCCACAAGGAAGGCACCCCACTTCGCCCTATCGTGTCATTTATAGGTGCCCCTACATCGGGATTAGCGAAGTGGCTTAGCACTCGTCTGGGCCACCTTGTGGAAGGCAGCCCCACAACGGTCAATTCTGCAGAAGAATTCCTCAATAGAATTAAGACCCTTAGGGTGGAGGATGATGAGAGGATGGTATCGTTTGACGTTACCTCCCTCTTCACATCCATCCCCCAGGACTTAGCTATTTCAGCCCTGGGAGAGCGCTTGAGGAATACAGAAGGGAGCCACCACCAGGACTCCCTTCAGACAGATGACCTCCTGCGATTAGTGGAAATATGTCTTACCACCTATTTCACCTTCCAGGGTACCATCTTTGAACAAGTTAAAGGGACACCCATGGGCTCCCCCATTTCTAGCACTATAGCGGAAATAGTACTCCAACAGCTAGAACACAGGGCTATGGCATTATACCAACCCAAATTTTGGGTTCGGTACGTGGATGACACATTTGCGATTGTTAAAAAAACAACATGTAGCTACCTTTATGAGAGTACTAAACTCGATCTGCTCCGACATCCAGTTTACAGTGGAGGAAGAAAAACAAGGTCACTTAGCCTTCCTGGACGTGTCAATATACCGCCAGTTGGATGGGTCGTTACTTACAGGGGTGTTTCGTAAACCCACCCACACGGACAGAATACTCCACTATAGGAGCAACCACCCCGTATCTCATAAAGCTAGCTGCATTAAAGCATTGTTTAAGCGCGTGGACTCCCACTGCAGCACTGAGGAGTTTAAGAAGAAAGAAAGGCAATACCTTTTCCGGATTTGTCAACGTAATGGGTATCCTTTGAGGTTTATCAGACAGTACGGTCTTACACCCCAGTCCTGGAACAACCAAAAGAGAGAGGAACCATTATTACAAAGAATGCGTGTTTCCTTACCATATATTAATAACGTCTCGGAAGCAACAGCCAGACTGCTGGCCCCCCATGGAATAGAAGTGGCCCACAGACCCAATCAGACATTACGGTCCAAAGTCGTTCGCCCCAAGGACCCACTCCCTGCCATGGATAGATCAGCAGTAATTTATAAAATCAATTGCAAGAACTGCGATGGCAATTATGTGAGTGAAACAGCTAAGCGTTTAAGATCTCGCTTGCATGAACATCAGTTAGCTATAAGAAGGGGCGAGCAGCATTCTCAATTGTGGATGCATATGACACAACATGGCCATCAGTTTGACTTTGTGAATGTTCACGTTATGTCTGAGGATGCCACTAAGGGAGGCCGGCTATTGAAAGAGGCATGGTATTCCAACAAAGATGCGGTTAATCGTCACATTGACTTACATCCAGCGCAACAAGCATTGAGGAAATGGGATTTTAAACACCATGCCAATCATTATAAGTGGTCCGAACAATGCTTGTACAGCTGTAAACGTGACGAGATACCTGGCCCCCATCCTGAACAGATAGATGGAGCTTTGGCCAACCCTCTACACTCCAGGGGCACCCCTGTTTCGCCCGATTAACACCAATACCACTCTAATGAACGTCTGAGAAGGCTACCACTGTCAAACACACGTAATCATCCACCGATGGAAGATCTCCCCCTTCCCCAATATCACCACGACAGACCCCCACCCCCAGAACTTAACAACAACTGTGGAGAGTGTGGAAGATCCAGCATGAGGAGTCTGCAGCCTGACGCTGTGGGTAGGGGGGAGAAGAAGAACGAAAGCACAGCTCGATTGCCTAGGCATACGGTGAAAGGGAGAGACACGGAGTTCTGCCTGGACTCCCTGCAGACAAGGAATACCCCCACCAACAATACAGCCCCCCCTTGGGACGAACATTTTGAAGTCCCTCCAAAGACAAGCACAGGAGAGGAGAGTGAGAACGCGGGGAATCAGAATGCAGAGATCTGGAGACCTGGTGTCCGCCTGAATACCGTCCCTATCAGCAATGGGGATGAGCATGTGATAGGGAGGAGGGGGGATTATGAATTGAGAGACGGAGTAAGCACCCGATCATGCAGCAAACAAATGGAATGGTGGAGAACTGTCGACACGAAGATTGCCAGGATGGAGGAGGAGGGCATAGACCCCCAAATATGCAACACCCGTATGAAAGTTACTCATGACAGTGGAGGAGTGAGAAGAAAGGGTGTGGAGCAGGGATTGAGAAAGGCGTGTGGGGGGGGAGCGTCTGTGAGCCCAGGGAAGCTTGTAACACTGATAGAGGAGAAACAGATGCCCCCAGGGTGGAAAATGAAAACAAAAAGGGGAGGAGGGTCAGTACTATGGAAGGAAATAAGGATAAAGGGGTGGTGGAGGAGATGAATGCCAGTAATGAGATAGTGGAAGGAATGATCCGGAAGAACCATAGAAGGAAGCGTAAGGAGAGTAATAAAGAAACATCTGGAACACTAATTAACCGGCCGGGACCAGTGACACGGTCCATGAGCCAGCTGCAGATGCTGGCAAAACCCATTTAAGTCATCATTGTTTACTGGCTCCTTAGCCCTGATGATGTTTGGAGTTTCCAAACGAAAGCTTGGCAGCTTTTAGTAAAGTATATTTTTATATTTATACTCTCCTGGTGTTCGTATTTTATTTGTACCACAGACATGCCCAGGAGTCGTATTTTTATGCAAATTTTCCAAACGTAAGTCTTTATTTATTGACTCTTCTTCTTGTGCCATATCTGTTATTGGATGTTGGCGATCATATTTGCGATCCTGTTTTTATCAGCAGCTGCATGAAAAAGTGCTGCTGAGTTTTGTCCAAACCAGTTCCTTAGATTTTGAAGCCATGATGTTCTTCTTCTGCCTGGACCTTGTTTGCCTTCAATCTTTTCCTGGAGGATGAAATGGAGTATGCCGTATTTTTCTGGGTGTCGCATCACATGTGCAAAATATTCCAACTTTTGTTTTTTAATTGTTTTGATGATTTCCCTTGGCTTTCCCTCCTTATCACCTCCTCATTTCTGATCTTGTCAACCCAGCTTATATGTAACAGCCGCCTGTAAAATTTATATGATATGTAAATAATATGAGCAAGTTTTTATTTACATGCTTGGACTATGATTGGTTTATTTAAGAATGTGAGAAAGTCTTCACTAACATGCCTGGGTTTTACTAACAAGCCTGAATTATTTCTGCATATAACCTTCTTATATGTCAGTACCAATTTCTTATATGTCAGTACCAAATTTCGTCCTTGTATTAAAAGAAATTTGAACCGCATTGTGCTTCAGTCCTTTAGTAATTGATTTATTAATCGTTCTGGTGTATCTTTTCCCAGCTACTGTATTCTTTTTTCAAAGATTCCATTTCTTATATATTTATTTATGTATCAAACTTCTTAGCTGCCCATCTTTCTCCCTCTTTTCTTACAAAGAAATGATCCACCTTCCTTGCACAGCAACATGTTATCATTAAAACAAGACTACAGTGAAATGGATTAGTTATTATAGGTAGTCCTCAATTTACAACCACAGTTGGGACTAGAATTTTGGTCACTAAGTGATGTGATTATTAAGTGAGTCATCACATGACCAGACTCAATTTTATGACCATTTTTACTGTGACCGTGAAGCAAATCACATAGTCATTAAGCAAAACATGGGGTCGTTAAGCAAATCTGACTTTCCCAGTTGACTTTGCTTGTTGGAAGACAACTGGGAAGTCACAAATCAGGATCTCATGACCACAAGATATTGCAACTGCCATAAATGCGAGCTGGTTGCTAAGGTCTCAAACTGTGATCAAGAGACACAGGGGTAGCACGACTTGTAACTGTGAGGATGTGACATAAATGACTTTTTTTCCAAAGCTGTCATAACTTTGAATCATTATTAAACAAATGGTCACAAGTCAAGGATTACCTGTACTAGAGCACGGGTAGCAAACAGAAGAGACCTTATTCTATATAGCAAACATTTGGTGCTCATATCACCCAAGACCCTGGTGAAGCGGGCACAGCAGTGCCTGAATTTTCTGTGTCACATGAGAAAAGTACATCTTCCTTCCCCAGTCCTTACCACTTTCTACAGAGGGACGATTGAGAGCATCCTGTCATACAGCATCACAGCCTGGTTTAGAAGAATCACTGCTTCAGACAGGAAAGCGGTGCAGAGAGTGGTGAGGATGGCTGAAAAGATTATTGGCAGTTCCCTCCCTTCCATCCAGGACATGGTATATAAGCGTTGCTTGAGCAGGATCTACAAGATTGTCTGGGATACTACATATCCTCTTCATGACCTGTTTTCCTTGTTACCTTCCGGGAGGAGGCTCCGTGGTATCTGAAGCAGAACATCCAGATTCAGTCACATCCAGATTTGTTCCATACAGTATAAACATTGTGAACTCTAAAGCTTCCTCCTTTCGGTATGTATTCAAGATGGGCAGTGATTAATATTTACATATTGCTTATATGTAAGGGTGTAGGTCTATACATATGTTGTATATAGTATGTTTAAATGTGTGTTACATATGTGCCCACTTTGAGAGCAAGCAAGATCTATCTATCTATCTATCTGTCTGTCTGTCTGTCTGTCTACCTATCTACCTACCTACCTACCTACCTACCTACCTACCTACCTACCTACCTACCTACCTATCTATCTATCTATCTATCTATCTATCTATCTATCTATCTATCTATCTATCTATCTATCTATCTATCTATCTTAGGTGGGCAGTGGATCTGGCTTATGGCCAGGATCATCTTATTTAGACAGCAGTTCCAGGCTTCAGTTCACAAACCTTTTAAGCTAAAGTGCTGGCATTGTAAGCCAGTGCTTTAAACCAAATCCCCTTGCTCTTCTTGTTCCATAAATGACATTTAACCCCCAAATTGAAGAAATTTGTTCATTTAAGGGGATGTCCAGCCAGTGCAGAATTTTTTGAAATTAAAATCTGGAGCTGCACAGATGATATGAAATCTAGATGCTTCTCAACCATCAGCAATAGTATCTTCTTGAGCTTGGAAACTTTTTTTTTTCAGGATGAAAATTTACTAACTTGTATTCAGCAGCTGTGGTGTGTTTCCATAGTAGAACTTCCTTGGTTGACCATTCCAGACTTTTGAAATTCAAATCTGAAAGAGATCAGCTCAGTTACTTGTTTCTGTTTTGTAACTGGCAAACTTGTGTGCATTCATGCAAGCCTTCGCTGTATAATTTAGTGGGTGGGTATTGCCTTTTATATTTTTGCTTTGTACAATATTTTAAATCTGTTTCAAGTTATGCACTTAATGTGTTTTTATTTTACTTTTGTTAATCCCCCTGACAGCTGTACCCACAGCTTGGGTATGAATACAACAGAGCAAAGTAAATAAACAAAGCCAAACAGATTATTAACATATATTTCTCCCAATCAGCAATCCATAGGAATCAAAGCATAGAAATGAACCAATTTCTGCTGTTTTATGTAGCTGGAAACTAAATACAATGAGTAAATTCCCTGCAGGTTCATTCAACTTAGCTGAGTTACACTTTGTTGAGCAATACATACTTGAATTATACTTAGTTGTGTATAGCCCGTAAGAATATTGGTATTGTGCTTTCTGGAGCATTTTAGCTATCATTCTCCTTCTGCAGGATAAAATTGGTAATTTAGGAAGAAAAATAGTGGTCTTTGCCATGTGAAGAAACTTAGTCATGCGGTGATATCAGAAATGCACAGACTAATATATATATAATGGATTACACAATTTCACTGTGGAAAAGATCTTGTCAATATGTTGTGTCTCACATACAAAACTTCAAGCAGTGAACACTGTTTTGAATGTCTGGTTTACTTGTCTACAGTACAAACATTATCTAGTTAAAGGGGGGAGATATGAATCTGTAGGCAAGTCAAGTCCAATGGCGTCAGGAGATTTGTGAATTACTGTCACATCCTAGTTGAGGGAGCTTAATATACTGTATGCAGTGGTGGGATTCAGCTGGTTTGAACCACTTCGGCAGGACCGGTAGCTAATTTTTTGTTGCCCAGGCCCAGAATGGACTTCCGGACGCAGCATCCACATAGAGAACTGGTTGTTCACATATTTGAATCCCATCACTGACTGTATGTATGTGTGTATGTACATATGCTGTACATAAATACATGCACACACTCAGAGAAAAATCATTTTAGCCCTTATCTGTCCACTTGAAGATGAAGGCCTCTTCCTCATGTTCCCAACCAATACAGTCCTGAGCTTTCTTTTGCCAATTGTGCTCACAATACTTGCTGTGGTTCTTTTCATTACCCAAACTAGGTAACCTCATCAGTGCTAGTGACTAGCAGTGATGATGTGAAACATCTGCAAGAAACCAACCAAGCTCAGAGAGCACCAAAGACCCTTCCTTTATGGAACCAATTCATGGTCCGGAATGCCCATTTATAAGTCATTGTATGAACAACATAAATATGGGAACGACAATAGTACAGTCTGCTCTTTTTGTAAAAATACAGAACTACATAATGTGCAGTTTATCTTCAACTGTTCGTTCAGTGACTGTTCAAAATTATGATGGCATTGAATGAAGAGATTTACAACTCCTGCCTGAAGTTCCAACTGCTGCAGTACCCTCATTGGGGCATGTGATCCAAACCCAAGTGCTTGGCAGCATACTACCCTTACAACTACAGGGACAATGTAACTCCCCCCCTCCCACACACACCCTGGGCTGGGAGGTTTGTATGTCTTTGTGGGCCTAGCAGGCTGAAACTTCTGGGTATGATGGGGAAAGGAGAAGGGCCAGGCCTTTTTTGGGGACGGGGAGCGAATCACACCCTGACCTAAGGCAGGTTTCCATGTGCTGGTGGATGCTTGGCCTCCCAAGGCCTTTCCTGTCTCAAAGGCACCCAGTGGTGGGATTCAAATATGTGAACAACCAGTTCTCTGTGTGGATGCCACTTCCAGAAGTCTATTCTGGGCCTGGGCAACAAAAAATTAGCTACCGGTTCTGCCAAACTGGTGCAAACTGGCTGAATCCCACCACTGAAGGCACCCCTATGCAGTCACTTAACAACCTCCATAGTTATTCAACAACTGCGACAGGGAGAGCTGGGAGTGTGATCAATCAGTAATGTGGATGTCCTCCTTAACAACCACAATGACTTAGAAGCCAAAATTCTGGGCTCAATTGTCGTAAGTCTAACTACCTCTAATCATAAAATCAGGTAATGTAAAATGTCAGAGTTACAAGCCAGAATTTTGGAATCGGTGAAGAAAAATAAGTGGAATGTCCTTCTGAGGTAAGTTTGATCCTGATCACTTGATAGACCTGTTTCTATCCTTCTGTTAGAGCTTCTGGGTATGCTCACAAACAGGTGAACTGCACTAATCACATCCATTATAACTTCATAAGTATCTGTCTGCAGCAACTTTTTCCTTTTTTAAAAAAGAAACCCTTTCTTTTTTTCCGCAAATGTGCGAGATAAATACATAAAATAAAGTAAGCAGCTTTTTTCTCCCTCTGCTTCCTGGTTCTGCTGACAGAGACTTTTCCCATTCAGTTTTATAATTAGGTACCAGGCTCTTGTGGAAAGACATAATAGCAGTAGGATACACTGAACTATTTGTAAATATTTATGGAGGACAAGGGATGTTTCCTGTTGATTTTTTTTTATTTTACCCCAATGTACCTATTACATTTCTTCACTAAACTTTTCTCAACTAAACTTAAAAATAATTATCATCCCAAATGCAAATTGCTGGCTTAATGTTAAATCTCCTATAGGTGACAAGCTGGGTGTTAAAATGAGATTAGATAGCTTCATAGTTCAACATCAAATGAGACATCCAGCCATTGAATGACCCAGGTGACCACATTAAGCTACAACATATGTGATGCTATGGGAATATAGGAATTTGTTTGATTAAGTTTAGACATCTCATGTTGTAGAGTCACTCTGCTGTTTTAAACCACTAATGACATGTCAAGCCTAATCTTGTCATTTTCAGCATTTCCAAGCCTGTATACCTCCAAATGTGCAAACTTCTGAACATCCCGTATCCTAAGCAATGACCATTCTGATGAATTTATCCATCTGAATTTAAGACATTTATCATTAAAAAGGAGTAAAGAACATGTAGGCCTGTGGTGGCGAAACTATGGCACGCGTGCCACAGGTGGCATGCAGAGTCCTCTCTGCGGGCATGCATACCTTCACCCCAGTCCTAGGCCTTCAGCTGGGTTTTATAAAACCTTTTTGCTTTAAATCTCCGCCGCTGTGTACAAAAAAAGAGATTCACTCAATCAATCAATTTCAACTTCTCACGGGGAAAAAAAAGATCTTGCAAAGTTGGAATTGACTGATTGAACTTTTTAGTCCCACCCAGTCTGCCATTACCACCGCAGCGATGCCCACCCAATGGGCCACGCCCACCCAATGGGCCACGCCTACCTGACACCTGACGATACATAAGTGGGTTTTGGTTTGCAGTTTGGTCACTCAGCCTCTAAATGGTTCGCCATCACTGATGTAGGCCATAAATTATTTGTGGCAGAATCCTTAAAACTGCATTACTAAACTTAAGTGATAAACCACTAAATAATCTTAGTATAATTTTCTGAGAGGCGCTGTGGCCTAGAGGTGAAAACTCTCGCCTCCCACTCAGAAGGTTGAGAGTTCAATCCTACTGTAGATAGTGGCAGATATTTCTCTATCAGGGTGCAAAGAGAAAATACAGGTAGTCCTGAACTTATAATGACAATTGAGTCCAAAGTTTCTATTATTAAGTGAGACATTTGTTAAATGAGTTTTGCCCCATTTTATGACTTTTCTTGCCATAGTTGTTAAGTGAATCACTGCAGTTGATAAGTTAGTAATCCAGTTGTTAAGTGAAACTGGCTTCCCCATTGACTTTGCTTGTCAGAAAGTCACAAAAGTTGATCACATGACCATTTATGACAGCAATAGTCATAAATATGAACCAGTTGCCAAACATTTGAATTTTGATCACGTAATCATGGGATGCTGCAAAGGTCGTAACAATGAAAAATGGTCATAAGTCACATTTTTCAGTGTCATTGTAACATTAAACAGTCATTAAATGAACTATTGTAAGCCGAGGACTATTTGTATTGCTGCAGACTCCATATAGACATCAGGAAGGGCATCCAGCCAGTAAACACTCAGTTCCATTCAGTGGCTCTGACTCTACTTAGAACAAAAGGGATTAATACCAATAGCAATACCACTTAGACTTATATACTGCTTCACAGAGCTTTCCAGCCCTCTCTAAGCACTCTACAGAGTTAGCCTATTGCCCCCAACAATCTGGGTCCTCATTTTACTGATCTCAGACGGATGGAAGGCTGAGTCAACCTTGAGCCAGTGAGAATTGAACTGCTGAACTGCTGAACTACTGGCAGTAGGCAGGCAACAAAAGTAACCTGCAGTACTGCATTCTAACCACTGAGCTACCACAACTGGATTAAAAGGTTAAAAAAAGGAAAAAAATGTCAATGCAATTTTCTGCCTTTAAAAAAATGCTTAACTAATGTGTACGATAAATCACATCCCTATTTGAGCTTTTAAGTGTGTGTGTGTGTGTGTGTGTGTGTGTGTGTGTGAAATCTAAAAGACCTGGTTGTATTATCACTGATGATGCCTCTCATGATTACTGTGCTCCTTGTGATCCTTAGCTGCTGGGGGGGGGGGAGTTGCAGTCTCTTGCCATAAAAAAAAGTTGCCATAAGCCTTGTAAATGTCAGGTTGAGGTTGAGTTGAGGATCAGTTCATCAGCCTTTTCCAACCTGAATCCTTCCTGAAGCATCAAAGTTGTGTCATGTCATTCCCAGACATAATATCTGAGAATGAGGGGAATCAAAATCCAATTTTTCAGAGGGCATCTAAGTATACTGTATGTGCACTAGGCTGGCAAGTAGCAAGAAAAAAAGTATATATATTTTGCTTCAAGCTTGAAACAAAACAGGACCACTTTTCATAATTTATCAAAATGCCAAGAGTCAGACAGAAGAGAACTTGAAATATTTTTTTTTTACATTCTATTATATTTGAAACAAGCTCTTACGCCTATTATTTTTATTCCAGGACTATACAATTTTGGTGATTCAGTCCATGGTGATTGCTTTAGGCACTTAAAAAAAACAGGGGGGGGGGAAATGACACAAAAGCTTGCTTTTAATTTGTGTAGAAAAAAACCACTGCTTAGCCAGAAAAAGGAAAACAAAAGTAATGTGCTTGTATCTGCCTACCTTTGGTTTCACTGATAGCTACAGGATTTTAAAAGCAAAACACTTCGTGTTTTATTCTGTGCTCAGAACATTCTTGAGACATGAAGGGTTTTGGTTCTGGACTTGGAGCACTCAGTGTGGGTGGTGTGACTTAAAGCATTTCTTGTAAATGTCCTCCAATGTTTAGAATTTTTGCTGTGATGCCGTTTCTACTGCAGTATTTAAAGAAGTTGTTCCGTTTAGAAACTTCATTCCCCTTACTTTTTGGAGCAGGATTTAAATGGCATTATTTTGTAGCAAAATAGAGACACCTGGAGAAGTCAGTAGGTTTGAGGTTGCAGTTTGTACAACTGTAATATGAAATACAAATATATGTTTTTTTGGGGGGAGAGAATCATTAAAGAAAGAATGAAAGCCCCAAAGGGAATAAAAATAGATTCAGCATCCATAGAAATATGATGGATGGGTGGAAACTCAGCAAATTTAAAAGCAGAACAGATGGGACAGTGTGAGTAGAGTCTTGAATGCAGCATCCTGCATATGAATGTTTTCAGGCAAAAACCTCATCAGGTTTGCTATAATTAGAGCGGCACATAAATTGAAGTAAAATAATAAAACCCAGATTGCACATCACACTAAAAGCATGGTTAAATAGCATATACTATACCAATACTAAGCAAAACGAATTGGATGAATAAAATGAGGGAATATTTTCTTCTCCTAAGACACTTTGGCTGTCGACAAACTTCTATAGCTTCAAAGAAGGGGATGATTCAGCATTTTTCTTTCTTTTTGAAGATGGCCAAAGGTATAACTGCCATTGTTATTTTCAACCCCTCTGAAATCTCTGTGGCTGCCCAATATCTAGGGAAAATATAGTGGGAAAAAGTCCCTTTTAATAACTCAGTGTAGGGATTTAATTGTTACTTGAGAGACATGAGAGAAATGATTGCAGACTGGAAAAAAAAACAAGACAAAATAAGATATATTGGCTACTTCCTAGTACACAAGCACCCTATACCAGCTGTGACATTGCATTTTTCTTCTTTTCTGAAAGAAATTTCTAAAGCACAAAGGCATTGAAAAAACGACTTATGACTGTTTTTCACACTTATAGCCATTTCAGCATTCCCATGGTCACATGGCAACTCATTCATATTTATGACGGTTGCAGTGTCCCAGGGTCATCTTTTGCGACCTTCTGACAAGCAAAGTCAAAGAGGAAGACAGATTCACTTAACAACCATGTTGCTACCTTAACAATTGCAGTGATTTGCTTAACAATGGTGGTGAAAAGGTCATAAAATGGGGCAAAACTTACTTAATAACTGTCTTGCTTAGCAACAGAAATGTTGAGCTCAGTTGTGGCTGTAAATCGAGAATTACTTGTATAGATTTTCTATGCAATTTCAATGAATATGAACCAGGCAGCCTCAGATGTGTATCTTAGATGTGTAAGGAACTGACAGTCTTCAAGATGGTGAAATCCTGGCCTTGCCTTCCAATATGCCTTGATATCCCTCAGTTTGAACAGCTTACAAACAGTGAATGCAAATAAGAGAGGGGGGAAAAATCCAAATAGTGGTTCTAAGATAGAGCCACTTACATATTGGAAAGAGTCCATGACTGCATCTGAATTTTCTGTAAAGTAGGGATTTATCTAATTTTTATTACTGTTAGAGAACTAGGAGCCAGAAACATTTGCTGGAATACTGGAAATTGTTTAATGATCTACTGGCAATTTCTGTCCACCTCAGTAAACTGAGATGAAACACATAGTTTTAGCTTCAATATTTTTACCTTCAATTCCAGTATGGAGATAAGAATGACTTGTATTTCAGGACAAATGATGAATTTATAGCAAAATAATGTTTGGGAAGCATTTGAAAGTTTTGCGTGGGACAGTCATATTAATAATTATTCAATTTTGAGATATGTATCTTTTCTTCCATGCTTTTGAAGCATGTGGAAAAATAAATAAATCCTTTAATCGCATTTAGAATCAAAATTGTGAGAATACAAATGTAAAATTTATAGCCAGCATTGTTAAAACAGGGTTGCATTGTGAATATTCATATTGTGGGACATAAATATTCTTAACCTATCACCATTTTTTGTTTTTTTGTTTTTTTGTCCATATTATGGCTGATGTTTAAGTGTTAAAATTAAATTGTCAAAACTGACTAGCAAGGGTTAACTAGACAAAAGGCTAATAGGAAGAAAACTTAAGGTTCCATGTTCTCATTCTCATTGATTGTAGAACGTATTTTCACCTGGTTTGTGAACACACCAAGTTGGAAGATTTCTTCATTGTGGTACATGGTGATGGTAGAGATAGAAATGTATTCCACATGAAAGTGATCTAGAGGTAATGTTGGAGAATATAAAGTTCTAATGTGCAGGACCAGATAAACACAGAAAAAGCCATGGTGGTTAAAATACAGTATTGCAGGCTAACTTTGCCCATAGCCAGGAGTTCGATCCTGACTGGCTTAAGGTTGACTCAGCCTTCCATCCTTTTGAGGTTGGTAAAACGAAGACTCAGATTGTGAGGGGCAACATGCTGACTCTGTAAAGCACTGTGAAGTAGTATATAAGTCTAAGTACTATTGCTATTGCTATAGATCTTAAGTCACAGAAAAATGATATCTGTCACAGATCATATGTGGATTTCTGCTGAGCCTGTCCCTTACATGCTATTGCAGAAATGTCAAACTTGCGGCATCATGTGACATCGCACAACGTATCTGAACTTTTTCCCAATTGATGGCAATGGGGCGGGTGCAGTTTCTTTGTGACACGTCTGGCCCATGGGACGGCAATTTGATACCCCTGGGCTATTGGGAAAATAAATGCAATAAGCTGACTCTGTAAACTGCTTAGAGAGGGCTGTAAAGCACTATGAAGCAGTATATACATCTAAGTGCCATTGTTATTGCTATAGAAAACTGACGGCAGAAAAAAACTTAGTAGACCATTGAGTCTGATCTTTGAGGGGGTTTTGCTTGTTTGTTTTCTTTTTATTTTATGCATATATTATTTTTAAATATTTTTATTTCATGATAGACATGTGTTTATCCCAAGCATGTTTAAACTCAGTTACTGATTATTAACCCCATTACATCTGCTGGAAGTTGGTTCCAAGCTTCCACTACTCTTTCTGTGAAGTTATACTTTCTAATATTACTTTTGAACTTCCCTCCTGTCAGTTTGAGGTTATGTATTCTTGATTTTTGCTTAATAAAAATTACTTAAGATAGCTTTCATAGTTGGTGAGTACTCAGGGTGTGGGGATGTAGGTCAAAGGGCTTACTTATATTTCTTCCATATCTAATTCCTATCAACCATAGCTAATGCATTCCACAATCACTTGAGTAAGAGCATTATTTGTGCTTCAGTTTTGCTTTCCCCCTCTCCCCCACCGGTTTAGGGAATCAGATATATTAACATAAAATTCAGCTCAACTGGTGTTCTGTAGGAATGTACAAAATTTGTCAATCTGGAATCACAGGGATATCTGTTTTTAGAAAATGTCAGCAGTTTCCTGGAACAACATGGTCTATAAGGAGGTTCAGTATAGATCACAAGAAGTGAAACAAAACTTTTTGGAGTTTGATTGATTGTTCCTTTTTCAGATTGCTTCATTTCAACATTTCTTTTTCTGTGCCTTTTGACTTGGTTTATAATTATTGTATTGTATTGTGTTGTTTACAGTTTTAAGCACAGAATATTTAGACTTTTCTTTAAATACACTGTTGCTTTAATTGTTTTTAAGTTGTAAATTGTTTTTAATTGTTCTGCATTTGGGGATTTAATAATGAAACACAGTTTAAAAGTCTAGTAATAAATAAAAATTAAACGAGTAGGGGGAAATACCTATGGCACTGAAAATTGCTACTTTGGTATAATCGAGAGTTCAAATGTAATCTAGAGACCCATAGGGTAATGCCGTGAATAAAGTATTGAACTAGAACTGAGAAAATGCAAGCTGAAATTGTGTCTTCCCAAGGGAGGCTTACAAAACAAATTTGGATCAGACACTGCTATCTCTTAGAACAAGGTTGTTGCGGGAAAAAGTTGAAAATGCTGTAATTTACACCACTTAAACTCCTGGAGGGAAAGAGAAAATATATGAATAAATAAATGAATATATTTTGATACTATCATATTTACCAGTTCAATAGTATTTTTCCACAAAATCTATGCCAGATTTGTATATTATTGTAAGCCACAATATAGTTTAAATGAAATGGAATCTGCTGTGATGCAATGGAGGAGGTTGTGTTGTGATAGAAGGGTGGGGAATGTGATAGGTTAGGGGTTAACACAGCGTTCCCCAAACCGGATTTTTTCCAATATGTTGACTGGGATTGATGGGAATGTTGAATCCAACATATCTAACATAAATCAGATTTGTACTGTATGCATTGGATTCATGTCTCAGATATGCAGTCATCCAATCAATTATGTGATTGCCTATTAATTGTGAAAGGTATGTTGCTAGAGACTTCCTGATGTTTCCATGCAGAATATAATCCTAATCCTAATCCTAATAGAGTTGGAAGGGACTTGGAAGTTTTCTAATCTAACACCCTGCTCAGGCAGGAAACCCTATACCATTTCAAATGGCTGTCCAGTCTCCTCTTAAAAACTTCCATTGTTGGAGCATTCTCAACTTCTGGAGGCAGGTTGTTCCACTGATTAACTGTTCTAACTGTGAGGAAATTTCAATGTAATTTCAGTGTAATTTTAACGGAAACAGAAATCCTTGTTTCTATGAATATTTTGACAACTTTCAGAGGAAGTTCACAATAACGTGCCAAACCATAATTTTGTAGGGATTTGTTTGCTTATTTGATCTGGTTTCACTCCTTTTTTCTCTTAATCTCTTCATAAAACTTAAGAGGAGTAAAAGTAATTCCATTCTGTGAATCTCTTCCCAGAAAACAAAGGACATTTCCAGTATTGAGTTCATTTTTGGATATTTAATGAATAATGTAGATCCCTGAGTCTGCCTGGGTTGACTACAATAATTAGTACAGAGTAAACAAACACTTTATGCCTTGGTTTATGAATGGAATGGTGCCACTTTAAATATTAATATGTTTTGATTGAAGTGACCAATCAATTTATGCAGGGCTGACTAACAGCTTCAGTCTGTATAATGAAACCAAGCTGATTAGCAAAAGGTACAACTATTTTAACTCTTTCTGAAGTGGAATCTCTGTGGTGAATGCAAGGGGAAGAGAGGCATAAAAAAAAGTTTTGTAATGACTTATCAGGAGAGGGAGCTGATACAAAGGAGTTTCCTTTGTGATGCTTATGCAATAAAATACACACTTAATGCAGAAGATTTAAAGGCATGAAAATAAGCTGGCAAAATGCTGGATTATTTTATATCTTTCTATTCCTTTCTCTGCTTTTCTTCCCAAATTGCCCATCAAGATTCTATCCACTTTCACACTGGTGATCTCCATGTATTTCTATCTATCTATCTATCTATCTATCTATCTATCTATCTATCTATCTATCTATCTATCTGCATATTGAACTTGCTTTCCCCCCCCCATTTCACATCAAACTCTAAAGTCAGTTTGCTCCATATGGTGCATATGAGTGAAATAGTGGGCATAAGAAACATTTATAGAAGGGCCCAGCTTGATCTTTTAAAAGACATGTTTATACCGACATTAATGTTTTATAAGAATTCAGTACATATTACTGAATTAGTCAGTTCAGTAGCATTAGTCAGTACAGCTATTTTATATAATTTATTATATGTTGTATTATTCAAGACTTGTTAGTAAGACAAAGACATGTTCAGCCATGCATGATTATTTTCATAAGTAACTAATAGCAACTATTGAATTCAGTTTACGATATGATGTGTTTTCATATTTGCTTGTGTTCTCCACAATTTAAGATTGAATGAATGTATAAGAAGAGATGGATATATGATAGCTATCTAGCTATCTAGCTATCTAGCTATCTAACAATATGTTTTTTCTGATATTTTCTCACTTTTTAAGGGTCCTTATATAACAAACAGTTCTACATTATTTAGTAAAAAGGCTTGCTTCAATTTTTCATGTTTTTCCAAAGAAAGCAGAACATCACATGTAGATTCAACACTGGTAGTTGTGTTTTTAATTATTTCTTTAGAAATCATATATCCATATCATTCCATTTATAAAAGCAGTTTGGTTTAGACTGCATCATTATAAAATTAGTAAGTATCTCTAGTGTACATTATTTAATGACATTCATATGTACAGTATTTTGTTGGATGTGGCTCCAGATGTGGACTGGTAAAGTGAAACAGAAAACTCTTACCTCCTTATGGCCATTAGTGCCATCTGGATTTTTGCAGACCAGATATGATAGCCCTATATACAATAGGCTATTATAATAAGATACCACACACATGATTCATTCCTGGACTAAAATATCTGTGAACAACTTTTTAGCAATAACAGCTTAAGTTGGTTGAAAACAACCATTTGATGGACTATGAGAAACCAGGCAAGGTGTTTTCCCCACATTTACTGTGAATTTTGTCCATGATAGATAAAGAAGAATTCTTAGGAAAGAGACTGGAGAAAATTCTCTTTGTTTTTTAAAATCAAAATGTAGCTCTTTTACTAGAACCATATTAAACTTGTTGAGTTTTTATTTAGTAGTAAATGTGTAAGCTAACACAGTAATACTTTAAAAAGATGACATAGTTTAAAGAACACAGTTTTAACTTTAACCTATTGGTTTTAAATGGTAAATAACAGAAAGTGAAGGATATTATTCACAGTGCCCATTTCAAAATGTGGTCAAAGCAGAGCTTCTGTTTGATGCCTACCCAAGCCAGATCAAGTTAAGATAAACAATCATAAAAAAGTTCAATAAAACCCTTGAAGTTGCTTGTTAAATCTATAAGTATAACAGATCCACCAAATTTCTGTTTGCAATTCTCATCAATAGGATAAAGTGAACATCAAGATGATCTTGCCTGGATTTGGAAGATAAGAAGGTCAGGCAAGGTGTCCTTGAATAAGAGACAACCAGTGAATCCCATCCCAGAAGAAAGCAGTGACAAAGCACCTCTATATACTACCTCCAGGAAAATGCTTGGAGTATCTGTGAAAATAACAGAAACTTGAAGGAGAATTTAACTTTCATTTTATTTATAAATGTGCATATATTATTTGGATAGAATACAATGTTATTTTATATTATTCAGGGTACTCGAGTCTAAAACATATAAAGAATGATTGCTGGAATTGGATATGTCTAGGTTAATGAAAAGAAGGACTAGGAGTGACATGAAAGCAGTGTTCCAATATCTTAAGGGATATTAAAGAAGAGGGAGTAAACCTATTCTCCAAAGCACCTGAAGGCAGGCCAAGAAGTAATGGATGGAAACTAATCAAGGAGAGAAGCAATCTAGAACTAAGGAGAAATTTCCGGACAGTTAGAACAATTAATTAGTGGAACAACTTGCCTCCAAAAGTTGTGAATGCTCCAATACTGGAGCATTTGTCTGAAATGGTATAGGGTTTCCTGCCTGAGCAGGGAGTTGGACTAGAATACCTCCAAGGTCCCTTCCAACTCTGTTATTCTGTTATTATCTTGAAGATATAAGCTACCTGAATTGTTACTGGAAACAAACAAATAGGTAATGATAGATGACCGTAACATTATTAGATATGCAACACAGCTTCAAAAGGAGTATTGAACATACATCAGTAACCTGGACCCCAAGGGATTCTGCATGGTGTGCTGAAACAGCTAGGACTGCAAATACAATAGGGTGTGTGAGTCATATGGATGTTTGGGACATGCTGGTCCAGAGAAGGTCCATCTCTAAGGTCCCACAAGATTTAGGAACAAGATCTGGAACAAACTCACCTTGCCAGATATTACCAATTGTGTATACAGAATGAGATAGTTCTGTATATTCTTTTTAATATGTTATTTATAAATGTATCCTTTAGGCAATTTGTTTCTCTCAGAACCTCTTTCTATGGCATATATCCTCCTTATTTTGTCAATATGTAAGAGTGGCCATTCAAAAAGAAGCAAACATGGAGACATAAATCTTTCAGTTTTTCAACCAAAAGAGTAAATTTATGTGTGGGGAAAGGAATATATCTTGAAAGGCAAAGAATCTATTAGTTGCATGAATAAGCCATAAAAATGCAAGTTGAGCATTCAGAATAAATAAATATAACTTGCTGGGCAGGAGACAAAAAATGAATAAATTCTACACCTTCTAGATCATAGTGAGAATAGGCGTTGGTATTATAGTACATAACTCATTGAAAAAATAAATTGAGCACAAGAAAGTTGTTTAAAGGGCAAATTTTGTGATAGGGATTCTAAATAAAGACATTGAAAAGAAAATGGCTATCTCAGGGATTAGTAAGAAATTTTATGACTATTTATCAATCTATGAATAATAATTCTTTCTCTTTTCATCACTTTGAAAATGGGGCACCCTTTTTACTAGAAAGTATTTTTTGGGATCCATATGCAGATCAAACATCTGGTCGTTGCAGATCAGCAAAGAAATCTGAATTCCTAAATGTTATGAAGTTATTTTAGAAACCAAGGCCTCATTCTACCAGTAATGATTGATGAACAGAGTTCAACTGAGCTAGTTTTGAAGATTTGTTGCAGAAAAACACCAAATTCCAGTAATTAGTTCCAGGATAAATTTCCTGACAGTGAGAACAATTAATCAATAGAATAATTTGCCTCCCACAGTTGTGGGTGCTCCATCACTGGAGGTTTTCAAGAAAAGATCGGACAGATAAGGTCCAATGGTTGAAGATCTACTTCCTTGGGCAGGTAAGTTGGACTAGAAACCTCCAAGTTCCCTTCCAGTCCTATGGTTTCATCTTTCAAGCTTCCTCATTCAGCTTGGCAATTGCTAAGGAATTGGGGAGTTGACTCTGCATATCTGTAGAGGAGATGCTGTGCAGATGGGGAAATCTGCTTTGGTTTATGTAAGTTCTAAAATAATATTGAAATGCCATTTAAAATAAAATTTGAAGGAGAATGGACAAATGTTCAGTTAGATATAGAGGTAGTCTATACCTCAATTGAGCCCAAGATTTATGTTGTTAAGTGAGACAACTGTAAGTGAATTTTGCCCCATTTTATGATCTTTCTTGCCATAGTTGTTACCTTCATCAGTGCAGTTGTTAAGTTAGTGACACAGTTGCTAAATGAATCTGGCTTCCCCATTGACTTTGCTTGTCAGAAGGCCACAAAAGGTGATCACATGATCCCAGGACACTGCAATCATCATAAATATGAGTCAGTTGCCAAGCATCTGAATTTTTATCATGTGATCATGAGGATGCTGCAACAGTCGTAAGTGTGAAAAATGATTTTAAGTCACTTTTTTCAATGCTGTTGTAGCTTTGAACAGTCACTAAATAAACTGTTGTAAGTTGAGGACTACCTGTAGTTATATTTCGAAGGAAGAAAAATGGTTGTTAGGAATAATTCAAGATCTTGGGGAAGAATGGGAAAGAATTACATTTTTAAATTAAAGAAAAGTCCCATATTCTTGATCCTATTCCCCATATAACTTCCATATTTATTTATTAGAAGAGAAGTTACCATTTACTGAATGTGGAAGAAAGTGAAATTAATTCAACAAGCCAGGCAGAAGGCTTGAAGAGTGATATCTGGGTTTAAACTGGATTGTGGTAGCGAATTAGGGTGCCAACTATTTAATTTGTTGTTTTTCCTTTTCCTCTGACAAACACTTTGTTTTTAACAGCTTCATAAGAAGCAGATTTAATATAGCATTCTCCAAAGCTGGTAATACTATCTACCAATTTCAGTCAATATAGACAGGAAAAATTAAAAGTGGGTGTGTATGTTTTAATAAGAATATGGTAAGGAGCCATATTTTTTTTCTAATTGTGAAACAAAATATGAGATTTGAGAAATATAAGTGAAAAAATTGAAAGTACAAGATTCATTCATTTCAGCAGTGAGAAAAACGTAGGATTCAGAGAGGTATGCATACATTTTTTCATGTTACATGAAGTTATTTCAGACTTTGGAACTGGCATAAGAAAAGAACCAACAATAGCTGTGTTTGCCAATTTTTATTAAAATAAGTAGGAGGAGGAGCAGCCTACTTCTAGCTAAGCTAAATTTGAATGCTGCATGCATCATTTACATAAGTCATAAAAATGCTTTGATGGAATAACTATACACATGAATGAAGGATTAACTACATTTCAGATTTCTTGCTCCAAGCTCCAAGTTCAAAGATATTTAAAAAAAAGGGAGCCACAAAAATTAAGGGATTGGATTATGTTCACTCTCTGAAGAGCTGAAACATTTAAGGTTTAACTGAACAGGGGGGGGGGGAAGACAGCTAAAAAAAGATGGTAACATTTAGGAATTTGTTAGATTATGTAAGTTATTGAGAAACAGAGAGGAATTCTCATTCAAGATACTAGGCGGGTATTTGTTAATTAGTCTTCAATGTGGGTTAATGGAAATTGAGGACATCATATACTGCAAAAGTTATATTCCAAATACAGTGGAGTAGCTGCATAGAGAAATTACATGTGACTTGAATAAACAGCCTGACATTCATGATATTTTTTCTCTTTAAAATAGCTAGAATTCCAAGAGGAAATTTTGATGCAGTTACAGGTAGTCCTCAATTTATGACCACAAATGAGCCCAAAATATCTGTTGCTAAATGAGACAGTTGTTAAGGGTGTTTTGCCCCATTTTATGACCTTTCTTGCCACATTAAGAGAATCACTGCAGTTGTTAAGTAGTACAGTTGTTAAGTGAATCTGGCTTCCCCATTGACTTTGCTTGTCAAAAGGTCACAAGAGGGGATCACGGGGCCTGCAACCATCACAAATACGATAGAGAGATAATCTATACCTCAAAATTTATATTGCTAAGTGAGATATTTGTTAAGTGAATTTTGCCCCGTTTTATGACCTTTTTTGCCATGGTTGTTAAGTGAATCACTGCAGTTGGAAGGATAGTAGCAGGGTTGTTAAGTGAATCTGACTTCCCCATTGATTTTGTTTGTCAGAAGATGATCACATGACCCCGGGACATTGCAATCATCATGAATATGAGTCAGTTGCCAAACATCTGAATTTTTATCATATGACCCTGGGGGGGTGCTGCAATAGTCGTAAGTGTGAAAAATGGTCTTTTGATTGCATAATTAGGAAAAATGGTCATAGGTCTCTTTTTTCATTGCTGTTGTGATTTTGAACAGTCACTAAACCAATGGTTGTACTGTAAATCGAGGACTACCTGTGCAGTACACAAAAATACAATTTTTCCCTCTCTCCTTCCCAAACTGACCCTTCTCCCTTTTCATAGGAAGAAAACCCAAATGACGACACAGATTGGGTTAGGCTTGCCACAGGTTAGTATTTTGTCTTTGCAGAGGAAAAAATAGAAGTGGATAGTTGCTGTCAAACTTGAAAAAAACTACAGAATAAATTGAAAGGAGAAAAATTAGCCATTTTTATGTTCTGTCCATGATTTGTTCAAATGAATGAAGAAATAAAACATGACTTTTAAGAGAAAGACTGGCAACTACATCAATAAACAGAAGGATATTCAATAGAAAATAAATCTACTGGACAATGGAGGAATTCATTTATGTCTGGAGATTTCTGGTGATGCTTCCATCGGGCAGAGCCTATTCTTGCTTCCACCACAACTAAAGACATATTGGGACTTTTAACTGCCTGCCTGCCTGCAAGATAAAGCAAGACTTCCTTAGCTATTTGAGTTCATTCCACTGCTGTTAGGTTAAAACCAAAGCCTCTCAACATTATCCAAGTTTCTGCAGAGAGAACATGAATATTATTGATTTCTTCAAAGGAAGAACGGTTTCTTTGCCAAGGCATGCCTTCTGAAAGGCATGATTCCTTCTCAGTCATGCCGGTAACATTGCTAGAGGAGTTTAATGGAAAGTAAGAAGAGAAATCAGGAAGGCTGCAGGGAATAGGCTTTTAGAATGAAAAAGAGGATTTTTATCTAGGTCCAATAGTATGACAAAGATGGAAAACAAAACTGTATATCTCTCAGATCATCATAATGCAACTGGGGTAGTTGGCTGCATGTTCAAAAAAAACCTCTTATATAGGTGATTCCTACTTAATTTAACTATGTTGTAATCCTGAGCATCTGGTTCCCCCTTTTTCCATTTTTCCACAAAGGGGAGAAGAACTCCCTATAGATGCTGATTTCTATCTAGGTCCCAATGAAATGTGTATTTAAATGATTATTGTTGTTATTGTTTAGTTTGTTAAACTGAGCTTCAGTTTTATGTCAGCTGCCCAGAGTCACTCTTGTGAGATGGGTAGCTACAAGAACTGAGAGACTGATTGAGCAAAATAAATAAAATGTGAAATTATGAAAAGGAAGGTGTGTGAGAGGAAAGAAAGGGGATGAGCAGGAGTTCTTCAGAGGACCTTTAGGGGATGCTATAGGAGAGTTGGAAAAAAAAAGAGGCAGATTTTTCTGTTTTATAGGAATAATACACATTACTTACCACTATAATTCACTATTAGGGATTATTGAGTAGTGATGGTTCTAGAACAGAGCTCTCCAGTTAGGCATAAAGTAAATCATCAATATACAAAGTCAATGCTGTTCTGCACATTAAGAAGAGAAAGTGTCTTATAGGTGATATATAAATTCATTTTAATAGACAATACGGTGATTCATGGCTTCTGCTGTTAAAGTGGGACAAAGATTTGTTAAATTTGTTTGTTTGTGCATTTGATTAGAAAATTTTATAGCTGCTCCACTCATTCATGGTGACTCTGGGCAACTTACAAAGATAAAACTCTACTACACCCCCCCCCCCAAAAAAAAAGTTTAGCCCTCTGGCAACAACAGTCAGTTCAACCACTTGATGGGCTCCATATCACACTGGGGTCCCCACAGGTCTGTTGGCAGAACTATGTCTTTAGGGCTGTATGAAAGAGTGTTAAATCTTATCTCTAATAAGATAAGGGCCAATCTTATCTCTAATTAAGGAGAATATTTGTAACTCAGGGTTGACATGAGGAGTCCTTGGTTCTCTCTGAGCATGCTTGTTTTCTTGCAGATGTTTCATTATCCAAACTAAAACTGATGATGTTATCTAGTTTGGGTAATGAAATGTCTGCAAGAGAACAAGCAAGCTCAGAGAGCACCAAGGACCCCTCAGTTTTATCTCTGTAGGGATGAAGTTCCACAGGGAGGGAACCACCGTGTAGCAGGCCCTTCTTTTTTGGCCCAGCTAGATGGATTATATTCCCTGTTCCCCCACTCTGGCGGGTCAAGTAGATATGACAGGGAAAAGATGGTCCTTCAAATAACCTGGTTCCAAGCCATGTAGAGCTTTGAATGTTACAATCAGTGTCTTGAATAAGACCTGGAAGCAAACTGGCAGCCAATGCAGCTCCTGCAAGCAAGGTGGCACATATGCAAATCTAGACTTGTGCACAACCATGTGGGCCACTGATTTTTGGACCATTTGATACCTGTTAAAGGCAACCTTATGTAGCAAGCATTGCAATAGTCAAGACTGGAGGTGACTGGGGCATGGGTAACTGTGAACAGGGATTGTTGGTCCAGGAAAGGACATAACTGATACACAATTATGCAAAAGCCTTCCTGGCCATGACTGAAATCTGCTTCTTCAGCAGGAACTGTGAGTCCATGAGAACCCCCAGATTATGTACTAGGTACGTCTGAGGCATTGCAACTCCATTCAAGACCACAGATGACAATTTTCCATGGACCAAAGAATCCCAAATCCAGAGACATTCCATCTTGCCAGAGTTCAGTTTTAGCCCTTTGCTCCCTCCCCTTCCTACCTGTTTCTCTCCTAACCTACTATCACCAAAGCTGCCCCCAAAGCAGAACACTATGGGGTTATAAAATTTTGGGAGTTGAAATTTCATCTCCCACAGTTATGCAAAAGCCTCCCATGGCCAGGAAGGCTTTTGCATAACTGTGTATCAATTTTGGGAGATGAAATCCACATACCTTAAAGTTATCAGGTTTGAGAAACATTGGGCTTCATCAATATGAGGATGTCTCAGCCACTTCTTCTGCAACAATAGGGAGATTGGGCATGGGGTAGCAGCTGAATTACCATCATATTTTGCTAGTGAAAAAGCATGAAGGGCAACCTCTGCCTTGTTCATTTTGCACATCCCATTAAAGTCAGAGATGAAGGGATTCAGCTATGGCAGGAACACAACATGCTAAAGCAGCTTCCCCAAGGCCCATCCAATACATATTCAGTCTCAAAACTCAATAGAAATGGATGAGAACGGCATTCCCTCCAATTCAATAAGGGGGAAAAAAACAACAACATCATCAGCTGCTTCCATTGGTTGCAGTCTTATACTGAGTCAACACTTTTCAATCCAAATGAGAATTAATAGGGGAAACTTGAAGGAGAAGGACTCTAATGTGCACTAAAAAAAGGTTCTCATTTGTATGTATTAAAAATGAGCCCTATTGTTTACAAGAATCTTTCATCCAGTCCAGTCCTGTGCAAAAGCAATCAGACAAGCAAAAAAAGTGCACAAAGAAAACAATGGACAACATTTTGTCCCATTGGTGAGCCCTATGAGTGAACTAAAATTTTATGTCCTAGGCCTCCATGTGTAGTTAACAAAAGCTGAAAGTATAGTTGTGTCTTTCTTGTCACTGGCTGGATATTTGTCAGATGAAGTGTATGAAATGTTGTTGAAACATGAACACAACTGGAGGGACATGAACACAACCAGTTAGCAAATATGATTATAAAGCACTTGGACTAAGCATATTATAATACAATAAATAATGAAACCCCAGATTTAATTTAACAATGTAGGATGATGCATCCCTCGAAAAAGTTTGAAGGCTACTTCCCCCCCCCTCCTCTTCAACTGGAACCACTTACAAATTTATAAACATGCAGTTCTTCATTTGCCTGATATTTTACTTTATTTTACTTTGGACTAATGTCATCATTTATTATTTTCATTTCTCTCTTTTTTTCTGGGAGCCTTAACTGAATTATTCCTTCCTTAAAAGATTGGTTTCAGATCCCGGCAAGTAGATTTTTTTTATGGGTATTGATGAATAATTCCAGCATCTGTTTACTATCTGAAATGCTGCTGCTATCATCTAACAGCCAGACATTCTGACTCCACTCACCCCAAAGCATTACCAAATTGCTTTGCCTTTGCAATCAATGCTATTTTATACATAAATGCGCATGTGCATGAACACACAGGCAAATGCATTATGAATCTAATAAGTTTTAATTAAGTTCTGTAACACTGAAGTGGAGTATTAGGAAGCAGGTGTTCCAGTGTTAATTAAACAGTGTGCATTTTCTGCAAAGCCTTTGCACAGAAACAATGTCAAACCCTAGGGGGTAAGGAGGGTTCAAAGAACTGTTCAGGGCTGACGTTATTATGGCGTTTCTTGCAAAGTCATTTCTAGCTTCTGTAAAACCGTGAGAGGGAGAGTGGAAAACATAACCCCATTTTTAGCTCAGCTAGGGAAAACACTGCAAATTCCAGCTTTCTCTTGCCTGGTATCACACAGATATAAGAATGTTAAAAGGAGCCCTATTGGAAGCTGGACAAAAGTCATTTAGTGTGGTTATTTATGGCCTAACAAATGCATGGGGAAACTGAGAAGCAGCATTGATTCATTCACTATGAGTATTTTCACACTGACTAGCTCAAAATGAATTTACAAAGAATAAAATCAAAACAGATCAACATCTGAATGGCAAGAACACATTCCAATGCATAGATTATGCATAGCCACCTGATTATCATTTCACCTAGTAACATCAGTCTACAAATATTTTTTCATTTATTTATCAAATTTAGATACTGCACATCTCACTGTGTAAGTGGCTCTGGATGAGCCATGGTGGCACAGTGGTTACAATGTAGTATTGCAGGCTAACTCACTGCTCACTGCCAGGAGTTTGATTTTGACCAGCTCAAAGTTGACTCAGGCTTCTATCCCTCCAAGGTGGGTAAAATGACCCAGATTGTTGGAGGCAATATGCTGACTCTGTAAACAACTTAGAGAGTGTCACAAAGGTGCTTTGAAAGAATATAAATCCTTCCATTTCCCATCATCCAGTCAGATCTGAAGAAGCTTCTTGGAGGAGAAGTGAAACATCTTTGAAGAAAAACAAGAAAATCCAGTTTCCTCTTGAAAAAGCACCTTTGAAATAACCATGACTTGAATGACTGGGAATCTCCATACATACTTCGAGAGTGAATTGGATCTAGAAGCAAACTGGCACTCAATGCAGCTTCCATAGCCAAGGTGTTACATGTGCAGTCCTTGAGTCACTTAGAACTGCTGTATAGCTGCATTCTGCACTAGCTGTAGCTTCCAGATACTCTCCAAGGGCAGCCCCATATAAAACTCATTGTATTCTTCTATGGATTGTTTTTCTCTACCATTACTGATTGGGCTGATTCAATAAAGTAGGAGCAGAAACATTACTACATAATACTCACTATCAACCCATAGGTAGTTTCATAATATATTTTGGTTGCTGGAGTTCAACACTGCTGACAGGTCTAAAAGAGCAAGAATTCCATTGTGTAAGTCTGGACAAAAATCTTCTACTGTTTTTTGGTTTTGCTAACTTGGGTCTGAATTCACACTAAAAGTATATTAAAAAGTAACTTCTTTCTGTTTTTTGTAAAAACAAACTTTTTAACATTTTGGTTTTCAACATGGGAGTTTCTGCAAAAATTTCAACTTAGGCTTTTCATTAGACATTTTGGAGGCTGGTGAACTGTTCATTACTCATCCCTGATACTTCTTTCTTAGAAGAACGGGAGGGGGGGATTTAAAATAATTATAATAATAATAATGGCATTGTGAAAACCAGGACAAACTTCTCACAGAAACTTTCTATTGATAATGTCCTTTAAAGAGTCTATTATAGTGACCATGTCCTCTCCTTTTCACCAGAAAATAAAAGAGTCATGCACTTTTAGAAGTTTCCCCATTTCTGCTTATGAACCAAATTTGTTTTTCTACTTGAATCCTGGAGTAGGAATTGGCTTCTTCCAAAAGGCAAATTTTAAAGAATTTGGTCCACCCCTGCTTCCTTTTCTGTGGCCTTGTCTCTCATCGTGACAACCAGCTTCTGTCACCCCTGAGAACAATTTAGAGCAGGGGTCTTCAAAGTTGGCCCTTTTATGACTTATGGACTTCAACTCCCAGAATTGAGTGGGAGTTGAAGTCCACAAATCATAAAAAGGCCAAGTTTGAAAACCCCTAACTTAGAGCAATGATTCTCAACCTCAGCAACTTTGAGATGTATGGACTTCAATTCTCAGAATTCCCCAGCCAGCACTGACTTTAAAGTATTACCTGCCCAGAAGAAGCCAACATTTCTAATGTGTCTTACTTTATCCAGACTATGCCAACTCTTCTGACACTCCATAAAACCCCTGATCAGAGGCAGATAGCAAAGCATCTGTCCTCCTAATCCAGACATGTTAAACACAAGGCCGGGGGCCGAATGAGGCCCGCGAAGTGGTTTTATGTGGTCCATGAAGCCATCCTGGAAACAGTGAGGGAACGGCCCTGCTGCCTTGGCCCTGGCCCTGGCCCAGGACAGCCGGGAGTCAATGTACAATTTTGTGGTGGCCATCTTGGCACTTGCCCTGGTCCCACCCCCTTCTGCTAGAGACCCTCAGATCTGTCCCACTCCTGCCCAGGCCCCCACAGGCGCCAATGATGTAGAACTGGCCATGCCCACCCAGTAGGCCACACCTATTCCATCCACGCCCACCCAGTAGGCTGCATCCACTCTGGCCACACCCACCTAGCCCCCCAAGGGCAACTGCAATGCTGATGCGGCTCTCAGTGAAATTGAGTTTGACATCCCTGCCCTAATCTAATTCAATGGGCAATTCTTCAGTGTCATGGTAAGCCTGATAGCCCTTAAAAGCAAATTGAAAACTAAGAGCTCATTTGTCACAAAGCTTTTGAAAAAAATGTTGTTCTTAAATTGAAGAAGGGCATTTTCTGTACTGACTCAGCTTAACCTCTCTATAAATGTGTTTCTGGGCAAGTTGGAAAGTTGCTTAATAGAAGCAGCAGAAAACATTTTCAGAGAAATATTGTGGTGAAATGCTGGAAGATTAATCTCCTATTAAGGGTCTATAACATTTTGCTATTTTCATCCATTCTTCCCCAAAATAGAGCTGCTGAACATGTGTGTGTGAGAGAGAGAATTTGTGTGTATGTGTGTGCACATATGGGTACGTACCCATTACAATCTATGAGCAATATTTGAGGGTTCCCCCCCTCAAATTGAAGCTTGAAGCAATCCATTTTGAATCTGTCTGTTCCTAAAGTGCAAATGGAAATTGAATCATGCTCTCTTCAAATCTGAATTTTCCAATTCAAATTAAATCATGACTGATATTATCTTGTTGTCAGATTATTGGGAAGAAATCCATGTAATTTTATCAGATTTGGAGAGATCTTATTTTAAAACCACTCTCCTAAATAAATAAATATGGAACTGTAAATACTAAATACCTTTGGGAATTAAGTCATTTAGTAGCTTTGCATTAAAAAAACAACAACAACCAACAGCCAATGATCCTCAGAGTATTTAATTTAAATTAGTCTGGCCTTCTGGCAGCTAATGCATTTTGAGTTTATAAAGGGACATCCACAGTTTAATCAACTTCAAAAAGAAGATGTGCAACTGTTTCCTCTGTCAGCTCTGGTTAAAACAGATAAATATTAAATAGGACAGCAATGGCTACACTATTATCTGATGCATTTGAGCTCCAAATTAAATTCTATTAACTGCCATATTGCTTAATTCCCAGGAAACTGTTTCAAATTTCAGCTTTGTCAACGTTTTGTAGACATGTGAAGTATTTGAATAATCCTTGATTTATGAACACAGTTGGGATCAGAATTTCCTTTTCAAAGCAATTGTTAAGCGAGTCGCACCCAAATTTATGACCATTTTTGCCACAGTTGTTAAGCAAATAACTTCAGTTGTTAAGTGAATCATGTGGTCATCAAGTGAATCTGGCTTTCCCCCATTTGTTTCTCAGTAGCTGGCTCAGAAGATTGTAAATGGTAGATCACATGACCCCAGGATGCTGCAGCCATCGTAAATACATGCTAGTTGCCAAATGCCTAATTTTTGATCACATGATTGTGCAGGTACCACCACAGTTGTAAGAATGAGGACTGGTTGTAAATCACTTTTTTTCTATGCCACTGTAACTTTGAACAAATGTTTATAAGTCGAAGACTACCTGTATCATGTAGGAAAGGTGGTTCAAATCTATTGTGAGTCTACTTATTGTACATGCTGGCAGTTTGTTAAAGAAACTAGGCCTTTTTTCTGAGGTAACACAGTAATTATATCATCTCAAAAATACAGTATGTACTTATTGAACATGTATTGTGTGAAATCAAAGTATTAAAAACATTTGTCTGAGCTTAGAGCAAAACAATCTGCTTACATAGATTGGGTTATACTCTAGTAAAACCAGATTCGAAACAATTTGAGTTTTCTCCTGTTTTGTCACATGACTTTCTCAAGAGTCTTCTCAAACTTAGTCTTCTTGTGACCATACAAACAATAATAGTATGTAAAATGTTACGAGGTCAGAATGGTTATTTCATGTTTTCTGAGCTGGAAACCCAACAGAGCTGGAAACCAACCAATGTTCCAGAATTCAGAGCAAAATTGGGAAATTCATTTCTCATTGTTTCTTGTTATAAAGAATAATGGTAATAGTACATCCCTATTTCTTGATTTTTTTTTTCATATTAAGACAGAATCTGGACAGAACATCATGCTGACTACTAAGTACAGAAAGATTGGCTAACATTTTTAGAGTTACCCTGTGATAAGCTGGGTGGCCAAGAAATTTAATAAACAGTAATAATAAATAAAATGACCTTAAAAAAACTGCACAACCAGACTACAAATCATACATAGGTAGTCCTTGGCTTTCAACTATTCATTTAGTGACTATCTGAAGTTACGATAACACTGAAAAAAGTGACCTATGGCTGTTTCTCACATTTATGACATTTGCAGCATCCCCATGGTCACGTGATCAAAATTCTGAAACTTGGCAACTGGCATGTATTTATGTGACCTTCTGACAAGCAAAGTCAATGAGGAAGCCAGATTCGCATAACTATGTTAGCGAATTAAGTTAGCTATGTTACTAACTTAACAACTGGAGTAATTCACTTAACAACTGTGGCAAGAGAGGTCATAAAATGAGACAACTCATCTTGCTTAGTAAGGGAAGTTTTGGGCTCAGTTGTGGTCATAGGTTGAGGACTGTCTGTACTTATTTCTGCTTTTATTTCACTTTTTAAAAATCTTTAAATTCAGCTGCAGGTTGGATAATAGACTGAACTCTTGGCATTGTACATTTAATAAATGTTAGCATGTCTTACAGGAGAGTGCTTTGGAAGGGATTCTGTTGATTCTGTTACACAGTGTTGAGTAGTGATGGTAGGAGAAACAACCACCACAAACATTGCCACAAAAACTACTCCGAAGTAATTTTAGGTCTAATCAACAACTTTTTGTTACCTTCAAGGCCATCTGCAGGTCTAGAGGTCAGTCATTTAACTCACCATCTTTCTAACTGAATATAATACTTTCTTCCATTTTATTTCTTGGTTAAGGAACTCTTAGGCAGTTTAATCATGGACATTATAATTGATTAAGTTAGGTTTTTGTGGGGTTGACTTACATTCATTTCCATTTGTGTGTTGCTAGAAAAAAAGGGGGGAAAACTGTTTTTTTATTTATTTTACTCTATATGAGGGCTGAGCAACCTTTTAGGCTGGCCAGTGGTTAGCGTAATGATGCAAAAAAATGGGGGCTTTTTTAATGCTTGGTAGAATTAGGAGATATTCTCTGATTATTAAAAATTATTATTAAATGTATGACCTTCTCTACAGCTATTGTGTTTGTTATCCCAAATGACACAAAATCGTGCAGTCTATCTTTAACAAAGACGTGAGTCCAGAAGCCATTTGGCTGTAAAGAAATTCCTCTTACTTTGAACTGAGATGGAAAATATTATTTTCTTAACATCTTCTCATCCTTTAGCTACTGCAGCATCCTCTTCTTTTCTCTCCTCACTTCTTCCCAGCCAAAGCCGAGATTGCTACATTTGGAAAACCAAACTTATAAATGGATCTATATCCCAGCGTGCAAGTTTCTTCCAAGTGTGGTGATTGTATGAAGTTGATCATTTCAAAAGGTGTTTCCCTAATTTGCTATCAAATCCTCAAGGAAGAAAGGAATGTCATTCATCTCTAAATGATGGAAATGCATGTTGTGAAGGGTGTATGTTATAAATATAAATTAAACAAATGAGCAAGGAATTATAGAGGTGTTTCTAAGGCAAACAAAAAATACATTTTCGCCTTTTTAAAGATGAAAATATCCTCTTCCGAATTTTGCTAGTAGCAGCCCTTGAATTTAAAAGAAAGAAAGACCAGATTTATTTTCCCAACAGTATCTCAACAGTTCTACTTAGAAGCTTGCCCAACATATTATATATGCAAGGAGTTTATGCTATCCCTCATTCCATTTGAATAGCACACAATATTTCCTGCTTACCATGACAGTGTCATGACTGAGACAGAATAAATGGATGTATCCATAATTTAGAAATGCAATAAAAGCAGGCATCCTTACTAGAGGCATTTTTTTCTTTGATTTTCTCCTTCTTTTCTTTTTTGAATAAATTTTGCTATGGCTTTTCATTTTGCCCAAAGGTTTTAGCAGTTATTGCCTGGCTCTGACCATAAAACCTTCATAGGACTCAGAGAATTGCTATTAGTTTATAGATTCAATTGAAAGTGACTCCAAGCCACTAAAAAAACACAGAACTTCAGATGCCACTTCCTCCTGACTTCAAAATAGTTGCAAGCTGGGGCGAATTCACATTATGGTTTTGTCTAAGGGATTGATTTCTTAAATTGTTGCTAAATTAATAATTTAGCCAGTGGTCTTAACAGGGTTTTCTATTGTACTTTTTATAAGCAATATCTTCTGGATGTCAAAATTAAACCAGCAAGTATTAGAGAAAATTATTGCACTCCTATAGATAAGCTTATTCTCCAAGTGCTGGAAATAGAATGGTGAAGACAATCAGACAAAGCAACTCCCAAGTTTAGGGGGAACTTCAGGTATTTCAAATCCAATTAAGTTTTAGTAATTATGATATTGAATTAGAATTTGGGAGACACAAAGCCACCTCATTAGGGAACTCTGGGCCAGTCAATGTTTTTCAAGTTAGCCTACTGTCAGCTTTCCCAAGTAGACCAAACAAGAAACATGGCTAGTTCTATTTTATTGCAAGGCTATGTTAACAAGAACCTTACAAGACTACAAGAATAATTCTCCCTCCATCTCCTTCACAGCCCAATAACTCAGGGAAAGTTTGTTTTAAGCCTCTTGCTCTATCCGTTATGCAGCCATGGGTTGTGCTGCTTTTTATCTGACTATTCCCAAGGTCACTCCTATAACTTGTTGCACCCATCGTGCAGCACTGTAGTGGAGAAAACCCAGAGGAAGGTCATGGTGTATATGCTTGAATTCCTAGAAGAAAAGAGGAACGCAAATCTAATGGAATGATAAAGTTATGCAAAGCTTGGCTGGAAGATTCAGTTTGAAGGTGACACCATCAACAATAAACAATTTATTGAGGCAGGTCCACAAGGCAATGCTGCCCTGCTCCCTACTTCTAAAAGTGAACTGGTGACATTGCTTTGCATCACAGCCTCAAATGTACACTTCCAAGCATTGGGAGAAGATTCAACAGACATACCAAAGCTTCTTCTGTCTGTTGGAGGCACAAGTATCCTGTGTGTGTATGTATGAGTGTGTATATAAGTGTGTGAATGAGAATTCCTGAGAATGGGGATCTGAGCTGGGCAAGGATTAGTGGAGCAGATTTCATAACTCTAACAGAAGGATGTCTATGGAGATTCTCAGTCATCCAAGTCACGGTTGTCCCAAAGGTGCTTTTTCAAAGGCAACTGGACTTTATTTTTCCTTGAAGATGTTTCGCTTCTCATCCAAGAAGCTTCTTTAATTCTCATCAGCTTCAGCTTCTTGGATGAGAAGAGAAACTTCTTCAAGGAGAAATAAAATCCAGTTGCCTTTGAAAAAGCACCTTTGGGACAACTATAATAGAAATAAAATGTATTTATAGGAAATAGGATAGGCAAAAATCTAGCAGCTACATTCTATAAGAAGAATCAAAGAATATGGGCTCTATGCATTTGGCCCAGATATGACTTCAGATTAATAATGTCTTAGAATAAATTGAACGATGATCAAAGAGAAGCCACTGAAAAAATCTTTTTATAGCTACGCCATTCCTTCAAAATCAATAGGTGCTGAAGAAGTATGCCATTGAATTCATACCAGCAACATTATCAAGTCAGTGATAAATAACTCACTGAAGCAAATTATATCACTGTGTTTTTACTGCACCACTTCAATCCAACTGGCTTCTCACCGATGAATAACACCAATACTTCCTCTAATAATATCTAAATGGGGCAAACCAAATGGGAACAGGAACAGAAAGATGCTTTCTGAAAAATCCTACAGGCAACCAATCTAGAACTTTAAATAAAGCACCCCTTTTTTAAAGTTTATCAATTTTGTATAGTTGATTAAATCAAGAACCAACAGGGAGAATACAGTATATGTCTTAAATACTCATCTGACATACCTCATGATAAAGAACTTAGACCTGACAAGTTGCAGGCTTGTCTCAAATCTCAGTCACTGTCTTACTTAAAAGTGCTTTATTCTAGGACAGTGACTGACAGGGCATCAATCCTCCAAAGTGATTGATTGGCCACAACTCTCCAGGATGTGTCTGGCAGTCATTTTGCCTAGTCTGGTTTCTCTGAATGACTCCCAAACTTCCAGACCCCAAACAACATATTCCTACTCTTAGTTGATGTTCTTAAGCTCCCCAGCTCACAATGTCACACTGTTAGCCACTGTGCCAACTAAGCACAACAGTTTGCTGTTTTTCTGGCTCTTGCTTTGCCTTTTTTTCACTCCTGGGCAGTCAGGCAATAAATGCTCCTGGTTTTGTTTAAGCGCATAGTGCAAATGTGCATCCCCTCTCTTACCAGCTGTGCATTCATTACCAACACTGTTAATTGGCCACAACTCAGCACTATGTTTTCTCTCTTCCCTGGTTGATTTTCAGGTCTTTTAAAGCTCTGCTCCTTCCAGCTCAGTGGTAGGGCCAGAGCAGCTTCTTCCCCACCAGCACTTCCCTTTTTAAAATTCACCCCCTGGGTTAGAATATTCTTTGCCTCCAGGTTATATTTCTTCAAACTGATCATCAGAGCTTCAATGGATGTTGCCTCTGGGTTGTTCTTCTTTCAGTTCCAGTTCCAAGATCCAATCTCTGCTCCCCTTTGGGTTCTGCTTTGAGATTCAATCCTGGTGATTAAAACACCATCAGGTTTCTTGTGATAGTGCTTATCCATTTCTATTTGTGAAATGAAACCCAAAAAAGATTCTCCATTATTAATATTCAGCTTCTTGTTGAATTGAAAAAAAGAATTTTCTGGCTAGTTGATTGTTGCTTAAATTTTGTGGCTCACAGCTCGCTGAATTCACTATCAAGCTATGAAGATTGCTTGCATTAGGTCTGCCACACTGCTTCTAGCTTGCCTATAGTTGTGAGGGGGGAGGGGAAGGTTTGGAATGCACAGGTGGATTCTATCCAGATGGGAACCAAAGTCACCAAAGAGATGTTATGGCAAACAGAGAGGATCTTCTCATAACAACTGCCTGAGGGTTAATTGGACAAAATGACTTGAACTGTCAGAGAGGGGAGGGAAAGTTTTATTCTTTAAATTATCTTTTCCCCCGCCATATTGCCAGAGCTGGTTTTCAACTCTTTAGTGCCAATATGCTGTACCCAATAAAATTCTGCATTAGATATCTAAATACCTCTGGTGTATTCACTTTGTTGGGATCCTTAGCCGGAACCTTGACATTCAGTGCATAACCCTGAGAATTATGGATTCTCAAGTGTTATAAATACAGGTGTTATAAATATCTTCTAAATACAGGTAGTCCTCTTTAACTAACTGGGACCAGACTCTCCATCATTAAGCAACATGACATCATTAAGCTGAAAAACCACAGGGGTGTGCCACCTAGCAATAACATTTCCATTGGTTCTGATTGCTGGGCTTAAGCAAAAACTACATGGTTTGTTAAGGAGGACTTTCATGGCTGCAGTTTATGATTTCCTGATGGCTTCCCCATTAACTTTGCTTGTGGGAAGAGAACAGGGAAGTTTGCAAATTCAAATCCCATGATCATGGGGTGTTGCAGCCTCTTAAATATCAGGTCCAGTCAGAAATAATACTCATTCAGCACCACTATGAGTCTGAACGGTTGCTGAACAGTCGTAATTTAATGAGGACCACCTGTAAACAATTGTTTGGATCAGGAAGACAAACAAGAAGTAAATGGGAAAAATTAAAGAGAGAAGCAGGATTATTTAATGGTGAGCAGCCACTAATAAAAGTATAGTTAGGTGTAACACAGAGTTCCTTGCTTTGGTTAAAATTACCAGATCTCGGCATCAAGGAGCCAGATGGATTCAAAGATACATAATAGATCATCTTGTCTCTGAAAATGCCAGCCAGTTGCCAGGAAATCTGTTGTGTAGTCCACAATCACTAAACCCTAAAGTCAACCCCTTTCAACAGATACCAGCCATGAAACCTACAATGATGTATTAGCCAACAAAACTTTCAAATATTCTGTATTTCTTTCCTGCCATCTAATAGAGACCTACATTTTTGCTACTGGGGTAGAAAAGTGCTCTCATTGATTAGCTGATTATAATTGGTCTCTTCCTTCTCCTCTAAACAATCAGAAGGCACGGAGACAATAAAACACAAACTTCCCTTAACCCTAGGATGCCTTTAGATTCATTGCAGAATCTCAGAATTTTTCAAGCAGTTTCATTATTCTTCTACCCCTACTGAGGTTTCAGCTATGGTAAGAATTTATGAAATATACAATAACTGGAGAGTTATATAAAAGCCATGGTGACGCAGTGGTTAGAATGCAATATTGCAGGCTAACTCTACCCACAGCCAGGAGTTTGACCCTGACAGGCTCAAGGTTGATTCACTCTTCCATCCTTCCGGGTTCAGTAAAAAGGAGGACCCAGATTGTGGGGGCAACATGCTGATATTCGTAAACCACTCAGAGAATGATGTAAAGCTCTATGAAGCGGTATATCAATGCTATTGCTAATCTTTTTTTTCCATCAAAATATGTAATTGAGAATAGTTGATTGATGGGAAGGTCCACTTTGCAAGGCACTGATCTGAAGAAAGAATCTGTACAGATATATGTGCTCATAGATGTATATGTGAGATAACATGTCTCTTTCTTATATGCTCTTTTTCCTCTAGGAGTTCATTTTCTTATTCCAATTCAGGCTGAGTGTCTTTAATCATTTGGATGGGAATTTCATCAGCATAATATAATGCTCATATTTTTTTAGTGCAGAGTATCAAACAAAAGGTTTTTATTAGTGGGCTAGACCCTTAAGTTTTTAAGATTGTTTTGTGACCAAGAGATGCAGAAGCTATTTTAAATGATTTGTGTATTTCTATGCATGGCTGCACACATTTATGGCATTTGATAAGCATTATTCTGGAGACCTACTTTAAAAGAAAAGGAAATTGTTAGTATTTTTCATGGTTTTATTGTTTGTTGTTGGTTTGTAATGTTTTCATCCATAAACATCTTATCTGGATAAAAACATGTTTTCTTTAAATTATGCCTTTCTTGATAAATTTCCAGTCTATCTCAGACTGTATTTAAGATTTATTTTTCTCCATTGAGCATAATGCTTCTGTCCTGTAATATGAAACAAAAATGAAGGGCTAGGGACAAGAGATAATTTAGACAGCGATTTCATCCAACTGGATTTATAACTTGGGATTAATCCTTAATTCACTGATGGCACAAACAGATTGCATTCAGGCATGAGAACAGGAGTTCATTGTTACATGAACCAAGGTCTGCTCAAGTCACACATTTCCTTCTCTTTCCTTTTATCTAAAGTAAGGACAAATGAAACTGTTATTCTAGGAGTCCTCAATCTTTCCAGCTCCACAGACCTGCAGTGGTGGAGGCAAAGGGAGGAGTGGTTTTTCATGCACGCACGCTCGCCACTCAAACAAATGGAGCTTCACACAATTGCCCACCCCATGCCTGCCCCAATTCCCAAAGAGCTATGGACCAATACCAGTCTGCAGACCAGAGGTTGGGGATTCCTGTATTATTTCAAATGTGTAACAATAATTTCCATTTCATCTGTAATATTAGACTAATGTTCTGATCATTGCACAATATGTTTTCCAAAACTATCATGAGTACTAATAGAAGAGAATATTTATAACTTAGGGTTGTATTGTGGGATCCTTGGAACTCTGTGAGCTTGGTTGTTTTCTTACAGACATTTCATTACCCAACTAGGTAACATCATTAGTACACTATGATGTTACCTAAGTGGGCAAGAAAACAACCAAGCTCAAAGACTAAACCTCTAGTCCCGGTGATTGGATCCTGCAACATTATCCTGGGACATGTATATTTGCATTCATTCTTAATGCAAAATATGCATTAGCATGCAAATTATGAACTATACATTGGACAAATGATGATGTCATGATGAAACTAACACAAATTGCATCTTCCAGATCATTAGCATAATGATGTTATGTCATGTCATGACATGCCATTGTGCTACCAGGCATTCATGAATATTAAGTTGACTTTCTTAAATCCTGCAATATTATCATCAGTTGCTTAAAAAGTATAACATTCTGGCTTGACCCTTGTATTTTCAGGAAATATTCTAAAAAAAAAAAAATTATGAGCTAAAGCAGGGCAAGATGCAATAGAGTAATGCATAAATATGGTACGGATTAAAAATAGATTCAGCCATACATAGTTTGAGTGCTTATCAAATTTCCAGTTGGTACAAAATTGAGATAATTAATACTTTAAAAGACAGAAATAAAATTTAAGATGTTCTCGATATGCTGGAAAAATAGGCTGCAAGCAACAAAATGAAATTGAACAGGGAGGAGCACAAAACTCTAGGAAGCAATATGAAGAGTTTGCTAGGATGTGGGGTACCTGACTTTGTATCTGTTAAAAAAAAATGCAAGCAAGCTAAGTATGAGAAAACAGTGACATAGCCAAGTGCAGTTTTTTTTGCCTGCAAGAAACAAATCTTTGGAACAATTACAGGTAATCCTTGACTTACAACCACAGCTAAGCCCAAAATTTCTATTATTAAGTAAGACAGTTAAGTGAGGCTTGCTCCATTTTACAACCTTTCTTGTTACAGTTGTCAAGTGGAGCTGTTAAGTTAGTAACACGATTGTTAAGTGAATCTCTCTTCCCGGTTGACTTTGCTTGTCAGAAGGTCACAAAAGGTGATCACATAATCCCAGGACACTGCAACTGTCAAAAACACATATCAGCTGCCAGGTGTCCAAATTTTGATCACATGACCATGGGGATGGATGTGCAGCAATAATAAGTGTGAAAAACAGCCGTAAGTCACTTTTTTCAGTGCTGTTGTAACTTTCAATGGTCCCTAAACAAATAGTTGTAAGGTAAGGACAACCTGTATTTCATTGTATTCTGAATTGGTCATTCACCACCTTGAATATCATGTCCAGTTCTGGGCACCATATTTAAAAAGAATAAAGAAAATTTTAAACAGGTTTATAGAAAGTAGCAAAGGGTGGTGAAGGAAGTAGAAATTGAGGTCGACAAAAATAGGTTGAAGAAACTGAGTAAGGTGACTGAAGGGAGATATGATAGCAATCTTTAAATCCTTTAAAGCTAGATGAAGGCAGATTCTAATTGACTGCTGGGGAAAAAAACTTAACTATAAGAGCAGATTGACAGTGAAACCAATTAGTCAGAGAAGAAGCTCTTTTTCACTGGATATGCTCAAATAAAGGCACCAAGGAGGAGGCTGGATGTGATGATCTGAGTGACCTCTTCCAGCTCAATGATAGTTAGAATAATATTGCCCAGGAAAAGACTGCCTGACAGAAGCCTTTATAGACACTGGGGAAACTTTTTTGCCTATAGATATTCTTATTCTTTCCATTGTGGCTTTTTCAATCAATTTCATTTTATTTTTAAATAATAAATATTTAACATTGAAAGGGTCCATTTTGGCCAGATATAGGATACATTTTTGAATCAGAATTATATATGGAACTTTAGATGCAAGTGGTAGTTCCATTCACAAAATGGCTGCCAAGGGGATTTTTTTATTCACAAAATGGCCATCATTATAGTAATGACTCAAAACACTCATGCACTCAATCATTCATGGTGGAACTTAATGGAACCAAATGCATTTCTTTAAACACATATGTAATAGTAATAGTAGTAAAGTTGGAAGGGACCTTGGAGGTCATCTAGTCCAACCCCCTGCTCGGGCAGGAAACCCTACACCATTTCGGACAAGTGGCTGTCCAGTCTCTTCTTAAAAACTTCCAGTGTTGGAGCATTTACTGCTTCTGGAGGCAAGCTGTTCCACTGATTAATTGTTCTCACTGTCAGGAAGTTTCTCCTTATTTCTAGGTTGCTTCTCTCCTTGATTAGTTTCCACCCGTTGCTTCTTGTCCTGCCTTCAGGTGCTTTGAAAAATAGCTTAATTCCCTTTTCTTTATGGCAGCCCCTGAGATATTGGAATACTGTTATCATGTCCCCCTTTGTCCTTCTCTTCGTTAAACTAGACATACCCAATTCTAGCAACCGTTCCTTATATGTTTTAGCCTCCAGTCCCCTAATCATCTTTGTTGCTCTTCTCTGTAATCTTTCTAGAGTCTCAACATCTTTTTTACATCGTGGTGACCAAAACTGGATGCAGTATTCCAAGTGTGGCCTTACCAAGGCATTGAAGAGTGGTATTAATACTTCACGTGATCTTGATTCTATCCCTCTGTTAATGTAGCCTAGCACTGTGTTGGCCTTTTTGGCAGCTGCCGCACACTGCTGGCTCATATTTAAGTAATTGTCTACTAGGACTCCGAGGTCCCTCTCACAGTTACTACTATTGAGCATGGTGCCACCTATGCTGTACTTGTGCATTTGGTTTTTCTTGCCTAAATGTAGAACCTTGCTTTTTTTCACCATTGAATTTCATTTTGTTAGTTAGTGCCCAGTGTTCAAGTCTGTCCATATCCTTCTGTATCTGAAGCCTGTCTTCTGGAGTGTTGGCTATTCCTGCCAGCTTGGTGTCATCTGCAAATTTGATGAGTTCCCCATCTATCCCTTCATCCAAATCGTTGATGAAGATGTTGAAGAGTACTGGGCCCATAACAGAGCCCTGGGGCACCCCACTACACACTTCCCTCCATATAGATGCAGTTCCATTGAGGACCACTCGCTGAGTACGGCCGGTCAGCCAGCTACGGATCCATCTGGTGGTGGTTCTGTCTACCCCACATTTTTCTATCTTGTCAAGTAGTAGGTTGTGATCTACTTTATCAAATGCCTTACTGAAGTCCAAGTAAATTATGTCCACAGCATTCCTCTGATCCACTAATTTTGTCACTTGGTCAAAGAATGCAATAAGATTTGTCTGGCATGATCTATTTTTGACAAACCCATGTTGGCTTTTAGTAATGACTTTGTTTGCCTCTAGGTGTTCGTTGATTCGTTGTTTGATTATCTTTTCCAGGATCTTCCCAGGTATTGAGGTCAGGCTGATAGGTCTGTAATTTCCTGGATCCATTTTTTTTTCCTTTTTGGAGGATGGGAACTACATCAGCTCTTTTCCAGTCCTCTGGTAGTTCCCCCGTGTTCCAGGATCTTTGAAAAATACACTGCAGTTTCCTATATTTTATTAAAAGAATATTATTAAATAGGCAATTGTGGAAGAGATCCTTATCATGTATCACTACCTATATAACTAATTCTCGAGTTCCAATCACAATTGGGACCAGAATTGGCATTACTAAGCAAGATGAGTCGCACCTGATATTATGATGCCATGGTTGTTAAGCAAATCATTGTTAAGTATTAAGTGAATAATGTGTTCATTAAGAAAATCCAGCTTCCCCCATTGACTTTGCTTGTCAGAAGGCAGCTGGGAATATACAAATGGTGATGACATGACCCTGGGACACTGCAACTGTTGTAAATACATGCTAGTTGCCTAGCATCTGAATTTTGATTATGGGACCGTAGAATGCTGCAATAGTCGCAAGTGTGAGAACTGATTATAACTTAACTGGTTGTAAATAAATGATTGTAAATTATAAACTATCTTCAGTTTATCCTTGGGTTTAAGTTATTCTGCTCAATTTTCTTCTGAGTCCAAGAACTCACAATGAACATCACCAACAAAGGGTTGTCCTCTCCCTGCGTGAACAGATCCTGGGAATGGAAGCTTTCCACTTTCCTCAAAAACTGGTTTCACTACTGAACTCTCCTTGTCCTTGGAAAATGTCTTCTGACAATTAACTGGAACCTGCCATCCCTATAATTTAAGATAATTATTCCATGTTTTGTATTCTAGGGAGATAGAGAACAGGTCATGACCTTTGCATATTGTACCACCCTCCCAATAATAATTAGGCTCCATCCTCCCAATCTATTTTCATGTAACGTCTTTATATAAAAACAGAAACTGGGAAATGCAAAGGCGTCTTTATTCATACATATGATTCTGATCTCCACAGACATTCCTTCTATGGGAAATGCTTCTCAAAAGCAGCCAAATAAAATATGTTTGATGGGTGTGATCCAATGTTTTATTTGACAGTATGTCCATATATCTGGAGTAAGGCAAAGGCAAGCTAGGATGACAAACCACATCCTTGTGAACCACAGGAATGATAGTGAGCAACGTCATCACTTTGCCATCCAGTTAATCAGTGTTTTGTGATTGACTTGACCTACTCTGACAGTCATTTTCTAAATGCAGGCGATAAAGGTATAGAGAGCAGCAAAGGAATGCTGCATTTCAGTGAAGTTTCAATCAAAGCGCTTGCTCAAAGAGCTTTAATGAGGTTCCCTACTTCCTAAAGTCATCTCCAAGAGACTGTGATATTTATCCTTGCATAAACATAAGCAGAGCACACAGCATACAGTACTTGCTCAGTAGCCTCATTCTTTGAGTCAAGGTCAACAAGCAAAGAGGATTATTTTCAATGCTTCAGCAAAATGGAATATTTTACCAAAGCAACAAACTGCAAGTAAAACTCCCCAGGATGAGTACAATATGCTCTTCAAGAGTTTGGCTGATCCTACTTGGGAAGATATTCCAACACATTGTATTCAGAGAATTACCAAATTATGAGGAGAGCTCTGCAGGTTGTTCCAAATAAGTTGGCAGCTACAAGACTGAAGTTCCTCTTCCAATTAGAAATTTGATTGTACCATTGTGGCCAACTTTTTGACTTGGTAGATGCCTTTAACTGACACACAATCATTCCATGAAAATCTGTTCTTCTCTGAGGGGTCCAAATACCTCCAAACACTTTTGAATGAGATGCACATATAACATTATCCTTTTTGTCAACCTTTCTGGCATACCTTGGGGTTTTTTGCCCCCTTAGATCTCATACAAACTGCTGGAAGTAAGTCAGGGGGATGGGAGAAAGAAGTTAATTATTACAATTACTCCAACATCCAACTGCACGTAGTCAATCTTGATGGTTTCAAAACACATATGGGAGTTGTTATATTTTGATGGGAGAATATTATAGACTAGACTGTGCTATAGACTAGGCTGAGAAATTAAATATCCTGGAGAAGGTAGTGGTAGACTTAGCATATTATTGCTAAGAAAACTTTATGGACAGCTCATCACCACGAATTGAGCTCACCTCATACTGAATAGAGCTGGGAGGGACCTTGGAGGCCTTCTAGTCCAACCCCCTGCTCAAAAAGGAGACCTTATACCAATTCAGACAAGTCCAATCTCTTCTTAAAAACCTTCAGTGATGGAGCACCCACAACTTCTGTAGGCAAGCTGTTCCACTAGTTAGTTGTTCTCACTGTTAGGAAGTTTCTCCTTAATTCTAGGTTGCTTCTCTCCTTGATTAGTTTCCATCCTTTTTTGTCTTGCCTTCTGGTGCTTTGGAAAATAAGTTGACCCTCTCTTCTTTATGGCAGCCCCTCAAATACTGGAACACTGCTATCATGTCACCCCAGTCTTTCTTTCTTTTCTCTAGAGTAGCCACACCCAATTCCTACAACATCTTTATATGTTATAGTCTCCATGCCCTTGATCCTCTTAGTTGCTCAGCTCTTCTCAGCACTCTTTTCAAAGTCTCAACATTATTTTGTATAATGTGGTGACCAAAACTGGAGGCAGTATTCCAGATGTAACTCAAGATAGTATTTAACTTTTCTAACTATCCTCTTTCTTTCACAACCTCATGCTAGTGAAAATTGGTACCAAATTCCATGTGTCACAGTAAATTATATGCGACAGTCAGGATGGCTAAGAAATTTGCAAACCTAATTGCAGATACATTTTTTTTTATTATTATGGATCATCGCACAGCCAGATGTTCAGACTGGATTTGGCATTTTGTCTACCTATCAAGTCCTTACTCAGGACCTGGGATAGGCAGATGTGGATGTTTGATGTTATTACAGGTATCATTGCAGGATGGAAGCAGTTCCTAGTAAGGCTGCCTTTTGCAATTGACTAATAGCGAATTTGTCAATGCCAATGGTGTTCAAGTGGTGCTCCAGTTGTTGTTGTTGTTGTTGTTATTATTATTATTATTATTATTATTACTTAATTGCAATGAATTTGACAGAATTTAATAAACTAAAAAGCCAGGAGAACTGTCAAAGCATATTCTAATCTTATTCAAGGAACAACAGAGCAGCACTTTGGGGAAAGATACCACTTCCTTTTACATGGTAAAAAACATGAATCTTGTTGTCTGGCTTCTATGTTCAACATGCCATGCCAAAACTAGCATTAGTATTCTGCTCAAATCCACAGAAGTTAGAAGGAGTGGTACTTGTGTCACACCACAGCATATTCCAAATGCAAAAGACACAGAAGAAAAGATTATTTGTTTCTAATAGCTATCCACTTAGGTACAGGAGAATAGTAAGAATTTGGTTCTCTGATACTGTACTTCATCTCCATAAAGTATTTATCTCTTGAGCAGTTTGTCTACCATCACATCAATAAAGATTTGTTTCACTTTAAAAATTTGAGAAATCATTTTTCTCCAGGTCCTAGTAGGCACCAATCATGGATTTTAAATTACATGAGTTCACAACTCTAGCCACATAACATGCATATTCATATACATTTCTATCCCATTTTCATCTGACAGTCTTGTTAAGTAGATTTCCATCCACAGTTTACAACATGTTGCTCCTTATACAATGCTGATGGTGGAAGAGAGATAGAATATGAGGGAACAGAACAAGAATGAAATTGCAAAAGTGATTTTTCTGTTTCCAAGCATTGATCCTTCTGCCGCCTTAGGCAGTGGGTCATCCTAGATGACCCCAGCCCATGTTGACTCCAAGTACATCAGGAGAGATTATTAATAATTTTGTTGACAAAATCCCATCTCCAGTCATGGTTTATTCTCTTGAGGTTTTATCTGGGAATCACTTGAGTTGTACATTTTTTTGCAAATTCTTAATAGTTCAATAGTTCAGCGTAGTATGCCCTCTAATTCTTGAACAGTTTTCTGCTCAGAAAAAGGGGATTCCATCATTTTCATTTATTTTAATGGTATCTAAGATGTTTTGGAATTAGCATTACTACTGCACATTGGCTTATATAGCTATTGCTTTTCCTTGCATGTTTTATAGTGATAAGTTCCCCAGTTGTCTGAATCATGGGAAGATATGCCAATGGGGGTTAAATACCCTTCATCTCTCCCAAAACTGGAAGGAAGGAAGGAAGGAAGGAAGGAAGGAAGGACTTCTTTTGGAGATTCAGTTCTAAGGCAGTTTTGATTTTCATCAAAAAGGTAGAAGATTGAGCATTCATTCATTCATTCATTCATTCATTCATTCATTCATTCATTCAACAAGTGTATGTGGCTACCCAATTCACTGTCAGTGACACCATGTGTTTTATATCATTGTTAAAAAACCATAACCTACCCACCACCCACCATCTATCCCAGCAGCAGCAACCACACATTCACACCAACCACTGGATCAGCTCTGTATCAACCACGGGTCCATGTCTTCAGGGCCTTCCATAAAAGTAACCAGGTCAGGGCCAATCTTGTCACTGGGGGAATGATATTCCAAAAGGAGGGAGCCACAACAGAGAAGGACCTTTTCCTTGATCCCACAAGATGTACTTCCCTAATAGATGGGATCTACAATATACCTTGCATTCTTGCTCTAGTGGACAAATGAAAATGTTCAAAAACAGGCAACTCAGATCATGTGATCACAGCTTTTCTATGTGCTCCAACATGAGAGGGGAGAACAAAATGGGAAGTGGGTAGGAAGTGACCACAAATGACTATTCCAAGACTAAACAGGTTGGCAGTGGATGATGGTGCATTCTACTAACTGGGACAACAGATGACAGGTTAGTTCATGTCTCATAGTAGGATCTCTCCATGCAAACTGCTAAAAATGCCAGTTTAGCATTTTTGAAAGAAAAAAAATTACATTAAAAGTGCAACTGCTGATCTCACTTTAGCTAGGACCCGGTTCTCCCTATTCATTCAAGCGTTTCTGAACAATTATCAGGTCATTTTCTCTGAGCACTTCTAATGAATCCCTTAGTAAGAGCACCCTTAAGATCTTGCTTTGTCAGTGGTTCTGTGGATTAATAACAAGATATAATGGTACAGCACCTGAGAGTACTAAAAATCTTGATTGGACCCACTGGTGAATTAATTCCAGATACAGCCTCCCAATTATGCCACAATAGAAAGCAAGACCAACAGATATAAATATGAACACTGAACACTGAATAGAGCTGTGAATTTTAGATACCACCACCACTATTGGCTTTATTTGTTTTTCTTATTGTGGTGTTCAAAAAGAAGCATTACAAAACTCATGGTGAAATCAGGGGTTCAACACTTATAAAAGGCAGCAGCCTTAGACTTTTTAAGAGAAAATAGGAAACCGGATCATGTCATTGAAAAAGTTCTGGCTAGTGAATATTCATTGATCAACACTGAATGATCATTAACACTGAAAATGATATTAATATACTTTTGGATTGTTGCCTACAAACTTATAATTATTTGTTATTATTATTAAAATAGTGAAATACAAAAGGTTTTGTAGGAGATGACCAGGCTGAACCCAAGGGGGTGTGTGTCAAATGTGCCATCAGTCTTGAGTTCTTTCGTGCCCACAACAGACTTAAGTCCACGCCACCTTGAATTCCATTCATTCTTATCCAGCATCAATTTGCTTTGACCGTTAGTAGTTCAGATTCTTGTAGGGAGCTTAAGCTTGCAATAAACCTTTATACAGTTAGTCCTTGACTTACAACAGTTCATTTAGTGATTGTTCGAAGTTATGACGGCACTGAAAAAAAAGATACTTATGACCATTTTCATACTTATAATGGTTGCAGCGTCTCCATGGTCACGTGATCAAAATTCAGATGCTTGGCAATGAGCTCATATTTTATGAGGATTGCAGTGTCCTGGGAATTAAGTGATCACCTTTTGTGACTGTCTGACAAGCAAAGTCAGTGGGAAGCCAGATTCACTTAACAACCATATTGCTAATTTAACAACTGCAGTGATTCACTTAACAACTGTGACAACAAAGGTCATAAAATGGGGCAAACCTCACTTCACAAATGTCTCACTTAGCAACATAAACTTTGGGCTCAATTGTGATTGTAAGTCGAGGTCTACCTGCATTCGTTTGAATTGCCTGGCTTTCCTGATTTCCACACTTGATAAGCCTAGACTGAATAATAATGCTAAGTAAAGAGAAAGAACTAAATATATTGTGGTGATTAAATGAACTAAACATAACTAAATAGACATAAATAGCAGTATGAAATTAATTGCCTTTGCTGTCTCCTTTCAGGAGCCAGCTTCTCTAATGTATGTTTCCTGTATGTGGCTTCCTGAGCCTTAGGAACACTATGCTGCCTTTGTAAAGCTGTGCTGTCTGAAGGCATCTGGACAGATGATTGCTTGCTGGGGCTCTATGGGTGCGGTGACTTGGTGCTGTGCTGCGGGAATGGTCTGCCACTCTGATAAAGAAACTAGAGTGTCTGAAGCAGCCTGGAGGCTGTTGGTTTGAAAAGGCTCAGGACTGGGAGGGACCAAGTCTGAAATGGCTTGGATTGTGGTGAGTACTGTAAGGACCCACCTCAGCTAACCACAAAAGAAAGCAGAACTCTTGAAATAGGCATTGTCTCAAAAGGAACTTTTTATTAAGAGTTAGTGACAGTAGGGAGACACATTCTTCTCTCAAATGGATAGAGGCAGGAGAGGAAAGGTAGAAAGCAAAAGTTATCCCAAACGAAAGCAAAGCCCCTACCCCTCCCAGCAGAATGGCAGGCCCAAGCAAAAGAACATATGCAGAGAAGATCCAATAAGGATTTGGGGACCTGACAGGTACTCAGTTAACAACCCATGATTCTCATTTAATAACCACAATGGGGAGTGCTAGGATTGCCATCGTAAGTTGATGTGGTCACGTGACATATCACTTTGAGACCACATCGACTTACAATGGCAATCCCAGGCACAACTGTGGTTGTAAGTCGAGGATTTCCTGAATCTGTTGTGGAATAATAAAGATATAATTAGGGAGTGCTAGGATTGCCGACGTAAGTTGACATGGTCACGTGACATATCACTTTGAGACCACACCGACTTACAATGGCAATCCCAGGCACAACTGTGGTTGTAAGTCGAGGATTTCCTGAATCTATTGTGGAATAATAAAGATATAATTAGATGGAATAATAGACTAAACAGATTTTTAGAAGAACTGAAAACTTCAACATTTATGCACATGCTCACTTGGTTGGGCAGATGTTATATCTCAATCCCTTAACTTGAATCATTTCTATGTTTAGTGAATACTTTTGGTATTATTTGATTATCATTGTGCAATGAGACCCAAAAAGTCAAAGGTGTGATTCTTTTCTGTACACACAATTCTGTGTAATGAGTTATTCCTTGATGAATAAAAGCACAATGATAATCAAATAATACCAAAAGTATTCACTAAATATAAAGCCCACTAACAGAAGAGAATATCTATAGTTCTGGGTTGGTGGACTCCTTGGTTCTCTCTAAGCTTGGTTATTTGCTTGCAGATATTTCATTACATGACTAGGAAACCTCATCAGTGCATATTTACATTGTGTACGATGTGATGTTACTCAGTTGGGTAATGAAACATCTATAAAGCAAACAACCAAGTGCAGAGAGCACCAAGGACTCCAGAAACCACTAATTTTGCAAAAATGAACTTTCTTGGGACAGCAGGCATTCTATTACAAGAAATCCATGAGCCTCAAATCCTTGGCCAGAACATGAATTATAGAAGCTGATTAGACTATAGAGCTAATTTAAATGATGATAGTGGACGAGATGATAAGATGAGGAGGAAGAGGAAATTTTGTATCTTTTTTGTTTTGTTTTTGGAAAGGATATATTTTTTTAATGTTCCCATGATATTGCTCATTTTATTTCTTGTTCCCAAATTAACACTTATCTGAAAGCACTCATTTAAAACAAAACAGCATCACTATTGCAAAGAACACCTGCCCACAGAGCTATAGTGATTTCTATAATTTACTTGCCTTTCACACACAGAAAAGCTGAGTCAGTGTCAGTACTAACAGGTTTTTTCTTCTTCTTTTTACATCAAGTGAAACCACCAACCTTTATTATATCAAGTTTACCTAGTCATCTGTCACACGCCTGAAGGGAAGAATTAATTTCTTTTACAGGCTAAAGGACGCTGTTATGAAACAATTGGGCTTGTTCAGTTGTCTCCGAATGTATATTTGGTGGTGTACAAATTGGAACAAATGTGCACTAACACCTCAAAGGCAAGAAGTAGATTTTGTAGCCAAAGAAGTTTTGTACATTTTCTAGGCTAACAAAATATGTGACCAACCTGTTTCCTGGCATAGTCTGCAAGTATTCTCCTGCATAACAGAACAGATTAAAGTCCTTCCTTCCTTCCTCCCCTCCTTCCTCCCTTCTTCCCTTCCTTCCTTCCTTCCTTCCTTCCTTCCTTCCTTCCTTCCTTCCTTCACCTTCCTTCCTTCCTGAAAAATTTATATTGTTCATATGTAAAAAAAAGTGTATGTATGTTTGTGATGAGATGTAGCTTTGGTGAGTATGCATGCACCAATGTGATAATATTTTTTTTATTGATACTTGGGGATTTGACGGGTTTTGTTCAGTTGTTTGATATTGGGGAAGCTGGAGAGGGTTTTTTTATGTTCTGTAAAACAAATTAAAAACAAAATAACAGTGTGGAACAATATATCTCAATGTTCCATTATAGAACAGTTCTTACTATTAGCATAACTTACACAGTCCTTCCAGATCTGATAAAAATTTGATTCATCCCTTTGAGAAGTCTATATTAAATTTTATCAGTCACTTTTTCCATAAGAGTAACAAACCATACATTTGCATGCCCATTATTCAAGAATAGGTTATTTAGAAATTTCCAGTTTGGAACATTTCTCAATTTTGTAGCCAGGAGTAAGGATTCAAAAAGCTCCTTTTTGTTTAGTTTTGAGTTATCTCTTTCCAAAAGATGCAATAATCCCCACTCTGGAACACATTCTGCTTTTTATTTATTATTTCCATTTTTTAAAATATTGTCTTGCAATAAAGTGCTACTTTTTTCACAATTCCACCACATATGAAAAAATGTTCCTTTGTGATTGCAACCTTTATAATATTTTGATGTATTCATTGCTATGTGTGCAAATTTAGTTAGGCATTTGAAAAATATTTAGCTGGAAAAATCACTCCTCGTCACTATCGTCTTATTTTGCCATGCTCTCTTTCAGAGTCACTTCCCTGTATTCTTAGATTATTTTAAAGGCCACTCTACATCTGCTTTCCCCAAATAAGTGGAAATCTCTCTGCAGTTCCTGCTAAAGAGTAGCATGAAATGGAGACAAAACGTTAATATTCATCAATGTGAATGAAACAGAAAGTGTATTATTTTAGCTGCGTTTTGAAAGCCCTGTGGCAAAATTTAGGCAATTTTATAGTATCAAGGTTCTTACAGCAAATAAATGTGTCAGCTTTTCAGTGTCATTGAGGAAAAGCTATAATTATTATAATGTTGATAGCTATAGTGTGCATTAGAGGCTTTTAGATAGCCTTATTTTCCTAAATGCTTTAGAAAAGTACCCTTGTAGCCTTTATTTTGTATTTTTCCTGTTAACTGGCCAATTTAATTCATGGCAATAGATAATCAAACTATTTTTAAATTACTTGAAACTACTTCATTTAGTGTGAAATATTTTTGCCATTATTTTTAACTTTGCAATAGTGTGCCCCCTTATAAGATATATAGCTATAGCTATATGTCTATGTGTATGTATACTTATCTCTCTCTGTGGGTATATATACAGTATATAGACACACAGAGATACATAGAGATAGATAGATAGATAGATAGATAGATAGATAGATAGATAGATAGATAGATAGATAGATAGATAGATATAGATATAGATGATATAGATATAGATGTCTTGAGTGGGTTTTTTTGTGTGTTTTTTTTTTATGCACCCTGTCGGCCCAAATATGGGAAGAAGAAATCTTCTTTCAAAAGCAATCCAAAAATTTAGCGTATAGATATATATGCATACATACACACACATTCATGTACTGGAAAAAAGAACTGAAGCTGATGCATGGATGGAGGGAGGGATGGATGGATGGAGGGATGGAGGGATGGAGAGAGATTAATTTATAGCTTATTTAGATTCTGAAATAGTTAAAATGAAATTGATTGCATATCCATTCTCCTGAAAATTAAAACTGAACTTTATGCATTAGGTAAAAGATTAGAAGGGAGATTTGCTAGAGTAAGACATATAGATACCCAATATTGCTTTATTATTCATTTTTTTAATTTTAGAAAATACCCAGTCTTTGTCAGATAATATTTAAGGTTAATGCATGCATCTACAAAGAGGAATCATGTTGGCTGTGATAAGTGGTGTTAGGATTGATCGCACAGGGCACATCTCCCAGTTTGAATTCTGGAAGGATTCCAGAATTAGAGAGTGTTGCACAAGGCATGGCTAGCTGAACAGGTCTGAGAGAAGCTCAGAGTCCTAACCCTAAGAAACCTACCAGCTTTCAGAGTAACAGACTTACGGATGATGACAAAGATCAGCAGTCTACTGATACTTTATGAAATACAAATGATCAAACGCCATCTTCTGATGAGCACCAAGAGCATATTCTAAATAACTTGATCTAAGTTGTCACCCTAAGAAACAACTTTGCAACTTTTAGAAGTTATGCAATACAATTTAATCTGATTCTTCGTCTGATATTTTTTTAACTAGTTGCTGTGTTGTTCTATATCATCCCCATGTTCCATCCAGTCAAATACTGCATGTGAAAATAAATCATTAAATCTTTTAAAAATTACCCTAGCTTCATTCATACTAGGCTAGGCTATAGAACTATAGAATGAATGAAGGAAGGAAGGAAGGAAGGAAGGAAGGAAGGAAGGAAGGAAGGAAGGAAGGAAGGAGATTAGACTTTAACTCTGAAGAACAACAAAAAATATCTTGTTAGTTTACAATGCAGTGGTGGGATTCAAATATGTGAACAACCGGTTCTCTGTGTGGATACCACTTCCGGAAATCCATTCTGAGCTTGGGCAACAAAGAATTAGCTACCGGTTCTGCTGAAGTGGTGCGAACTGGCTGAATCCCACCACTGGTACAATGTGTAACAATGTACAAAATGTAACTATTTACAATGTGTGCACAGTGAGTATAGTCATGCCACCTGTACAAGGTGTTTTTTCCCTACACTTTCAAATACATAGGTAAATTTCTATGTATATTCTTGTCCATTCTTACAATTCACCCTTGACAAATCCTGACAAGAAGTGAGGAAGATGGTTTATTGGCTTGTAAATAAACATGCCGTACAGCATTTATGAGACATGACAAACCAATTTTCTCCTCAAGAGAAAAAGTTTGGTGAGTGACTAAGGTTTATAACTCTGATCACCATTGCTTTCCATTGTATAGGGGCAGACAACATTTATATTAATGGCAAAGTTGTGATAGTTGTTAATTGACCTTAGAGTTGAAACTGCATCTTTCTCAAGAGATGAAAACCTTTACCGATGTACTTCATAAAAGCCACCCCACATGCTATAAAATCCCTCTTCTCTGAAAGTCAAAATGCTAAAATATCCTTTTTTTTAGAGATGTCGGTTCTCTGTTCGCTCAGCTATGCTATCACTCAACCTCTAACCCTTTTTGAAGATCTTTAATTCCCCAAGTTCCCTTTAAAAAAATAAAACAAAAAATAGGCATCATGCATTATGCTGTGTGAGTTTTGTAAACTGTTAATTTCAAATGTCTCTCCTGAGTTTTTATAATATCTTCAGAAGAGGGGAGAAATCCTTTGAAGGCTGTGCTGCCCTTTAAAAAGAATCATTGCATTTAAACAACTGGATCTGGGAATTAATTGCTAAATTGTCATTCCTGTATAAGGCAGGAAATAAGGTTTATTAACAAAAGATGAATCTTTTGGAATCTTTTCCAGGGGAAAAAATGAAAGACATTGTGCGCAGAAAAGCATGTATTGGGGTTATTTATATCAAATAAGAGCATGCACTGTAATAGATAAATAAAAAAAACAGACCTTAGGGAAAACAAGATTTTAAAAGCATGCATCAAGGAGTTTATACAAATGTACAGAGAGACTGAGAGAGAAAGACATTAAATAAATGTGTATTGGTAAAACACATTTGAAATTTTGTGACAATGAGAGAAAATTGTATACATATAATCAGCAGCAGCCGCAGTCAACCTCAAAAAAAGCAGTTTTACTTGGAACAGCTTATCTTCTGTGACAATACTTCTAACACCATCAAACAAATGTGCCTGTTTCAAAACAGACAAATGTTACAGTTGTGGAATACTGACGAGGCCATAGTCATTATACGGCCGAGGTGGCGCAGCAGTTAGAGTGCAGTACTGCCACTTTAGCTGACTGTGTTCAGCAGGTCAGTGGTTCAAATCTCACCGGCTCAAGGTTGACTCAGCCTTCCATCCTTCCGGGGTAGGTAAAATGAGGACCCAGATTGTTGGGGGCAATGTAAATATATATATACATTGCTTACTGGTGTACATCGCTTAGAGAGTGCTTGCACTTAAAGCGGCATATAAGTCTCATAAATAAATATGATTTCTTTTTTAATCTTGGGAAGAATGACAGTCCCTCTGGAAAAATAAATCCATGTAAGGAATTTCTTGGACCTGATAAGATGTCAGACTGGTGTGAATTAAAAAATCATCTCAATGAAGAGTTAGGTGGCATGGTGTAATATTCAGTCAATCAGTCAGTCAGTCAGTCAGTCAGTCAGTCAGTCAGTCAGCCAGTCAGTCAGTCATATGATGCCCATTTTACTATCCGAGCAACTCTGGCTCTCTTTATCAGTCAATTTAGGCAACACAAATTGGCTTGATAGAACATTTTTTGGTTTCTTTTCAGGCTCCCATCTCTTATTCTTCCTTCTGTCATTTAAAGCAATGGTCCCCAACCTTTTGGGCAACAGGGACTGGTTCCATGGAGAGAGGTTTTTCCGCAGACCACAGGGGATGTGGTTTCGCATGCTGCCTGCATCCCGTGGATGGGGCTTTGCTTGTTTGTGCAGACTGGTTTTTGGCATGCCAAAGCCTGGTGCCAGTTCATGGAGCAGAGATTGGGGACCCCTGATTTAAAGGTCTCTTCTGAGTTTTTATTATCAACACAACAGAAGATTCAGTGAAGCCCCTCTCTCTCTCCTCAGCATTTTTCAGCAATAACTTCTTATATCTTTGGTGGTGACTGAAAGAATAGAATAGAATAGAATAGAATAGAATAGAATAGAATAGAATAGAATAGAATAGAATAGAATAGAATAGAATAGAATAGAATAGAATAGAACTGAAGGGACCTTGGAAATGTTGGAGAAGACTAGTGAAGAAATAATAATAATAATAATAATAATAATAATAATAATAATAATAATAATAATAAGTGAGGCACTACCTTGACGTGGTTGTGGGGCTTGTGTACTCTGAGGAAGATGAGAGCTATGCTAGAGGTTCAACCATACTGGACAGGTCTCATCAGAGGAGTCAGACAAAGAGTGTCTCTCCCATAAAAAATATGGTGAGACGTAAATTTCAGAATGCCATACCGGCTCGGACGTCGCCCGGGTTAACAAGGTCCGCACTAGATATTGGAGTTCCTGGATATCTGGTGAAAAATGGGTTACAGGACTCAGGACTGTTGGCTGAGCAACCAGGGCCAGCAGCTGCAGAACTACTGGAAGAAAAGGTGTTTACCCGTCGCAGATACACAGTGATGGAAAACAAAGAAATAATGATCTGTTACTACAGATCAAGTCCAACAAGAAGAGGATATCTAAAACGAATGCACCAGTTCTGGAAAGAACAACATCCAGAATCAGAAATAACAGAACAGAGACTAGCAGATCAACGCCGATTTATAACACGAAATAAAATATTCACAGAAACAGAATTGGACGAACTGCAAAGGTTTACCCAGGGCAAAGAAATCAAAGCCTTACCAGAAGTAATTCAGAATGTAGAGGCAAACCAGGGGGAGTTGGCAGTGAAGGAATCTAGCAGAGATATACAACTGTTCTCATTTGGAAACCAGGCACCTCTACCTCAGGAAGAACAAAACCCTCTAACTAAAGAAATAAAAGAATTGAAACAAAGAATAACTGAGCATCTAGAACAGCACAAAAACAACAGAATAAGGCTACCTGCATTGAAGCTTGTTCCAAAGAAACAGCTAGCACAAGCATTAAAAGATGCAAATATTGCAATATCAAGTATAAGCACCAATTCACTGCAAGAAACAAACCAACTAATGTACAGCACAGCTGCAGTTATAACAGAATACCTGGGATGCAAAATCAACAAAGAAGAAAAACAAACAAACAGTGCACCAGAAAAATGGAAGGTTAGACTAGAAAATAAGATCAGCAAGTTAAGATCACATGCAAGCAAGCTAGAACAGATGAAAGAAAAGAAGCTGAAGAACAAGAAGACCAAAGAATACCTAATCAAGAAATACCACTTAGAAACAAGGAAGATCAAGGAAGCACTGGAAATAATAAAGCAACAAATAACAGCTATAGCCAGGAAAATCAGTAGATATGAAGCTCGAATTGCAAACTATAGGCAGAACCTCCAATTTCAATCCAATCAGAAACGTTTCTACCAATCCATCAATGGAGAAACTGCAAGGAATCAGTCAGTACCTGACAAGGAAGAAACAGTGCAGTTCTGGAAGCAGATATGGGATAACCCAAAGAAATACAACAAGGATGCGGCTTGGTTAAAAGAGGTGGATGCAAATAAAACAGAAGTTGAAATGAAAGAACTAGTAATAACAACAAAAATGGTAGAAAAAAGAGCAAAGAAAATCAAAAATTGGTCAGCACCAGGTGAAGATGAACTGCATGGGTTTTGGTTGAAACATCTAACTGTTATACACCCACTCATTGCCAAAACAGTTCAACAATATACTACAAGGAGGAGAAATTGAAAAGTGGCTAACAACTGGGAAAACCTACCTAATAATGAAAAATCCAGCAAAAGGGGCAACACCAGGTAACTACAGGCCAATTACCTGCTTACCAACAACTTTCAAATTACTAACTGGTGTGGTAGCTGATGCAGTACAACAGCATCTAGTTGAAAACAATCTCTTTCCACCTGAGCAGAAAGGAAACCGCCCCAATAGCAGAGGAACAAAAGATCAACTCCTAATAGACAAAATGATCTTGGAAAACTGCAAGAGAAGGAAGACCAACCTGAATGTGGCATGGATTGACTACAAAAAGGCATTTGACTCTCTGCCACATGATTGGATAATAAAGTGCCTAGAAATAACAGGAGTCAGTAGAAACATCAGAAAATTTGTGCAAAGATCGATGGCACAATGGAAGACACAGTTGCAGATCAATGGTGAGAGGCTGGGAGAGGTTAATATCAAGAGAGGAATATTTCAAGGAGATTCATTATCACCATTACTATTTGTTATTGCACTGTTTCCTCTGTCAACAATACTGAATAACTCAGGACATGGCTATCAAACATCAAAAACATCTGCCAGACTATCCCACCTCCTTTATATGGATGATCTGAAGCTGTATGGAAAAACATCATCTGAAATAGAATCGCTGCTCAACACTGTCCGTATATATAGCCAAGATATTGTAATGGAGTTTGGCTTGGACAAATGTGCCACACTTACTATCAAACAAGGAAAAATAATGAAAACTGAAGGAATCAAGATGCCCCACGAAAATAACATTAAGAGTCTGGATGAGGAAGAGTACTACAAATACTTGGGTATCCTTCAAGCTGACAACATCAAGCACACTGAAGTCAAGAAAAAGATTAGAGGTGAATACATCAAGAGAGTGAAGAAGATCTTAAAATCCAAACTCAATGGAGGAAATACCATAAAGGCAATCAACACCTGGGCAATCCCAGTCATTAGGTACACAGCTGGAATAGTGGACTGGACTCAAGCAGAACTAAAAGCAATGGATAGGCAGACCAGAAAAATAATGACAATGAATCATGCCCTTCATCCACGCAGTGACATTGATAGACTTTATCTACCAAGGCAAATAGGTGGGCGTGGAATGCTACAAGTACATCAGATGGTTGAAGAAGAAAAAATGGCTTTGGAAGAATATCTGAAGAACAATGATGAAGATGCACTGAAATTAGTATATCAGGAAGGCTTACTAACTACTGGAGAGACCAAACTGGCCTACAAGAAAGACCAAATGAAGAACAGAATAGAGGCATGGGAAGACAAAGCACTACATGGCCAATACATGAAAAAAATAGCTGGGAAAGCAGATAATAATAAAACCTGGCAATGGCTAAGAGCAGGAAAATTGAAGAAAGAGACCGAGGGACTAATTCTGGCTGCACAAGACCAAGCCTTAAGGACAAATGCATACAAAGTCAAAATTGAGAAGACAGCAACAGACAGTAAGTGCCGCCTATGCAAAGAAGCTGAAGAAACAGTGGACCACTTGGTAAGCTGTTGCAAGAAGATTGCACAAACTGATTACAAGCAGCGGCATGACAAAGTAGCAACAATGGTGCATTGGAAGATCTGCAAAAAATATCATTTGCCTGTAAGCAAAAACTGGTGGGATCATAAAATAGAGAAAGTCATAGAAAATGATAAAATTAAACTGCTCTGGGACTTCAGAATTCAAACAGACAAGCACCTGCAACATAACACCCCAGACTTAACAATTGTCGATAAGAAAGACAAAAAAGTCTGGATAGTGGACGTGGCAGTGCCTGGAGATAGCAGAATAGAAGAGAAAGAACTGGAGAAGATAACAAAATACAAAGACCTACAAATAGAAATAGAAAGACTGTGGCAAAAGCAAGCAAGGGTAGTACCAATAGTCATAGGCTCCTTGGGTGCAATCCCAAAACAACTGGAGCACCACTTGAACACCATTGGCATTGACAAATTCGCTATTAGTCAATTGCAAAAGGCGGCCTTATTAGGAACTGCTTCCATCCTGCGACGATATCTGTAATACCATCAAACATCCACATCTGCCTATCCCAGGTCCTGGGTAAGGACTCGATAGGTAGACAAAATGCCAAATCCAGTCTGAACATCTGGCTGACTGTGCGATGATCGATAATAATAATAATAATAAATAAAAAGTTGGAAGGGATCTTGGAGGTCATCTAGTCCAACCACCTGCTCAGGCAGGAAACCCTATATCATTTCAGACAAATGGCTGTCCAGTCTTTTCTCAAAAACTTCCAGTGTTGGAGCATTTACCACTTCTGGAGGCAGGTTGTTCAACTGGTTAATTGTTCTAACTATCAGGAAGTTTCTCCTTAGTTCTAGGTTGCTTCTCTCCTTGATTAGTTTCCATCCATTGCTTCTTGTCCTGCCTTCCGATGCTTTGGAGAATAGCTTGACTCCTTCTTCTTTGTGGCAGCCCCTGAGATATTGGGGGCTGCCTGTATCCCCCCTGTAATTTTTTTATTGCCTGGGACAGGGATGTTCTGTATCAATTAACTCACTGTCCCTGTTGTTTAGTTTAAATATTCCTCCAGTAAAAGCCTAGCGGCCAAGTTGCTTTGTGAGATAATGTCAAGGGATGGTTTTCTTAAATCTTCACCAAAGCAAGGCACCCCTTTGAAAATTTGCTTAACCCTAGGCAACACACTTTAATGTTCTGGGCACAGAGCAAATGAAAATCAGCTGTGTGGCATTTTCTTCTTTTTATAATATTAAAACAGTCAATGTTTTTCCCCAATGGTCTATTCCTTTGGCCTTTAAGAAAGTATGTCCCTTCTAATGTTTATGAAACAAAATACATTTTGTAATGCTAATAAACCAGGGAGATGGCTGGCTTATCAGTTAAGAAAGAAACAGAGACAGAGAATTATAGATAAAATAAATTATAATGGTAAATTGGTTTATCAGAAAGAACTGATTAAGAAATCTTTTTTAGATTATTATCAAAAATTATATAAGAGTACCAATGTACAAACTATAGATATAAATAATTATTTAAGTAAAGCTAATCTTCCTAAATTAACAGAAGATCAGAAAAAAGAGATTAATGGTTTAATTACCAATGAGGAAATTGTGACAGCTATTAAGCAATTAAAATTAGGCAAAGCGCCGGGTACGGATGGTTTGACATCTATTTATTATAAAACTTTAGTAGAAGAGATGACTCAACCTTTATGTGAGCTTTTTAATAATATATTACAGGGTTTAGAGATTCCTCCATCATGGCGCAATGCTTTTATATCTTTGATTCCAAAAGAGGATCAAGATCTCACTTTGCCCAAGAATTATAGGCCTATATCTCTCTTAAATGTGGATTATAAAATTTTTGCAAAAATTATAGCTAATAGGTTTATGGGGGTCTTGCAGCAGCTTATACATAAGGACCAATCGGGTTTTATAACTGGAAGGTATATGAAAAATAATGTTAGACAAATTATTAACTTATTAGAATATTTAGATAAAAACAACCAAGTCTCTGCAGGGCTGATATTTTTGGATGCTGAAAAAGCCTTTGACCAATTGAATTGGCAGTTTATGTTATGTTTAATCAAGGAGATGAATTTTGGACAAAATATATTACAAGCTTTATCTAACATATATCAAAAACAGACTGCTCAACTTATTGTTAATGGGGGTTTGTCAGAGGTTTTCACAATAGAAAAAGGTACAAGACAGGGATGTCCATTATCTCCGTTATTATTTGTTTTAACATTGGAAATTTTGTTGATTAAAATTCGGGAGTCTCAAGAAATAAAAGGAATAGAGATTAATAAAAAAGAATATAAGTTAAGAGCTTTTGCAGACGACTTGGTTGTTACTTTGTCTCAACCTACTTACTTGGTAGTAAAATTATTACAATTGATTCATCAATATGGGTGTGTTTCGGGTTTTAAAATTAATAATAATAAGACTAAAATATTACCCAAAAATATGACTAATTGCGATAAACAGACCTTGGTTAACTTAACAGACTTTGAAGTTGTTGATAAGGTAAAATATTTGGGGGTCATATTATCTGCTTCTAATGTAAAATTGTATAAAAACAATTATGAAAAGTTGTGGATTGGGGTACAGAAGGATTTAAAGAATTGGGATAACTTACAGTTATCTCTTATGGGTAGAATTGCAGTTATCAAAATGAATGTTCTACCAAAATTTCTTTTTTTGTTTCAAATGTTACCTATCTTAAAGAATGAACTTAATTTAAATGAATGGCAGAAAGGTATTAACAAATTTATTTGGGCAGGGAAAAAACCAAGGGTAAAACTTAAAATTATGCAAGATTTTCGTGAGAGAGGTGGACTCAAGGTACCAAATTTGAAACTATATTATGACGCTGTGGTCCTAACATTGATTAGTGATTGGATGAATTTAACAAATGTAGAAATACTCCATTTGGAGGGTTGGGATTTACTTTTTGGATGGCATGCCTATTTAATTTTTAATAAAAAAGTGGATCGGGTTTTTAAATCTCATATTATAAGGATTTCTTTGCTTAGGGTGTGGAGGAAATATTATAAAAGTGATTTTAAAATACCATTATGGGCTATACCTTGGCATGCGATAGAGGGGATAAAGAGAGGAGTTAAGATGGATACGGTTTCCATCTACTTAGATGGGATGGTCAAAATTGGCAGTTAAAATCTTTGGAAGATTTAGTACATGAAAACATTACTTACTCATGGTTTCAATATAGACAAATAGTGGATAAATGGAAGACGGATCGTAATATGGGTTGGCTTAGAGAAGATGAAAATTTTTTTAAACAAGTAAGGGATCAAAGACCAACTCATATTAAGAGGGTTTATGGGGTTTTAGTGGAAATGGATTCAGAATCTGAATTAATCAAAGATTGTATGATTAAATGGGCACAAAATATTGGTGAACCAATCCCATTGGATACTTGGGAACTTATCTGGGTGAGGAATGTTAAATTTACACAAGCGCAGAACTTAAGAGAGAATTTTTATAAAATGTTTTATAGATGGCACCTCGACCCACAAAAAATGTCTATTATGTACCCTGATCTACAGCCTAAATGTTGGAGATGTGGTTGTTTGGACGCTACTTATTATCATATTTGGTGGTCGTGTAAAAATATAAAAGCTTTTTGGATTAAGATATGGTGGAATATTCAAAGAATCTTTAGAAGGAGGATAAAATTTACCCCGCAATTATTTTTATTAGGTATTGTTACTGATTGTGATGCTAAGGAAGTTATATTGATGTTAAATTTGATTACAGCCGCAAGGCTGTTAGTAGGACAATATTGGAAGAAGGAATCTTTGCCTACTTTACAAGAGTGGTTTTATAAAGTTTCTTACTTGGCGGAAATGGCAAAGATTTCGGCTTTCTTAAAGGAGCAATCTCAAGAGAAATTTTTTGTTGTATGGGAAAAATGGATAAATTTTATACAATATAATTTGGATATGGAAAAATATCATTTAGATTTTTCATAACTTGTATAGATTGTTTTTTTTCTTTTCTCATCTTTTGTTTTCTCCCTTCTTTTTTTCTTTTATTTTTTTATCTTTCTTTCTTTTTCTTTTTCTTTCTCTCTCTCTTTCCTCTCTTTTTTCTTTCTTTTTTAAATATTTTTCTTTTTAATGCTTATGTTACATATATCTTATTATTAATTATTTTATAAGTTGTAAAAATTTGTTTAGGTTTTTTAAAATTTTAAATAAGCCTATATTCAGTTCTGGGAAGTTCGGGGAGGGGGGAGGGAGGGGTGGGTTTGGGAGGGATTGGGTGAGGGTTGATTTGTTTTTGGTTGTTTATTTGTAAAACTTTTAAAAATTTTTCAATAAAAATAAAAAAAAGAAAGCATGTCCCTTCTAATATTAGAATTTCCTTTAAACTTTAGGAATAAAATGCTTGGTTCCTCTATTCTGCTGGTTTGTGGTTCATAGCCAAGTATGGAGCTCTGTATTTTTGATGATAAGACCACAGCCTTTGTCCTCTAGCCAACTGAAGAAAATGAGGTCCAGAAGTTCACTTAATTTTTCCTAAGGAAACATGAATGTGACTAGATCACTTTAACTCTTGGATAAAAATCCATCCCAATAGTTCTGAACAACTTTTCCCCAATTAAATATTTATAAAAGGAGATGTAACCCAACTGGGCTAAAAGCAGAGAATAAGACTTTCAATGCTTGGCAGAAGATGCACAGGGATGGCCATAATACAAGAATCGTATTCACACACATAGAACATGATCAGATTGTTTTTTGTCAGTTTGTGAGAATTTGTTACAGGGAGAGGTAAAAGTTATGGAAATGACTTTGTCTTTTAAAGCAGGGTTTCGTAACCTCCACATTTTAAGATATCTGGCCTTCATAACTTATTGATGGGTGCTAGAAGTTAAAGCTCATCCATCTTAAAGTTGCTGTGAATCCCAGGCTTCAATGTATCTACAGAATAGAATAGAGCTGGAAGGGACTTGGAGGTCTTCTAGTCCAGCCCCCTGCTCAAGCGGGAGAACCTATACTATTTCAGACAAGTGACTGTCTAGTCTCTTCTTAAAAATCTCCAGTGATGGATCACCTACGATTTCTGAAGACAAGCTGTTCCATTGGTTAATTGTCCTCACTGTCAGGAAGTTTCTCCTTAATTCCAGGTTGCTTCTCTCTTTAATTAGTTTCCAACCATTGTTTCTTGTCCTGCCTTCTGGTGCTTTGGAAAATAAGTTGACCCCCTCTTCTTTGTGGCAACCCCTCAAATACTGGAATACTGCTATCGTGTCTCCCCTATTTCTTCTTTTTTTTAGACTAGCCAAACTCAAGTCCTGCAACCATTCTTTATGTGTTTTAGTTTCCAGGCCTTTGATCATCTTAGTTGCACTACAGGTAGTCCTATAGTGACTTATGACCACACTGAGTCCAACATTTCTATTGCTAAGCAAGACAGAGTTTTGCCCCATTTTACAACCTTCCTTACCATCATTGTTAAGTGAATCTGGTTTTTCCCCATTGATTTTGCTTGCCAGAAGGTCATAAAGGATGATCACATGACCCTGGGACACTGCAACCATCATACATATAAGCCAGTTGCCAAGCAACCAAATTTTAATCACATGACCATGGGAATGCTGGAACAGTTGTAAGTGTGAAAAATGGTCATAAGCGACTTTTTTTCAGTGCCGTTATAACTTTGAACAATCACCAAACAAATGGCTGTAAGTCAAGGACTACCTGCATATTTGCTTTAGATGGTCTGAACGTGTGATCCTGTGTGTGCCTTTTTAATGAATATGGTTTTAGTCAAACTGAATGCATATTGCATAGTAAGATTGCCTTTCCTGTAATAATGCCCTCCAAATATATTGGTCTTGAGTGCTGGGATTATCAGAGCTGTGAGTCATCCCAATGGAAAGGGACCAGACTGAGTTTCCCTGCAATAATGTGTAGAAAAAGGAATATCCAGGGGATCAGAATTATTTATGTGGTTTTGTCATTCTGAATTCAGCTAATATAGCAGAGACCTGAGTAAGCCCTTAGTTTCTCTTGGAAGAAATTGCTTAAAGCTGCAGATGGAAAATAATTATTTGAATGCTTTTCCACTTAAAATCAAGTCTTCAGTATAAGACTTTTTCATGGCCTATCTATTTGCCCCTTCCCCTCCTATCTGAAAGGAAGTGGGCAGTGTTAAAAACTAAACTCCTTCCAATCAAGATTAATTCCTGGTGACATCATGGTTGTATCCATATAGTTTACACAATAAAAAATACATAAGTGGTTTTCTACCTCTTTATTTTATGATTTTATTCCACCTTCTTGTCTATCCTAAAGCCCTGGGATCTGCTAGTGCAGTGGTTCTCAACGTTTGTGTGACGGCGACCCCCGTCACACAAACGTGCCGCGCATGCGCGGCACGCATGCGCGATGCCGCCCCCTGGGGGGAAAAATGGCGGATCGCCTTGTTTGGCGACCCCTGAGAAATGGTCGATCGACCCCAAATAGGGTCGCGACCCATAGGTTGAGAACCGCCGTGCTAGTGGTTCCCTCATGCAACTACTAACGAAGTTCGCCCTACTTAGCAAGTTTAGATCAACCTACTGTAGCTGACCTTGGTGCTATGCAAATCTTGTAGCAATATAAGCTGTTTTGTGTTTTATTCCCTTTTTGAGGATGCATTTCATGTTTTGGACAGTGTTTGAAATTCAGTGATCTCCTTCATTTCTTTTGGGGAAGGATAGTAGAAATATTTCAACCTTCAACCCCTTATTCTCCACATGTGTAGATTTACTTTTAGGTTTATTATAATGTAAATCATTTATATTCAACTTTTCTTCAGATGGTCTCAAGGCATTATATAAAATATTAAAACATATTTTTTTTAAAAAAAGATCAATGAGAAGCAAAACTTAGGAGAGAAAAAAATCCGATTCATAAACTGGTCCTGAAAATAACTGATGCCACTGTGCAATGTACAAATTATCTTAAGCTACCTTTTTCCAGCAACTGATCTGACCAGGGGGCCAAAAATAAAATAAATTTCTTGCAGTATTAGAAGCAGATATGTACACAGCATAGCAACTTCCTTATAATAAAAAAGAAAAAATGCCTTTTACTTCTTTCTCCTGGAAAGTGATGGTTTTCCATTGAGTTTCCAGCTTCTGTATTAAAGACATCTCTGAAACAATGTCTGCATCAGTTGCTATGTTGTCATGCTGATTTTAAAAAAGCCCACAGCACTTTCCATGTTGATAAACCCACCTGCTCAATAGAGTAAATGATTGTGAGGCATACACTTCTAGGTAAGATGACCACACAATCCAGATATGATGGCGTAGGCAGCTGAATTGAGGGGAAAGGAAGGTTCCAGGCAGGAGTGAAAATTGAAAGAGGAGAGCAATATAGTAGGGGAGGAAGGAAATGCCAATAAAATAAAATAGAGTGACCGTATTTGGAAGCTACAAAAATTCAAATGGTCATTTTGTAGCAGTGAGTTTTCTAAGAGATACAGAAAATTCAAATACTTGGGTGCCATTTTGAAATTGTCTGAATTTGTGCAGTCCACATATGGGAGACCCAAACTGAAGTATTGTCCATTTACTGTATGAGAAGCAAAATCTATTAAGCTGGATGTCAGAAACTTGGCCCTACCACAGGAAAATATATTTGACTATATAAGTGGAAGCTAGCTTAAGAGAATATAGGATTGCATCATTTTATTTATTGATTGATTTTTATCATGCCTTTATTACTTTGCAAGTAATTCAAGGTAGCAGACATACTTAATATCCTTTCCTCCTGTTATTTTCCCCAAGAACAACTTTGTGAGGTGGGTTTGGCTGAGAGGCTCTCACTAGCCCAAAATTACCCAGTTGGCTTTCATGCCTAGCTAAGGTAGAACTATAACTCACCATCTCCTGGTTTCTAGGCTACCACCTTAATCACTACACCAATATCTCTCTCTCTTATTATTTGCAAGGACAAAGAATATACTAATTTAGTAGTTTAAATGGTGAGTATTTATAAAATACTTAATATTATAAAATATTTAGTATTTATAAAAAACTAATTTAGAATTTAACTAATATAAAGTGCTAGTTTAAATCGAGTCATTTATCCTTGGATTCAAAGTTAGAAATGACACTGTAGAAGCATTCTTGCTGATAGATAGGGCAGTCCTGGAGACAAACACATTGCAGTATTGGAAGAACACCCTCTGGGCAAAGAGGCTAGATATGAATTGAAAATATGGTAATGCCAATGTCATCGCTCTATTCATCAGAAACAAGCTCAGTGATGCCATTCTAGTTTCTGCCTGATATCTGAGTTCTTGTGATTGCTCTGTAGTTCTTCCAGACTAAGAATCTTCCTATGGAGATTTATCAGTAGGGATGTGTCTTCTTTGTAGAACAGACTTATTTTAGAGGCAAAGGGGTGCCTTCACAGCTTCGTTCTTCCTGTGCAATGAATTTTTCAGTTTCAGTCTTGTATGTGAATGGTTATACTAAAAACCTGAATTGGTTTGTATGCATGAAGCCATAAGGCACAATTTCAAGCGCACTTAGATTTCTTGATTGTATTTGGCAGTCATCAGATATGAATTTGCATCAGTTGCCGTATTGTGAAATGCTCTGAAATACTCACTGTTGTTACATATGATCTGTTAAATACAGAACTAAATTCCATTATAGGTGGAAAGATAGATTTTTTTAAAAAAAATCCTCCTTAGACTAAGCATTTGGGAGCAGAGAAGCAGAATGATATGGTAAAACGGCTCCAGGTTTGTCAGTCCCGGATTCCTCATCTTACAATTCATCTTTGATATCTGCTTTGCAATTTAAAAAAATGTCACCAGCATGTTAATGAATAATGTGTGCTTTTTTATTCACTGTTGCTAACTGTTACTGTTGCATGCTGGTTATCAAATATTTTGAATATTCAACAGCTCTGTGTGGTACCTACCAATTACTGTGAATTACAGGTAGTTCTTGATTCACAATCATTTGTTTAGCAACCATTTGACATTACGCTGACAGTGAAAAAAAATGACTTACAACCAATCCTCATATGTACAACTGTCACTACATTCCCATAGTCATGTGATTAGAATTTGGGTGCTTGGCAACCGGCTGACTCTTTTGAGTCAGCTGAGGTGAGGGGCCCAGGATATCAAATATTTAATAAACAGCTTGCAATTCTCCTAGACCCCTAACAAATACAATTCTTCAAATATCAAATATTCTCAAATATTGTTGGAATATAAACTTCTTCCCATGCCAATAACAACCTTTTCGTGGTGCCATAAGCATTCTCATGCTTTTGACCCCCTTGTCTTTAAAGGCAGGAACAAGGGATCCATGCATTGTTGTAACTGCTCTCCACAACAATAGCAATAGCACGTAGACTTATATACCGCTTCACAGTGCTTTACAGCCCTCTTTAAGCGGTCTATAGAACCAGCATATTGCCCCCAACAATCTGGACCCTTATTTTACCAACTTCTATATTTTGATATCTGTTTTTGGACATCATACTTCAGGAAGACTTCAGTGAAAATGGAGCAAGTGCAAAAGAAAACAACAGGGTAGTCAGTGAATTGCAATTTCTTAGGAAGAAAGAGGATTAGATTTGAAAAGACTTATGTGGAAGACTTGAGGCCACTTGGAAGAAAGCCATAGCTTATTCTCTATCTCTTCAGGGTGCAGATATAAAATACTGAATGTAAGTCACAAGAAAAAAGACTTCACTTGAAAATTAGAAAGACCTTCTTAGCCTAATTAAGAGCGGATCCAATTATAGGTATTCCTTGGCTAACAACCATAACTGAGCCCAAAATTTCTGTGGATGACACAGTTGTTAAGTGAATTTTGCCCCATTTGTTAAGTGAATTTTGCTCCATTTGTTACTTTCTTGCCACATTTGTTAAGTGAATCACTGCAGTTGTTAAGTTAGAGATATGGTTATTAAGTGAATCTGGCTTTCCATAGACTTTACTTGTCAGAAGGTGCAAAAATGATCACATGATCCTGGGATACTACAACTGTCATAAATACGAGTCAGTTGCCAAGCGTTTGAATTTTGATCACATGACCATGGAGATGCTGCAACAGTTGTATCAAAAACAGCCATAAGTCATCGGAATTTCAAACAGTCACTAAATGAACTGTTGTAAGTTGAGGACTACCTATACAAGGGAGTTGTGAACTCCCCTTTCACTGGATGTGCTCAGGCAAAACCCGGAGAAACATTTCTTAGGGATGCTTCAATTTAGTACGAGAGCCTGAATGAGCGGGAACAAGAACAGCTTCTCGTGGACTAAATCTGTATTGTAAAAGGCTTTTCCTTTTTTGAGGTACACGTTCTCCTAAATGAAAAAATAAATAATACCAAGATCATTCAGAAAACAAATTCCCTTTCTCTCATGACAGAATCTGTGGAAAAATGCATCATCATAGAATAGTCTTCTTGCATGTTTTAGCTGTCTTTCCATCCAGGATGTGATTTTCTCCTGTTTTGTATCTTATTCCTGCAACTTTTGCTTTCTTTTCCCAAGAGTGCAGAAGGCAGTTAGTAATCACCTTTCTCCTCAGACAGGAGGTGGTAATGAAAGCATGTGTCATGCTAACCCCATTCACTTTCCTCTCAGCTGTCCTTGCTTTCTCAATCAGATATCCATCTGTCTAGGCAAATGCAATCTCCCTGGGATGATCTAAATGTGGGATCTAAATGTGGAAACTGAGCATCATTATTTCTGAGTTCTATTTAGGAGTTGTGAATGATAAAGCAGCTTTTGTCCAAATTGAGTTCTTACAGATTACTCCTCCTGAACAGATGGGCTTGCAACATGGTAGATATTTTTGCATTGGCCCAGCTGTGGGTGTTACCAATAATTGAAAGTCAGAGTCGGCGGAGCTTAAACAGACAACATTTCCCCAAAACGGACAGCTGGAATGTGGCTAGGTTCACAAATGGGAGGGAGCATCTAATTAGATAGTACTTTCCTGTTGTTTGGTGAAGATAGTTCTGCTGTTTTTTTAGAGTTGTGAAGCTTGATTTGTCAAAGTGGCATGCAGGACCAACCCTACCATTAGGTGGAATGAAGCAGCTGTTTTGGGTAGCTGACCAGAATGGGTGGGAAGTTCTCTTCCTACTAGTCTTCCAGGGGAACATCTGGTTCATTCCCCATGATTTCCTATGGGCTTAAATCTCCAGAGCTGCTGACCATCCTAATCAGCCATCCTATATTTGACAACTAGAGGGAGGTCCCCAGAGGATGAGTGGCCACATGTTGCTGGGAAAAGGTGAATAGGAGAAAGATTGGCTACATTTGACAATCTGCAGAAAATATTTCCACAAAGGAAAAAGAGCCATGGTGGCGCAATGGTTAGAATGCACTACTGCAGGCTAACTCTGCCGACTGCCAGCTGTTCAATCCTGACCAGCTCAAGGTTGACTCAGCCTTCCATCCTTCTGAGGTCAGTAAAATGAAGATCCAGATTGTTGGAAGTAATATGCTGACTCTGTAAACTGCTTAGAGAGGGCTGTAAAGCATTATGAAGTGGTATATAAGTCTAAGTGCTTTTGCTGTATAAATCAGCTCAAAATACATTTGTAATGACAGGGAACTCAGTAGACCTTTCCTTCTCAGGATTATGGGATTCAGGGCTTGGAAAAGATCACACACCTAAAGCTGTGAGCAGTAGGGTTGTGACCAGGAACTGTTCCTCAATAAATATAGTCTTCTTTTTTTTAAGTGGATAGGGTATTGATCATTTTCAAGATGGATAATATTATTTAACCAAGAAAGAGAGAGTTAAAACTCCATATAGAGAGTTTCCTTGATCTTTTATTGGTTGGTTAGTTTCAAAGTCTATTTGAGTTCATACTGCAAGAACTTTCAATAAATTACTATCATGATTTTCAGTTTTTATAGGCTCTAATGATGACTGGTTTTATATATTTATTGGCTTTTTTAAATTCACTGTTGTATGCTAAGCCTTTGATTGTGTGGATCACAACAAATTGTGGCAAGTTCTTAAAGAGATGGGAGTACCAGACCATCTCATTTGTCTCTTGAGAAACCTATATGCGGGTCAAGAAGCAACAGTGAGAACTGGACACGGAACCACTGATTGGTTCAAAATTGGAAAAGGAGTCCGGCAAGGCTGTATACTGTCGCCCTGCCTATTTAACTTATACGCAGAGCACATCATTTTATCCATATGCAAGGATTATGGGTGACATAATAGCTACCAATATCTACGGAGCTGTGCTAAGGAAGAGGGGGTCAACCTATTTTCCAAAGCACCAGAAGGCAGGACAAGAATCAATGGATGGAAACTAATCAAGGAAAGGACCAACGTAGAACTAAGGATAAATTTCCTGACAGAACAATTAGTCAGTGAAACAATTTGCCTCCAGAAGTTGTGGGTGCTCCAACACTGGAGGTTTTTAAGAAGAGACAACCATTTGTCTGAAACGGTATAAGGTTTCCTGCCTGAGCAGGGGGTTAGACTGGAAGACCTCCAATTCTGAAGGTCTTCTAGGCCAAGATCCTTTCCAATTCTGTTATTCTGTTAAACATACACATTTATACATGTGCATGTGTGATTAATTCCTACAAGGTTGGAATTACAAGCCATTGGCCCTGTGATTATTATGAGTAGAATCATACAGTCAAGAAGTAGACTTACCATTTCTATCTTTATGCCAAACTACTTCAATCTTCTCTTATCCAGATATTTTGGGACATCTTCTAAATGGCATCAAGCTGGAAATGGCAGCATTATGACATGGTTCTCTTTTTGTATTATAGCCAAGCAATAACTAATTAATGATGAACTAATTGGCAATATGTGTGCAACTAATCAAATGGCCCATATCCTAACCCCCTCAATCAGGTCTCAGTTTAACTGTTTTTGTTGTTTTGCCATTCAAGCTACTTTCTGATCTAGAGAGTCAGGAAGATTCATTTTCCATGTTGTTAAAATAAATGTACTTTGTTGTTCCTTTGTTTAAGAGAATATTTTTGAAAAAAAAAACTCAGCTCTGGACATGCATCCTACATCATAATGGTGCTGACAGACCAGCTCATCAGCCTCCATCTGAACAAAAACAAATTGCTATCCAAAGAGTATGATTCACTCTAATAACTTTGGTAAATACAGCATAATTACCCATATGTTTCATGGTTGTGTATTATGAAGCTGACCTTTCATTGATCTCATATATAAACCACATTTTGGACTTCATGCCAAGAACCTGAAGAGTTGAGAAGAAATTGTGACAGTTAGCTTGGAGGCGGAGAGCTGATGGTTCAGTAATGTTGGTTTCCTAATTAAAGTACCATGTGAAGCTGAATCAAAGAGACTAGAGCAGTATGGTTGAACAAGCTGGTGCAAGATGAATGAGGATGTATTTGATTTAATAGTGGCATTTGCTATTCCTCCATCCTGCAACAGTTTTACTAAAATAGCTGATTGAAGTTTTAACCTTTTTTATTATTTTTGGCTTCTACTTTTGAAAAACAAATAGCTTAGAAGGGAGAGAGAGTATAATTACTTAATGAACTTTCTCAAGATTCTGCTCGGCTAATTCATTTTGTCGCAACAATCCAATCTGCCCAGCATTCTCAATTAAGGGTGAATTACTGCATTGGTGATGACATAACCTGAATGAGAAGAACTAGATTTTCTCTGCTAAATGAAAATCCTGAAAAAAAAGGAAATACTCTCCAAGAAGCAGTATTTATCTATTTTATTGAACCCAAAGGTGCTTTTTCATGAGGCAACTGGACTTTCCTGTGTTTCTTTGAAAACGTTTTGCTTCTCTTCCAAGAAGCTTCTTCAGCTCTTGGATGAGAAGTGAAAAGTCTTCAAAGAAAAACAAGGAAGTCCAGTTGCCTCGTGAAAAGTACCTTTGGGATAACTATGACCTGGATGACTGAGAACTTCCATAGATATCTTATTGAACAAACATGGAAACTTGAGAAGATCCATAAAATTTGCAGTTTAGCTGCCATAAATGAAATCAATTCAGCCTTCCCATTATCTTTTTTAGAAGACCCTAAAGAAAGATTTTGCTTTCTTATCCAAATGGGAAGAAATTCAGAGGATCATTGGGAGAGCAGAAAGTCAGAGTAATGTTATCAGCCTCTACTATCATTTACAGATGAAACTCAGGCCCTATCATAGCTCAGCTTTAGTAATGAGGCCCATCACATAGGAAAATAGGCAAGGTGTGAAGGCAGAAGAAGCACCAGACGAAAAAGGAAGATGTTATGACTTGTGACTCTTGCTTAAAAGTGTCTCATTTTGTGAGCTTTGCTTCAACAGCTAACATGTTGACAGGAGTTTGTTAACCTAGCTGCATTTTCAAGTTGACTTTTTAAAGTGTAAAGTTGCAATGATAATTTAAAACTTGAACTTCCTCTTCCTGTACATGGAAGAAAAGTTACTCTCTTTCAAACTAAGAAATAAATTTGGAAAGGAAGGAAGGAAGGAAGGAAGGAAGGAAGGAAGGAAGGAAGGAAGGAAGAAAGAAAGAAAGAAAGAAAGAAAGAAAGAAAGAAAGAAAGAAAGAAAGAAAGAAAGAAAGAAAGAAAGAAAGATAAATCTGGGACAGAGATCATCTAGAATAGGCAATACATACTTCCAAAGAGATGGTTAAAATTTCTGTATTTTCCTAGGAACTAATTATGCTTTGTGATATTATATGGTCACATGGTCAAGCTAGGAAATGCTGGATATGGTAAGTGTTGATGTCTCTATCTAAAGATTCCTATGTTTTTGTCAGTATGCCAGGCTTAAAATGAGGTAAACAAGTGGAGGAGCTTTAAACTACTCATATGCAAATATAATGCCTGTCATTTTTGCAGGGTGTAGCAAATATTTCTGCATACTTCTTGTATTATTTCTATCTTGATAAGGCAATGGAAGGAAGTCATATAAAGGAGCTTGGGATTCACTCCAACTGTCAATTAGGAGAATAACTCCCCAAAACCAGAGCAGAATAGAACCAAATTTATGGAGACATATCAAATTTCCCAGTGCATTGCTTTAGGAGTGTTTGCAGTGCAGTCAGTTGCTCTGTATTTAATCTTTTTTGTCATTTTAATCTTGTTTTTATATGTATAATTGTTTTTATACCTCTGTTTTTTATTATCTTGCAAGCAGTCCAGAATTCCCCCCAAAAGTGAGATGAGCAATACATAAATTTAATAAATAATAAAAAAAGAATTGTTCCATTCTTAAGCCCTCCTCCCTTCTCCCTTCTAGTTGCATGACCTAAAACAGAATTTCCCAAAGTTGCCAATTTCCAGGTTCGCAGACTTCAAACCTTAGAATTGCACAGTGAACCAATTGACGAGAATTCCGGCAATTGAGGTCCACACATCAAGACTACAAAGGTTGGGAAACATCAACCAAGGCCGTGGTCTTTCCAATGGTTGGAAAGAAGTTCTGCATGCTTCTCCCACCTTCTTTAAAATAAATCTTCAAATTCTATGTCAGATTGAAAAACTCTGATGCCAAAATTATTTATTTATTTATTTATTTATTTATTTATTTATTTATTTATTTATTTATTATTAAATTTGTTGGCTCCCATCTTGCTGAAAAGTGATTTGCAAAATGACAATGGAATATCCTAATGATCTTCTCAATGAAGTTCAGGAGCAAGGAGAAATGAACCCCTTATTTTTATGCAGGTTGGGATGCTCCAGAATCATTTTTGCAGATGGGTTTGAAGGGGAATAAATAAATAAATAAATAAATAAATAAATAAATAAATAAATAAATGTTAAAAAAGGCAGATGAGAAAAAGTAAACCTGGGTCATGAAGAGAGAGAAAGAGAGATGAAAGGAAGAGAAAAACAGTTTGTGTCTGGCTTGTGTTGCTCCTCTGTTACTTATATTAGTGGTCTCAAATGCATTATAGTGGAATTTCCTAATAGCATAAAACCAGACGCTATCAAATTAACTTTAACCCAGAACCTGTTTGAATGATAAATGACTCTTTGGAATAAATATACCACTTACTTTGAATAATTACACATTAATCTTTGTATCCCTGAAGTCCTTAAATATTATGGTGTTGCAATTGCCCAGCTCTGTAGGAAAAGTGAGGAGAAAGTATTGGGCTAGCTCTGAAAACAATCTGGTTCTGCCTGGGAAAGGCTGATTGGACTTTTTTTTTAAAAAAAAAAAAGGTGACCAACTCTTCTAAGAGTACTGTACATAAACCTTCAAAGAGTCCCAGCCCACCCACCCATTATAAACCATTATAATAATGTTAAAGAAAGAGATGGTGGCCTCTGTTCCACTGAAGACATTTGAGCAAAAACAAAGATCGATCTGTCAGGGATGTTGATGCTGCAAAGGTTTGGAAAAGCTGTCCTTTGAGCTACCCACAAAATCTATTATTATCCACAATGAAAAATCCATTATATAGTGGAAAATTAGGATCATGTTATTACATTTCTAATAAGGACTGAATATATCTTTATCTCATTCAAATGATGAGACAGCAGCAGTACTTTTAATATCCATTATAAATTAGTTTTAAAACTTTTTGTCCCTAAGGATCCTTTCTTCCCTAAAAGGGAAAGCAATATCTGAAAGTAAGTAGAGCAAAATAATGTCTTTGGAAGAAATTAAAACCTTTAGTACAAGAGCATGCTTATTACATTGTAATTCAGTATATTCACTTAAGTTGAATTACTAAAAATATGGCTTGCAGTCATAGTTTGAACATACTGGTAGCTATTCAGAACAAATCAGGTTGGCATGAAAATGACATGCTCAGTGATATTATGATACAAACTCTGCCTTTTTGTACTTGTATCTTAATATCTGACACAGATACATGGATCATAGTTTTAGTGTCACAAAGCCATGACAAATATTTTGTCACTTGTGTCCCTTTTCTCCTCTGCCCTCTGTAGATGTCTATAAAATTCTTGGGAGAGGAAATAGATTCAGACTAGCATTAAATATTGTTTGACGTAGATCCTACTGGAAACAAATATGGGTATTTCATTCCCAGTGGATGGTAGAGTAAACACTATAGTAACTGGAACAAAGTCCAGTTAATGCTTCTGTTCTTCCTCTGTAAAGTATCTTCAAGGGTTAAGCACATTCTTCTAAAGTTGCAAAAACCAAGAAAGACACATTGCAATTCTTCCAAGCAGATTTCTTTATTGTTTTTGACCTACAGACATTATATTGCCAAATTAAGGCAGACTACCACCCCCAACCCATTCCATCCCTACCGTTTCATCTGCATAAGTCTTTCCCAAATGAGTGCATTTCCAAAGTATTGAAATTTCAAATCCATGGATTTTGGAGAATCCTGAGTTTCCTTCAATCTTTAGCAAAGGAAGTTTTAAGTAGCAGATTAAGGACTTTTTTCAAAAACTTTTCGAATAAACAGAAAAAGGGTGATTAGAACTGGAAGGGTGATTAGATTTTGAAAGTTACAAATGGATTAAGGGTTCAGGTGGATTTGAAATAAGATTTTGGAATCCTTCCTGTGGGAAAATGCATGTTTTGAATTGTCTTTTAAAAATAATAGGCTATAACAGAGACCTTCTATGTTAAAACTGAACAGACATCTCTCAACAGAGGGAGAATGATAAGACACTATCCATCTCCTGTCTATGACACAGTCCTTCAGCAGTTCCAAGAAGGTTCCACGCCCATTTTCCCTCTGAGTCTTAGTGTACAGATAAATCTCCAAATGGCCCAACAACTCTCAGAATGCTAATGATCGGATGACTGCAAAGAATATAATTTTTTCCATTCCCCGCTATTCAGTCAGAACTGAAGAAGCTTCTTGGATGAGAAACAAAGCATTTCCAAAAGGGGAAAAAAATCCCTCAAGAAAGTCTAGTTGCTTTTTGAAAAACACCTTTGGACAACCATGACTTGCATGACTGAGAATCTCTATAGACAGATAAGATGTGACATTGAAGCAGTGGTGGGATTCAAATACCTGAACAACCAATTCTATTATGTGATATAGGCCTGGGCCTCTGATGCCTAGAATGGGCTTCTGGAAGTGGCATCATGCACTTCTGGTGGGCCGTTCTAGGCCTGGGAGACCTCCTCCAAGCCTCTGATGTCCAGAACAGACTTCCAGAAATGGCATCAACTCACTTCTGGTGGGCCGTTCTAGGCCTGGGAGGCCTCCTCCAGACCTCCGATGCCTAGAACGGACTTCTGGAAGTGGTATCCATGCACTTCCGGTGGGCTGTTCTAGGCCTGGGAGGCGTCCGAGGCCTAGACTAGACTTCCAGAAGCCAGCTGGTTCTCCGAATTCAGGTAAATTTAGCTACCGGTTCTCTCAAACTGGTGCAAACCAGCTGAATCCCACCACTGCATTGAAGGCTGGACCCTAGAAGGAACCTGAAAGAACTAAAAATTACAATTAAAGGAGAAAAACACTTAAATTTGACTTACTGATGCAGAAGGAAGTAAAACATTTTAACACTGGACATATTGAAATATCTTTTTGGTCAATGGACTCAGGAGTTAATTTTAAGATTGCATGCCTCTATAAATAGACTGTGTTTAAAAGATGTTATGAAATAGGAGCAAGTTATAGCTGACAGGATTGGGACTGATCTGGAAGTGGACTTGAAAATCGTAAGAAATGGAAAAAGATGTTACAGTGGACACAGAAAGGAAATTGATGTCTTAATAATTAAAAGGAATATACAAATAACTAACCAAGAGGCATGTTTGTGAGAAGCAGCAAAGAAAAAAAAAAGAGAAGGGAATCCTGAGGTCCATTACAGACCTATGAGAGGAATTATGAATTAGTGCATTGAGATAAGGGGGTTCAAATCTCATTGAAGTTCACTGCTGACTGTCAACTGAATCTATTTTGCAGCTGGAGGAAAAAATGCTCAATGTTTTTGTTTTAAGACAAAGAGAAAGACCTTTTACTACTTTCTAAATGGCATACCGAAATTGAGATAAATGAATTCCTGTGACAGAAATTACTGCTATAAATGTTAAAAGGATAAGAAGAGGGCAAGATGGTACCATTCAAGGGCAGAAGACTTGCTCTCCATGCAAAAGATATGAATTCAATCATGAATGAAAGGATTAGGGAACAGGTGCTGGGAGAGAGATCTGTCTTCTACAATAGAAAGTTGCTTTCATGAACAAGAACAGAGAAGACCAAGAGAAATACCCAAGGCAGGGTTATAGGTGTGTCACTCTGGAACAGCAGCATTTATGGGAAGGAGATTAAGAAAAATCAAGATAATGAATGCAACTGCTTCATTGTAACCTCTTTTTACCATGTGTTGCATGTTGTATGTTAAGAGCAAGTCTTGTAGTTTTCCACCATCTTAACATTTTTTGACCCTCTCATCAGCGTAAATGTCCTATTCTGGTGTCTGAAGGCAATTCAGGTGTGGATAGGGCAAAACAGGCACTGGCTAAACCCCAGCATGATGGAGTAGCTGTGGATATTTGGATCTTCTGGAGACAAAGTTCTTCCATCTTTAGTTCTGGATGGGCTAGTACTACCCCAGGCAGACGCAGTGCACAATCCTAGACTCACAACTCCTATTTGAAGAAGAAATGGTAGCTGTGGATAGGAGGGCCTTTGCACACCTTTGGATAGTGTGCCAGCTTTCCCATTCCTGGATTGGGAGGCCCTGCTATCATCACCCTTGACCCTATAACCTCCTGCTTAGATTTTGGTAATACATTCTACATGGGGCTACCCTTGAAGAGCATTCAGAAATTTCAACTGGTGCAAAATGCAGCTGTAAATGGTGCCAGCTACATGGGACATATAATACCACTATTTCATGAGCTTCACTAGCTATCTGTGTGCTTCCAGGTACAATTACTGTAAAGGTACTGATTGTCACCTTTGAAGCTCTACATGGCTTGAGACTGAGGAACCATCTTTTTCCAAAAGTTTCTACCTGTCCAACACAACCCAACAGATAGGGCACGCTGCAGATCCCATCGACCAAAGACTGTTGACTGGCAGGAACTAAGAGATGGACTTTTTCTGCTGTAGTCCCTGTCTTATGGACTATTCTCCTCTCAGACAATAGAACAGCCCCAACCCTGCTGGCTTTTGCAAAGCTTTAACTTGGCTATGGGTTTTGGAATGTGTGTTAAAGCCACATTACTTAGCTTTACTATTAGTTGATTAATTGTCCTGCTTGCTGTTTCTATGCATTTATTTTGTGGATGTTTTATTGTTTTAATGTCTTTTGTTTTATAATTTTAGAACTGTAAGCTGGTCAGAGTCACTTGGAAGGAAGGAAGGAAGGAAGGAAGGAAGGAAGGAAGGAAGGAAGGAAGGAAGGAAGGAAGGAAGGAAGGATGGATGTTTTGTGGGGTTTCATACCTCCCAATTTGAAAAGGCACCCTGGAGAAGTTTAGTCACAGTGCCTTCCATAGAGATTCAATGCATGGAAAGCTATGATCTCTTGTAGCCAAACTCAACCAAAAACAAGATACTTGCAGTCTACTTTAACAAGATGTATGGTCAGGGTAAAGAGTAAAATTTCAGAAATGTCAGCCAGTGGATTGCTATCCCTTTACAAACTGATTTATCTTTCAGTTTGTTATAGCAAATACTTTTTTCAGGGTGTTTCTAATGGCTTTTTTGTGAACTGCCAAGCTGGCAATTTTCTTACTCAACACTTACTGTAAGACTGTGTAGGTCACAGTCAGTTAAATGTTTCTCAGGCTCTGAACAGACCATAACAGAACATTATATCATGATCAATGAACAAAGCGTATAAGAAAATATTTGTTGTCCTTGGGAATATTGACTTTTACCATCAAAGGAAATTAAACTTGACTAGTTGTGACTATGTTGGCATTTTCTGAGGATCAGAGGGAAGGAAGAAAGGAAAATGGAATACATGCTTTGAAATATAGAAGGTGCTAGGTTTGATTCCTACCTTCTCCAGATAAGGCTGGCCCTAGGAAACACTCTCAACAGTTTTGAAGTTGTTTTCTAAATGGTCACTTTCAGACTTGCAAGATAATTTTAATGTAGCTTCACCACAAAGTAGAATTAGTTTATCTGATCATGTTTCCTGTCTGGTTTACCAGGTAAGTAGGTTTTGATTCTAACTTCATCATCCAACCTTCCAGAGGTTGGACTTGACAAAATCCACCCTGCAAGAAGACAACTAGATGAGATGGGTGGCACATAAATCTAATGATAAATAAATAAATAAACTCCTGATGAAAATAGGTCAGGTGGACGGTTATCGGGATACTTTAAACAAGGCTGCAAAGTTACTAAATGAGAGATCATGCTTATCTCCCCCCCCCTTTTTTTTCCCTTTAATTTAAATCAGACTTCTCCAAATCACCATCCAACTGATACCATTTGGGAATGTTAGGGGTTGCAATGCCACCCCATTTTAATGCACAAAATGAGAATTAGAGAATATAAGCCTATTGCCTGCATAAATATTCCAGGCATAACTTCTTTGTTTCAGATCAAACCACCCGTTCCATCACAGACATTATATTTAACAGTTTCATTTAGGTAAAATAGCAGCACAGATGGGAGCCCCAAGCACTATATTCTCTAATTGTTGAGCAACTTTTAAATAATTGCTCATCTTTTTTCTTTTCTCGCTCTTCCTCTCTTTTTTTGCCAAGGAACCTTCAAATGCGTTTTGGAACCAGGCCAGTCTATTTTCATTTCAAGATAGATGCTTTCATAATGCTACCGATCCATTTCATATAAAGTACAGAACAGAAATTAAATATATATTTGCCCCATTTGCCAAAAACAGCTATCATTTATTTTTCCACTGCTCTTTTGTGAGAGCTCATTGGAATTTCATGGTGAGACTTTATTTTAGAGTCCAAATAATATAATAATCTCTGCTGATGTTATCAGCAGATATTATCAATACCCAGCATGCTTTTACTGTGTTTTTTTTCCCCTTGGGAGTGGGGGGAAAAACTAGGCATAATGGCTGGACTTCCTATAGTGATTCTAGGGTCTAATTGTGTAATATATATTAATATTGAAGAGCTAAGAAGACACTTTTTTGCCAAAAGGAGAGAACAATCTACAGAATAGATTATAAACCTCCTGTTCAGACTGTTTGCCTGCCTTTGTCCCTTTCCAAGAGCAAAAAAGAAATGTAAAAAGGCACCAAAGTCCTCATTGTTCAACTCTGAGCTACAAATATACTCTTCTGTGTATGACTATGTTCACACATCACGTTGAATACAGTCTTGGCTTAGAGCAGGGGTAGGCAACCTTGGCTCTTTTATGACTCATGGACTTCAACTCCCAGAATTCCTGAGCCAGCCATTCTGAGGGGAAAGGGAGAGGTTTCCAAGCTGAGCCATGCTAGCTCAGGAATTCTGGGAGTTGAAGTCCACGAGTCATAAAAGAGCCAAGATTACCTACTCCTGTCTTATATCATTGGATATATCCAGCCATGATATTTCATTAAGCAATGGAGCCTTGGTCAGATTTTGCTGGATACTTCATTATCAAGCGATTCCTGAATTGTGGCATTTTTTCCAGGAAAAGTGTTCTGCTTCGCAGGTTCAAATAGCAAACTACTACTATGTTCATGTCAGAAACATCTACCACAGTGCTTCTGAGCTGAAAGGATTAGCCATTGAATCACCATTGCTGAGGGCATGTCTGAGAAAGCTCCTTTCATGTCTCTGTTATTTTCCCACCAAAATGGTACCTATTCATCTACTTGCATTTGCATGCTTTCAAACTGCTAGGTGGGCAAGAGGTGGGACAAATTGATGGGTGCTCATTCTGTCACACAACTCAGTCTTGGGTTTTGAACTGCTGAGCTTTTGGCTTCTCAATGGTCTTCTGACTTAGCGTTCTAACTACGTGAGCCACTGTGGCTCCCTAAATGGCAAACCGAGGATCTATGATTTCAATGGGCAAATAGAACTAGTAGCTAAATCATTTTTCCTGGTTTCCTAATTGACGTTACTTTTACTCTTTGATTTGCATTTGCCTAAAAATAAATATAGCTTTGTAGGGGGGAAAAAACAATTTCCAAATCATTAAGACAATGGAACTTTGAAGATGACACATTATTTTTCAGCAAGTTACTAACCTTCAGTTTTATTTCTGTGAAGTGAGAGCTACCAATCAGTTGCAAATCTTTGTTGTTGTTGTTGTTAATTGCGAAGTCGTGTCTGACCCATCGCGACCCCATGGACAACGTTCCTCCAGGTCTTCCTGTCCTCCACCATCTTCTTGCAAATCTAGTAAAGGCACAAACCTATCCATTTCTAAATGTAAGTGTTCACTTTTGGCAGTATCAATCAACTATTTGGAGGACTGCCTGTCCCCTATTACATCCACCCAGTTTACAAGTGGGAAGGCAGGGCATGTTATGAGTCCCATTAATTAGTCATTTCCATCTGGTGGGACCACAAAAAAGGGATTTCTCAGTGATGGCCCCTTCTTTATGGAACATCATTCTCACCAAGGTACAGAGGGCTCCACTCTGCTGCTTTTCTGAAAGGCCCTAAAACATGGTTTTGTCAATGGGCCTAGAAACCATGGAGATGGAGCTAGTTGATCTGGTTGTGTTGCTGCTGCCATTGAGGATGTTGTGTTTTTCTTTTAATGGGCCTTATTATATGGGCTTTTAAATAAAGTTTTCTAAGCCATCTGGAATCACCTATGTATGCTTTGATTGGCTAAATAAATTTATTTAATGAATAATATAAAATAATTTAGATGGAGAACTTCTAAGAGACCTTTGAATTTAACCAGTGTACTCAGCCTTGGCAAGTCCCGGACACTGAATCTTCTCTGCTGTGACATCCATGAAATCTTTTCTCCCAGATATTAGGTTAGCCTCATCGTTTTTGATGTTAAAGTCCCTCAAGATCTGGCTATGCCATCAGGCCTGGGGTTCTGAAGAAATCGGAGACTTCTTTAGATGGCCTCTATCTTGAGGCAAATGTACTCATTCCCTCTCTGCTTGGGATTTATATATATTTCAAGTTTTAATTATCTCCGTTTTTAATGCTGATTTTTTTGGTTTTTAAATACTTGTTTTATATGTGTGCTCTTTTGTATTGATTACTGCACGCCACCCAGTCATGTTTCATGAGATTAACAACTATATAAATTTGATGAATAAATAAACCAGCTTCTCCACAGTGCCATGCAGCTTTCCCTAACTTCCCTTTTCGACAGAAAGAAAAGTCCAAGGATTCCCAGCCTGCTATGTAAGAAATGTAAGATGCTGCTTTAATATAACTAAAAACATAAGCATCGCAGATCCATTTCTTAGGTATATAAGTGGCTCTTTCTTAGGTATATAAGTGGCTCTTCCAATGTGAAAATCTCACATTCAGAAGTTATTATATTATGCACTGTAATTGTTTTGAAGAGTAAAACAGGCTCATTTTCTAAGAAAAATGAAGAGGTCAACTAAACAGCTGCTTGGCATAACAGCTTCTTGGGCTGGGAGCCAATGAGGTGCAGAAATTAGGAAACAGTAATAAATTCTACTTATAATTCTAATTCTACAAAAATCAAACTCTTTGAGTTTTTTTGGACAGTTCCTTTCTTCAGACATCCCTAATTATATTTCAGACAATATTCTGTGGAAACTCTATTATACTCTACAGGTTTCAAGGTTTGCATTTTGGCATCTTGCAGCTCCTTGTGTGAAGATAAACTCATGTAAATAACTTTTTTTTCCCTGTTGATACTTTGCATGTTTCCTTTTATTCACTTTCTAGCTATTATGCCCAGTGGGGAAGAAGCAGATTTAAAGGAAGTCATATAAGCTTTGGAATCCTCAATTTGGGGTCTGTGAACGTCAAGCTGCCCATAGAGATTTTCCTTATCACTTACTAAATATTATAACCCATTATATTTTTTAAAAAATATTTTAAACCTATTATATTAGTTTTATTTTTTTAATGAAGTTGGACAGCTTCAAAGGAAATGAATTTTCTAACATATTTTCTTTCCAAAATACTGTTGGATTTCATACAGACCCATACATTTTCTCTATTGTTACCTGCCACTTAGTTTGTAAAAGTGCTCAGAACAATTTTTTCTTATTTCTTTATTTATATAAGGAGACATTGTGGAACAATGGTTAGAATGCAGTATTGCAGGCTAATTCTGCCAACTGCCAGCAGTTTGATTCTCATCAGTGCAAAGTTGACTCAGCCTTCCATCCTTCTAAGGTCAGTAAAATGAAGACCCAGATTGTTGGGGGCAATATTCTCCAAGGCGCCTGAAGGCAGGATGAGAAGCAACAGATGGAAACTGATCAAGGAGAGAAGCAACTTAGAACTAAGGAGAAACTTCCTGACAGTTAGAGCAATTAACCAATGGAACAACCTGCCTCCAGAAGCGGTGAATGTTCCAACACTGGAAGTTTTTAAGAAGAGACTGGACAGCCTTTTTTCTGAAATGTTGTAGGATTCCTGCCTGAGGAGGGGGTTGGAATAGATGACCTCCAAGGTCCCTTCCAACATCATCATCATCATCATCATCATCATCATCATCATTATTATTATTATTATTATTATACTATGAAATGGTATATAAGTCTAAATGCTATTGCTATTGCTATATAGCTACCTTTATTAGTCTTACAAATCACTCAAGATGGTGAAAATATCCAACATACCTTCCTCTTCCTATTTTCTCCATATTGAGTTGCGCAAAGGGGGGGGGACCCAAAGTCATCCAGCAGGCTCTCATGGTGAAGGCAGAACTTGAACTCATGGTCTCCTGCTTTTTAGCCCAATCCCTTAACCACTAGACCAAACTGGTTCTCCTGGAACCATTATTGAAATGGAATTTCCTAGGGATTGTTGAAACAGAAAAAAAAAAGCCAAAGTAAATATCTTGCAAGGATAGAGAGCCCTGAAGATGATCTTGAGAGAAATATTCAAAAGTCTCTACAGAACAAAGCAGAAATAAAAAAGGGCTAAAACATTCTTGAAGCCCTGAGAAAAGAGATTGCATTAGGAAGAGCCTCAGTCAGATTCCTCTCTCATTCATTGATGGTTAAAGAGGGGGAGAATGTAAAACACAAGCCAACTTTTAAGATTCTCTTAGCTGATCTCAATATAGTTTAGTTTTAGTATTCTGATGGGGTCTGTTTCTCCATCTAGAGAACTTCAAAGGGCTGACAATAATTTCCCTTTTTGTAAATGTGGTCTTAGACAGGCCACCATTTCCCTGACCACACATTGTCCATTTTTAGAAACATTTAATCTGCCAACTGGGCCTAAAAAGCTGCTTGTTGTTACTAGCATGGCTAAATTAAATAAAAGACCTTCAGTACAGATAGTCCTTGACTTACAACAGTTCATTTAGTGACCACTCAAAGTTACAACAGCAGTGAAAAAAGTGACTTGATGAACGTTGTTCACACTTAACAACCATTGCAGCATCCCCATAGTCATGTGATTAAAATTCACTTGCTTGGTAACTGACTCATATTTATGACGGTTGCAGTGTCCCAGGGTCATGTGATCAACTTCTGTGACCTTTTGACAAGCAAAGCCAATGGGGCAGCTACAATCACTTAACAACCGTGTTACTAATTTAACAACTGAAGTGAGTCACTTGACGACTATGGCAAGAAATGGGGCAAAACTCACCTAGCAAATGTTCACTTAGCAACAGAAATGTGGGGGTCCATTGTGGTCAACAGTCAAGAAATACTTGCATTGGTGATGCTGATAATAATAGAGAGCTAGTGTTAGCTTTGCTACTATTGTAGCGTAACCCCCTCAGAGGCTGCCAAAGCCCAGACCCTCCTAGCCCTCCCCCCCTTCAGTTACGCTCAGCAGCTGCGCTCTCAAGGCGTTGATAGAATGTCCTTTTTAGCGGGAACTCACTCGGACTGAAGGGGTGGCAGGTTCTCATCATCAAAGAGGTTTACAGGAACAAAGATGACCAACCCCTAGCCACGGCAGTCAGTGTGGGACAGTTTTTACCAACACCCTAACAGTCATGACAATAATAGTCAATGGCTTGTAGCAGGCGCTTGGGAAAACAGGGGGGAAGGCCCTTTAGCTCTGGGCAGCATCAGAAAGCATGAGTGAAGATAGTCAGCACTCCGCAGCAACAGCTCACCCTGTGAGGGCAGCTCCCCACAACATCTACAGCTTGCACAGGTGATAATGATCAAAGTTCCGATGGCCACTGGTCTCTGAAGCAGTAGCGACCAGCCTCTCCTTCTCTTCTGTTGGCACTCGTAGTCCCAGGTCTCTCTATGCCAAATATCCCCCTTCCTTTCTAGTTAAACCCTGAATTTAAAATCCCGCCAAGCTTTCCCTCTTCTCACTCTCATTCTTCCCTTCTCTCGGGATATCCGCCTGGATCCAGATTGTTGGGGGCAATATGCTAACTCTGTAACCACTTAGATAGGGTTACAAAGCATTAGGAAGTGGTATATAAGTCTAAGTCAGGGGTCTTCAAACTTGGCCTTTTTATGACTTGTGGACTTCAACTCCCAGAATTCCTCAGCCAGGCATGCTGGCTGTGGAATTCTGGGAGTTGAAGTCCACAAGTCATAAAAGGGCCAAGTTTGAAGACCCCTAGTTTAAGTGCTATTGGTGTTGCTATTGTAGCACTTACATGCTAGGAAAAAAAATGGTGTTGGTTCCCAACTTCTGTGACATCAGGGGATTGATGCATGGAGGATATATAGAATCATAGAACTGTAAGTCTGGAAGGAACTTTGGAGGTCTTCTGCCCATCCATCATATTATGGGTCAACTCTCACTTGAATTTAAACTTGCTCCATTCTTGATGCTTTACAGGAAGCAAGTTAAAACGGGACCCTTCTGGAAGGGCTTTTTAAAATTTGATTAATGAAATGACAACATCTTTCCTTTTAATGTATATCCTTTTTTAAAAACTGAATATTGTTGTTTTGACTATTATTCTTTGTAGTACCATGGAAATGTTTTGTTTCTTCCATTGTTTATTTGTATAGTTTTTTTGTTTTTTGTACTGCTGAGAATTTTACTATTATGAAAGTATGGAAATAATAATAATAATAATAATAATAATAATAATAATAATAATAATAATAATAATAATAATAGTAATAAAGTTGGAAGGTACCTTGGAGGTCATCTAGTCCAACCCCCTGCTCAGGCAGGAAACCCTACACCATTTCGGACAAATGGCTGTCCAGTTTCTTCTTAAAAACTTCCAGTGTTGGAGCATTCACCGCTTCTGGAGGCAGGTTGTTCCACCGGTTAATTGTAATGATTTAGTAAATTTAGTAAATAAGTAAATACAATTATCTGATGGGTCAAAGTGGATCACTGTAGTTTATCGAAAAGGGCCTTCGGCTGCTATAAGTGCTCAGAGGAGCATATAAACCAGGGGTAGGCAACCTTGGCTCTTTTATGACTCGTGGACTTCAACTCCCAGTTCAAGTCCACAAGTCATAAAAGAGCCAAGATTGCCTACCCCTGACCTAAACTGATGTGTTGCTTCTAAAGTGAACACCGGTTCTGCCTGATGCTACATTTCAAAGAGTTGCTTCAGTTGAAATTTCATCAAATCAAAATGCCTTACAGCCCTATTGAAGGAGTTGTAAAATTGTTCCTAAATTGTAACATTTAGTATGGCCAAAGGGACAGAAGACATTAAAAACATAAATAGATAATAAGTGTATTGGCTACACTTGATGCTCTAAAATTGGTTTTGTGTCTTTTACATTATGATTTTTTACATTATTTCCCTCAGCGTGCCACTTTCTCTTTTCTTTTTAACAGAAACACACACAAAGACACACATACACACACACACACACACAAACAAATACATACAGAGATTCTTGGTGCACTATCCAAAGAAATAAAGTGAAAATATTTATTTAAATCACTAAAAAGAAAAAAATATAATCCAAATTTAAATGGGAGAATATCTCCCCAGAAGGTCTGTCCAGATTTCTTCCATTTTTATAAGGTGTAAAAAAAAAAAAAACCCACAATAATATGAACAAATGTCCATTTGTATCTTTATCCTCCCCACCAGCTTCCTTAATGAGTTTTTGAAGAATTAGGGAGAATTGACTAGTAAGGGAATACGTACGCATTGCATAGACACAGCCTGGAATGCCATAGTTGCCACAAATGCCACAATTCTACACATCCCTGGTCACAGGTTATGATAAGATAGCCAAAATCTGATCAGAAATATGTCTAAAATACTGTTCAAAACTAGAATCTGTACCTGGGATCCTTGGAAACCAGCCTCACCTTTTGGTTAAACTGTATAATGATGGTATTTGTGAGTGGAGATCTGCAGTGAAAAGGTGAATGTGTATTCATTAATACCTCTGAAATTACATCCTGTGGATATAATAACATTTCTTATGGTTGTGATTAAATATATTAGGAAGCTGTTCCCCAGTGCTTTCTGAATAAGAGCCGACCTCGCCAGGAGACAAGCTGTGGTACCAGATAATTAGGGAACAGAAGGGGTTGTTGCTAAGTTCTGAAGGGTGGAAAAATATGTTTCCTATAGGTGCAGATCTATCCTGTTTTTATTGCACAGGGATGCAGAAGTACTTATGCTGCAAGAAAAGGGTACAGAAGTCAAGAGGAGAGGAACATAATAGCAGTGTTCCAATATCTCAGGGGCTGCCACAAAGAAGAGTCAAAGCGCCTGAGGGCAGGACAAGAAGCAACGGATGGAAACTAATCAAGAAGAGAAGCAACCTAGAACTAAGGAGAAACTTCCTGACAGTTAGAACAATTAACCAGTGGAACAACCTGCCTCCAGAAGCTGTGAATGCTCCAACACTGGAAGTTTTTAAGAAGAGACTGGACAGCCATTTGTCCAAAATGGTATAGGGCTTCCTGCCTGAGCAGGGGGTTGAACTAGATGACCCCCAAGGTACCTTCCAAACTCCATTACAATATCTTGGTTATTATTATTATTATTGATCATCGCACAGTCAGCCAGATGTTCAGACTGGATTTGGCACTTTGTCTACCTATCGAGTCCTTATCCAGGACCTGGGATAGGCAGATGTGGATGTTTGATGGTATTACAGATATCGTCGCAGGATGGAAGCAGTTCCTAATAAGGCTGCCTTTTGCAATTGACTAATAGCGAATTTGTCAATGCCAATGGTGTTCAAGTGGTGCTCCAGTTGTTTTGGGATTGCACCCAAGGAGCCTATGACTATTGGTACTACCCTTGCTTGCTTTTGCCACAGTCTTTCTATTTCTATTTGTAGGTCTTTGTATTTTGTTATCTTCTCCAGTTCTTTCTCTTCTATTCTGCTGTCTCCAGGCACTGCCACGTCCACTATCCAGACTTTTTTGTCTTTCTTATCGACAATTGTTAAGTCTGGGGTGTTATGTTGCAGGTGCTTGTCTGTTTGAATTCTGAAGTCCCAGAGCAGTTTAATTTTATCATTTTCTATGACTTTCTCTATTTTATGATCCCACCAGTTTTTGCTTACAGGCAAATGATATTTTTTGCAGATCTTCCAATGCACCATTGTTGCTACTTTGTCATGCCGCTGCTTGTAATCAGTCTGTGCAATCTTCTTGCAACAGCTTACCAAGTGGTCCACTGTTTCTTCAGCTTCTTTGCATAGGCGGCACTTACTGTCTGTTGCTGTCTTCTCAATTTTGACTTTGTATGCATTTGTCCTTAAGGCTTGGTCTTGTGCAGCCAGAATTAGTCCCTCGGTCTCTTTCTTCAATTTTCCTGCTCTTAGCCATTGCCAGGTTTTATTATTATCTGCTTTCCCAGCTATTTTTTTCATGTATTGGCCATGTAGTGCTTTGTCTTCCCATGCCTCTATTCTGTTCTTCATTTGGTCTTTCTTGTAGGCCAGTTTGGTCTCTCCAGTAGTTAGTAAGCCTTCCTGATATACTAATTTCAGTGCATCTTCATCATTGTTCTTCAGATATTCTTCCAAAGCCATTTTTTCTTCTTCAACCATCTGATGTACTTGTAGCATTCCACGCCCACCTATTTGCCTTGGTAGATAAAGTCTATCAATGTCACTGCGTGGATGAAGGGCATGATTCATTGTCATTATTTTTCTGGTCTGCCTATCCATTGCTTTTAGTTCTGCTTGAGTCCAGTCCACTATTCCAGCTGTGTACCTAATGACTGGGATTGCCCAGGTGTTGATTGCCTTTATGGTATTTCCTCCATTGAGTTTGGATTTTAAGATCTTCTTCACTCTCTTGATGTATTCACCTCTAATCTTTTTCTTGACTTCAGTGTGCTTGATGTTGTCAGCTTGAAGGATACCCAAGTATTTGTAGTACTCTTCCTCATCCAGACTCTTAATGTTATTTTCGTGGGGCATCTTGATTCCTTCAGTTTTCACTATTTTTCCTTGTTTGATAGTAAGTGCGGCACATTTGTCCAAGCCAAACTCCATTACAATATCTTGGTTATTATTATTATTATCGATCATCGCACAGTCAGCCAGATGTTCAGACTGGATTTGGCATTTTGTCTACCTATCGAGTCCTTACCCAGGACCTGGGATAGGCAGATGTGGATGTATGATGGTATTACAGATATCGTCGCAGGATGGAAGCAGTTCCTAGTAAGGCCGCCTTTTGCAATTGACTAATAGCGAATTTGTCAATGCCAATGGTGTTCAAGTGGTGCTCCAGTTGTTTTGGGGTTGCACCCAAGGAGCCTATGACTATTGGTACTACCCTTGCTTGCTTTTGCCACAGTCTTTCTATTTCTATTTGTAGGTCTTTGTATTTTGGTATCTTCTTCAGTTCTTTCTCTTCTATTCTGCTATCTCCAGGCACTGCCACGTCCACTATCCAGACTTTTTTGTCTTTCTTATCAACAATTGTTAAGTCTGGGGTGTTATGTTTCAGGTGCTTGTCTGTTTGAATTCTGAAGTCCCAGAGCAGTTTAATTTTATCATTTTCTATGACTTTCTCTATTTAATGATCCCACCAGGTTTTGCAGGCAAATGATATTTTTTTGCAGATCTTCCAATGTACCATTGTTGCTACTTTGTCATGCCGCTGCTTGTAATCAGTTTGTGCAATCTTCTTGCAACAATATTCCAGCAGGAGCTGCAGTGAGTGACAGAGAAAGAAAACCCAACCACAGATCTCTAGCATTCCCAGTAATCTGGATTAGAAATGCAGAGTATTCAGAAACAAAGTGAGCAAGGGTGCTTTGAATTTGCCATGGGAACCTTCACTGTAGTAATAGTAGTAAAGTTGGAAGGGACCTTGGAGGTCATCTAGTCCAACCCCCTGCTCGGGCAGGAAACTCTACACCATTTCGGACAAATGGCTGTCCAGTCTCTTCTTAAAAACTTCCAGTGTTGGAGCATTTACTGCTTCTGGAGGCAGGCTGTTCCACTGATTAATTGTTCTCACTGTCAGGAAGTTTCTCCTTAGTTCTAGGTTGCTTCTCTCCTTGATTAGTTTCCACCCGTTGCTTCTTGTCCTGCCTTCAGGTGCTTTGGAAAATAGCTTAATTCCCTCTTCTTTATGGCAGCCCCTGAGATATTGGAATACTGCTATCATGTCCCCCCTTGTCCTTCTCTTCGTTAAACTAGACATACCCAATTCTCGCAACCGTTCCTTATATGTTTTAGCCTCCAGTCTCAGATCCCCAGAAAGATCTAAAGAACCGTTACTCATTTGAGATGTAAGTCCCATGTGTGAGGGTGAACATCATTTCCTCAGGAACCTCCTGTTTCCTGCTACTTTTCTGAATCCATTTGAAGATAGCAAGAAGGCTCAGCCTCTGAATTGGAGATATTAGCCACTCACTATAAAATGGTTGCATCTTCCTTCAGCCAGTCCCTTCCTACCAACCTAGTTATTTAGGCTCTTCAGGTGAGTGTTGAAAAGCATTGCAGTGACCCAAAAGAGCAGTCATGGGCAAAAGAAAGAGAACACTCCTTTTTCTTCAGCAAAAGAAAGAGAGGAAAAAAAACTTTTCTAAATACGCACAAAGAAGCTTACTAAGATGCCCACTCTGAACCTTCTGGCCTCTGGGAGAGTGTGAGTGGTGAGGAGATGCCTGATCTTCAAGGTAGAGTGCAGGTAACTTAGCAGGTACAGCAGCACCCATGCCTCCTCTTCAGGTGGAGGCAAACATGCATTCTTGAAAAAAAAAGTAAAGTATTGAGAAGAGTATGATAGAAACCCAAGAAACAGCTGTCCCTTATGTCCATGTGATCTAAGATTGTGGCTCACTTAAACACTTCTTAGGGCTGTGGTGGAGTAGTGGTTAGAATACAATAAATTTAACTCACTGTCAGGAGTTTGATCCTGACTGGATCAAGGTTGACTCAGACCTCCATCCTTCTGAGGTCAGTAAAAGGAGGAACCAGATTGTTGGGGGCAACATGCTGACTCTGTAAATCTCTTAAAGAGGGCTGTGAAGTGGTACATAAATCTAAGTGCTATTGCTATTGCTATTGCATGGATCACAGCGAGTGCAAATATTCCTGTTCCCCAAAGACAGATCAAACAGACAATCATCCACAAAAGTTCATTCATCTATTCTTTACTTTAGTCAACTTTAGGCAATATGCATAATGTTCTCAGCTCCTAGTTCTCTACTATAACAATTGAGTTCTAATGCAATAAATAGGTTGGGCTGAGTGAGAGTCCACTGGCCCATAATCACCCAGCTCCCTAGTCACTCAAGATGACTAGTAACTGAGTCTTTCCACTTCTACTCCCCCAATGTATGTGTGTTTGTGTGTGTGTGTGTGTGTGTGTGTGTGATTGTTAGGTTTCAGTTTGAAATATAACTGGTTCTGATTTCATACCATGCAGGCAAACTGAGACTCTTTGGTTTTGCTGAAGCCACGTCTCAGTCATCCTATATTTTTTCTCACTGGCCACAGAATTTGTATCAACCAAATTGAGTTTTAAAAGGACCCTGCAGGAAGTTTAGAGCTTCCTGCTGTAAAATAAGTACAGCAGGTACTTTCTTCCTTTGCTTGTACTTGTGTGTTTCAAAGCAGGCATTGACCTCTTTGCCATGGAGACTGGCAGTGATGGCTTTGTCAGTTCCATTAGGCTTCCTAATCTCAGGCCATTTAGTTCTAATGCAGTTGTCAAGGGGAATCTGCTACAGGCACTTAGCTTTTGCTCAACTGCTTCTCCAGCTAAGCAAGCACAATGCCAAGATAAGTATAAAAAGGAAAGGAGGGGTGGGCAGAGCAGGAGAGACCCTGTAGGGGATAGTAGGCATTAACAGTTCAGAAAAAGTAAGTAATGGATGAAAACTTTTTCCCTCAGGACACATGCTTAGCACTAACTCTTAGCTTTATGCTATATAAGCCAAACATACTACCATTATTTACACACTGGTTATGAATAGGCAACACAGAGAGTTATTTTCAAGATAGTACAAAGAGCAGGTTAAATATCACATTGGACAGAAGTCTACAAATTTTGCCTAGTATCTGATCAAAGTTTTAAAAGTTTCTTTCTTTGAAATCTTGCCTCCTAGCCATGTGAATAGTGCTCAAATACCGTCTTCCCTGTTTCTGCCATTCTTTTACTAGTTACCTCTCTGAAAATTATTACTTTGAAGTCAAACCAATGGATATTTTACTCTAGAGGGTCAAACTTAAGATAGCAGGATCATTCACTCCTTCAGGAAATCTTCAGAGTATAGTCCCCACAGTCTTTCAAAAGTTATAATGTAGCACATAACAAAATAAAGGAAAACTATACCAATTAATTGCTTTAATTTAAAGTGAACAAATATTTTTGATTTAATTTGGGCTCTGGATTGCCAACAGCTTGCCCCTCTTCCCCCAAACACCACTCAGAGGATGCTTGACCCTGGTTTACATCTATCTAGAGTAGACATCAACTATCTCCAATTAGATAATGGCTTTGGACAACTGCTGTCCAATTATCCTTTATATAAAAGTTGATCTTTAATAGATGGCAACATCAAGGGAAGATTATGTTTTAATTTTACACAATGCACCTGCTGGAATATGACCCTAGGATCATAGATAAGTTCCTTACAGTACATATTTCTAAAACTGTTACTCTGCCTGAGTAGGAATTCCTGCTAGCTTAAGATTCTATTTCACCACATCACATATCATAATATATGTATTATCATATACAATTCTGTATATGTATTATTTGATATTCCTCTTATGACCAACAATTGTCAATTGCTGGGGAAATCAGGAGATTTGGGCAGTTGAAATGAATATAAAGACGTATTGCAAGCTTAACCTCTCTACAAGAATCTGAGCTACTAATGGTCAAGGCTCAAGGGAAATGAATGGGAATTAAGAAGGCATTCAAGATGGGCTGAACATAGATCTCTTGTAGGTGTGCAAGGATTCATGATTTATTACGTATTTGATTCCTCCCTTGGGCTCAGCCTGGTCATCTCCTACATCAATAGAGTTGTTGAGAAATCTTATGGTGGTTTGGTGGTTAAATACCATCCCGCTCATGTTCTTCTGGGTTGAAAGGATTGCCCAGGGGATGCCCAGTTGGGGGGGTCCTTTTATGTCCCTAATAAATTGCCCACCAAAGTGGTATTCATCTATCTATTTGCAGTCATGTGCTTTTCAACTGCTGAGTGGGGTGGAGTTGGAATGAGTGACAGGAACTCACCCTGACTCTCTGGTGGTCCAGTTAGGAAATGATGTAATCCTGAACATGATTTGGAAGAGTAACAGAACGTTCAATTACTGAATTTTGCATCCCCAGTCAAAACAAGTATCCTGTTTTTTAAAATGTATATGAACTTCTGAAAATGAACCACAACTTTTAGGGGGCATCTTTCTCCTCTGATGTTGCAGGTCTCTTGCTCATTCAAAGATTCTGCCAACTCCATCTCCTATAGAACAGATGCTGATAAATCTGCTTTCAAAGGTTCTTCAAAATTAGGTTTCTCTCTTGCCACTTAGGAATATTGTGATTGATAACCAAACAGTGCATTAGACATGTAAGCTCACAGTACCTCAGGGATATCACACCTTCAGCAATTAGGAAAAAGCACTGCTCTCCCTATTGGGGATCAGGGGATTCAAGGTGCCAGCATTATTTCTTTGGACAGTAATAGTATCAGCTGATCTGATTTTGTTCTTGCCTATCTTTTTGCTGAGAAAAGGTTTAGGCTATCAACCCTCAAAGTTGATTTATTTGTTAATGCCATTTCTGTGTATGATCTTCTAAGCCCTCAGTATATTTTATGGACACAGGGAATCCATAGTTTGTGTTTGACCCAGAACAGGATCTCATCAAATGGAAAAAAATAGCTAAAAAAGAAAGAATTATAATGAAATATTTCCAATAATGTTTAGTTGGTCATAATCTTTTCAGGGGGGGAAATGATTTGTCTGGTGGTCCTCTTCACATATATCTGGCCAGCATGATGTAAAAATAAAAAACAAGTTGGAACAAATGTGTATGTGTTTGTGTGTGTTTGTGTGTGTGTGTGTGTAATTTCAACTTTAATGTGTTTTTTTAATTTCAGATTTATGTCATCTTAATATCATTTGTCATCTATCATCTTTGTGTGACTTAACTGGAAAGTTCTGTTCTAATGCTTTTACACTGAATGAAATGTTCAGACAGATTTCAATTTCTTTTAGAAAAAAAAATCCCCTTTTCTATTTTAAATAATATTTTGCTGTAGCAAAAAGATAATGAAACAATTCAGATCTAAGGACATCCATGAGTATCATGGAACTACAGCTGGAGAAACCCAAAAACATTTTTCTCCATGTGTTATAATGAAGCAACAGCTGGAGTGTTGCTCCCAAATTGCTTACACAGTTGTAGCCTTCTGGCTACGGTATTTTACTGGCTACACATTAAATTCAGATTCAGTACAGAACAGGTCTTGCAGAGTGTTAGAGTGAACTGTAATATAAAATGTACACTTATGAGCAACTATCATAGAATTAGTAATTAGCACAGATTTGGAGACTTTCAACTCTTTGAGATTAAATTCTAACAGCCCTGTCATTGAGCTTATAGGATTTATAATTCTCGCTCATCTGGAAGGACCCAGACTGAAGAAGGCTACATAAGGTATTGTTTTCTGGAGCGATTGCATATTTAATAATACAACAGCACATGTCATTTTAGTTCCCTTTATATATGCACCTGGCCAAATGTCATGTTTAAGCTAAGATAGCTTGGTTGAAATCAAGGATCCCTGAGTTCTCAGATCAGTTCACCCATTGGCCAAGTAAACTGCAATTACTTGGCCAATGGAATCCAGAGCAAGCCTTCTTCTTCTTCTTCTCTAATGCCTGGAGTAGGCTAATCCCATTGGGGTGAGAGTTCCTCAGGTAACCTGGATCCATACCATAAGGTGTTTTTATGATAGTTCTATATTGAAGTCCCTTTAACAAAACAGTTAATACCTTGGTGCTCTCTGAGCTTGATTGTTTTCTTGCAGATGTTTCATTACTCAAAAGAGGTGATATCATTAATGGTTGTAGCTAGCACTGATGATGTTACCTATATTTGGGTAATGAAATGTCTGCAGGAAAACAACCAAGCTCAGAGAGCACCAAGGACCCTTCATTTCAACCCTGAGTTACAAATATTTTCCTTTATTAGTTAATACCTCAATGGATGGTATTTTCAATCAAAGGTCCTACCTATGAATGATGTGTTCTCAATATTTCAGGTGCCTATCTAAACAAACTGTAGATCCCAGGGTCAGAATAACATAAAATGTGACTCTCACAAAATAAGTAAAGATAATTCAAACTTGGATTGGAAAATTCCTTCCAGGGGATTTCAGGCAACATTCTAGACTAGAAAGCTGGGGAAAAAAAATCATGGATAAAGACCGTGTCAAGCTGGTCCTATTGCCAAGAAAACTACATAGATTGTCCACTAAATCTTCAGAAGTTCATTTTGCATTATTTCCCCAGCTCCACCCCATGCAAATACATTTTCAAGGTCAAAATACTGGAATATACTTAATAATTTCATGCCTTCCTGGATCAACACAATTTTGCACTTTGGTCTGCAAAAGATTGGTTAGAATATAGAATATCCCAAGAAGATAACTGGATTACTTTAATGTCACTGGCTGACCTGGAGACATAATACATTAGCTATACCCAGCCTGATGCCCTTGAGATGAATTGAATTTCAACTCTCATTTGCATATCTGTTTGGGGCAAAAAGCTTACAAATAAATATTGAGGATGGTGGAAGAAAAGAATCAAGGAAAGGGGGAATTATATGTATAGCTGGACAAAAGCTAAAAATAAGTATAATAAAAGATATAAATAAAGTGGTTTGCTTGCATCTCTGTAAGAATATTTGAAAGTCAGGAGAGGGAGAAGAAAAATCACACAAGCGTGGTTGTGGCACATAAGTGTGGCATATTGGATTAAAACTACCAGTGTAACAAAGGCTACAGTCTCCTATACCCTGGGAAGTTGTCACTATTAATTGGCCAAAGTATTTCAGAATTGCAAGAAAAAGAATGTCTTCTTATAATCTGTGTTAATGGGTATAAAAATGAATGTTACAATATGCAAAGGAACTCTAGTCTTCCTTATTATTGTCCAAACCACCATCATTGCACATTTCTGTGGTTCCCAAAGAACATTCTGGGGAACCAGGGCCAGTGGTGGGATTCAGCCAGTTCACACCAGTTTGGCAGAACTAGTAGCTAATTTTTTGTTGCCCAGACCCAGAATGGACTTCTCGAAGTGGCATCCACACAGAGAACCGGTTGTTCACATATTTGAATCCCACCACTGACCAGGGCCCCTCTGTACCCAAAATGGTGCCCCTTGTTTTGCTCTTCACTCCAATCATTAAGAACATACCATTGATTGGATAAAACAGTGTCAGGATTAACATTTTATTTTCAAATAAATAGCAATAGCACTTAGACTTGTATATCACTTCATAGTGCTTTACAGCACTCTGTGAGAGATTAACAGAGTCAGCATATTGGAAGGATGGAAGGCTGAGTCAACCTTGAGCTGGTTAGGATCGAACTCCTGGCAGTTAGCAGAGTCAGCCTGAGCCACCATGGCTCAGTCATAAAATCTTTATGAGACATTTCATTTTATACCCAGTTGAGAGTCTTTTAAATGCTATCATATTTATGGGGTTTTTTTTTCCAGAAATCATTATCCATTCCTGTTATTTAGGAATAGGAAAAAAATATTTTCCAAACCACCAGTGTAAACAAATCTCTCTATGCCATTAAATAAAATGCCAATTATCTATTTGCATCTTTTTATATTAGGTGAAAATGATAAAGCCCTAAAAAAGATACATTTAAAAAAATTTTTTATTAGAAATGGCTCAGTGTTAATTTTTGACAAAGTATATTACTGGTGTGAAAAATCATAATTATGGTATGGCAAGAAAAGAACTTGTAGTTGTCTGCAACTCTTAGGTGAGATATGCAAATATGTTATATTCTAGCCTTAGTAGTGTTTAAATGGTAAATAATTTTCCACCTCCATAAAGTGTGATACATTTTTATATAGGACTAAATGTAGTTTTAAATATAGCTTTTGATGGTTGAATACAATTTATGAATACAAATCACCACACTCATAGCAAAAATCCATAGTTGATTATCCCTAAACTGGGGCTGCCTCTGCATGTATTCTCCTAACCATTTTTAAATTTGTGGATGATTATTGTAATTTCCAAATCTGTCTATTGAAATTTAGTGACAAATTATAGCACAATACTTCCTCCTCCTCCTCCTCCTCCATTTGAAAACCAATAAAATCTGCATCTCATGCGTTTGGTAGATTGAATAAAATCATAAAATGTCCCATATCCCCAACATAAGAAAATTCCCTTTTTGCCCTTACACAATACCATTAGATCAATGTTACATTTCCTGAACTTGTTTTTAGTTTTCAAAATAAAAAAAGTGATTTGTCCTAGTCATAAATCTGAAGTGAGTCCCCAATAAGTGAATTGTTACTTTCATTTCCATTTCCCATTCCCATGTTATTTTGCTATGCTTAATGAGCCATTTTATTAATTACTTGGAAAGAAAAGGGAATTGTCTTTTTGCATGCTACCCAGACTACATAATTTATGTTGGGTGGCCATATAAATACACAAAAAAGTAAATAAATCATTGACTTTCCCTGATGCAGAGGTAACAGCTTGCCTCCAGAAGCAGTAAATGCTCCAACACTGGAAGTTTTTAAGAAGAGACTGGACAGCCACTTGTCCGAAATGGTGTAGGGTTTCCTGCCCGAGCAGGGGGTTGGACTAGATGACCTCCAAGGTCCCTTCCAACTTTACTAATATGAACATATGAACATTGCACATGTTTTTCCTATAAATGTTTGTAATGCTGCAGATCAAGAAAGAATTGTCATCCCATTCTCTGTATTTAATTTTGTCCATAGATTCTTGGTCAAAGTTTACAGACAGATTATGAGAAAGAGTTAATAATTTATGTTCTTGACACAGGAGATCAGCTCTGTACTGCCCCCCTTTAAATTGATTTCATCTTTAGCTTCTAAAGCATTCATTCTGATTATGATTTAGTTGCAGGATTCCATTTAAAACAGCAAAAGTTATGGTAAATAAAAAGCGAGACAGAGAAGCAAATAAAGCTGTGGACACATTTGAAAGAGCTTCTCTGTGTGTGTCTGTGTTTGTGTCTCAGTTTCTCTGAAGATAGGCAGACTTACAAACAAAGTCCTGCATGTTTATCGCTGTATGTTTATTGGCTCTTTATGCATATAGAATCCTTTTTGAAAATTATGATAGAAAAGTCTTTCACAAGTTGGATATTCTCCAGATGTTTAGAAATGAATGAATTGGCAAAGGAATTTTAGGGAATAAAGCCCATACATCATCTGTTTCCAACTTTTCAGCTCCATGAACCAGAGGTGGCAGTAGAGGGGGGAGGGGATGGATTTGCGTATGCACCTGCCTCTTACACAAATGGAGCTTTGCATGCTTGTCTGCCACTTGCGCAACCCAGTTTCCAACGGGCCATAAACCGTTACCAGTCCACAGTCCGGGGGTAGGGGACTCCTGCCATACACCCAATGTTAGGAAGGGAGGGAGGGAGGGAGGGAGAAAGGAAAGAAGGAAGGAAGGAAGGAAGGAAGGAAGGAAGGAAGGAAGGAAGGAAGGAAGGAAGGAAGGAAGGTATATCACATGAATGAAGGCAAATATACTATAAGTATATTGTCCCAGGATAATGTTGCAGGATCAAATCTGGGTCGGTCACCAAGCTTTTGGAATCACATGAGGGAGAGGTTTATTTATTTTATTTTATTTATTAAAATTTATAGACCGCCCCACTCCCACAGGACTCTGGGTGGCTAACAACAAAAACACAATATAACTTAACAAGACAAACAATACAGTAACATTCATCCAGGGGTCAGATTTTATAAACCCCAGGCCTGCCGGAAAAGCCAGGTCTTAAGCAGCTTGCGGAAAAACAACAGGGTGGGAGCGGTCCTAATCTCCGGGGAGAGCTGGTTCCAAGATGTGGGTGCCATCACAGAGAAAGTCCTTCCCTGCGGCCCCGCCAAATGGCACTGCTTGGCCGACGGGACCTGGAGGAGACCCAGCCTGTGGAATCTAACCGGACGAAGGGAACTATGAGGTAGTAGGCAGTCTCGCAAATAGCCTGGCCCTGAGCCATATAGAGCTTTAAAGGTAATAACCAACACCTTGAATTGGACCCGGAGACCAATAGGCAACCAGTGCAGCTCGCGGAGGATAGGTGTAACGTGGGTGTACCGAGGAACATCCGCTATCACTCGCGCGGCTGCATTCTGTAGTCTCCGAATACTTTTCAAGGGTAGCCCCATGTAGAGTGTGTTGCAGTAGTCCAGGCGTGAGGTGACAAGGGCATGAGTGACTGTAAGGAGAGCCTCTCGATCCAGGTAGGGTCGCAACTGGTGCATGGTGCAACAGACGAACTTGTACAAAGGTCCTCCCAGCCACAGCCATCAAATGATGTTCCAATTTCAGCTGTGGATCAAGGAGAACACCCAAGTTGCGAACCCGCTCCGAAGGGGGTATATTTTCCCCTGCTAGAGTCAACACTGGACAGTTAACATGATCCTTGGGAGGCAACATCCAAAGCCACTCGGTCTTGTCAGGATTGAGCCTGAGTCTGTTAACCCCCATCCAGATCCTCACGGCTTCAAGGCAACGGCCCATCACATCAGCTGCTTCACTGAGAGAGCTCGGGGAAGAGATATATAGCTGGGTATCATCAGCATACTGATGAAACCTCACCCCGTGCTGTCTGATGATCTCACCCAGCGGCTTCATGTAAATGTTAAATAGGAGGGGGGAGAGGACTGACCCCTGTGGTACCCCGCATTCAAGGGGCCTCGGGGTTGACCTCTGCCCTCCCACCAGTACCGATTGCGACTGGCCAGAGAGGTAAGAGGAGAACCACTGTAAAATGGTGCCTCCCACTCCCACCCCTCCAAGTCGTCACAAAAGGATACCATGATCGATGGTATCAAAAGCCGCTAAGAGGTCAAGTAGCACCAAGGCAGAGGAATAATCCCTGTCTCGGGCCTGCCAGAGATCATCCATCAGCACGACCAAAGCAGTTTTTGTGCTGAAGCCGGGCCTGAAGCCAGATTGAAAAGGGTCTAAGTAATCCGCTTCATCCAGAGACCGTCGGAGCTGGAGCGCCACCACTCTCTCTACAACCTTCCCCAAAAAGGGGAGATTGGAGACTGGATGGAAGTTATTTAAATCAGCTGGGTCCAGGGTAGGCTTCTTGAGAAGGGGCCTCACAACCGCTTCCTTCAAGGGTTGCAGGAAAGACCCCTTCCTCAACGAAGCGTTGATCAACACCTGGAGCCAGCCTCGTGTCACCTCCTTGGCGGCCGAGATCAACCAGGAAGGACACGGGTCCAATAAACAAGTGGAGGTGCTCATCGCCTAAGGATGGGCTACAACACAAGTCTGAAAGCTTGGAAGACTAAATCTCTTATCTCAGTGAATGACCCAGATTGGATGCCGCAGACATATCACAACTTAACTTACACTACTTCTACCAATAGGGGTTTTGTTCATATAATCCATAAACTCTGATAGCACTGTCTAATGCCTATTCAGATAATCCTTGGCATCATAGACAGCAACATCCTGCATCTGCATACCTATAGGCAGAATATCAACCATTAAGACATAATTATAGAAACTAGGAAACAAATGGTTTATTTTGAAATGTTGGTCTTATAGACACATCTTTTTCTACCCCACCAATGCATAACGTTTGAGCATAAAAATATTTTCCAAAGATTACTGTAACATGTCTGTTATCCCAACTAATACCTCTCTGCTCTTCCTTTGGTAGGCCAATCAACTGAAAAGGTGGCGCACAATAAAAAAACAGAATTAAAAGTTGAAAATCCATTAACCATAAATAGAACTAAAAGCATAGGAGACAGCCTTCAAGATGGTAACTTCAATATTGCTGTTTCATGGATCCCATTTCTTCACAGGATTCCAAAACAGGCTGACCAAAGTAATTTTAAGGAATATCTGGAAAATCAGTAGAGTTGAGACCTATCTTGCTTTTTTTTTCCAGAGCTAGCAGCTTTAGGAGACATGTTTCTTGTTCTTCAGCTTCTTTTCTTTCATCTATTGCAGCCAGCTTGGCTGCATCTGATATTTTAGCACATTGATCTTATTTTCCAAACTGATCTTCTATTGTGTGGATTTTTTTTTTCTTGGTTGATGATTTTGCTTCCAAGATCTTCAGTTATAACTGCAACTGTGCTGTACATCAGTTGGCTCTTGCAGTGACCTGGTGAATATTATAGTATTTGGATCTTTTAATACTTGTGCTAGCTACTTTTTCATGACAAGCTTCAACGCGAGCAATATTTATTCTGTTGTTTTTGTATTGTTCTACATGCTCAGTTATTTTTTGTTTCGCTTTCTCTTGTTTTTCAGTTGGAGGATTTTATTCTTTCTGGGGAGAAGAAAGTAGGAGAGGGTACCAGGTTTGGGAATGAGAACAATTCAATAGTGATGCTGGCTTCCTCTGTCGCTGACTCCCTGGTTTGCCTCTACAGTGTGAGCTACTTCTGTCCAGGTTTAGATTTCTTTGCCCTAGGCCTAGGTAGACCTTTGCAATTCTTCCAGTTCTGCTTCTGTGAATATTTTATTTTGTGTTAAAGTCAGCATTCATCTGCTCTCCTTTATTCTGTTATTCCTGATTCTGGATGTTGTTTTTTTTCCAGTTATTGTTACTGTTCTTTGAGTTTTCACACTAGCAATGTAGATTGTGACTGCAGCTTGAATGGCTCCAGTAAGGTGTTTGAAAGTGGCAGCAAGTGTTAACACTCTGGCAGGCAAGATGCCATGAACAGTATTTAAAATTCCAAGATGAAAGGCTTCTGGATGAAAGACAATTTCGAGAGATACTTTCACTGTTGAATTGTATTCTACAACTTCCATTGGAACATTTACCCATTAAAGTATTTGGGTGTTACAAGAGTCCTGTCATATTCCAGCTACTCAAAATATGCTTTGCCAGCCCTGAACTACTGAAATGAAATCCCTTGACTCTTTCTTTTATAACCCTCTTAATTAAAAGGAGACGAGAGATGGAAAGAATAGAATAAAAAAATCAATGTTTCCATTTCCTTTTTATACCCTATCTTAGGAACTTAGAAGCCATTATAAGTTCTGCAACTTTCATTGTTTCTTCCAACCCCCATTACTTTGCTGTCAATTCTGCTCTAGCAACCAGCTGCTCTTGAATGTTCAGATGTTTTATATTGTGATTCTTTAATAACACAATTGGAAATATTTTTTGTGTCTACTCTGTGACCCTATCAGTTTGATTACCGAGGACAAAATCTATTAATTTAGGGCTATCATATATCTGGATTCTCTTGGGTGGATTCTGTTTCTGCTGCTAGACCTGCTCTATTAGACTAGGAAGGAAACAATAACCCCAAATATCTGGGTCTGAGATAACAGCCATGGCAAAGAATAATAGCAGGTAATAAGAGGAAGCTGCACTGCATATGGCAATCATTGAACAATGCTTTTTTGTTGTTGTTGATCTCTCTAGGAGAGAAGCATCACACCTGTTCTTCCTGATTGGTATACGACAGAGAAGGTATATGGCCAGCAAGCATATAAACATTGCTACAAGACATGATCCATGAATAAGGTGGTTTCTGAATGCCATCTTGTTGTTACAGCAGTTGGAGAAATATCTTGTTGGAAAATCATAATTTAGATGATGACTTAAATGCAGTCTGTTTGATTTCATATCACAAACACTGGTTTAGTGGTAGAGGGTTTTTTTATAAAGCAAACAGAGTTAGTTCTCAGATACTTTTTTTGATCCTGAAATGCTCCTTCTGACCTGGTTAGCTCTGTTGGAAGTGAAATTGTAGCTGATTTTATGAGTCATTTGTGGTTTCATTGTGGTTGAGAAGAATGGATGAATGAGTGAATTTTGTGCAGCCAACTATACATGATGTTCCCTGTTTTGAAATGTGATGAAGTTGTTCAATTTAAATATGTTTCTTTTTTATTTTATCCCAAACTGACATTTTACTGTTTAGAAAAGCTCATATATAATTGGAAGTGGCTTAGAATTGCAGTAAGTAGATATAAACAGCGGTGCTGGATCTCACATAAGGTACATCTTTAATTTAGAGTTCAATGGATCCTGAGATGAAAAGACCATGAGGAGGAGATTAAAATAATACAATCTCTGATACCAGAGCAATATATTAACATGACATATAACCTTTAGTAATTGGATCCTCCAAGAATTTGTCCATTATCCTCTGAAATTCATCCAAATTACATGCTAAGACCGCCACATCTTAAGTTACCAAATTTTATCTTTCCATTATGTAAATAAGTGATTTCCTGTAAGAAGAGCTTTTGCCGTGAAGCATTACTATGTTTCTTAATCTTGAATCTCTATTCTATAGCTTCATTAAATAACCCTGGGATTTAATATAATGAATGAGGATGAAAATTTTTTTATCGACTTTCTCCATAGTAGGGCTACTGTATTTGCCAGATGATTACTAAATGGCAAGAAAATGATATAAAAATTGAACTCACAATCTATTGGTAGTCTAGTCTGAGTAATCCTACCTATTCCCACAATACATGTTACTGGGTCAATGGGGTGTAGTTGGAACAAATTAAGTAAGGTCCCAAAGATGCTTTTTCAAAAGACAACTTTCTTGGTTTTCCTTGAAGATGTTTTGCTTCCCATTCAAGAAACTTCTTCAGAAGTCCAGTTGCTTTTGAAAGAGCACTTTTGGGACAACCATGACCTGGATGATTGATAGTCTCCATAGACAAATTAAGTAAGGCTTAATTGACCTAGTTAACTTTTCTAGGAAATTGAAAGAAGCTTTGTCATGCAGCAGTTTAAGCTAATTTCCCCAGAAACAAGTCATAAAAACGAGAAGATTAAATCCAGATAGCTGACTCATTTTGCTGACCCAGACCTCCAAGAAATTGATCTGGGAAGAAAGTACCAAAACTAGTAATTTTCTCTGTAACAAAATTCATTACTGAGGTCCAATAGTAGAGAAAAGACATCACCATGCTTAAAGTCTTGAATGGTCAAGCTATGTCAATTGTTGCCTACTTAGCTAATGGGGAAGAGATAACTACTGATATCAAGAAGCTTTATTAGCACCATTCTGCTGGTGCAAGATATTTATAGGATATCAGCCACAACTACCAGATCTTGGAGACAAAACCCCAAATGACCACAAAAATACCAATACTATTCTGTGTGCTTATGCTGTCATATAATGGCAATCTAGATTTGTACAAGCTATATATATTAAGAACATTGAGGAGAAAATAGTTAGGTATTTTTGAACTGCTAAATGGTGAAAATTTCTGCCCCCCAAACCTGGTTAGTTTGATTGTGTGCTATTAGAAGATTGAACTGGACTAGTATCTGACTGGGTTAAATCACTAAACTCCTAGCATTATCTTTTTCACAGTGACCAGAAGTAAACATAGCATGCCAAGTGTAGATTAGTCTCATACATATTTATGTCATTATAATATTAGCAGGTTCTTTTCTTTATTATTACTATTGCTTTTGTAATGATTTTTCATATGAAGTGTGACCTTTCCATAGCAGCCTCATATTGGCTCAAAGTTTTCATTGTTATTTACTGTAATTGCAGGATCTTTTCTCTGACATTAAAGAAAAAGAAGTGAACTTTCTTCAACCAATCTCCAGTATTATCTGGAGGGGGGATGTTTTAATTGTTCTCTATTATTGTATGCCACCCAGAGTCACATTTGTGAGGTGGAGGGGCTATATAAATTTGATAGATAATGTGGACAATTTCAAGAAAACATTTTCCCACAGCAATTTCCTGGCAAATACTACTACTACTACTACTACTACTACTACTAATAATAATAATAATAATAATAGTAGTAGTAGTAGTAGTAGTAGTAGTAGTAGTAGTAGTAGTAGTAGTAATAATAATAAGTAGCAACAATGGTGCATTGGAAGATCTGCAAAAAATATCATTTGCCTGTAAGCAAAAACTGGTGGGATCATAAAATAGAGAAAGTCATAGAAAATGATAAAATTAAACTGCTCTGGGACTTCAGAATTCAAACAGACAAGCACCTGCAACATAACACTCCAGACTTAACAATTTTCGATAAGAAAGACAAAAAAGTCTGGATAGTGGACGTGGCAGTGCCTGGAGACAGCAGAATAGAAGAGAAAGAACTGGAGAAGATAACAAAATACAAAGACCTACAAATAGAAATAGAAAGACTGTGGCAAAAGCAAGCAAGGGTAGTACCAATAGTCATAGGCTCCTTGGGTGCAATCCCAAAACAACTGGAGCACCACTTGAACACCATTGGCATTGACAAATTCGCTATTAGTCAATTGCAAAAGGCGGCCTTATTAGGAACTGCTTCCATCCTGCGACGATATCTGTAATACCATCAAACATCCACATCTGCCTATCCCAGGTCCTGGATAAGGACTTGATAGGTAGACAAAATGCCAAATCCAATCTGAACGTCTGGCTGACTATGCGATGATCCATAATAATAATAATAATAAAAAGTTAGAAGGGACCTTGGAGGTCATCAAGTCCAACTCCCTGCTCAAGCAGGTAACCCTATACCATTTCAGACAAATGGCTGTCCAGCTTCTTCTTAAAAACTTCCAGTGTTGGAGCATTCACCGCTTCTGGAGGCAGGTTGTTCCACTGGTTAATTGTTCTAACAGTCAGGAAGTTTCTCCTTAGTTCTAAGTTGCTTCTCTCCTTGATTAGTTTCCATCCATTGCTTCTTGTCCTGCCTTCAGGCGCTTTGGAGAATAGCTTGACTTCCTCTTCTCTGTGGCAGCCCTGAGATATTGGAATACTGCTATCATGTCCCCCCTCGTCCTTCTCTTCGTTAAACTAGCAACCGTTCCTTATATGTTTTAGCCTCCAGTCCCCTAATCATCTTTGTTGCTGTTCTCTGTACTCTTTCTAGAGTCTCAACATCTTTTTTACATCGTGGTGACCAAAACTGGATGCAGTATTCCAAGTGTGGCCTTACCAAGGCATTGTAGAGTGGTATTAATACTTTGCATGATCTTGATTCTATCCCTCTGTTAATGCAGTGTAGCACTTGTTGGCTTTTTTGGCAGCTGCAGCACACTGCTGGCTCATATTTAAATGATTGTCCATTAGGACTCCGAGATCCCTCTCACAGTTACTACTGTTGAGCAAGGTACCCCCTATACTATACCTGTACATTTGGTTTTTCTTGCCTAAATGTAGAATCTAACTTTTTTCACCATTTAATTTCATTTTGTTAGATAGTGCCCAGTGTTCTAGTCTATCCAGATTCTCCTGTATCCTAAGCCTGTCTTCTGGAGTGTTGGCTATTCCTGCCATCTTGGTGTCATCTGCAAATTTGATAAGTTCCCCATCTATCCCCTCGTTCAAATCATTGATGAAGATGTTGAAGAGCACTGGGCCCAGAACAGAGCCCTGGGGCACCCCACTACACACTTTAACACTTAAGGCCTATTCATTTAAAAATGGAGTCACATTCTCTAGAAGGAATCTAAGACAACTCACTGGCTGATTTGCCACAGCCAATTCATCATAGCCTACTTACCATGGGACAACTCATCATGGCTAATTTGCCGAGGGACAACTTGCTGCGAGACAACTCATTGGGATAACTTAAGAGAGGGACAAGTGAATTGCAGTGGCCCTTGTCTTGCTTTAGGTTTGAACCTTACCAAGTTAGAAATCCTCAAGGCTGGGTGAGCTGCAATTCTACTTGCAGGAGGCATTGGTAACAAGTCGTTGTGTGGCAAGTTGTCCCACAGTGTCGAATTCCACTCTATAAGCTCCTTGTAATATTTATAGGTAGTCCTTGATTTAACAACAGTTTGTTTAGTGACCAAAGTTACAATAATACTGAAAAAAGTGATTATTATTATTATTATTCAGATTATTTTTCACACTTACAATCATTGCAGCATCTTTGTGGTCATGTGATCAAAATCCAGGCCCTTAGCAACTGGAATATATAATGTTGCATTGTCCCTGAGTCATGTGATCACCATTTGTAACCTTCCCAGGTGACTTCTGACAAGTCAATGGGGGAAGCCAGATTTGCTTAATGACCACATGATTCATTTAATAACTGGAGTGATTCACTTAACAACTGTGGCAAAAAGGTCGTAAAATGGAGCAAACTCACTTAACAACTAACTTGCTTAACAATGAAAATTTTGGACTCCGTTGTGGTTGTAAGTTAAGGACTACCTGTATTATTATTTTTCACTACCATCTATCATAATTTGCTGCCAGTGGAAAATGTGGCCTTTTTTTCTGTTCACTCCTACACAGGTAATTCAACAAGAAGCTAAATGGCACACCCAGTATAGATGGGATGGGAAACTATTTGTGCGGTTGTAGTTATTAAGTTTTCATTTTAATTTATCCTTCATTTTTTTCCCATAATAAGAATGCTAAATGGCCCAAGGCCCTTATTAGACTGCTACAGCTGAATCTGGACTTCACCTTAGCTTCGTGGATCCTAACTGAATCTTTTAAAAACTATTTTTCTTGGCTCTTTTATATGTCTGCAATGTAGAACTATCCATGTTTTCCTACTTTCTATTTCCTATCCTTTAATAGCTCACAATCTATAAAAGGCTCACAGGAACATCTTCGGGAACATCCCAACCTCAGGTTGATAGGTATGTACACACAACTGAAGCTTCAACACTTTTTAACATGTTACACATGTTAAAAAAGTGGGTGAGAATTGATCAGATGAGTGTGCCCACCATCTTGACATTTTTAATCATTCCCTGCAAATATCCTGCAGGATTACCCCTGCTAAGTGGGAAGGGAAAACCTGTGGCAAACAATCTTTCTTCTTAGTATCTTCTATTTGAGGATGATAAAGAGAAGATTAAAGAAGAAACATTAATATTTTAGAATTTGTCTTAATTATTGCATGCTTAGTTCCCATTGCTATACAATGGCAGACACCAAGTAATTATTTCTGCAAAGTCTACCTATCCCCCAGGCACTCCCAAAAAATTCTGAACATCTTTGCCAAATGTGTTTATAAATATATAAGCTAAGACAGTTCTAGCTGCATTAACAGAGAGATAGAGTCAAGATCATCTGAAGTGTTAGTACCACTCTATAATGACTTGGTAAGAGCACACTTGGACTATTGCATCCAATTTTGATCACCATGATACAAAAAAAAGATGCTGAGACTCTAGAAAGAGTGCAGAGAAGAGTAACCAAGATTATTAGGGGACTGGAAGCTAAAACATATGAAGAATGGTTTGGGAATTGGGTATGTCTAGTTTAACGAAAAGAAGGATTATGATGACAAAATAGCAGAATTCCAGTGGGAATATTGATTGCCCCAAAAAGAGAGGATCAATTTATTCTCCAAAGCATCTGAAGGCAGAACAAGAAGCAATAGATGGAAACTAATCAAGGAGAGAAGCAAAAAAGGAGAATATTTGTAGCTCAGGATTGAAATGAGAGGTCCTTGGTGCTCTCCTAGTTTGGGGTGATGTTACCTAATTTGGATGATGAAACATCTGCAAGAAAACAATGAAGCTCGGAGAGCACCAGGGACTCCTCAAGGACAGAACCAATCTAGAAATGAAATTTCTTGAGATTAATTAACCAGTGGAATGGCTTGCCTTCAGAAGTTGTGTGTGTTCCATTACAGGACGTTTTTAAGAAATGGAGGCTTTACCATTTGTCTGAAATGGTATATGTTTCCCAGTGCTTTTTTTGTAAGAAAAAGGGTGCTGGAACTCACATCTTGTTAATCTTTTATTGGTTGAGAAGTAATTAGTTTTTTTTTTCATTTTTAAAGTTGGGGTCACACTTTTCTACTAAAAATTTAAAAAAGATTTTCAATTCACCAACAATTTTTTTAAAATAAAGAAATTATTTACCTTTCGCATGTAGTCAATTACTGTACACATACTCACACATGTCAGTTGTGTAATGAAACATAACAGTCACTGCCCACAGTAAGCACTTAGTGCGCAACCACATGACCAATCATATGGCATGCAGCACCATCACAACTAGAACGGATGAAGTACGCATGCGTCAGACTTGATATACAAGCACCGTTTTAATGATTTTGCTGCTGACCTGCTATGCCAGACAGGGCGATTCAAGTCCATGTGGACCAAACATCAAATTTTCAAAAGTTACTTCTAAAACTTGGAAAATCCATTAAAAAAAAGTTGCCGGAACTCCGTTTTGGTGTGTTCTATGACAAAAAAAGCACTGGTGTTTCCTGCTTGAGCAGGGAGTTGGACTAGATGACCTCCAAGGTCCCTTCCAACCTAGTTATTCTATTATTTCTGTTATATAGTACAAAAAAAAATTTGCCTCCACCTGTGACCAACCCAGTTGTCTGTTTGGATGGCAAAAGTCATTTCTAGGACTTGTGGGTTTTACAGAGAATATGCTTAATTTGTTGTAGGCAAATATTTGCACTCAGACAAATATTTAATCGCAATGATAAGTGTTTACATATTGTATTTCCTGGATGCCATGACATTTGAATTATGCTGCAAATGAGAGACATTTTTTCCCCAAAGTTGGTTATACATAGAAAGCAGAACACTTTCCTTGGCATCAACTATGTGTTCAATTAAATTCCTTAACAAGCAGACTTCTTTTATTACCTTTTCATAGTTAATAAGCTTAAGTACTTGAGGAGATTTTTCTTCAATATTATTGAGTAATTAACATTTGAATTAAATCAAATTATATCCTTTTCCCATCAAATCGAGCACTTTAGTAAGATGCCCTTTCAAAAATTCTCACTTAAACCTTTCCCCACCCCAGCATCTGCTCCAACCTGCTAAATGAAAGGCTTGCTTTGATACACCAGTGTTCAGCTACAGTCAGCAGAGCTCTCTAATTCAGGGGCAAGTTTTTCTCCAGCACCTTTTGTCCATTCTAATCTGATATAATTAAGGAAACATTTCTTTTGAAGGTTTCCAAAGAGGTGAAATTGCAGAAAAATGCTGCGGGTTTCTCCTGATCTAAGCTGCAAAGTGATGATCAGCTTAAAAGCATCCTGTTTCTCTTTGCAGATGCTCACATATTATTTAAAGCCAAGGAGAAGACCTTGGTCACAGGGCAGAGCAAAGAATTTGTTGGGATATGTGGAACACTTCCAATCACATCACTAGAAGTATCTTCGGGATCAGATGTTTTCATCAAAATAACAAAACAATAACAAAACAATAACAATAGCAACAATGATGATATGTTATTTTGCAGGTGCTTTTCTGTTTGAATTCTGAAGTCCCAGAGCAGTTTAATTTTATCATTTTCAAGAAAGTCATAGAAAATGATAAAATTAAACTGTTCTGGGACTTCAGAATTCAAACAGACAAGCACCTGCAACATAACACCCCGGACTTAACAATTGTCGATAAGAAAGACAAAAAAATCTGGACAGTGGGCACAGCAGTGCCTGGAGACAGCAGAATAGATGACAAAGAACTGGAGAAGATAACAAAATACAAAGACCTACAAACAGAAATAGAAAGACTGTGGCAAAAGCAAGCAAGTGTAATAACGATAGTAATAGATACCTTGGGTGCAATCCCAAAACAACTGGAGCACCACTTGAATACCATTGGCATTGACAAATTCACCATTAGTCAATTGCAAAAGGTGTCCTTATTAGGAATTGCTTCCATCCTGTGACAATATCTGTAATACCATCAAACATCCACATCTGCCTTTCCCAGGTCCTTGGTAAGGACTCGATAGGTAGACAAAAATCCAGTCATAACATCTGCCTGACTGTGTGATGATCAATAATAATAATAATAATTGGAAGGGACCTTGGGGGTCATCTAATCCAACCTCCCACTCAGGCAGGAAACCCTATACCCTTTCAGACAAATGGCTGTCCAGTCTCTTCTTAAAAACTTCCAGTATTGGAGCATTCACAGCGTCTGGATGCAGATTGTTCCACTGATTAATTGTTCTAATGTCAGGAAATTAATTCTAGGTTGCTTCTCTCCTTGATTAGTTTCCATCCATTGCTTCTTGTCCTGCCTTCAGATGCTTTGGAGAATACCTTAACTCCCTCTTCTTTGTGGCAACCCCTGAGATATTGGAACACTGCTATCATGTCATCCCTCGTCCTTCTCTTCATTAAACTAGACATACCTAATTCCAGCAACCGTTCTTTATATGTTTTAGCCTCCAGTCCCCTAATCATCTTTGTTGCTCTTCTCTGTATTCTTTGTAGAGTCTCAACTTCTTTTTTACATCGTGGTGACCAAAACTGGATGCAGCATTTTGCAAAATGCTGGAAGCTCCATTCATCTTGTTCATGCTCTTCATGAGACACATGCAAAAGAATTTGTGCTGTGGTGATGCAAAACTCAGTGATGTGATAGTATTTGGGCAACCATCTTGCCAAACCTTTGAAGACAGCTCTGCACATCATCATCTTGTAGTTCTTATTCATCTCTGTCTAATATCAGACACAACAATAATAGCCCTGATGACTTTTATTCCAAATGGTGCCTTCTTCTGTTATCTTTTCCTGTCTTTCTAAGATCTCTTCTTTTTTACTTCAGCCTATTTTTTTAAAAAAAAAATTACTTTTTTGAACTAAAACTTATATGTTACACTTTTATATCTGGGTTTTTTTAGAGTTGAATGAATTTTAAAAAAATAAATCTTAGAAAGGTCTAGAATTTACCCAGTACAATTCATATTGATCTCCAGGATTCCCTTCTAGAAAATGTCAGTTTTCAGTTCAGGACTGGATACTGTATTTGCCTGACATGTTTAGTGAAATTCAAATAACTTAGTGTTGTGTGGTTGGAAAAATTAGAGGGATGGCATTCTACTTTAAACTTCCGATTCAACGAAAAGCCTTTTTGTTTTACCATAATTGTGAGATTAGTGGACGTGAACTGCTGTTATTAAGCTATCCATAACCAAGATTACTAAACTGACAAGGAAAGCTGTGAATCTCAAGTGATAAACCATTATCACTGAGAATCTTCAAGCTATATTCTTGTTCCTCACCAGGTAGACCAGACCAGAAAATCAACTCCATGGGAAAATTAGAACTATATGTTACTGAGATGGGCAATAATAACCCAGAATCTTGCAAGTATGATTGTGCTTTGTATCCTTTCCTTTTTATAACCCCACAAATCAGGGAGGCTTTGCCTGAACCAGTACCGTAGTACCTTGTTTCCCAAGGCTTAAAGAATTGTTCAGCCCTCTTTGCCTCCCTTTCATACTTCTATCAAAGTGATCTCTCTTACTCTCTACACAGTGGGAATAAAACACGCTTTAGGTTTGATCCCAATTTCTTGATGGAGAAAGTGCCTGTAAATAATGCCTCTTATTGGAAGGATTTAAATTTATCTTTTTAACTTTTGCCAATTTGTAGCAAAATGGTGGTGCCTGCAGATTAAAAGCCTGGAGGATCCAAACCTTTTTCCCCAGAAGTCTTCTGGGAACTCCTTCCTGCTTTGGGGTAAGAGCTTGGTAGTTTTTGTTCCCACCACCTATCTTCCAGGGATGCATCACCTGGCTTCCACTCTACACCTGATATATGAATGAGATAAGAATGTCACGCCTTCTGCTACTTTTCTGGCAATTAAAAAGTAAAATTGTTAGTACTTTAATAATTTTAACAACTCCTGCCCATATAGTGCAGAGACTTGATGATTAGATATTCAGACTTTCTTCCGCATCCCTGGGAGATAAATCATTCTTATAGGAGATAAAACAATTTAAATAAAAAGAAAAGAAAAAAAGCATAAAACTTCTTAATTTCAGATATTGTAATGTGGAAATTTATTATGATAAGAACTAAATACATGGCTTTTATGATCATTGTGCCAACATCCAGCTTGAGAATCCAAATTAAACTCCAGGTTCTTTCCATCTCTGAAAATCTTACTGTTTATTGAATCCACTGCATGGTTATGTCGAAGCAAAACTAACTCTGAGGTTCCAACATTAATTCATAGATTTAAAACTATAATTTCCCCAGCCAAACCCCCAACGTCTTACATAGTCCATATAAACAAGTTCACTTTGTTATGGGAATTGCCTGCTTCAAATCCACACCTGTTCTGGTGTCCTTGAAAAAGCTTCAGGCTCTCACAGTCTTCAGCTGAATTATAGAAGTTTTGTTTCTCCATCTAACCCACTTGAAAGTAACACCTTCTGAAATGATGTCCAAACTTCTATGCTTTCTGTATTCACCATTTTCTAATTTTCAATGGGGAAACATCTGAACATAAAAAATAAAAATAAAAATCAGTATTTGTTTACATGTGCCAAAAGATTCTGTTTAATTTTCTATTACATAGCGATTGTGTCATTTTCTGTTAATATAGAAATTCTGTGTAACATATACTCTGACCCTGGGATGATGCCTGAATATTTGCATTATGTCCAAATCTACCAAAGACCATTGCTACCCACTATAAACAATATTGAATTAAACAGTTTTCAGTGTTCTTATTCATATTTAAGCTGAAGTTCATTTATTTTAATGTAATTAAGATCAAGTATTCCAATGTTGTTGCTATGCTCGTTTCAGTTACATTCTGATTATATGAGCCATAGCAAGTTTTTGATTTGGCTGGTTTAGCAGCATAAAAGCCTCTTTACAATAAATAAATACTGTAATAATAGAAGACACATAGAATCTCAAAACAAAAGGAACAAAAGCCTTTCTGAAGAGATGTAAGGCATGAGAGAGTTTGGGGCAGTAGAAGTTTCTTCTTCTTCTGTTTCTCTACCCATCAACCCATAAACACATTAGACAAGGCAAACATGATTAAAGGCAACTGGCAACTACTTCACTGAATAAATATAAAACATCAAATAGATTTCAAAGCTCTTATCGTCTTTCCTTTTCAATTGTGGCTTAAAAACCCAGGAAAATATATCCAAAGGCTCAACAACCAAGCATCATTATGAAAAACAGAAAGTGGAGGAAGAATAAGATCTCATACCAGGGGCATGACCTAAGTACACATTAAAGAGGTTATGCAGTTTTTGCATTCCTTTGAAATAAATTGGTCCAGGTACTGGTATAAGAGAATAACAGAGTTGGAAGGGACTTTGGAGGTCTTCTAATCCAACTCCCTGCTCAGGCAGGAAACCCTATATCATTTCAGACAAACTCTTCTTAAAAACCTCTTTGGAGCACCACAAGTTCTGGAGACAAGTTGTTGCCCTGATTAATTGTTCTCACTGTCAGGAAATTTTTCCTTAGTTCTAGGTTGCTTCTCTTCTTGATTAGTTTCCATCCATTGCTTATTGTCTTGCCTTCAGGTGCTTTGAAGAATAGGTTGGCCCCCTCTTCTTTGTGGCAACCCTTCAAATATTGGAACACTGCTATCATGTCACTCCTAGTCCTTCTTTTTATTAAACTCAGCATACCCAGTCCCAGAAACTGTTCCTTATATGTTTTATCCTCCAGTCCCCTAATCATCTTTGTTGCTCTTCTATGCATTCTTTCTAGACTAGAGTCTCAGCATCTTTTTTACATTGTGGCAACCAAAACTGGATGCAATATTCCAAGTGTGGTTTTTGGATCCTATTTGTAAAGCAGTGATGGGCAGCTTTTAAACCAAGCAATAGTCTGAAATGGGAGGGGTCAAAAAGGTCAAGATTTTGGTCATCATTGTGCAATCAAAATCCTGCCCCTTATTTACCTGTGTTCTTTGGTATATGCAAAAGGTAATGGGTTTTTATTGCACTTTCATGGCCTCCCTGCAGATACCATGTTCAGTTTTTAAAAGTGGATGGAATCAAGACAAAGCATAGCGAGGCTGCTCCACCAACCTTAAAAGTGTCTTTTACTTTTAGGTTAAAGTCATTAAATGTAATTAATAGGTTTAGTCTCCAATTTTCTTTTTCTGATACAGAAATACTAGGTTTGCCTAATTTGCAATACATCTGAGTTCTTTATTATTCATGTAGTTTGGGGAAACCCAGCTATTTTTCTGCCTGATATGTTAATAACAATAACACTTAGACTTATATACCATTTCATGGTGCTTTACAGCCCTCTCTAAGCAGTTTACAGAGTCAGCATATTACCCCCAACAATCTGGGTCCTCATTTTACCAACTTCGGAAGGATGGAAGGTTAAGTCAATCTTGAGTGGGTCAGAATCGAACTCCTGGCAGTGGGCAGAGTTAGCTTGCAATACTGCATTTTAACCACTATGCCACCATGGCTCTAATCTTGTTGCTTGGATATAATATATTATGGAAAATTAATTACGATCTGTTAACCCAGGCTTAGAATTTAGCATGTTGCATAAACCTGGATTATGAAAACATTATGAGTTGACAGCTATTTTGGGGAGTATTTGATGAAGGAATGGGATGGTTATGCTCTTGGAAACACATAATTGTTCCTTCTGTTGCACAGCAAAGAAGATCCAGAGAAATATGATAAAATTCCCATGTTCACTGAGCTATATGTTATTTAGAGATTAAAAACCAAAGCTGAGAAGGTTTTACCAGTGTATCCCTGAAATCAAAAGTAGGAGATTGTGAAAAACCATCTCTCTTGGTATTGCCTTACTAAGTTAAAAGATCGTTATTTCAAAAGAGAAACAAATTTTAATCAATCCTCTTGCAGTGAGTGTGCATTTAGATAATCCTTTCTTCTAATCTTCCCCAATTACCCTGTTAATTTTCCCCCTGCAGATCTTAACATTTTAAATATATATATTTAATCCATGCTGCCTTTTAACAAATGTCATCAAGGCAAAGTACAATAATTGCACACTTTAGGAATAACTTAAGACAGTGTTTTTTTTAACTTTGGCAATTTTAAGATGTGTGGACTTCAATTTCCCAAATTTCCCACTCAGCATTCTCCAGGGAATTCTGGGATTAAGCGGAATCATACATCTTAAAGCACTGATTTTAGGAGAGGGACTCTATAGGGGTGCTTGTGAACAATGAAATTTTCAAAAGGCTTTCTTTTGCAAGTTTTAAGGGCTGAGAAAGTTCAGTTAGATTTGTGGTCTACCCATTACAAGGGCAGACAACTTTATGAGAGCAAAGATCATATATATTTATTTTTAGAACATGGAATATAGAATAACAAAGTTGGAAGGGGTCTTGGAGATCTTCTAGTCCAGGGGTGTCAAACTCAATTTCATTGAGGGCCGCATCAGCATTGTGGTTGCCCTCAGGGGGCCGGGTGGGTGTGGCCAGGGTGGGTGTGGCCTACTGGGTAGGCGTGGATAGAGTGAGTGTGGCCTACTGGGTGGGCATGGCCAACTTTACATTGTTCACGTCAAGGGTGCCTGTGAGGGCCTGGGCAGGAGTGGGACAGATCTGAGGGTCTCTGGCAGAAGGGGGTGGGACCAGGGCAAGTGCCAAGGCATGGTCCACTGGAGGAGCCTCACTGTTCCTCTCAGGTCATGTGGGGGGGGAGCTGGATGGTGGTGCGGGCTTCCCGGAGCCCTGGGCAGGAGAGGTCAAATCCCCAGCCTGGCCCTTGAGCACCCATGGCACCAAGCCCAGCCCCACTTCCTCAAGGCTGCTGCTCAAGTGTCTCCTGGTTCCTTGGTGTTTCCAGACAGCCTTGTGGAGTTAAGACTGAATGCATTTCAACATAGATGGCCACCACAAAATTGTACATTGGCTCCCGGCTGGCCTGGGCCAGGGCCAAGGCAGAGGGGGCCATTCCCTCACTGTTTTCAGGATGGCTTCGCAGGCCACATGAAACCACTTCGCGGGCCGCATCTGACCCCCGGGCCTTGTGTTTGACATGTCTGTTCTAGTCCAATTCTCGCTCCTTGAGCAGGAGATTCTATGCCATTTCAGACAAATGGCTGTCCAGTCTCTTCTCAAAAGCCTCTAGCAATGGGGGACCCAAAATTTCTGAAGGCAAGTCATTCCACTGGTTGATTATTCCCACTTTGGAAATTTCTTCTTGGTTTTATGTTGCTCTTCTCCTTAATTAGTTTCCATCCATTGTTTCTTGTCTTGCCTTCAGGTGCTTTGAAAAAGAGGTTGGTCTCCTAATCTTTGTGACAACCTCTCAAATATTGGAAGACTGCTATCATGTCTCCCCTAGTCCTTTTTTTTTTTCACTAGACTAAACATACCCAGTTCCTGCAACCTTCCTTCAAATGCTTTCTTTACTAATATTTTCAGCTTCAAGGTCAGAGCAATAATGTCCCATTTCTAACTAGTGTTTAGAAATACATGTTTTCATATTCACCTTTGGTATTCATTTTCACACACCAAGTTTCATTGTTTTTATTTGTCTTTCAAAATAGGCAGAAAAAATATCTTCAGAAGTTCAGTGTTTGCTGGAAAAAAATGCAGGCTGCAATTCCTGGAGGGTCTGAAGTTCATTTGCTGTAATTTACAGCCTTGCATCCAATCCTTAAAGCTTAAAGACAGAGCAATCATTCAACAACAGCAAATTCTTTTTATGTTGTAAGATTAGTTAGCAGCCTTGCTGTTTTCATCAGTTCAAATTTATGGATTACTTTCAAAGTTAATGATCCTATAGAGGATTGCTATTTATATAGACAACAAGACATGGGTATTTCTTATCAAATTATACAATTCAAGAAAGCCTAAACTGGCAAACAATGCAAATTAATTCTATAAGTAAAAATATTTTTTGTCACAGCTGATATTTCAGGAAGAATGTAGTTTCACTCAAAGCAAGTTGAAGTCCAAACTGGGTTTCATCTTGACTGAATTTAAGATTAAGAGGATTTAAGTTGCAAATCAACTTGGTGTAATAGTTAAAAGATCAGGAAACCTGGAGATGGTGACTTCTAATTCTGCCTTGGCACAAAGCCACATTTGGGCCATTCACTCTCTCATACTCCTGGGATGAAGAAGGCAATTACAAGCCAGTCCTAAATATGTTGCCAAGGATATGTTATTAGGACTCAAGACTAATTTAGACACACACACCCCAAAAGAAGAAGTTGGCTAGAAATAACTTGTGTTCCCAGTGACCAATTTCTACCAAGAAAGATAGGCCTCATTAATTAATTAGTTATATTAGTTATATTTATATCCTACTTTTCTACAGGAGATCAGGGCAACATACATAGAAATCTACTCTCCTATTTACCTAGACTATAGCTGTGTGGTAGGTTGAGCTGACAGAATAACTGGTCCAAAGTCTATTCATGAGTTTCTGTGACTGAGGATGTAATAGAACCTAGGATTTTGCACAGCCAGTCCAGCAGCTTCACGACTATACCACCCAGGGCCTTATCTCAAAGTCTGATGCTTCCATGTAAGAATGACCTTTTCCTTCCTCAGGGAAATACGGTTTGGCCATTACTTTGAAGAAAGAAACCAGTTTTGAGAAGGCTTGACTGCCATTTAGTGGTGCAAATTGCATGTCTATTAAATAAATACAATGTATGGAGTTCTCTCCTAGTGCCTTCTTTTGAATTGGAAGGAAAAGTTAAAGGCTAGGAAGGCTTTCAAGTTGATTGGGTGTTGAAATGCAAGACATTCACACATATATCTTACATTGTATAGTATGATAGATCGGTCACTGCTCATGAATTATGTTATTTAGGACCAAACATTCATGTGGCAGTCATTCTAAATCTTATCTTTAGGAAGAAGAAATGGCTGTTAAATCCTGGATTAATTGGGAATGAGTTATTCGCACACCCCTGATGTGAAGACAGTAGCAGAGTTGGAAGAAACCTTGGAGGTCTTCTAGTCCAACCTCTGCCCAAGGCAGGAGATCTTATACCATTCAGATAAATGGTTGTCCAATCTCTTCTTAAAAACCTCCAGTGATGGAGCACCCACAACTTCTGGAGGCAAGTTGTTCCACTAGTTGATCATTCTGATTGTCAGGAAATTGTTTAGACAGTGTGTGGCACTGTGGTGCTACGTGTTGTAAAACGGTTGATTGTAAATAGCAGGTATTGTAATGGATGAGTATGATATTGGGTTAGGATACTAAGTTTAATTGTTCATATCCTGCTCAAATATATGGGACACTGAGACTCATCTATGAGTTGAGTGTAGTGCCCAAGAAGCACTCTTGATACATAAATGGATCGCTGCTAGACAAAAAGGAGAAAAAATATCCTTCTCATTTAAGTGTGCCTAGAGTCTTCGAAACAATCAGACTGTTGGAAAAAAAATATTTCCCAATATATTATAGGTAGCTTGTGACCAAGTAAGTTCAAGAATACTACCCATTACTCATCAGATAAAATAAAAAAATGAGATCATAAGAAAAAGAATTGGAATAGAACCAATCTTAAAATACATACAAAAACAGCAAATTAAGTGGCTTTCTCACCTAGGAAAAATATCTTGGGATTCTATAGCATACAAGTCATATATAAAAAAAGGAAAAGGACAAAGACCAGAAGGCAGACCCAGAAGAAGATTGAGAGAGAACATCAAAGACATATTGTAAAAGCATCAAATAAACAATGATTGAGGCCACCCGAAGTTCAAGAACCAGAACTCTGAGTCTCCATCAACCTCCAAAGAAGTAAAAGAGGAAGTAAAGAAGAAGACTCATGATAATGTATATTCTCCATTTAAAGTATTTTAAAAAAGACATTTTCTGTCATCAAACTGGATGAGACTTGATGAGTAATATAGACAGTTCTTCTATCCATCTTTGAATAAAAATATCTGGGAATATCAGCAATAGTATTATTCTTGCAAGGATATACTGTACATTGTGCATAATCAGTGCACACTAACTGCAGTTTCTGAATACTTATTTCTCCTTCTTGCTTTTCATTCCAGCTATTACCATGTTGCCTGTAATTCAGAAAAGGTTAAATACACTTTCAATGCAACCAACCCATGCACTAATTGTAAGTGTAAATTGAATATATGGCAAAGGGATTAAGTCACTCATACGGGAATAATTAGACTTATGCCCAAAGCATCTAAAATAATGTAGATACTCTGTAACTTTGTTAATTTGAACAGGAAAAGCAAAAGTTATTAATTTCCTAAGACTTTGAAGTTAAATGAATGCTCACAATTCAGTTATATAATTTTATGCATCCAAGAGAAATATTATGTTAAGGCCTCAGGTCATACAGGTCCCTACTTGAAAAAAAGAGAAAGAAAAAAACCTGTAGTTTTGAGCAAAAAAAAGTTATACGGAAATTTATTCACACAAGCATATAAAAAGGAGCAAAAATCATTAAGCCAAAATGGGCAAATAAATTCCAGATGATCTCATAGCACAATGCAAAATGACATTTTCTCATTACCTTTCTCCTTCTTTTCTTCTCCCCAGGTAGTATTAAGTATTTTAGTTTAAATATCGAAATTTGCATTATTAAGGAACTCAGTTGAAATAAATAACATTCATGCTTTATTTGCATCTTTAACAAGAGATTGCTAGTGGATGGAATGGAGAAATAATGCAAAGAAGAGAAAGATAATCAAGCATTAAAAGGAAGTTTCAGAGACATATTAAGGGTATTAGAAGTTATGTTACAGTTACATGAATGTAACTGGACAGTTACAGTACTTGAAAAGATGTCCCATTGAAGACGGTCAAGACTGCTCTCTGGCATCCCACACTGAAGGAGACAGAGAAGAAGTTTCCAGCTGAATATTAGAGGGAAAACAATCTTATTGGTCAGAGTGGTTCAATCAGTTGACTCCTGATTCCCAGTCAGGGAATCAGGAGTCAACTGCCCATAACTGGGTATCCTCAAAGAGGGGATGCTTTAATTTGGATTGATGGCATGAATTTGATGGCCTAAATGATTCCTTTCAACTTTGTGTTGGGTCAGACTTTAAACTAGGATGCTTACTAAAGGCAAAGGCAATGAAAACTTCATTGCAGTTTAAAAGATGGAATGTATCAGATGGTGATGCCCACACTATCCAACCCTCAAGATGGTGAACCATGACCTACAGCATTAAAATAAAGAAAAGCCATAAGCAGAAAATGACAATATGATGATTAATATATCTTGCCTTTGCTTATTTCATTTCAGAAAAATCTCCAAATATGTAGAGAAAAGACTTTATATCTGCACAATACACTCTGTCAAAAAAGGTCTCTGAAATGTCCCTAAGTATATGTAGGGGGAGAAGCTTTTATTCAGATATTTAGAGAGCTTCTGTGTTAGAATCTTAGATAAATCCTGAAAGTAATAAATCCCAGGTATAATTATAATTATATTAGCATCAGCAGAAATGTGGAAAACTGAAAGTTCCCAATCCTCTTTACACCAGCTTCCAAGTAATCATGAAGGTGTACAATTAAAAACTTCCCAATATTCTCTGAGGCTTGCATTTTACAGTATTTCATTGAAGAGGTTACAAGAATATGAATTGTCATATTCAGAATCATTACAGTTGGTGAAATATCCAAGTCTAATCAGAGATATTCCATACACTGAAGTTATCCAGGCCACCAGTGACAAAATTTGATCAAAGAACACCCTCAAATACAAACATAGTTCTTAAGTGAATATTCAATCTGGATTTGACCAGATAAACATCTATCACATAGTCATGATGGCCACCAAACCAAAACATCTTTCTCTTCTCCAAATACCAATTCATTTCATTAATTCTTGTCTGGACTCTGTGACTTGGGCATTTCCTGTTCTGAAGCCATTGGTCTACTTTGCCACCTGATTCAACATGGTCTCTTTTCACCTAAGGCAGGGGTTTTCAAACTTAGCCCTTTTATGACTTGTGGACTTCAACTTCCAGAATTCCTCAGCCAGCCTTGACCCAACTATTCCAGACTATCACTGCCCAGCCCTACTCATATCCAAAACAGACATACCGTAAATGCCGGTGTACAAGCGACCCGGCATATAAGACGACCCCCGTCTTTATAGCCGGGCCACATTCCTAGAACGTCGTCTTATACGCCGGAAACTACCAGTATTTCCGGCGTATAAGACGACTCGGCGTATAAGACGACCCCTGTCTTTGGCGCCGGTTTCAGCGCTTGTGGAAGTTGTCTTATACGCCGGCATTTACGGTATGTTTAATGAGACAAAACTAGTAGACTGATAGAAAGAGGGGGAGAATGAGAGAGATCATAATTTTGTTGCTTTGAAACAGCATGTTTGAGAGTGCTTGGCAGGAAGGACTTGGCACATCTTCTCATAGACATATGGAGTCACAGAATATCATGTACAATTAAATGGTGATTTATACAATAAATCAATCACTAATGTGATTGTACGTGGTAAATTAACTTGGTAGTTTAAAAAAGCAAAAATAAGAGATGAAGTTAATCACCTGATTCTGTTTAGCTTTCTTTTCCTGGAGGCTATGATTCATTAAGAACTGGAAAGAGAGAAAGGAGAAAAAGATAATGGGAGATCATACAGTGTGGCCATGGTGGCATTAATCACAAAATTAGTGCATATATGAAATGTCAAGTATTTATTTCAATTTACACTGTAAGTCTTTTCCAAGCTCATGCCTACATTGGTTATATCCTGCAGATATGATGACCAATCCATAATTCTCAATCAATACAGTTGTGAGGTAGAAACCAAGAAGGAGTAGAACTGAAGGAAGAATTAAGCTTTGGCCTTGGAAAGTATTGAAGGAAGTCCTTCATCTTTTGAATGACTGTTATCAATACACCTTCTTCCTATTTTATCTGCCTACAAAAAGCCTGAGAAAAAAGAGAGGCTTTTTAGGCATAATTATGAAGAAAACTGTGAAAATTTGATGTTTAAAGAGAGGAGGAGGAGGAGGGGATGGTGGAGGAGGATAACAGGGATAGTCATAGTTGTTATTTGAATAGAAGACAACCTATTGCTCCATCTGAATATGTTTTAGTAAAGTGAGCTTCTTTAGCACTAGCACTTTGACTTATATACCACTTCACTGTGCTTTATAGCCTCTCTAAGTGGTTTACAAAGTCAGCCTATTGCCCCCAACAATCTGGGACCACATTTTACCCACGTCAGAAGGATGGAAGGCTAAGTCAACCTTGAGCCGGTCAGGATCGAACTCCTGGCAATGGGCAGAGTTAGCCTACAATACTGCCACCACAGCTCTTTATATTCCTTATATTCTTGATTTCATTGTAAATTGTACTTCATTTTGAACTGTTGAGTTCCTCTTGAATCTTTTAATTCCAAAATTAGCAGGGATCAATGTCATTGAGGTCAATTGTTCACAAGATTAGACAACCAAATGGACAATGATCACAAAATAAATATATTTTATTGGAACAACTTTTATTTTAGCTAAAAATACATGACCTAGTCTGGAAATATTCGGAAGACAACAAGAAAACTAACTTTGCAACCATTTTAGCCAAATTTTTGCAGCCAAGACCTGATAGGCCTATTTTAGAAAAAAAAAACAAATTCTTCTTAGCATTTCTTGAAGCTATTTTGCATACACTTGTATCATTTGAGTGGGTGAGGGAAGAAATACTGTAATCAAGTTCACAGATCCACCTGAACTACTGTGTCCCAGTGGAAATTGAGACTAATTTGAGAAATGCTGCTGTAACTGATACTTTGCATTTTTATTTTTAAAGGCCACATTTATATTTTATTTTGCATAATTATGATTTTATGAAATAGTTTTTAGTATGATAGATGAGTTTTAACTACAACATAGATGTTGCATGAATGTATTTATTCATGTATTTAACAATATCCTGAAGGACTCTGGGCAGTGAACTACAAAGCATAGCAACAAAGTACAAAACCAGGAAGCAACTAGTGTCATCATAACATTAATAAACATGCATGTGATGGACAGCCATAGTTAACTGGCCAATGCAGGACTAATATAGTTTTCATCTAGTTGCAAAATACAAAATATGATGCAGTCAAAAGTATCTTTAGGGACAGAAGAGAATTCTCCTTCAGAGAAGCATTGACTACTTCCCCCTACTCTCCTATTGCTCATAAAGCAGTGTTTCTCAATCTTGACAATTTTAAGGCATGTGGACTTCAACTCCCAGAATTCCACAGCCAGCATTGTTGGCTGTGGAATTCTGGGAGTTGAAGTCCACATGCCTTAAAATCATCAAGGTTGAGAAACACTGTCATAAAGGAACAAGGACCACAGAGAATACAGAATAATAAAATTGGAAGGGACCTTGGAGGCCTTCTAGTGCAACCCCCTCCTCAAGCACTATATTACTTCAGACAAGTGGCTGTTCAGTCTCTTTCCAAAAGCTTCCAATGATGAAGCACCCACAATATTTGAAAGCAAGCCATTCCACTGGTTAATTGTTCTCACTGTTAGGAAGTTCTTCCTTAGTTCTAGGTTGCTTCTCTCTTTGATTAGTTTCCGTCCATTAATTTTTGTCTTGCCTTCTGGTGTTTTGGAATAGAATTTAAAGGATAGGAATAGAATTTAAAGAGGATAGAATTTAAACTACCGTATTTTCCGGCATATAAGGGGACCTGGTGTATAAGACGACCCCTGACTTCGGCGCCAAGTTTTATGCCTAGAAAGTCATCTTATACGCCGGAAACTACCGTTATTTCCGGTGTATAAGATGACTCGGCATATAAGATGACCCCCAACTTCGGCGCTGATTTCTAAGCCTTAGAAAGTCGTCTTATACACCAGAATACACAGTACTGAGAACCTTATCCACTTCCTCAGTCTCTACAAGTTCAAACACAGAAACTATCTTACTCATTTCAATGACTCTGCCCAACCCAGAGAACAGATATATATATATATATATATATATATATATATATATATATATATATATATATATATATATATATATATATTCTGCAGCTATCAAGAGAAGAGGAAGTCCAGCAGCAAAAAGAAAGAAGATGGGGGGAAAAAGAAAGAAAGAAAAGAAGCACAGATGGCACAATGGTTAAAGTACAGTATTGTAGGCAAAACTCTTCCCACAGCCTGGAGTTTGATCTTGATGGGGTTGAAGGTTGACCCTTCCATCCTTACAAGGTCAGTAAAATGAAAACCCAGATTGTTGGGGGCAATAAGCTGACATTGTAAACCACCCAGAGAGTGCTGTAAATCACCATGGGGTTTTATGTAAGTCTGAGTGGCAAAAAAAATGATCAATAAATAATATAAAATCATATGCTGTTGAAATCCCTTTCTTCCATTTTTGATGTCCATTGAAGTTAATGGGAGTGTAGGAGATAAAAATACTGAAGTAACTTTATGGTTAATATGTTAACTAATTAATTTACAGCTTGAATAAAAGTACTGGTTCAGCCGATCAATTGTTAACCCATGGAGGACACCCAAAGGTACCTTCAGTCAGAAAAATCAATATGGCAACCTCATTTTTTCGGGCATAGTCATTTTGATTTGTTTAAATTCCCTGCAGGCACTCTGACTGACCCTCTTTTAGTGAGGGCTTGAGATCAATTGTCCTAATTCTTTCCTTCAAAAGCAGGGGTGTCAAACTGCTAGCCCGTAGGCCGGATGAGTCATGGTGAAACCGTGCCCATCCCATTGCCAACAATGGAAAAAAAAGTCACAATACATCGCGACATGTCACAAGACATTGCAAGTTTGACACCCCTGCTCAAAAGGCTCTGCTGGTCTTTCAGCTCCTAACAACACCAGGAGAAGCTTTTCTCTAAGTCTCTCCACCTTCTAAGAGACGTTTGATGGGAATCCAGATGCTTTTAATTTCTGGAGCTTCTGCTGAGCATTAATCCATTGTTGTTCCATTGGCAGACAAGGTTTCTTTTTATCTAAGCAGACCTTTGATGTCTAAGCTGGTTTTAGCTATTAAAATTATGTAGCGATGCTGAGAGATTTTTTCCCCCCTTTAGTCATGTCTTTTTTAATGAGTTTTTAATTATGCTCTTCCTGGTGATTTTTAACTAAATTAGTTTTACTAAGCTCCTTGGATACCATTTATTGGTAGAAAGGTAGAAGAGAGATTTGGATAAATTCTGTATTTTTAATAAGTTCCCTTTTAATTTAATGAAAAAAAAATTGCTCTTAAGTTTCTTCCGGTAGCAAGAACCAACCTTGGTTATTTATTTATTTAGTGTATGGCATCTACAGAGGTCATGCAATCAGTGATATACAAACATAAGTTTAGTTGTTATCTAATTGCTGCCTCTGTAGTTTTTGACCATGAGGGCTGCAATATCCAGTTTGGTCACTGTGTGAGTAGACTTTTAATCAGTCTGTTAAGACAGAATGTTGCCCTGGTTATACCATTGTGGAGAAATTCTCACAGGAACTATGGTGCTTTCAACATGCTATTTATTTAGCATTTTCTTCCCTAATGAAATGAGAAATTAATGCTTTAACCAGGAGGCATAGCTAATATGGTCCATCACAAACATGCGATAGACCCAGATGGGTTCAAAACCCACATAGTGAATTTTGTTGGAAACTTGGAAGAATTGGAGCTTGTTGATCCTAAGGAAATAGACAAAATCCTTGGAGAAATTCCACTGTGAACTGATGCTCCTAACTTTTGAGGGCAGTCCTGGATGGAACAATGCTTATGTCTGAGTAATTTTGAGCTCCTGATTATGACAAAGAGGAAGTACCTTGCACCTGGTTTCTTTAGATAATTTGCCACCCAATCTCCAACTTTGGCATTGGGTGGCTTCTTTGGCAATGCTCTTTTGGAGAATGTTGAGAAAATGAATAGCTACAAAGGATAATAAATGGATTATATCAGACCAGCATTGGTTACTTTCATAAAGGCAGAGTTAGGTAAGGGGAATGTGATCTTATTGGTCCTGCTAAATCTCTCAGTGATCTTGAATACCATTGGACATTGTATACTTCTGGACCACTTGCAAAATTCAGGATTTGGAACCAGAGATATTATAATTTTGCGATAATTCTACTTTTTCACAAATGGATGGTTCTAGTTGCTGGGGGTGAGAGATGAGTTGGAGCCTAATGCATATTCTAAGGATATAATATGTTTATTATGGATGTTGATGACATTCTTGTTCCTTTTTTTTTTCAAGCGGCTGATCTTATACTGTTTAGATTTGTTACAGTTGAAGCAGCAGCACAAAAATCCCACAAATAAATAGCATCCATTGATCCCTGTACAGAATCTGTGAGACAGGCATTTGAAAAGTTGTAATTTCTAATGTAGCATTTTGAAATTTGAATTTAATTCAAAAAAGGCTGCCTATTGATAGAGTGAAATAAGAACTGCAATTGCAATTAAAAAAGTTATAAATTGTTTTTCCAAAGGCTCACTAAAATATAGTCTTATGAAGTGGTGAATTGTTCCATTTTGCTACTGAAATTTTAAAGTCTAGGCCTTGAGAATTTGTCATGCATGCTTTTAATAGTAATACTATTATGTAGCTGCTACTGCTGAAAGTTCCTTCTGCGTGCCCCTATCAGCTCTCTTTGTTAAGGGTGTAAACACACAGCTCAGTTCCTTCAAAGATGTGCTTTGATTGTACAATAGAAGCTAATGAATCACCTCCAGATCTCAGGTTACAATTACCTTCCCTTATGATGAAGTATTTTTGGAAAGGCAGAAGGTGGCAGGGCGGAGGACTCAGCTCCCAGTTGTGAGGCATTTTATTCAGAAATATAAAACAATCAGTTTAACATTTTGTTTTATTACTGTAAATCAAAATGTATTTTGGTAACTTTTAAGACAAGCATAAAAAACTCTAGAGCCTGGGTCTTCAAACTTGGCCCTTTTATGACTTGTGGACTTCAACTCCCAGAATTCCTCAGCCAGACAGATTGAAGGATTCAGATAGAAACCTTAATTGTTAAGAAGGTCTGGAGGATGTTCCATTGTAGGTAATCCAGGACTAAATATGTGATGCCATATTGAGGTGTTTTTTTCTTTTACAACGATCTTTATTTTTATTAAAAACAAGTAAAAATACAAAACTCAAAAAAAAAAAAATCCACAGGAGCAAACAGAAAAAAAAACCAAAAGAAACAAAACAATAAAAAGATACATTGAGGAAAACAAACACAAATACACATACATATATTATCCCCTCCTAGTTGAATACTGATCAATATATTGTACCAATATTATTTTTCCACCCCTTGCAAAACCTTAAAATTTCTATTTCTGTTTACAAATGATTAACCTTTCATCTATATTAATAGGCAAATAGTTAACAGATAGAACCACAAACAAAAAAGAGTAAAATATGAAAACCCTCTATTAACAAACTATTGTATTCAACTTGTAGGAAATTTACCAGGGCTTCTTATCTGTCCAATGCCATATTCTAAAAAAATATTTCCAACCGAATTCGCTTTCTCCTTCTGCAATTGCCCTCATGTTCCACATGCCATATAAATGGCTATGGGTTCTTAATTGTATAGATTTCCTATAATTGCTATTGTAACTAAGTGTTTTCCCCATGTAAAAGGCATCCTATCAACATAACTGCATTTTCTTTTCTCCGATAGTTAAAAAGGGAGCAAACCAAACAAGCTGAATTGCTACATTTGACATGTTTCCCTGCATATCTTGCTTGGCCACCAGTGTTTTGCCAGACAAAACATCAACATTCAGTCCTGAGCATTATCACATGTTGCAGAATTCAGAAAAAAAAATACTGCAAGCATTATTTAATCAAGCTTTCCTATGTGCATGCTTATTCTTCTTTTCAACAATTCCTCCAGCCAGTAAACATGGCATAGAATTGATATGAATGGCAAACAGTCTATTCTAAGTTTCTGGGCTGGAAGAAGAGTCATCCGTCTTGATTTGGAATTTCCTGGCAATAACAAGAGCAAAGGAAGGTGGAAATTCATATTCATCCACAAATAGAAAGCAGAGTAAAATGAAGCTAAGGGGCCAAAACGTACCAGAATCCTTCTCCCACCCCACATTTAATGAAAATTTGTAATAATCACAATTGAAGCAGCCAATTCTAAGGATCTTCCCAGAAGTTTCTAGATTGTTTGGACAGAGATTGACAACCTTATACTATGTTTTTGACCCACAGTTGGTGCCTGAAAGAATTTCCCAGCTGTAACTGTCCCAAATCATTAGCAGGATTTCCAAGGAAGCAACACATCTAAAAGGTAGTCTCAAGCTTACCTCTATAAAATGATGAAAATCTTCAATATTTCTTCCCAAATCCCAGAAAAAAAGAGAATGTTCTGGTCTTATCCATATAGGCCATAATCCTATTTTTTATCCTATTATACCCATCGCTTATCTATCCTTGTCTTCTCCAAAAATGCATTCTTGGTCCTACATTTTGCTTACTCCAAGCCTAAAGGTGTCAAAATGTATACATTTTTTTTCCTAGTCTAGTCCTCAAATGTGACTACTGCTCAAGCTAGCTGGAATCGGCAGTTTACAGTTCAATCCAAGTTCTTGGATTTTCCATCATGTTCTGGGGGGGGGGGGATGACAAATTTCAGAAACTTCTTATCCTGTCCTGAAACTGAACAAAATTCATTTAAATTCACCTCAAGTTAATGAATATAACATTATTTAAATACAATTCATTTGATTACTCCCTACATTTTTTAATGCAATGTTTGGAAGAGATTTGGGGCTCCATCACAGTCTTTAGTTAAAATGTAAACAGATTAACTTCCAGTAAGATTTTTTTTTTTTTTTAATTCTAGTCTACCTAACAGCTTTGTGATTTTCTGGTAGTCTCCTATTCAAGTACTAGACCTCCCCAGTAAATAATAATAATAAATACAAATACAAATGCAAAGGTTTAGCAAGGACCAGTTAGGTTACCTGCTGGAAATAAATCCCATTCTATCAAGTGTAATTTATTCCCTGGTTCCTACAATTATAGCAATGGCATTATAACCTTGACTATCTGAGTGTATTTTTTTCCCCTTAAAGAGTTGTGCTGTAGGAGATGCCGAACATCTGGGTGGGGAGAGAACTTGCATCCTATAACGTTGTGGAATAATTACAGGGACCATCCTCAAGGGTAAAATGTCAGAAACTGCTCTGAACACTCAGTTAGTAAATTAACCCTCGGGAGAATTCACTTGCCAACAGAATGAAATAATCACTGGCAATGTAATCACTGCGTTGTCGGCTGCACAGTACGGTACCAAACAGACCACAATGGCAATATGCCCCATTGCCCACAGCATTATCTTCTGAGAGGAAACATTAATGTTTGCTTTTTACTTCTCTGGATGCCAAGCCTCTACTCTGCAGGTAAAGGATGATGGTTGAAATCCGATTATGGGCAGCTTGGGGTGATTTCTTTCACTTCTCCAACAGAGAGAATTTCCAGGAGAAAGAGAAGCGGGTTGGTTAAGGTTATCGGAAAAGCAGGCAGAGGATATAGAAAACAATATCTTATTTTTCCAATACTTCTCATGGAAAAGTATGCAGTGGAGGGGAGGGAAGAGTGGAAAAGGCACAGGATAAAAAAAGAAAGAAAGAAGATATTTTAAGTAAGAATTGCTACCCTCTCTGGAGTACTTTGAGTTGAAGAGAAAAAAGATTAGGAAAATTTGTGCACTCTGGTGCATCTTGAGATGCCCGGGGCCACCACTGCCTGCAGTCAGACCTTCCCATTAATATTTGATAATTCTGTGTAGGGTTTCCTGCTTGAGCAGGGGGTTGGACTAGAAGATCTCTAAAGTCCCTTCCAACTCTGTTATTCTGTGTTCCTTTTATAAACATACCAGGTTACCATTTTTTAGCTCTGTAACAAAAATATGAAGCAGGGCTATACTAAGATATTCCAATCAATGAACCCCCACCTAATCCTTACTCCCCCCTTCCCTTCCCAAAAGGTCCCAGTTTCCCATGACAACCTTCTCCCAAGTCTTCGAATATTTTCCCTAAGTCTTTGAAAAGTTTGAATGCTGTTATCTTTTGTGCATAGACTGTTTGTATTGCTTAATTTTATTTTTGGTTTTGTGTAGCATTTCCTCTCTTTTTCTGTCTCAGAGTCCAAGTCCAAGGTACATCTAGGGGGGCCTAGATGAGAGATAATAATATTTTTATTATTAATTTTTAAAGAAAAAAGTAATATGTCAAAAAATCTGTGCCCATATACACATGAGCTTAGACATATATACAAAATGTTTTGATAAACTGGTGTTACATCGCTGAATGATAACAGAACCATAGGGACCTTTGTGCCTAAAGAGACAGGGGGAAAAGAAAAAAAAGATTTCACACTGAAGAGGATTTTTTATTTTTTTAATGTGTTTTATTTTCCGTATTACTGAGATATCGCAAAGTGAAATTTGCTGCTATCAAATACTTTAAAGCATGTTTAGCTAAGATTAATTTATAGCAAGCCCACCACACTAGTTTGAAATATCACTAGATTGAGGCCACATAGATGTTAAACTTTTATAATATGCTAACTACTCAACAATGTGTCTGCTTGTGCTGCAACTAAATTAATACCAAAGGGATTAACCTTCAGCTGTATGCAATGATTTAGATTGTAATAATTGTAATAGGAAAAGCAATTTCCATGGCAATGTTGACTAACAGGCTTTGTTGTTGTTGTTGTTAATTGCGAAGTCGTGTCCGACCCATCGTGACCCCATGGACAACGTTCCTCCAGGTCTTCCTGTCCTCTACCATCTTCTGGAGTCAATTTAAGTTCACACCTACTGCTTCAGTGACTCCATCTAGCCATCTCATTCTCTGTCGTCCCCTTCTTTTATTGCCCTCAATCTTTCCCAGCATTAGGCCCTTCTCCAGTGAGTCATTCCTTCTCATTAGGTGGCAAAAGTATTTGAGTTTCAACTTCAGGATCTGGCCTTCTAAAGAGCAGTCGGGGTTGATCTCTTCTAGGACGGACCGGTTTCAACGCCTTGCAGTCCAAGGGACGTGCAGGAGTCTTCTCCAGCACCATAGTTCAAAGGCCTCAATTCTTTGGCGCTCAGCCTTTCTTATGGTCCAACTTTCACAGCCATACATTGCAACTGGGAAAACCATGGCCTGGACTATACGCACTTTTGTTGGCAGGGTGATGTCTCTGCTTTTTAGTATGCTGTCTAGATTTGCCATAGCTTTCCTCCCCAGGAGCAAGCGTCTTTTAATTTCTTGGCTGCAGTCCCCATCTGAGGTGATCTTGGAGCCCAGAAAAATAAAATCTGTCACTACCTCCATTTCTTCCCCATCTATTTGCCAGGAATTGAGAGGGCCGGATGCCATGATTTTGGTTTTCTTAATGTTGAGTTTCAAGCCAACTTTTGCACTCTCCTTCCTTACCTGCATCAAGAGGCTCTTTAGTTCCTCTTCATTTTCTGCCATTAGAGTGGTATCATCTGCATATCTTAGTTGTTGATATTTCTCCCGGCAATCTTAATTCCAACTTTACTTTACTAACAGGCTTACCTCTTTACTAATGGGATGCTCCAATTTTGGACAAAGTAGAAAGAGGTTGCACTCAGGAAGAGTGTCATGTCCAGGTGTCAACTAGTCTAAAAGAAATGTGAATATTCTGCATGTAAGTTCACAGAATCACTTTGTGTGGTGTTCAGAAGTGAATTATAAAATGAGGCAGGGAAATTAAGACTTAAAGAGGGGTTGGTGATGAGCATAGGCTGAATAAAAAAGTCAAAATCACGGAGATGCACATGGGTTGTTGAGGATACTACACGGTCTGAATATATGATCATAATGCAAGTCAGGCTATCATGGTCAAATCAAGACAGTAGTTGCTTACAGATGGCAGAATCTTATTAAACATCAGGTGCAAGAAGTCAGGACCCGAGTTAGAGTTCACAAGTACTAAAAGTTTATTTCATGCTACTTATACACAAGAATCTGAACTACTAATGGTCAAGGCAAATTAGCACCAGATAAGAGACAATGGATTTCAAAAGTAGGGTGGACTAAGGTCTCTTATGGGAGCATAGAGACTCCAAATCTATGGTCCCCTCCTACACTAACCTTGGATAATCTATATGTGGTTAGGATTATTTATTCATTTGTTTGTTTGTTTGTTTGTTTGTTTGTTTGTTTGACAAGGAAACACCAAAGTTGAAAACTAGATTGGAAAGTCAGAGAAATATCCCAGAAGAGGTTGATGTCCACTCATTTATCTATTTCTGCCAAGATAACCATATGGATATATGTCAAGTTTTTAATAGTTGAGTTGACTTGAGAGAAACTTTATGTAGAGATACCAGATCTTCTGAAATGTCATATCCAAGTTGTTTACCTTAAATGTTGTTAAAAACATGCACACATTCTTATTTTCAGGTTGCCCGCGGTTTCTTTTGAATATTGCAATTGTTTGTTTTTAATCAAATGTGTGTGATTTCTTAGTTATGATACATGTTCAGAAGTTTGTTAAGGTCACTGATGGATTTCTCTAGGTCATAATTTGTGAAGTTGTTGAGTGGGACAAACTGGAGAGATTTCACATGTCTTTTTAGTTTGGCATGATTGTGGTGCGATTCCTAATTCAATATACTATAATACCATCCATATTCATCAGCTCCGTTTTAAAAATATTTTTCATATATTGGGAGAGTGTGAGATAATAACGTGTTCTAACTTCTGCCAAAATGCCCTAATTGCCTCCTTCTCAAAGTGTACAGTCACCAAAAAGGAGTTTGAAAAATGAATATACATCTATAATTCTTCTTGATCTGATCACTACTTTCTTCTATTAAAATTCTATCAGAAGGAAGATCCACAGTAACAAAGGGGGGAAAAATTAAGACTTTGTTTGATCTAGTTCCATTGGATCATGGATTTAGGTACTATATGTGTGTATTTCTATTTATGCAGATGACCTTTTTGCCAAAGTTAGAATTTAAAATTAGAACAATATAAATAATTCCAATAAAACCCACAACATGTAATGAAAGAAACAGAAATGACAGCTAAGAATAAAAAAAGAAACTGAAATTAATGACAAACTAGTTGGCCTTCATTAAGTACCAACTCCTAAATTAGAGTAATAGCCAGGCATCAAGCAGTATCAAAAAGCCAGCAGGGCAGGCACTGAAACCAAAACAATACACATCCTGGATCTCATGAGACTGCATTCTTTAATTGGTGAGATCATACTCCTCCTAACTGATATCATATTGTATCATGCATCTGATCTAACACTGATCTTTATCTTTACTTTAAGAAATTTCTGTATTAGGATATGAATCCTACTCCAATATTTCTTTGCTTTATCACACCATAAGCGTAAAAAGGTCTTCTTTTTACATTTACATTTCCCACATTCATTTGAATAATAACAATGATGATGATGATGATGATGATGATGATGATGATGATGATAATGATGATGAGGATTGTTGTTGTTGTTAATTGCGAAGTCGTGTCCGACCCATCGCGACCCCATGGACAACGTTCCTCCAGGTCTTCCTGTCCTCTACCATCTTCTGGAGTCCATTTAAGTTCACACCTACTGCTTCAGTGACTCCATCCAGCCATCTCATTCTCTGTCGTCCCCTTCTTCTATTCTATGATGATGATAATTAATAATAATAATAATAATAATAATAATAATAATAATAATAATAATAATAATAATAATAATAATAATAATAATAATAATAATAATAATAGAATTGGAAGGGACCTATTCCAATTCCCTGCTCAGGTAGGAAACCCTATACCATTTCAGACAAATGGCTGTCTAGTCTCTTCTTAAAAACTTCCAGTGTTGGAGCATTCACAATTTCTGGAGGCAGGTTGTTCCACCGATCGATTGTTCTAATTGTCAGGAAATTTCTTCTAGGTTGCTTCTCTCCTTGATTAGTTTCCATCCATTGCTTCTTGTCCTGCCTTATTCTTGTTGTATAGTTTAATCTTTCCCATGTGATAAAATTCATACCATTTCTTCTAGATACCCATTTTCAGAAATCCTACTTCATACATGCCACAATGCTAATGCAACTTATATATAGCATAAAACTGTTTTATTCTGTAAAATTCATTATTATTCCAACTCAAACTTATTCCAACATGATGAGTGGAGATTTTAAAAAATGCAAGAAGCGTAGATTCTACAGGAAATAACAATTGGGGTGATATCATAGTAGTTACCAGAGCACCAAAGAATAATCTTTGTAGATCTAAGTTTTATTTCATTCTAAAACTTTAGAATGATGCACTTGTATCTGGATACAATGGGTCATGCTCCATGTTGTGTAGCATCTCAGTGGATAAACATTTTCTCATATTGCTGGCTGAAGGATGACATATCAAGGACTTCTTGATGTTATGGTTATGTTGTTAATTTTCTATGTTTTAACAGTATGTTAGTAATTTTAATACACTCAAGAGTCCTAAAAATAAAATAGCATGATGGATGGATGGATGGATGGATGGATGGATGGATGGATGGGCATTTCAGATTTTCAGAAGTTGCAAACAAAAAGGTTGGGTGTAAGAAGGAAGAGTGTGTGTTCACTTTGCAGAAATGAATTTTGATTTGCATTTTATTGCACACTTACCTGAATCACAAACTTGCTGTCTAGTTCTTTGCTGTTTCTAAGTTTTTGCACTATAAGTACTGAATTAAAAGGCACAGTAATGCATATAGTAGGTGGATGAACTCTGATACAGATCTGTAAAAAATAGCAATAAAAATATAAAACATTAAAAAGTTATTCAAAGCACTCTTAGGAGTTGCAGGTAATCCTTGCCTTACAACTGTAAAGGAGACTGCCCATTACTATCATAAGTTGTGATGATCCTAAAGCAGGTCATCCATGTGACCAATCTGGTTTTACAGCCTTTTTTGTGGTGTTCATTAAATGAACTAATTGTTTGTTATGAGCCGGTTTTGCTAAAAAGCAGAAGTATTTTGCCAAAATAGCTTAAAACTCAATCATGTCATCGCAGGACACTGCAAGCGGTTGTAAATGTGGGCTGGTTGCCAAGCACCCAACATGTGATCATGTCATCAGAGGAGAAGGCAGCCATTGGGACTTTGCGAACGAATTGTTAAGTATTTCTAGGGAGTTCTGTTGTCTGAATGGTTGTAAGTTGAGGGCTTTCTGTAGCAGAAGAATTTTGCAAGAAGAGATGCACTTCTTTTATTCTTGGATGGAGAATATGCATTTCCAGCCTAATGTGGAAGTGGAATGGAGAAAATGAGAACCAGTAAAACAAAAAAGTACAGATTTACCATTGTGTTCACTGATGACTCAGTGGTTAAAGGTGCTAAGCTTGTCAAGTGGAAAGCTAACAGCCCAGGTTCAAGTGCTGCACAATTGAGTGAGCTCCTGTTCCTAGCACCAGTTCCTACCTACCTAGCAGTTTCAAAGCATTCAAATATTGTTTTGCTTGTGAAAACACGAACTGGGTTAAGTATGTCACATTCTGCAAACGAACCCCAAATACTTAATCTTTATTCAATGAAATCAGCATGTTCTAATATTCTTTCCAATTTTTTTTATTATTATTAGCTGTGGTTCATACATCCCTCTTCCCCAACAAAAAAGTCAAGCTGTGAATTGATGCACTCATTTATCAGACCCGGCTAGATTATGGAAAGGTCAGACTGTCTTGGATTTGCATGTATTCCATCTAAAATGGATTTCTTCCCACATATCGCTTCTATCTGCATTAAAATAAAAATGTGGATTTCTTCCTTTCAACATTGATATTCCTTTTAAAAAGCTCCAAGTAAATAGAACCTCTATTGGCACAAATATTCAATTGTAGTTTACAGTCATATGCACCTTTACATGTACTTATGCAAAATGCATTTATTTTATTTTATTTTTCATTTATGTTTGCAGTTGAACAGCATCTCACAGAATTCAAATAACCATAGCCCAATCTGAGTACATGGGTTCTGGGAGAGCAGATCTGATTATTTCATTTTTAGAGATGATCTGAAACCTTGGATATTTGCACACAGCAATCCAGCTGGCTGAAATTAGAGGGGAAGAGAGAGAGAGAGAAGGGGAGAGAAGTTCGGGAAAATAACAAAAGGATCAGCAACATTATCAAAGGGATATTAACAAATAGGTTGTAAATATTAATGTTAGTGCGGTTTTTTTTAATAATCTGCATTAAGTAGAGACACAGACTCTATCAAATAAAAGAAGAATAAAGCCTTTGCTACTTTGGGGAAAAACAATAAACGTGAACTTATGCTTAATTTCTGGAAACCTATTAAACTTTATTGCATTCTATTACAATAATCGGTAACAATAAATCTGAAAAGCCGTTATAAATAGTTTTCCATTGGAAAAACAATTTAGCTTAACCAACTTACTATTTTTTTTTAAAGAAATCAATGGTAACTTTGATTTCTTCAATAGCCATTGCCTTTGCCATCTGTCTTGCCTCTGACTTTTAAATATATAATTAAAAATGAGTAGATGTTTTCATATATGGATTGGCTCCTCTCACTCTTTCAACTCTCATTGTTACTTTAAAAAGCAAAAAAGAAAACTGCTTTCTAAAAGATCTGAATATCCCCTGTGAATTTAATCTAACACATAATGACTGATACTTGGTTAGTTAAAACTTGATGTTCTGCTTTTAGTTAAGAGTTAAAGAATATTCTCAAGATTAAGAAAGGCAATGTGGTATAATGTGGTTAAGATATTGGACAAAAAGACACAAGTTTTATTCCTCCCCCAGCTCCCCATACACATGTATACACACACACACACACACACAGCCATGAAAACTCCCTGATTGTATTAAACAGCTTCAAGTCCAATTGATCTCAGATTAGTGAGATTAGTGAGAATGAAATGAAGGGAGATACCCAATACAGGTGGTCCCTGACTTACAATCATTCATTTAGGGACTGTTCAAAGTTACAACAGCATTGAAAACAGTGGCTTATGACTATTTTTCATGCTTGTGATTGTTGCTGTATTCCATGGTCATATGATCAAAATTTGGATGCTTGGCAACTGGCTCATATTTATGACGGTCACAGTGAACTGGGGTCACATGATCCCCTTTTGCAACCTTCTGACAAGCAAAGTCAATGGGGAAGCCAGATTCACTTAACAACCATGTTACTAACTTAACAACCGCTATGATTCACTTAACAACAACAACAGCAATAATAATAATAATAATAATAATAATAATAATAATAATAATAAATAGAAATAGAAATAGAAAGACTGTGGCAAAAGCAAGGAAGGGTAGTACCAATAGTCATAGGCGCCTTGGGTGCAATCCCAAAACAACTGGAGCACCACTTGAACACCATTGGCATTGACAAATTCGCTATTAGTCAATTGCACAAGGCGGCCTTACTAGGAACTGCTTCCATCCTGCGACGATATCTGTAATACCATCAAACATCCACATCTGCCTATCCCAGGTCCTGGGTAAGGACTCGATAGGTAGACAAAATGCCAAATCCATTCTGAGCATCTGGCTGACTGTGCGATGATAATAATAATAATAATAAAGTTGGAAGGGACCTTGGAGGTCATCAAGTCCAACTCCCTGCTCAGGCAGGTAACTCTATACTATTTCGGACAAATGGCTGTCCAGTCTCCTCTTAAAAACTTCCAGTGTTGGAGCATTCACCACTTCTGGAGGCATGTTGTTCCACTGGCTAATTGTTCTAACTGTCTTAGTTCTAGGTTGCTTCTCTCCTTGATTACTTTCCATTTTGCTTTTTGTCCTGCTTTCAGGCGCTTTGGAAAATAGCTTGATTCCCTCTTCTTTGTGGCAGCCCCTGAGATATTGGAACACAGCTATCATGTCGCCCCTTGTCCTTCTCTCAATAGTAGCAAGGAACGTCATAAAATGTGGCAAAACTCACTTAACTTCCATAGCAACAAATATTCTGCACTCAATTGTAATAATAATAATAATAAAGTTGGAAGGGACCTTGGAGGTCATCTAGTCCCACCTTCTGCTCAGGCAGGAAATCCTATACCTGTATCCCTTGAGCAGCTAGAGAAAAGGCAGGTTATAAATCAAAAGAATAGACAAATAGATAAATAGTAAAAGCATAAAAATGAAGCTACAAAAATATTCAAATGCAAATTCTTCCTCAGCTGGGGAGGACATCATTCATTTAACATCCCTCTGCCCAACCTATTTATTTATGTTAAATAAAATGACAACTGTTATATGTTGGGCCAGTTATGTGTGTGTGTGTGTATGTGTGTGTGTGTGTGTGTGTGTGTGTGTGTGCATAGTCACACAAACACATACAAACATAGAATCTAGGAATGACTCAAACAGTAATATATACCAATAGTTTGTATGGAACAGCCAAAGAAAACTAGTTTGGTGTAATGGTTAAGATGCCAGATTTTAAATTAGAATCATTACAGACATAATTTTAATATTTAGGTTTTTATCTCTACATAAATTACCTATGCTGCTATGTTTATAGCTTTGCCATAAATATTTGAAAAAATATTATTTTGTGAATCTCTTATTTCAGTTGATATATGATAGATGTGCAACTTTAAGAGCTGCACTGAAATTTATTCTGGTTTACTGAATAGCTCCAGATATTTTAAAAATAAGTCTTTGACTTTATACCTTCTTTAAGATATTTTAGCAAGTCAGAAAAGAAACCCTTTTGACAGTTATATGGAACATACATTGAAATTAAAATTAATATGTCTTCTTCTTGATAGCTCCCAGCAAAATATATATCTGGTATAATTCTTCATAACTTCAGCATCTTGAACATTCATATTTTAAACTTAAAATTTAAATTGTCTTCCTGGCGCCAAGCAATACATGCCAAATTGCATGCTTATGGCTTTTCATGGCCAGCCATCACTATGATAAGCCAAGAATGTGCCCTAACTGATCTCAAATAGTGATCCATTGATTTAGACCTGGAAGCAGATTTTCCCATTCTACCCAGTTCTAGAGTAATTCTGCACATCCTTTCCAACCAATTAGATATCTTGACCACATAATGATCCAAAAATTCAGAAGGGCTTTATCATTAGCCAGATTCAATGTGTCCCTCAACAGCTGTTATTGAAAGAAAACACCAAAAGATCCTCTTTGAACAGAGACTGCATCCATGCAGTGGAGGAATAACTCATAAAATGAAATACATTACAGTATTCTGTAGTGACCCCTCTACATAGGTGCTCACCAAGAATTATTACCTCTATTATTTAATAAATATCCTGGTGGTTCTCATTTGTTTTATCTTAAGTTGTTATTATGGCATCAGTCTGATTTTATTTTTCAATTTTTATTTAGAAGGATTTTATTTCCTTGAGCACAGCTAGGTTTGTACAGTTACAACATAGTATTTCCTATGTGGTGTACTGTACAAACTTAGCAACATAGAAATAAGGAGAAAATTCCGAAAGGTGAGAGCAATCAAGCAATGAAATGGCTTGCCTTCAGAAGTTGTGGGTGCTCCATCACTGGAAGTTTTCAAAAAGGGACTGGACAATAATTTGTCTGAAATGGTATAGGGTGCCCTGCTTGAGCAACAGGCTGGAATAGAAGACCTTCAAGGTCCCTTCCAACTCTGTTATTCTATCTAATCCTTTTTAGATATTTTAGAACAATTACATTTTTCTTTTTTATCCTAATTAATTGTGACTTTCGTATTTTATCCATTGTCTATAACCAAATAAAGGTTGATCGATTAATTGATCGATTGATTGGTTGGTTGAAATCTAGATTGGTTTAGTTTGTGAGTTTGTGGGGGAGGGGCACACTCACTGCTACTTTTTTAGGTATGTTACTTTAATAATTACTTTAGAAAATTAGAGCAAAGTTGCTGGGTATATATGTGTGGGGGCATTCCTTACAATGCATATTAGACATATCCATGTATTCCATTTCCCTTCCGTTTCATTCAGATGACTTTTTGGGCTGCTATGACTTCCTAGTATTCCTAGTATGAACAGTGAGTGAGCCAAGGACATGTTAATGATGAGAAGAAATAACAAAGAGAAAAGAATCCCAGGAATTCTTGTTGGAAGACCCAGTATACTCACTCTTGCCTCCTGTTGACACTATCTTCTCCGTACAAAATTCAATTTGTGATTTACTATAAATTCTTCAATTTACTTAACTGAATGTGACCCATTCCTCAAATCAGCACAACGTTTACTTTAGACAATACATGGCAATCAGCTATGAAGTGGTACAATCTGACATCCTTCTTCTATACTTGTGAGTCATTATTAAACTGAGATTGCATTTCTTTTGCTATGTTGTTATGTATATATTTATTGGTATCCGGCCTTTATTATTTTTATAATTAACTTAAGGTAGCAAACATGTCCAGCATACTTGCTGTGATGACACAGTGGTTAGAATGCAGTATTGCAGGCTGACTCTGCTCACTGCCAGGAGTTCAATCCTGACCTGCTCAAGGTTGACTCAAGCTTCCATTCTTCTGAGGTTGGTAAAATGAGGACCCAGATTGTTGGTGGCAATATGCTGACTCTGTAAACTGCTTAGAAAGGGCTGTAAAACACCATGAAGTGGCATATAAGTGATCTTGCTATTATTATTCTTCCTATTTTCCCCACAACATTTCCCTTGAGGTGGGTTGGGCTGAGAGAGAGTAATGGCCCAAAGTCATCCTGCTGGTTTTTATGGCTAAGGTGGGACTTGAACTAACAAATTTCCTCGTGTCTAATCACTAGACCAAATTGGCTTTTGATTGATTAGTGGTTCTATTCAAACAATGCATAGGAATGCAGCCTGATTATACCACTGATATTTGTGGTTCTGGTTTATTTTGTTGTTTTTCTGTCTTACCAGATATTCAAGGAAGAGTCAGCTCAGAGAAAAAAAAAAGTCAACATTTGAAGTAACATCTCCCACATAGATCGACCTATTGTTTGCAACTTGTACTAGCTAAGCTTGTCTTTGTTCCCTGATTCAAGAGAAGTGCACAGAAATTCTTCCTTTTGGTGAATTTAGAGATCTATTAAGCTATCTTATGCTGGATTAGATCTTGGCCCATGGAGTTTGCTATTGGTTGAACTTCTTCAGGTGTCTTTGGCAAGTCTTTTCCTGTCCTTTATGCAGATACAGAATTAGAGACTTGGTCAAAAGAGGGTTTGATGAGATTTAAAGCTGCCTTCATAATACAGCTCATCTCATAATGGCATTCCCACATAAAGAACTGTTCAAGACAAACAATTTTTGCTAGAGTTTTGCATTCATTATAATGTACAGTAGGAATTCTCAGCATAGCCAGGAGGAAAAGCTATGAAATTACAAATAAAAAGAGAAGACAGGAATAAAAACATAAAACAGGATTATAAATAGAGAATAACAGAGTTGGAAGGGTCCTTAGAGATCTTCTTACCCAGCTTAAGCAGGAAACTCTATGCCGAGAAATCGGTGTCCAATCTCTTCTTAAAAACCTCCATTGTTGGAGCACCTACAACTTCTAATTGTTCTATCAGAAAAAAATCTCTTTAGTTCTAGGTTGCTTTTCTCCTTGATTAGTTTACATCCATTGCTTCTTGTCCTGCCTTCAGGTGCTTTGGAGAAATGGTTGGCCCCATCTTCTTTGTGACAAAGAATAGACAATGAGATATTATTGCTAAGAAGCAGATTGTTATTGACAATTCAAACAAATACCGAACATTTCTCTTACCCATCTTTCTTTTTAGCTTGGTCCAATTTGACTCATTTCAGGAAGTTTGATTCCTTTTTGTGTTTCAACAAAAAAATGGCAATTTATATGTCTTTTATTTTGCATAGATTTGGAGGGATTCCAGGTTCTCCTAGCTCTGGATCATCCAGAGATTGACCAGCTGACAATCTGCTTAGATCCTTGACTTACATTCTGTCCAGAGTCGTGCATTTACTCAACTTAGAAAATGTATATGGCCCTCCCCTCTTAAATACACAACTCCAGCTTGCTTACACTCAGAAACATAGTCCTCATTTAGCAACTACAATTGAGGTTAGCATCTTGGTTGTTAAATGAAGTGGTCATTAAATGAAAACACACTTGTGCTTATGAGCTTTCTTTAGCTTTCCTTTGCTTTATGGAAATGTGATTTTTTAAAAAAACTCTATAACTAAACAAGTTATATATTTATTTTAAATAAATATGAATAATAATTAAAAAGAATAAATTAAAAAGAAAACAAAAACAAACAAACAAAAACTCACAGGGCAAACTCAATGGACCACTGGGTCTTTTTCTGCCATCAGTTTTCTATGTTTCTATGTTAAAATAATCTAATACAAAGAAAAAACAAGAAACTATAACAAGCTCACAAAACAAACATGCAGATATTGGATGTAGGAAATGACCAGGCTGAGCTCGAGGGAGAGGTCAAATGCATCATTAGTCATGAGTTCCTGCATGCTCACAAGAGATCTAAGTTCAGCCCACTTTGAACCTTCTTAATTCCCATTCATTTCCCTTGACAATTAGTACCTCAGATTCTTGTAGCGAGCTTAAGCTTACAATAAATCTTTATACTCATTTGAACTGCCTGAATATCCTGATTTCCTTGGCACCTGGCATTAGGCTTTTCTAGCATTCTAGCTCTCATGATTGGGAAGAAAAATAACCCTCTGAATCTCAGGGAGGAGGCTGTTCTAAAGGGCAGGTACCATGCAGACAAGGGATGTTTTCTTGGTGGGCAGATGATACTGTTTAATAAAGGAGACTGGATCATGCCTACTTTTCAGATCTGGCTAAAAGCTTTCCCCCATCCCTACCTCTGAAATTATGTATATTTATCAATTTTCTAAATCCTGAAAAACTAGGAACCAAATGAAGCTCCCAAATATTTCATTATCTGGCAAACCTGTATACCAGGAAGAAGAACCTGTGAGAACCAAAACATCTTCCTCCAGATTTCATTAACTTGATAGGATCATCAAGACGGAGTCAGATCCTTAAATATTCAGTATACTTCTTCTGGTAAGTAATTGGCAACTAATTCCTAAATTTCCAATTGGCAACTAAAACTAGCTCTCGCATTTTGCCTTGTTGAAAATTCTGGATAATTTTTAAAGGTAAAAATTATAAAATGCTTCCTAAGGCACATTTCCTGAGACGTGGCAACTTTTTTTACAATGTTGGGGATGTTAATCTCTAAGGTCCTTTGGAAGATGGTTTGTGGGCTGAAAAGCTTTCAAGTCACATATTTGGATTTATTATGCTCTAACATCATGGGTTTACACCGCTGGAAATAGTAAACCCTGTTGTTGTCATTTTTAAAGCCGCATAAAGAAACTTTATATTACCCTGCTTTTATTAGATATTTGCATCAATATGATAGTCAGTGATTCTGCACCGGAAGGCAAAATAGAATGCTCAAATCAATAATTCATGATCTGGAAGATAAAAACTAATACAACAAGTTACTGAAATGTCAGTGCATGTTGATGGGATGATAGACAAAAATTGGAGATAAGTTAAATAATTGCTACTCAGAACACATAAATGCACGTCTAAACATTTACAGGTAGGCAGGGAGCCTTGAAGGCTCAATTCCCGGGGCACCTTGAAAGAATGTACATAGGCATTTTTTTATTAGTGGTACATCTGATAGAGTCGAAGGTGTATAATATCAGTTTAACTAATGCAAATAAGCCTCTCTGACATACTCCATCACTGCAGAACATTCTGAAACAGATTCCTTTGCAGAGATGATGGCGCAGCGGCTTGATGACTGCATTCCAGTGGTTCGAGCCCAGCTCCATGAGATGGGTGAGCTCCTGTTGCTCGCTCTCCAGCTCCTGCCCACCCAGCAGTTTGAAAGCATGCAATATTGGAAGTAGATCAATGGGTACCACTTAGTGTGGTGCCCATTTGTCTACTTGCATTCATGTGTGCAGAGAGCAGAAGCCGGCATTGGGCCTGGTCAGACACGAGGCAAAACTACTTGAGGCAATCCAAGGCAAGACTGGCAGAGGAGCCTGAAAGAACCAGCAACCTGAGTGCTGCTAGTCAGCTAGTGTAAGCTAGTGTAGCAAGGATAGGTACATGCATGCGGAACAGAATGAACTAGCAATTTAGGCCACACATGTCAAACTCGCGATGTCATGTGATGTCACGCAACGTATCAGGAGTGTTTTACCATTGCCGGCAATGGGGTGGGTGTGGCTTCCGCGTGACGTGTCTGACCCACGGGCCGGCAGTTTGACACTCCTGATTTAGGCTGTTAGGATGGCCTTGTGTCTAGCATTTGTAGATTTCCCTGACATTGTATGTCAGATGCTAAATAAATAATAAATATATCGTTCTTCTCAGGAACCATTATGTTTAAGTCAAATTTCAGCTTATTTGATCATTAACACTGGACCTTTCGCATTCTATTCTTGATTGTGAAGGAGTGCATGTTGTGTGCAGGTGAAACAAATTTAAATTATCTTTGTGACTAAGATGGATAAACGTGGGTTAGAGGGTACTGAACGTCCAATGAACTTTCAATTGGATGAGGATCCATATCAAAGGATGAAATTGTTTGTTTGTTTGGCCATCCAATTTATCAACTTTTCAACAACTGTAAAAACCAATAAATTAAACAAATGAAAATTTTGGTGGCTGAAGTTTGCATTTAGCTTTTTTTCCTCTTAAGATACAGGAAGCACCATAGCCCATTACTATGATGCAAAGAGGACAGAATTGTGTCATACATGTCTACAAAGCCTGATGTTCACCTCACCCAACTCAATTCAAGTCGACATTAACTAGGTTATTTCTGTTTGAGAGATCACTGTACTATTTCCATGTATTCCAGGTAAATACAGGAAAATATGCCACCAGTTTTTAGCAGCTCTGATAAAATAGGGCTTCATAGATGGCTTGAAAATAAAAGGATTTGGGGATTAACCTCTGGCTTCCCAGGTTATCTACACCTACCTTAGGGCAACCTTCCTCCAGTATTTAATGTTCCTCCAAATCCACAGCTTTATACATTCTCAGCAAACATGTTCAATTTTCTGGATGGGGTGGTCAAACTTGGGAAGCATAATAAATCCAAATATGTTAGAAAAACCTCTCCATTTTTCTTTGAACAGACAGCTTGCAAGCAATTATACACTGTGCATTACATAGAAAAATGGTGATAAATATGTTATCTTATGCAACTGTTACTCCAGAATATGTTCCAGGTTTTATCCCATAGGGCAATTTGCAAAACAAGCTTTTAACCTCATGTGGCTTTCATGCAGGGTAAACTTCAAGTTAAACAATTAAGCTGCTTACTGAATTAATAGGGATGTTCACAGGTAGAATTCCATCTATCATATATTCCCAAGACAGTCCTTTAAGAAAATGTAGGCTGTGATTTATGACTTTTGGTAACACAGTACCTTGTTTTCTTTCTTTCTTTCTTTCTTTCCAATATAATATTCATTATTGGAAACTGAACATTTCTGAACATTTCTAAATACTCAGTGGAGAAAAGCATTTGAATGATATTTAATCAATCTATACAATACCTGGTTGCAAAGTGTATGGTTCATTAAGAGATAGGCTTCATTTATTAGAACATATTTGATAGTTCTAATAAATGAAGGCCATTACTGAAAACTAAATATTAGTATTAGTGTGCGATTTATATCTAGATAGAATTAGTGGCATTAAGATCTTCTCAGTAGTTTTTTAGCTTTGGAGAATTTATACCCTGGTGTTAATTTGTCTGTTTGTGTGACTGAAAAAGTGTAATTGAATTACAAACATGCAATATGCAAGAGATGTTTCATTTTGATTTATTTTTCCTTTTTAGTTCATCGCAATCCAAATGCAATTTTATTTAAAGTGAATCTTAATTTCCCCATTTTGAAGATAAAATGTTAGTCAGCTATCATCAGTTAACTTCTTCAGTGGGTCACTTTAATTCCAAAAGCTGCGAGTTTATCACATTTAATATAGCTCAGGGGTGTCAAACTGCCGGCCCATATCATGGCAAAACTGCACCCACCCTTTGCTAGCAATGGAAAAAAAGTTGAGATATATCTCGACACATCACGTGATGTGGCAAGTTTAACACCCCTGATATAGTTTCTATTCCTCTTCCTTCTTAAGTTGGATGCTAGAGAGCAAAGTTTTTGTCATAAATACATGAAATTTTTAAATATGGTGAGCTGCTGAAATTTCAAATCACAACAAGGCAGCATCATACCAAAAGCATGCAGCATTTCAAAATAGGACATTTAAAAATAAACAAATAAATAGATAGAAATGTTAAAATATCAGCCTTTTCCTTGTGTTTGTTTGTTTGTTTGGAAAAATAATTAGAAATAAAATGTCAAATGGATGCTGTTCTTTACCTCAGGTTGATGCTCTGTTCAGGAGCAAAGAGATTTTGAATGTCATGTTATGCTGGATGTAAAGTAGGTTTTGTAAAGTGGCTTTCAAGTTTAGAAGAAAATTGTCCTCAAAATGTTGCCTTGTCAACAAATGCAAACTTTGAGAAATTTTCACAGTAGCATCAACCAGCTCTTATTTCCTTCTCTCTCTACTGTGAAACTTCTCATAATTTCTTTTAACTAGAAGCCATAGATCATTTGACTATTTTTTCACAGACATTGGATACCATTTTGTGATTGTGCTTGGTTGATTACCAATAAATAATAAACAAATATAAACAGTTGATATCTTGCAATCACCAAACTGTTTGTTTGCGTGACTAAGACTATTTTTGCTTAAACTTTCATTTAGAGCAATCTAAAGCAAAGTCAAATTAATAATAAGGAGATTAATATTGCAATGTGAGAACAGAAAGAGCTAGAAAGGGATGACTAGGATTTCTTCTCATACTGAAACAACAAAGACTGTGTAAATAACCTGCCAACTACTGTGAGCTGGTGAATATTCCCAGGAAATCTCAAACTGATGTTGATAATTGGCTAAGGGAATTTTGGTAAATGGGTAGACAGAATGCTGTTAAGCGGTTGCTCTCTTGTGGTAGAATAGGTCCACAGAAGCCCCCTGTTCAAAAGTAGTGGGTGTTGACATAGGATGTGTGTGTCAGGGGCATGTGGGGATAAATATGGAAGATTGAACTATGGGATAATCGGAGAGAATTGAATTATGATGGCCAAAAGGAGATATGATAAAGTCACTGGATAGGACTGTTGAAAAAAAAAATCAGGTCCAGTTCCAAGCTGGGAAAAAATAAAATGGAGGCTAAGACACTGGAAATAAAATGGAGGCTAGCTGCTTAGGAAAGAAGGTTTAAGGAGGAGCAGAACCAGCAACAGCAAGCAGTTCTGGGACAGCTGACCAAATGAATTTGAGAGTGGGTTGATCTTTATGGGGCTCTGTGACTTTGAAGTGGAAATGTTTTTGGGTTGTGCAATGAGGTGAGCTTTTGTGTCTTTTGCTAGTCTAATGGTGTGGGTTAATCCTATTATATCCTAAAGGTAATGTCCTGTCCTTGGAGCTGGGTTGGGGAATGTAAATTCTTAATCTCATCAGATGTGGGGGCTGAAGACATTTTGCTTATGAATAGTGTGCCCCAGTCTTTCTGAATGGATTACCAAATCTGCATTTCTAAAGGGCAGCCTCTTCCATTTCTGCTTGAGGCAGGCTGGTTTCTGCCTAAGATTTTTTTTTTCCTCCATTGCTCCTTTAGGAGAAATATTCTATCCTGCCTTTTTTAATATTCCCCAAAACATTTCATTCTCTGGGGGTGGGGGTGGGGCGCTGACTCCCTACTAGACATTGCAGAAGAAGGAAAACCACATATTATTCTTGATCTTTTTTCCTATTCATTCTAATGCAATTCTTCAGGGGAAACATTTTTTAGAGTTACTGAAATTCTTGGTTTTTAATTTGTCCCTTGTTGTATACCAAACTTTGTATATTTTCACATTTAACAGAATGTAAGTGAATATTGAACGAAAGGTTAACACATGGAAAGACCTGTATATCTGTTAGAACAGCTGCAGCTTTCAGTCCCAGCTGTTGTATGCATACACACATTAATCTGCAAATGCAGAGATTTGCTGGTATCCTGACTAATTTGTAAAAAAAAAAAAAAGGATAACCTAGACCTTATATTCAATTTCAGCTTACAGGTAGCGGATTTTGATCAAAGCCATTACCTTCAATTAGTTGTCCTTCCCCACTATTTAAAATCCTCATGCTGGAAGGAGGTGGGTTACAAAATAGATGGATGGAGTCTTATTTTATTCAACATTCTCTTTTTCTTTTTTGATTATTTATATTAGCATGTGCTACATGACAGATGGTCCCAGCAGGTGGCAGCACTTAGCTGACCTTGACCCAATCTAGAAAGCTAAACAGCATTTGAACTGGTAGCTGCAAGTCCACCAGGGAATGCAAAGGCTGCAGAATGGAGCAGGAAACAGGAAGTCAAACTGTAGAGCTTAAGGTCATCTTTGACTTTTGTGTCTGATAGATGGGCATTGATACAATGTAAGAGACATGAAGAAATATCCAGCAGAGATAAATATATGTACATCAAGCTCTGATACTTGTGAGGATGTGCTGGATCTTGTGATGAAATTTAGGAAGTTCAAGGTTTAAAAAATTAACCTGTTTATATTTGTTTTTTTTATAAAAAGTAATAGTTTTCGTTATTCAATCAAATAATCAAGGCTTACTTGCCCTTTTGTATGTTATGCAACTCCAATAAAACAAGCTAATGGTAAGATTTCTGTGTGTGATTCCATTGTAACAAAGGATCTGCCTTGTAGAATTACAAATGGTTGTAGGAAGGGCTCTGTGGACACCGACCTGGGATGCTGACTTATTGCTGTGTTCTTGTTTAATTATTTTGTTCCTTGTTCTTCAAAAAGTGGGAAAACTGCAATACAATCCTAATATCTAGCATTCCTGTTTTAATTATTCCACACCCGCTCTGTAAGCTTTCTTAGAAATGGAGTATTTCACAGCTCCATTTGAAAACACCCAGCAAAACCAAAAAAATAAATAAAGATTTCAAGGAGTAATTTCACAATTTCTCCTTTGGGCGTTCAAGGGTTCATGAAACAGAGGCTGATGTAATTTATATTAGTCATATTTAAGAATTAGGCTACAAATCACCACATTGTTCAATGCTCAGATTTATTTGCTGAGTTTATAGGACATTCCAGTGGCTAACAGCTCTTGGCAGCATCCACAGGGAACACCCACAAACATAAGAACACAAAAATATCAAACAATGTTGAAATTATTTGAATAAAATATCTTTAAGAACCCAACATTTTGATACTGTTTATTGTTTACTAAACATATACACATACCAAAACCCAATAGCTCACAACAATGCAACCCCCATAACCTATTGAAATGGTTATTGTTCTGACATGGTCTTTCTGAAAACTAGTAGGGTAGGAGCTATTGAAATTTTTGCAAAGCAGAACACAACATAGGCATTCCTAGCAGTTGATCATCCAGCTTGCATTTAATTTTTTTTTTCATGAGGAAAAGCCCACCAATCTCAAGGCAAGCTGTTTCACTGTCAAGCAGTTATTATTGTTAAGACAATCCCCTCAGTGCTTAGTAAAATCTGCATCTTCACTAAATAGTCGTAGTTCTGTATCTGGAGTAGTAGAAAACAAGTGTGTTCCTTTTGCTCTATGACTGTCCTTATTTCAATATGCCTAAGGCCTCCACCTACTCTTCCCTTCTGTATCACTAAACATATTTAGCTCTTTCAATCAGTTCTTAAACAACTTGAATTCCAGTCCTCTCATTAACCCAGTCAAGTGTTGGGGCTTTTTTTTTTTTTTTTTTTTTTGAAGATGCTCAACAGTGTCAATATCCTTCTGAAAAAGTAGCACTTCAACCTAAGCGTAATATTTCACATACACTTCAGTCAACACATCATGAAATGAAACCATGTGTTTCTGATACTCACCCTTACAAATACATGTTTTTTTTTTCTTTTTAAGCAACACACCATTGGCTTTCTAAACAACATTTAGGGTCGCCATTTTATGCATTCCACCTCGATTGGACTCTGTTGAAAACTTTCATGAGGACTTATTTCTGAACAAGTGTGGATGAAGTGGTGCTTCATAATTTGCTTGTGTTCTGAGCTGAAAAACTGTGCTAAACTGAGCTCATCCTGAGCTCATCCTTGTGGGTGATTTGTGTATTTATTTATTTGTCTAGATGTATTTCATAAGGGAGAAGGAAGCCTCATGGTGTCAGTTATACAACTTTTAAGAAGTCATGGAGTCATTCAAAGCAAACTCGTAATGTTAACGGAACAGTGCACGGCGTCCCAGTTATATTTGTGTACTTCTGGTCCAGAGGGAACAACCGAATGGAGGCAGTAGAGTGGAAGGAACAAATATATATTCTATTGTCTGAAAATATATTCTTATCCAAGAAGAAAGCTTAATAAGGAAATCTCTGCCAGCTCTTGTGCCATTGTTTTAACAGTAATACAACAAGCTCTTTTCTCCACTTGATAGCTTCTGAACAATGTTATCCACATTTTCAGTGGGAACACCCTTGAGAGAGGGGGAAAACGAGACTATGGTGTATAGGTCCAACAGTTGAGCGCTGCAGCTGCCTTGAGGCATGGTTCACCCATCACTGTGTGCTGCAGCATTCAGCTTTGTGTGTTAACTTCACAGAGCAGATTGCCTGTGAAACAAATATAATCAAACACAGAGAAGTTTATTGTGTAAAGCCAGCTCCGTAGGAAGGATGTAAAACCAGCTCCGTGCTGAGGTAAAATAATTATATTGTTAAATCGAGCTCACTCAGATGTGATAAATATAGCTTTTTTGATTCCCCTGGGCCTTAGAAATAAAGAGAGTTTCCTTTTTAAAAAACTTTACCTTTTATGCTCTTGATTAACAGTATGATATTATGTTAATCCTATTAGTTTAGTCTTGATTATTAATATTGGAAGCCCTATTCATGTCATGCACAATGCATATGCATCCCTGTGATGTTTGGTAAGCGTATTTCTATTAAAGAAGTTGCAGCTTTTTGGAAACAGTGGGCCTAGTTAGGATATGTTGTAAAGGCATGCTAAACAGGAGGGGTGGCAGATTTTAGGGCACTAAATGGGTTGAAGGGAAAGCTTGCAAAAAATGGTGATGTGGATGAGGACATTAAATTCTTCTTTGATTTTAAAATTGTGTCAGGCCTCTTTTTAAGACAGGGGTCTTCAAACTTGGCCCTTTTATGACTTATGGACTTCAACTCCCAGAATTCCTCAGCCAATGTGCTTGGTTGAGGAATTCTGGGAATTGAAGTCCACAAGTCATAAAAGGGCCAAGTTTGAAGACCCCTGTTTTAAGACTTCTTAAAGGTGTTTCCACTTCTAAATAGTGAGAAACTGCCATAGACCTATGAGTTGAATGCACTTCTGGAGTTCAGCCTGCTTATCCCTATGTGGGTAGTATAAATTGCATCTAATAAGAGGAAGAAAATACCCAGAACTCTTGTCCATAGCATAGTAGCCTTTGCTAGTCTATTTCCTTTAAACATATGGTCATATCCATATATATATTAGAGAGAGAGAGAGAGAGAGAGAGAGAGAGACAGACAGACAGACAGACAGAGACAGACAGACAGACAGACAGACAGACAGTTTGGTCTAATGGTTAAGGCGTCGGGTTAGAAAACAAGAAAACATGACTTCAAGTTCTGCCTTAGCCATGAAAGCCAGTTCAACTCACCTCACAGAGTTGTTGTGAGGAAAATAGGAGGAGGAAGACGTGCTGAATATATTCACCACCTAGAGCTAATTGTAAAAATAACAAAGGCAGAATATGAATAATTAAATAATAAATAAATAATATTATTTATATTTAAATTTATTTAACTATAAATATATTATTATTTATATTTAATTAATTTATTTACAAATAAAATTATTGGGGATGAGATTGTTGAATTCTGTATATTTACATAAATAATTTTTCTTCCCCAATCCGTAGCCTCTGGTGAACATACATTTTCTTCTTTATTATCATTTTCAGACATCCAAGAGGATTTAACCCCCCCCCCCCAAAAAAATAAATACTGAACAGTATTTATTTATGGACAAAAAAGCCAGCTGAGTGACTCCGGGCCAGTCACTTTCCCTCAGCCCAACCCACCTCACAGAGTCATTTCTTTTTTTTTTTTTTTTATTAAAAAGTTTTATAAGTTTTACAAAAAGAACAAAACCATACAAAGACAAAAAACAACATATACAAAAAAAACTAAACATTACATAACAAAACCCCCTTTCCCCACCCCCCACCCAGACATCCCCCCTTCCCCCCCCCAGAGCTTCCCAGAGCAGAATATAGGCTTAATTAAAAAACAATTAAAATTATATTTATAAAAAAGGAAAATATAACATTAAAACATATATATATATATATAAATGAAGATTATGAAAAGGCTATATAATATTTTTTTATATCCAGTTTAAATTGTATAAATTTCATCCACTTATCCCAAACAGCAAGAAATTTCTCTTGCGTTTGTTCCTTTAAAAAAGCCGAAATCTTTGCCATTTCCGCCAAATGAAACACTTTAAGAAACCATTCCTGCAATGTAGGCAAAGATTCCTTCTTCCAAAATTGTCCTACTAACAGCCTCGCAGCTGTAATCAAATTTAACATCAATATAACCTCCTTTGTATCACAATCAGTAACTATACCCAACAAAAATAATTTCTTATAGGGAAAATAGGAAGAGGAATGAGTATTATGTATGTTCACTTCCTTGAGTTATTTATAAAGAAATAAAGGCAGAATAAAAAATATCTGCAAAAAGCAATAAATGATAAATACTTCTCACCTTTTAACATTATAATTTTTAAAATTTGCTTTTTAAAATCTTTATTGACACGAAGTTGCCAACTAAAAAAAAAGCAAGGCCTTTATTTAAAATCCTCAGTTTTTCTGCAAGTTAACAGAATTATTTGTCTACTATGTTCCTGAAGAATACTTGTTCATCAACAAGAATAGCAAAAGAAGCTGAAAATGTGTTCCCTTGTGAAGGTTCTTATTAATCATTAACACGAGCAGCAGCAAAAGCATTCATGCTATCTCATTGCTCTCTTTTATCGTCATAAGCAAGAGGGGTGGGGACAGGATTTCAAAGGAAGAAAAATACTTCTGTAAAAGAATAGTTGATTCATACCCACTTGTATTTTAACCACTTGATGATTGTAATATGAAGTGAAGGGCTACTTATGTGATCAGACACTCTTGTCACCATGAGAGTGGCAGAAAATAGTTTATTCATGGTTTCTGAATGAACAGGACAGGACATAGGTATCAAGTCTTCCTCTTCAATCTAGCGCCTTCAAAATGCTCTATTAATAGGTGGCCAATAAGGCAAACAAAATGCTTATTGCATTTGCAGATGTTCAAGATTGATTGGAGGAGTTGATATTCTGAAAAAAAAATATTGGAAGTGAACTTGAGGGAATAGAGAAAACAGACTGAAAATTATAGCAAGGAAATTAACAGGGAGAGAAATGCTAAGTTCTTCATTTAAAATAAATAAATGGAAAGGCATATTTGTAGGATAAAAGATAGTTTGCTTGGCCAAGTGTGCATGAAAGGAAGCATGAAATTGCAACACATGTGTGAACAGTTTATTGAAATTGTAGTTTAATAATTATGTAAATTTAAAAAATGGAATCACAGGGAATAACATGATTAACGTAGCTTGATGCAGCTGTGAAGAAGGAAAATGTCACTGTAGGCTGAACTGATATACTGTAACTCTTATTTTGGAAAAAAATTAGAAAATTCACTCTTCAAGACATACCCTACAGACTAGTAGTTGGTAGAGTAGGAATGAAGACTTTTGAAATTATATTCAAAGTTGATGATGTATCTATATCTACAAATATCAGAAATAATTCAGGCAATTCTAAACCTGTGATACTCTATGGATATGAAAGTTGGAGTAACAGAATTGAAAAAAACTTTTGAAAAGTTTTTGAATTTTGGAAAAGATTCCTGAGAATACTGATAGGGAAAATTATCATAGAACAAATCAATTCAGAGTTCATGGCACAAATTACCAGGCTAATTTATCATATTTTGGATGCATTATGCAAAGACCTAACTCTCCTGAGAAGTCCATAATGTTGGGGAAAGTGGAAGGAAAGAGAGGAGGGTAACCAGAAGTAACCTTGGCCAACTGCATTTCAGTGGCAATGGGTGCACCCTGGAAGATCTGAAAGGCCAGAAAAGGGAAAAAATAATCATAGAAAAGGTTTAGCTATGGGGTCATAAAGAATTGATATCGATGGCCTCTAATCAATCAAAACTAGATTGCTCTATTATATACTTATAATGAATAGTGATTAGTTCTGGATACATTAAGAAAGTCTGACAAACTGGGGCAGGTTCAAAGAATGGCAACAAAGGTGATGCTAAACAAGCAATTAGGTTCAATGGCTGAAATAGGTCCTTCCATTTCAGGGATGCTATAATTTCATAGCAAGCTTTATTGTTGATAACGTCTACACATTTCTTGTCATGGACAGTGTTGTACTAAGATGAGCCTACCGGAGTGTATCCATTGCACAAAAATAAAGGTTTGGGAATAAAGAAACTGCATCTGGTTCTCAATGAATCATTGCTTCCAATTTATGTTTAGCAAGGAAGAATATAGATTCTTTCACATTATTATCATTGTTTTAGCCACTGGCAATGAGACAACCATATTGAAAGTTAATTGGGAAGCTTGGCTCTATTATTTGGTACTCTAATTACTTGCCTCAGTGAGCAGCGGAGCCGGAGGACAAAGGAATTAGAATAGACACTGTGTGGGAGAGTTGGGTAAGAGCAGCTGCCAGCAAAGGAATTGGAAGTATTGCAATATACTGTATGGAAAGGTCTTGTGTCTCTATGCTTCGTCTTTCAGAGGTCTTCTTTGTTCCAACCACCGGCAAATCATTGCTTTGATTTTATGCAGCGGTTTTCTTAGTGGTTGATTGAGTAATCTTGTCTTTGTCCAACTGATATGTAGCTGGAATTGTTTCAAGAATAAATAATTTCCAGAACAGGTTCCCATTAGAGAAGTGAAAAATTTAGCCTAATTTACCGTGCTTTTTATTAGGCTGGAATTTTGTTCCAGTATTTTTTTCTCCATTTTTTTTTTAAAAAATTATAGCAAATGTCACTGTTTATGTTCATGAAATCTAGTAACATATGGAAGCTTTGCATTCCATTTTTTAATGAAAATTATCCATGAATATTTTAAATCACCCTGCTCTCCTCATTTTATGTACAAATTAACTCAAAATGGAAGTTTTGAATGAAAGTTCACTTAATGTAAGTACCTTTTAAAAGTATAAGTATTGCTGTTTGTACAGAACCTTTAGAAATACACTGTATCTTTTATTGAGAAGATGAATCAGTGAATAAATAAATAAAATGCAATAATTGATAAATTGTTTGAGACCTAAGCTCTAACACAGTTTATTATTTAGATCCCTGACATTCAGTACAGTTTCATTGTATTTAGATTTTAAAGCAGTGAAGAAAAAATATTGTCTGCATTATTATGCTGCTGGCATCCTTTATGTTTTTATGTATGTATGATGTATCTGTGAATGAATTAATGCATCAATGAATGAATGAAGCATCCACAAGCTAAAGAGCTTATGTCTTTGCATATCCATTCTTTTATTTTAACACTGAAAGACTCCAGAATGAAATTTAATTATGCTCCCTTCTTGTTTCAATAGCGGCAGCCTTGTCAGTGTAATTGATTCTTGGTCAAAGTATTATTGATCTGATAAAAGCAAATCCATTCCTCTCATAACAATTAAAACATTTCAGTGGGCATTTTCTATTCTTTCAAAAATGGACATGAAACCACTGATGTCTTCGCTTTATGAGAAAAATTGATCATTAGCAAATGAATTAGTGTCCATTTGCATTGGCGTCTGTCTTGATATTCAACCCTGCATCCAGTTGTCAAAAAATAGGTTTAAATTTGATAGCTTAATCTGAAGAGCTTCTCCAAGGAAGATTATTTTTGTATATTTGTGTGTTGTGTGTATGCATGCATGTTCACAGTTACAGCGTCTGTCTCTCTGTCTCTCTGTCTGCCCTAGATAGATACATTACTATTCAAACAGAAATTCATGGTAATTGAGAGAACTGAATCAGTCTGTCAATGGAAACCATGCAAAACTTTACTTTATACATATTTTTTTTTATTTCTACTCTAAAAATGGCAGTTTATGCTAAAATAGAAAGTGAAATTAATTTAGCTAAGCTGTACCCAACCTGGTGTTTTTAGTAGAATTAAAGCTATTACTTCTCAGAGAGTTGTAGTCACAATGTTTGAAATAAAATAAAATGTCTTGTGGTTAAAGACCAATAGAAACTAAACACACAATTGGATGATAGATAGTTAGATAGACGGATAATAAATTGTAAAATTAACAGGACATATCAGTCAGTTGTGCATTTTCTATATGATGCAGCAAGATTTAGCTCTATTAAAAGTGTTGTTTGTCCATCAATTTTCAATGAAGACCTTGACATCTTGTGGGTTATTGGCCATCAACGACGTGTCCGTAGGTGGCTAATAAGACCGATGTTAGCATGGAATGTTCTGCCACATACTGAACAAAGAAATGTAGACACTGTTACTTCAGCATTTGCAGCGCTGGCTTTGCGGAGTGCTCGCTTTTCTTGTGCCAAGATTGTCCTTCTGTGTTCATATGTCTGGCAACCCTGGTACACCAAGGTTGCCAGACATATATTAAGAGTAACAAATGTATGAATGGTGGAGTTCTTGGTGTTCTCTCAAGTTGATTGTTTGCTTGAAGACATTTCATCACCCAACTAGGTAACATCATCAGGACAAGTGAATATGGGGTTAGCTGCGACCTATTGACATCATCACTTGCACTGTTGATGTCACCTGGTTGGATAATGAATTGTTTGCAAGGAAACAACCAAGCTCAGAGAACTAAAAACTCCACAGTTCAATCCTGAGATGCATATTCTCTTCTGCTGGGGGAGTCATGTGAATATATGAATGTAAAATGCCAAGATCATCTAGGTATTGCTTTCTGCTGTTGTCTATGGTCATGATTCTCCTAACATTTAACAAATATGTTTTGCATGGCTTGGAGCTCCAAAGAAGTTTCCAGTGCATGAAGTTTCAGGACCTTGGACAGATTCCTATCTTCTCTATATTCTTGTGGTCATTTTCACATTCCTGGGGTTCTAAATGTTTTCTAGCCTTTCCTATCATTTCATGAAAACCAGAAGAGGTGCAGAGCTAGACTCCACTGGAACCTTAAAAATATTCATAACCAAATATTTTTTATTTGTAACCATTTTGACAATATTCTGAGAAGGCTGTTTTTTTTAAATATTTGTAAGCATCTGCTTGCTCCTCTTGCAAAAACTGCCTAAACACACGGTGGTTATACAACCATTTTCTTTCCCTAAGCACCAACACAGGCTGCTCAGATGTGATCAGTTATGGAAAGAAAGAGAGGAGATCCTTCTTTACTCTAAATAAGGACCACTGATTTGCTAGGCTATTTACAAAACATAATAGGTGATTTTTTTTAAAGTGCTTTTTCATCAAGTTCTGTTATTATCACTCTTTGAAAGTCTGGCAATTATAATGGCCTAAGTGTAAAAATCACTCCTGGTTTAGTTCAGAAAATCTTATCCTCTACAACAGCTTTCTCTAAATTGATCAATCTCTAACTATATGAAGTTTAATTCCCAGGATTCTTAATCATTATTTGACTGGCTGGGGAATTCTGGGAATTAAAGTCCACATAGCTGGAGGGCACCATGTATGGAACATACCATTTTTCCAACAATGGTTTCATAATATGGCAGGTTTAAGAGTAGATTAACTCGATTTATGTGGTCTCTCTCTCTCTCTCTGGAACTCCTACCAAAACCTTTAACATGCACTGCAGACCTCATTAAAACTTTGAATTAATCTCTTAGCCCTTAGGTATTATAACACAATCAAAGCCAATGTAATCTTATTTGCTTATATTAAGCTTTTGTCTTTGCCTTCTTCTTTCCCAATGTCGCCTTATTTCCATACATTTAAACTTCCGAAGGCAGGTGTTCTCTTTGACTGATTGCAAGTTGGTTCAACTCAAAAACAAAACAGGATCATAGCATATCTTGCTAGTATTAGAGTGGGAAACCACCAGGAATTTCAGGGTAGTGGGAAATTTAAAAAGCATTGGGGAATAAGGCAATGACAAGCCACTTATAAACCCAAATGGACCTTGATGGAAGAGAATCTTTATCTTTGTGAAATCCCACAAAGATTGAAATTGCAGTTGCAGTCATTTTTTCTGAAACAAAATGCTACTGAATGGGCAACCAAAATAGCAACACTGCCATGCCGGAGAAAGAAATAGAAACATCTTTATTAAAAATGTAAAAAGTGGCGTTCTAAATTTGGTGCCAAAAACCAAAAATAAATTTAAAAGAAATTAATGAGATAATTAAATACGTTTAGCCAGACTCTCGTGATATTACCCAAACTACTAGGATTTCAGCAATTGCATGAAATCACATAGAAATTTCACAGTCATTGAAGTGTTTTTGGTGTTCAGCCATTTTGTCTTTAAATTTATTTTTATTTTAATTTGAGGCTTCCTGGATGCTTTGAACTGTGTCATGGGTGTCTCGATACCACTGACCTGCTTTGTGAACCAATGCCATAATGCTTTTTTTTAGTTTTATTTTTTTTTTAATTTTTATAGGCCTTATGCAGATAGTCCTCAACTTATGACCATAATGGAGCCAAAATTTTCATTGCTAAGAATGACAGTCATTAAGTGAATTATACCCCATTTTTGCCACAGTTGTTAATTGCAATTTTCAAGTGAATCATGGGGTCATTCAGTGAATCTGGCTTTTCTCCTTTGATTGTGTTTTTTGGAAGCCAGCTTGGAAAGTTACAAATGGTCATCACATGATCCCCAGGCAACACAATTTTCATAAATACATGCCAGTTGCCAAGTACCCAAATTTTGACCACATGACTGTGTGGATGCTGCAACAATCATAAGTGTGAAAACCAGTCATAGCCATTTTTTTCAGTGCTATGTGGAGATTCTCAGTCATCCATGCCATAGTTATCTCAAAGGTTCTTTATCAGGAGGCAACTGGACTTTCTTGTTTTTCTTTGAAGACTTTTTGCTTCTCATCCAAGAAGCTTCTTCAGCTCTGACTGGATGGTGGAGAATGGAAGGATTTCAGTAGTGAAGGGACACAGGGCAGAAAACATCCTGCAGCCAAGAAAGCTCCACACCCATTTGCACCACTCAGGTGACCCTGAGGGGACAGAAAAACCTCCAAGTGGCCTCATTGACTCTCTAAAAGAATGCAAACGGCCAGCTGTCTGCAAGGAACACAAATCCTTCCATTCCCCACCATCTAGTCAGAACCGAAGAAGCTTCTTGGATGAGAAGCGAAACGTCCTCAAAGAAAAAAACAAGAAAGTCCAGTTGCCTCCTGAAAAAGCACCTTTGAGATAAAACTGCCTTATTCTTTGTTCTTGCCTTCTCTTTCCCATTCCACAAATTCTTCCATTGGAATTGTCTTTTAAATGTGATACTGTATGGAATGATGACAGTGATCACATTCTGTTATTATGCCCCAAAGCATCTGTCCACATAGTTTCATCTGGAAGCTCTTTAATACACTCCTTGTGTTCAACTTATGTCACACAACTTGGAAAACACACAAAGATCAAAGACAAATGGTACTCTTTTGCCACTTCTGAATGGTTTGTTCCATTAACAGGACATCTGCTGTTTTTTTCTACAAAATCAAAATTGAAAACTTTGGGTTGAATATATTTTTATTTTAAATATATTAATACCACTCTCTTTTCCATGGTTTCTTTCATATAGAGGTGTATCTCGATTGACTAGTTAAAACTTCTTTGAAAAGGTAGAGTTCAGTGTAGGAGCCTATGAACAAGGAGATGCTTAAAGAAAACTATGAAGTGCACAACTCTGGATGATGGTGGTGGTGGTGGTGGTGGAGGAGGAGGAGGAGAAGGAGGAGAAGGAGGAGGAGGAGGAGGAGGAGGAGGAGAAGAAGAAGAAGAAGAAGAAGAAGAAGAAGAAGAAGAAGAAGAAGAAGAAGAAGAAGAAGAAGAAGAAGAAGAAGAAGAAGAAGAAGAAGAAGAAGAAGAAGAAAGAAGAAGAAGAAGAAGAAGAAGAAGAAGAAGAAGAAGAAGAAGAAGAAGAAGAAGAAGAAGAAGAAGAAGAAGAAGAAGAAGAAGAAGAAGAAGATAGACTGGAATGCATCTAAAAATAGCTTAAACAGGAAAAGGTTTATGATCTGTCTTCTAGACCTCAAGTTGGTTATTACTTACTCTTCTTAATAGTGCATCATAACAGGTTCACATTAAACTGGCAACATGCTGAACTTTGCACAAGGTATGTGTTGAAAGGTTTAGAACACATGTAGTCTAAGCTTTCAAGGGTAAACTGTACAATTTCCTCCCACTCACTTTCATAAAATTATTTCCTCCCTATGAAAACCACAGGTCTTTTTTCCCCTGTATCTTTTCTTTGAAATAGGTGAAAATTGCATGGTGTTTCAGCATTGGAAGCCTGGAACTATGACTTTAAAATAACAACAACACACTTCCCAGGGAGAAGATGGGATTGTATTTGTGTTATTAACAAGATGAAATGGGAAATGGCTGTCTTTTAATTTGGATTTACTTGTGTTTTTCAACAAACCCATGCCCATAGCAAAACATTGATTTAATTGACAATTGCAGCATTTGCTTAATGACCACTACAAAAAAGGTGGTAAAATCAGATCAGTCATGTGACTGATCCATTGTAGGACCATCACAACTTAAACTGTGATGAGCAGGCTCCATCACAGCCATAAATCAAGGATTATTTATATTTGTAGTCATAATGTAGTATGTAAATAATGTATTTGTGCTAATTTGTGAACTGCACTGCCAATGCAATTCAGGGTATTGATTGTCCTTTTTAAAGCCTTTCATGGTTTAGAGCCATTTAAGTCTAGTGGTTGAGGCACCAGGCAAGAAAGCAGGAGATCTTGAGTTCAAATCCCATGTTAGCCATGAAAACCAGCTGGGTGACCTTGACTCAGAATCTCAGCCCAACCCATATCACAGGTCTGTTATTGTAGAGAAAAATAGGAAGAAGGTATAGTGGATACATTTGCCACTTTCAGTTATTTGTAGGCTGGGTACACATAAACAAACAAATAAGTAAAGAAAATTTTATTTATTTTGACCAATCCAGATAGGATCTTGAAAATAAAATTTATTGATTACATTTATTTTCCACCCATCTCTCCTCAAGGTAACTATCATTTCATGGTTTAGGGCAGGGGTCTTCAAACTTGGTCCTTTTATGACTTATGGACTTCAAATCCCAGAATTCCTCAGCCAGGCACGTTGGCTGAGGAATTCTAGGAGTTGAAGTCCACAAGTCATAAAAGGGCCAAGTTTGAAGACCCCTGGTTTAGGGCCTGTTTATTGGGAAACTGCTTCTTTTCAAATATCTCTGCCTGCCCCATATGATGATTGGCATATTCAAATCCCTTCACTATCATCCATGGTTTCCTGGAAATTTACCTTCTTTAGCATCCCAGCTGACCTTGGGATGATTGTTCCTCTTGAGGTCTGCATGGCTCAGATCTGCCATCTTCAGGAAAAATATAGAGATATAGTTTTTTTCAGAGAATTCTGGCACATGAATTTTGTGAACCTACTAGTATGCTATTACTGTTTTAATTCTTTGTAGGCCCTGGGCAATTGCTCGCTATTTTGATTCCTCTTTCACTATTTACTTATAGTTTTAACATATCCGCCTTGAGGCATTTTATGATTTGTTGGCCTTTTTACATGTCTGGGAAATAAATTAACAGATAAAATATTCAGCAGATTTATCACATTCCCCAGAAATGTCTTATTGTTTTAAATTGTATTTGTTCTTAAAAACCTACCCTGAATAAGAAATTGTTATGGCCAACATTACAAATTCAGCAAATGAAATTGTGATTGTGATTGAAGCACAACTAACTACCACTCAAACCATCTTTAAAATTGATTGCATTTCAAACTCTTTGGCCTTGTCAGTTTACAGAAACATGAAAAAAATTAGATGACCCTATGTAGGAAAATGGTTATTGTTCAAAAGAAATGCCACTGCCTCCTTCTAAAGCTGAGTGGCTTAGTCTTCTTACTGTTCTTAGTATAAGCAGTCCTCGACATATGGCTGAAACTGAGCCCAGAATTACAGCATAAGTTGTTACAATCATGTCAAAACATCATATGACTGGATCCAATTTTATGATATTTTCTGTGATGGTTAAGTGAATGACATGGTTGTTAAGCAAATCCATTTTGGGTGGTGTTTTTGTTGTTGTTGTTGCCAGAAATTGGAAGTAAATATCAGAATGCAATCATGTGATGTGTTGTGTGTGTATGTGTTATAAGTCTCAAAATAGCTTGTAAGTAGCTCTGGGCAGATCTGTCAATATATGTTAGTAATAGTAGTAAAGTTGGAAGGGACCTTGGAGGTCATCTAGTCCAACCCCCTGCTCAGGCTGGAAACCCTATACCATTTCGGACAAATGGCTGTCCAGTCTCTTCTTAAAAACTTCCAGTGTTGGAGCATTTACTGCTTCTGGAGGCAGGTTGTTCCACTGGTTAATTGTTCTCACTGTCAGGAAGCTTCTCCTTAGTTCTAGGTTGCTCCTCTCCTTGATTAGTTTCCATCTGTTGCTTCTTGTCCTGCCTTCGGGTGCTTTGGAAAATAGCTTGATTCCCTCTTCTTTATGAAAGCCCCTGAGATATTGGAATACTGCTATCATGTCCCCCCTTGTTCTTCTCTTCGTTAAACTAGACATACCCAATTCTAGCAACCGTTCCTTATATGTTTTAGCCTCCAGTCCCCTAATCATCTTTGTTGCTGTTCTCTGTACTCTTTCTAGAGTCTCAACATCTTTTTTACATCATGGTGACCAAAACTGGATGCAGTATTCCAAGTGTGGCCTTACCAAGGCATTGTAGAGTGGTATTAATACTTCACATGATCTTGATTCTATCCCTCTGTTAATGCAGCCTAGCATTGTGTTGGCCTTTTTGGCAGCTGCAGCACACTGCTGGCTCATATTTAGGTGATTGTCTACTAGGACTCTGAGGTCCCTCTCACAGTTACTACTATTGAGCAAGGTACCCCCTATACTATACCTGTGTATTTGGTTTTTCTTGCCTAAATGTAGAACCTTGCTTTTTTCACCATTGAATTTCATTTTGTTAGTTAGCGCCCAGTGTTCAAGTCAGTGTTAAGCAATCAGTCATAAGTTAAGGACTACCTGTAAGTTCACATATTTGAGATTGGAAGATATCATTGGGGAATGAATTGTTTCTTTGCTCCTTGACCTGACCATCTTACTCTGCAGCATGCTTACTTATAGTTCTCCTTATACTTTGAAAGTTTGTTAGAAACTCTATTCCACTGATACACCAGGCAACACTTTGACATAATTCTATCTGCCTCTCTACTCTGTTCCTCAAATAAGAGTATGCTGAAAATTCCATCTCCTGATCAGGTCCATGGGGCTTAAGAGAAGATATTAGGCCTCTTTGTAATAGTCAGCACCCTGTGGAATAATTTTCCTTCAAAAGTACAAACAGCCCCTATCATGCTGCAATTCCACAAACAAGATGAAGCAGTTTTATTTCCAGATGCTTTTCAGTCCCAGCTGACTCACTTTGGATGCCTCTTCCCTGTTTGTCTTCATGGTTTGTGTTTTCTTTTTTGGGGTACTTTCAAATCTTTTCTTGGCTTTTGTACTCTGCCTGGATTCTAATAATCCTTTCCTTGGCACCTAAGAAAGGAACTTTCATGTCATCTCTCTGGTGGTAGATTAGGAACTAAGATGTCACCTCTCATTGGAAAGAGGTTTCTTCTAAAATTGACTGTTCTTTCATGCTTAGGGTGTTTACATGGTAACAGAGAAATACTGTGTATAAATGCAGATAGAATTATGATCTATGCTGGCTTCTGCAACTTATTCAGCCACCCCAGATTGGTACGTTGAAGACACAAGACGTGGATATTTGATCTGGGACCATTTAGAGTTAATATTTAGAATGACTTGGGATTGAAACCATGGTAAATTTTCTATGAGTTTATTACAATAACAATTTGTTAACAGAGTTTTTTTTGGAATTTCAGTTTTGTCTTTCTTTTATTATTATTAATAATTCTTATACTTTTATGTCATATGTTTATTATTATTATTGTTTTTTTCCTGTTACCCATTTTGTTATTAATAAAGTATAAAGATGACAGGCTAACCATTTGTAAACAGATTTAGTAGTTTAGTAGTTTAAAATTCTTTTGGCCTGTTTCTCAAAGGGTGGGAAACTAACTGCTGTGTTATATTAATCGACATTCAACTAGAGAGGATATTATGTGTATATCTGTTAGTCTCCTGTGCCCTTTTTTGGTTAAGACACCTTTTCTTTTTAATGTTTTGTTGGTTGTATTTTTTATTCTTTTTTCTTTTTAATATTTTGGCATTTTGTATTTTAACTCTCTTTGCATAGAGCAAATATTATACAGCGAAAACACAAGAATTGATCAAACATACTTAAAAGAACTTTCTTACTTGCAATGATTCCTTGGGTCTTTTTTCTCCTTAATGGTGACTGCAGTGGGGATCCTTAGATCCTAAAGCAGTGATCAACAACGGAACACAACTAAACTCTTGCTTGAGTTGCCAGTTCTTGGTTGTCATTGAACAGATGTTAGGAGCTTCTTGTTAGTGTCCTTGTGGGTCCATTGGGAGGGCTTTTGCTCCCTTTTAAATCTGTATAGAGCCATTTTTCTTGTACTATGAAATGTATTGATTTCTGCCTGCTTGTTTCTGTTTTTATCAGCACCTTGTGCACCAGCAAAGGAAACTAAGGACAAAATGTGAGGCTTTATTTTTTTCCTTTTGACATTGTTTTTTTTTTTTTTTCAAACTCCAAAATTATCCTCCACAGACATTCTAATCAGGTTTTTGGAGCAGTTCTCCTATGCCATCTAAAAAAAAAAAAATACACAATCCAACAAATCAGGCTGCAGACTTGCACATATTTGACTGAAAAATGCCTTGGTTATTGCTGCACACCAGTCCAATTTGTCAGCATAGCTTAGTCTGAACTACAAAAGGCCATTCAGAAATTTTAATTGGTTTTGAATTTGCCATGTAAAACTCTAACTACATTAGCTGGTTGGAGCTACATTCCATAAATTTCAAAATAATTACATTGGCTAATTTCTTTTTAAGATACATTGGCTTAAATGTTTTAAGGAATCATACTGACAAATATTTTGGCAATCTTTTAAAATATTTCTTCTTTCTCTGATTTAGTTTTATTATTTGCATGCTAGAATTTTTTTTCCTGGTTTTTGTAAACTGTTTTTTTTTAAAAGAGCTGATCATCAATATTGAATCAAGTTTGGATGAACAGTTGATCAGATTTGTATTTGAAATAACATGTACATACTGTCAATGGCTTTTTAAAAGCTGGTATTAACCATCTCCAAATATTTGGAGTTTCAGGATTTTCAACTCAATGGGTTAGCTGGGTGTTCTGGGAATTGCAGTGTTATTACTTCTGAAGGACACCATGTAGGAAAAGGCTGCTGTAGAAATTTCCATTTCCTGTTATTTGATTATTTTAAGTGTAGAGAATTAATGTGCAGCTGTATGAAATAAATGATTTCATTGATCAAATCTTATTATCCTTTTACTAACAGATAATGACCCCCTTTTCATTAGTCTTTCTCTCTTCTGCATTTCTGTGAATTAGATGAGATTGCATAAGTAAAGAAAAGCTTCTAATAGCACCAAAATCTATGTCCCAGGAATCCTGGTGTCATTCTGTTAGTGATTTTCTCCTGAAAAGATTCATTCATTCATTCATTCATTATACCACTTGATTTCTGAACACTTGAGTGGCATTAGGTACCAGCTGGTTCTATATCATAAATATTCAGTTGTGTTTTCAATTGGCTTTATTTCAAGAAAGAGAGAGCAGCACAAAACTAAATAGAAAGTAACAGCAACAATTATATATAACAAAATAACAGAGTTGGAAGGGACCTTGGAGGTCTTCTAGTCCATGGGTGTCAAACTCGCCACATCACATGACGTGTCGCAACGTATCACGACTTTTTTTTGCATTGCTAGAGGTGGGGTGGGTGCAGCCTCCATATGATGCAACCGGCCCACAGGCCAGCAGTTTGACACCCCTGTTCTAGTCCAACCCCCTGCTCAAGCAGGAAACCCTATACCATTTCAGACCGGTGGCTCTCCAGTCTCTTCTTAATAATATCCAGTGCTGGAGCACTGATAACTTCTGCAGGCAAGTCATTCCACTGATTAATTGTTCTAACTGTCAGGAGACCTCAGAAAATGCAATGTTTCAATGTATACAGGAAAGACAATGGACAAAGAGCCAAGGTGGCGCAGCAGTTAGAGTGCAGTACTGCAGGCTACTTTAGCTGACTGTGTTCAGCAGGTCAGCGGTTCAAATCTCACCGACTCAAGGTTGACTCAGCCTTCCACCCTTCCGAGGTAGGTAAAATGAGGACCCAGATTGTTGGGGGCAATGTATATATATATATATATATATATATATATATATATATATATATATATATATACATTGCTTACTGGTGTACACCGCTTAGAGAGTGCTTGCACTTAAAGAGGTATATAAGTCTCATAAATAAATATATAAATAAATAAATGTAAGAATGATTTCTTAAGGTAGGGTATGACTCAGGAAATAGTATGTGTATAGTATGGATTTTAGAGGTAGAAGGTATTACAAGGTAGACATTCTGCTCAGGAAGCTTTGAAATAAAAATCCAATAATGGCAGTCTTTGATTTATGACCGGTTGCTTAACAATGAGATGATTTGAAATTATAATGGGCTAGAAATAGGTGCACTTCTGGCCATCGTAAAATATTATGCCATGCCCCCAATAATCATGTGACTACATTTCAGGTGCTTGGCAATTCATGACAAGGTGCAGCATCCTGCAATCATGTGAATGCGATTTGCACTGTTTTTTATCATTTTCCAGCAAAAATGGGTTCACAATTAATGGGCGTAGCATGCATGTAATGACCATGGTAATTTGCTTAATGATCACAGCAAAAAAAAAAAAAAAACTTTGTAAACTTGGGTCCAGTCATGTGGGTGCCTCAATTTACATCCATTATGGCTTAAAATCAAAAATGCAGTCTCAATAGTGTTGTAAGTCAAGGATTTCCTGTATCTGCAATTTTGGGACTCATTGTTTGTATCTACAATATTTCAATCAGCAGAAGTCCTCTAAATTTTGCAAGTTCCAGCTGGCTTTACCTGTCTACATATCCATTTTAATCAGTATGAGAGCAGATAAGAAGAGTTTCTTTTTAAACAAAAAGAAAAAAAATCTTAAGAAATACAGTGGGTTTTTTGTACCTTGCTTTTAAAATATTGTATTTCTTAAGCTTGTTTTGCCAATAGAAATACTTACAGAATATATAAGGAAGACAATTTTTAGAAGTGTGAATAGTGGGGAAATCTATATTTTTAGCAACTATATTCTTAATTATGTTTCAAAAGGAAAGAAATCCCCATAGTTGTATCTATGCATGTTTTAATTTAAATTTTGAATTTGCATAAAAATACTGAATGCCATTCTTAGTCATTATTTTTTAATAGATCAAAGGTATTTCATTTCAGGATTTCTTCATAATTCAGGTTAAATAAAGTCTGGTTTCAGACCTGATAAAGACTAAAGAAGTTGAACATGAAAGAAAACTGAGGGGAAAGTTGTCATAATGGAAAGAAAGATATTGGAAAGAGATTGACTTAATTTGCTATTGATTATGGTTTATGGAAGATAAAAATATTAAAATTATGTAGAAATATAATTATTATATAAAGTATATACATACAATGTAAGAAAAGCTAAGGTGAAAAATTGGGACCTTAGAACATTGGAAAAATGTTTTGAAGAGATGTAGACAAAACAAATGTTCTGGTTTGTGGGTGTTATGAAGTAGGAAAAGAAGCAGAGGTGAAGGAACAACTGATTGTGATGATTTTACTAAAAAAAGAATCTGCTGTCTTAGTCATGCTATTACATTAGGAAAAGAAATCCACTGATTATATTGATTAAAATTAACATTGCTTTAAATCTCTTGTTTTATAATTATGTATGTGTGTCTGTAATGATATAGCCAAGCTTATCTCAATTTTCCATATTCATTTCTACTTTTCTAGACACATAGACAGACTCTAGTGTTGGAGCATTCACAACTTCTGGAGGCAGGTTGTTCCACTGATTAATTGTTCCAACTGTCAGGAAATTTCTCCTTAGTTCTAGGTTGCTTCTCTCTTTGATTAGTTTCCATCAGTTGCTTCTTATCCTGCTTTCAGGTGCTTTGAGATATAGCTTGACTTTCTCTTCTTTGTAGCAGCCCCTGAGATATTGGAACACTGCTATCATGTCCCCCCTTGTCCTTCTCTTCATTAAACTACTAGACATTTCCAATTCCAGCAACCGTTCCTTATATGTTTTAGCCTCCAGTCCCCTAATCGTCTTTGTTGCTCTTCTCTGTACTCTTTCTAGAGTCTCAACATCTTTTTTACATCTTGGTGACCAAACTGGATGCAGTATTCCAAGTGTGGCCTTACCAAGGCATTGTAAAGTGGTATTAATACTTCACGTGATCTTGATTCTATCCCTCTGTTAATGCAGCCCAGCACTGTGTTATTCTCTGCTCCAGCAATCTCTGATTTCACCTGTATATAGCTGTCCCTTATCAGATTTGGATTTCTTTGATAGATTAACAGAATAATTGAGTTGGAAGAGGTCTTCTAGGCCAATCCTCTGTTCAAGCAGGAAATCCTATATCATTGGTTGCCCAATCCCTTCTTAAAAACCTCCAGTATTGAAGCACCCACACCTTCTGGAGGAAGCTGTTCCACTGATTAATTGTTCTCACTGGCAAGAAATTTCTCCTTAGTTCTAGGTTGTTTCTCTCTTTGGTTACTTTCCATCCATTGCTTCTTGTTATGCCTTTAGATTATTTCTGAGAAGGCACAGATAGGCCTCAGCATTGCCAAGCATTCTTTTGCCTCATTATTTGTTGATGTGCTTGATACATACACCAGCATTCTGCAGAAAATTTCCAATCTATGTCAGTCCTTCAGGCAGCTTTCTAAGATGCCACTTCCTAGTCTTCTCTCATGTTTGAGGGAGGTTCTTGAGATGAATCATGACAAGGATATATAAAATGCAACTACTCCACAAGTTTGGGTTATCCTTTTTCACTATGTTTCATCTAGACTATGGCTTCCTGATTTTCATATAGTGTTCACATAAGGAGAGTAAAATGTTTTGGAATTCCCATTTTCCTAAGCACATTTTAGGCCTTGTCAATACAATTCCAGCACTACAAAAATCTATATCAAATACTGACAATATAAAAAGGTGCTTCCAGCTTTACAAAGATCCCGAGAAAAGTAATATTGTAGTGGCTGTTTGAAAATGAAAGCATTCAGACTCTAAATGTATGGAATGGGACCCCTCTCCTAGACCCCCAGATGTAGTTTATAATTTTAAGACTTGGACCTAGATGGGGAAAAGCTTTAAAATCTGAGGTGACCATTCTGATTCAAGGCCAAAGTAAGTGACTCTGATTGTACTAATTCCTGCATAGGAACCAGAAGTGTAATTTTTCATGCCTATCGTTTCACATTCCATTCACTCAGCTTAGAGAAGTGACGATTAATTAGGCTATACTTTATAAAACTAGGAGAATCCTTAATACTAAGATCAGGAATGTGTATTTTTTTTGAACCTGCAATGTACTCAGGAGTGCAAAATAACAAGGAGACAGGTCCAAGATAAAATGGATAGGCCAAAAGGTACCTTTGATTTAATGGATTCTACACTTAATTTTAAGTTGAAAACAGTATTGCTAATATTCTCAGATGTTTAACAGTTTTCCTTTGTGTTACACTAGCTTGTTTTTTGATGGCAAAATTTAGTAGAATTTGGAAACTTTAAGGAGGGTGGGGACATGGTCCCAGGTCCTTATAGTTTGCATGCCTATATTAATTAATGAAAAGAAGGACTAGGGGGTGACATGATAGCAGTGTTTCAATATCTAAGGAGCTGCCACAAAGAAGAGGGAGTCAAGCTATTCTCCAAAGCATCTCAGAGCAGGACAAGAAGCAATGGATGGAAACTAATCAAGGAGAGAAGCAACCTAGAACTAAGAAGAAATATTCTGACAGTTAGAACAATTAATCAGTGGAACAACTTGCCTCCAGAATGCTCCAACATTGTAGATTATATACATCAATGACTTAGATGAGGGAATTGAAGGTGACCTCATCAAATTTGCAGATGACACCAAACTGGCAGGAGTAGCAAACACCCCAGAAGACAAACTCAGGATCCAAAAACACCTTGACAACTTGAACAATGTGCCCTATCCAACAAAATGAGTTTCAATGTGGAGAAGAGCAACATTTAACATTTAGGCAGGAAAAATCAAAAGTACAAGTATAGATTGGGCAAGACCTATCTTAAAAACAGTAACTGTGAGAGGGAGCTTGGAGTCCTTGTGGACAATCACTTGACTATGAGTCAGCAGTGTGCAGCAGCTAATACAATCCTTGGTTGTATAAACAGAGGCATAGAATCAAGATCACACAAAGTATTAGTACCACATTATAAAACCCTAGTAAGACCACACCTGGAATACTGCAGCCAATTGTGGTCACCATATCACAAAAAAGATGTTGAGAGTTTGGAAAAAATTCAGAGAACAGCAACTAAGATGATTAAAGGCCTGGAGACTAAAACATATGAAGAACGGCTGCAGGACTTGGGTTTGGCTAGTCTAAAGAAAAGAAGAAATAGGGGAGACATGATAGCAGTATTCCAGTATTTGAGGGGCTGCCACCAAGAAGAGGGGGTCACATTATTCACCAAAGCACCAGAGGGCAGGACAAGAAACAATGGTTGGAAACTGATCAAAGAGAGAAGCAACCTGGAATTAAGGAGAAACTTCCTGACAATTAGGACAATTAACCAGTGGAACAGCTTGCCTCCAGAAATTGTGGGTGATCCATCACTGGAGATTTTTAAGAAGAGGCTAGACAGTCACTTGTCTGAGATGGTAGGTTCTCCTGCTTGAGCAGGGGGCTGGACTGGAAGATCTTCAATGTCCCTTTCTATTCTATTCTATTCTATTCTATTCTGTTCTGTTCTGTTCTGTTCTGTTCTGTTCTATTCTATTCTATTCTATTATTATTGTTTGTTAAGCAATAGGCATTTGACCATTATTAATATATCCATAGAGCGATCCAAAGGCTTAAAAAGAAATGCAAAGCAAGTTTCTACTTGATTTACAAATGCAATAGAAAAAAAAATAGCACCATTTCCATAATTTACCATCATTTCCTCTATCCTTTCACTGGATTAACAGCTGCTTCTGCCGGTGATAGATTTATTATATACTGTATCTTGCTGAAGTGTTGATGCTCAAAGCCTCTGGCTTCCCTCCCATTTCCTGTGAATGAAATAAATGCCAGGATGCTCCTGAAAAGATCCAGTTTGGAGCTTGCAAACTAAACTGAGGGAGCAACGACTTGCCATTTGTCGCACACAGAAATATGATTCCTGGGCTGGAATTCAATTGGCCTTGTTTTAAGCAGCCCATGAGATCTTCCTCATTGAAATTGGCATGCAATAAAATTCATTGCATTAAAAATGCAATGAATAAAAGAGATATCGACATTAGGGGATATAAATTCAGGCTCCAAGTTTGCATAAAGTCAGGGTCATCAATTTGTCTGTGTGTGAAAAAGTCAATATGCTGAACATGACCAAAGGTTTGAAATACTCTTCCTTTCTCTCTCTCTCTCTCTCTCTCTCTCTCTCTCTCTCTGTGTGTGTGTGTACTAATGTCATATGCATATACAAGAATTGGGGTCTTGGTGATGTAGTTGCAACTTTCATTTTGAATTTAGTTTTTAACTAGCCTCTGCAGATGTGACAATCCTTTGAGACCTCTGAAAGTGTCACCAAGTTATAAGATAACAGAATGCAACCATATAGAAGCATCATTCAATATGTGTCTGGATAATATTCATATTAAGTTAGTTTCAATTTAATTAAGTTTCAAGAAATCAAATCAAATCAAATTATTTATTTATTTGTTTGTTTGTTTGCTCAGTTTACATAGCCACCTATCACTTTTGCATAACTCTTGCTGGCCAACAATCAAACAAATAAAAACCACACAATAGACCAGATAGATGATGTTGTATCCCTCCCCCTCTGTTGGTGTATAAATCCTTCCATTCCTCATCAAGCTTCTCGAATGAGAAGCAAAATGTTTTCAAAGAAAAATGAGAAAGTCCAGTTGCTTCTTTGGGACAGGGGCATGAGGGATTGTGAGCAGGATTGCCTGCTCCAGGAATGGGTGCAACTGATGCCAAGGCCTTCCTAGTCCCATCTGCCACCTGGTCTTCAAGCAGGAATTATGAATTCAAGGGACCTCCAGATTGTGCAGCTGGTCTGTCTAGGGCAGTGCCACAAAGAACATCAGGGGAGCTAGGCAGTGCTTTCAGACTTGCAAGATTCTGTTACTATAAGTTTGCAATATAATATTAGTATATTGGGTTAGATTTGGTCTGGGCTACCTTGAAAGGCTGACAGCTCTGTTTGAGCAGAGACTTGAACCTGGGTTTTCCTAATGTGATACTTGAATTACTCTACTATACTCTAAAGGTCTATGATTCTACACTTTTTGACACCTGATGATAAGAGTATGGACATAATAACCCTTCCATTTTTGGACAACTGTAAAACTCCATGGAGTCTTGGAAAAGATAATGTTTCTCAGGCTTATTTAATACTATTTTCTCAGGCTCTCCTATTTTGTAACTGTTAAATCTGTGCATTTTAATGTGCACAACTGTCTTTTTCAAATGGTTGCCCAGAAAATGTTGTTGGAGAGAAGCAGCCTAGAACTAAGGAGGAATTTCCTAACAGTGAGAACAATTAACCAGTGGAACTTCAAAAGCTGTGGCTGCTCCATCACAGGAAGCTTTTAAGAAGAGACTAGACAGCCACTTGTCTGGAATGGTATAGGGTCTCCTGCTTGAGCAGGGGGTTGGACTAGAAGACCTCCAAAGTCCCTTCCATCTCTGTTATTCTGTTACTCTGCATTATCTATGTTGTCTTCATGCCAGAAATATACATGCTTCAAATTCTCTGCCAGATTTGGAAGCTGCATCCCAATGCCTAGCAAGCTTTCCCAGATATATTTCCTCCAAAGATAACAGAACCTGTTTCTCACATTAAATTTTAAGTTTTCTAACCTAAAAAAACACAATCCAGTGCATTGTACATTCATGTTTGAAAGAACCCTGGGAGTAATTTCCATGGGAAATTATTGACTGTGGAGCTGCCTTATCTCATACAGTAAAAGCATTTCTCTCCTCACAGTCATCTTCTATATTTTGAACTTTAAGGAACTAATGGGTGGGCAACTAAGGTCATAAATTCATAATGTATGACCTTGATTCAAAGCTTGAAGAATTGATTCAAATTCAAAGCTTGAAGAATTGATTCAAAGCTTGATTCAAAGCTTGAAGAATTCCAGCAGGAAAGTTACTTGTTGAAAGAAAAATAATTCAGCGTGGCAATATTATTTCTGGGAAGAATGTTATTTATTTTATTTTACTTATTAAATTTTTCTATGCCACTAATCTCACTAATGCAGAGCTTACAATGTAAAAAGTTAAAAAGTGCTATAAATGTTTAAAATTAGAAGAAATGGATTAAAATTTAAGAACCACGATGATGGGTGGACTGGGGTTGAGAATCTTCTTTATCCTGTCAGCCATCGCCAATTGTAGCAGGTCCATGTCAGGGCCCAAGGCCGAGACTCAAATTTTTAGGTTCTTCTTAAAGGCCAGGTTTCTTGTCTGTGATTCCCGCAGGAGATGACTAGGGTGAGCCCAAGGAAAGGGTCAAACATATCAGCAGTCATGAGTCTCTATGCACCCACCAGAGCTCTACGTCCCACCCATCTTGAATTCCTTTCTTAACTCCCGCTAATTTCCCTTGACTGTTAGTAGTTCAGATTCTTGTAGAGAGCTTAAACTTGTAATAAACCTTTATGCTCATTTGAATGCCTAAATCTCCTGATTTCCTCAGTGCTTGACAATTCCATCAAATTCTTAGCCAGGCTCAATTCTATTTAATCTTTCCAGTTAAACCAAAATTGTTTAGACGCTGCTCCATACCAAAATGCAAATAAAAATAACTTCCCCTTTTATATTTGTGCATTTTGAGAGGGAATGTGTTCTGCAATTGTGTATGTGGTAAGAAAATTAATTCAAAAGTACATTTTAAAATATATATTTAAATATAAATGTTTGCCTTTTTTAAAGTAACATACTGGTATAAAAATCAGAGAGAAGCAATTTATAAATAAATACATGTTAAATCAACATGGCCAAGAATAAACTGATTTATCCATAGTTAAATAACTGGCAAAATATTTTCTCCAGGGAGTCCTGTATCAAACAGGACCAATTCTGCTCTTTCCATGCTTCTGACATTACACTCAAAAGTTCAAATGGAGAATCACAACTGATAAATTGCAACGACTTACATATAAACATTATTAATTGCATAAACTTGGGTTTTTGTTTTAAGAGCAAAAAGACTGGTCCCCCCTGAGTTTTCTTTTTTAATTTTAGTAACAGTAGGCAGTATTACATATTCCAGCAGGAATCTTTTTATCACTGGAAGAAGTGTGATTCTTCCTAATTAATGATATCTCTTTGTAAAATATTTTTCATTTTTAATGTCTGGTTTATACAATCAAGATCCAGTGATTAAGAGAATTAGATTGTTGGTTGAGGATTGTTAATGTCATAATAGCCAAAACTAACCAAACAGGAGTCATGGACTTTCCTGACAAGTTAGTCCAATTTATCAGTGTTTACCATGAATTCCATCTTCTGAAAGGAATCCACGTAAACATTACTTCTTTTTTTATTTGATAATGTTATTCCATGTCTTCACCAAAACATAGAATGATGATCTGTTATTAAAAGGTGGGGTATTAGGTAGGTGAAAGTCTGTTGATTTTAATGGTATATGCAGTATGTTGTTGTTTGGTTCATTTGTAGTGTGCTTTTATACGTTTGTAGTGAACTAGAGTGCGATGGTGAGATTGGCGGTCATAGAAATTGAGTGAATAAATAAATAACATTAGTTGCTCAGTTTTTGCAGTCTGAAGTTTAGGATAAGGCTTTTATAAGAAAATAATCTAGATGTCAAGTGATCAAACAGTCCTTCAAAGCCTAAAGATTTCAAATCAGTACTGGAACTAATTGCATTGGATGGTTCTCTCTCAATTATCTGCTCCTAAAAATTATTTCTGCTCCTGTCTGTGTGAAATCTCCTGTACTCCATGTCACATTAAATGGAATGATGACCCCCGCTGTACTTTTCTACAACCTCTTGGTTAACTGTGGTATTTAATTGCATGATATAAGGGATTTCACATAAATGTCTTCATAAACTGGGTGCGAATAAAATTCTGCCCACTCTGTAGGCTGCTCATCCAATCAAGACAAATTCAGTCTTGTCGGTATCTGATCAGAAGATAATTTTTAAATAGAATAATCCAGTTAAAATGGGCTACTCATTTCAATCTCTGTCTCTGTCTCTCTGTCTCTGTCTCTGTTTCTCTCTCTCTCTCTCTCTCTCTCTCTCTCTCTCTCTCTTTCTCTCTCTGTGTGTGTGTGTGTATGTGTGTGTTTGTATGTACACATACATCCATACATATGCACAATAGCTTTAAAAAGCCTGAGAGTGATAGCTCCACTTGTATGAGGTTAGTTTTTAATCACCTCTTCAAGGCCTTCACTCCTCAGAGTGAGATGACACTTTAGAGACATCCTCACTCATTCATTCACTGCAATATAATAATCAGATTGGAAAGAAACCAATATAGGACATTCATTTTCAAGAGCATCAGTATTTTAACTTCCATTACTAAGAGAACAAGAGATGCTGTTTTCATCTCTGTGGAAGAACTGAATTATAGCATTTTCACTCCCAAGGACAAGGATAATGCAGAAGAGGCGTTTCTTGTCTATTGACAAAGAACAACTCCCTTATTCCAAGGTTTATTCTGAGCTTGTTTATGGTTAATTGCAAATTGTCCTGTTTTATTAACGAAACATCGTTTTCACATCTGTTCATTCATAAGTTTCTTTATGAAATGTGGATCAACATCTCCAAATCTTCCTGCTTTCTACACACTTTTGGAGAAACAATTGTGCAATGGAATATCTGCATATGCTATATAAATAAATACATGCAGAAAACACCCTATCCAAGTAGTTTTCTTTAAAATTCTATTCCCCTTTGAAGTAATTTTTAAACTAAATCCATTTCATCAATTCGCATAGAAACTTGTTGGGGGAAAAATCATGTAATAGTACATGTGTCACATTGTGACTATCCATTTCTCACAAGATTTTTTTCACAGCTGGAAAAGTTATTTCATGCAACTTTGTGAGCTTCTCTCTTACCAGAAAGTTTTATCTCAGTTTTGTCCCATCATACCTGCATGTAAAAATGAATATATTAGTGATTAATGGAGATAAAATTCCTTTGTTAGTGAAAAAAGTACACCAGAGTGCATCAGTTTAAGGAAGTACAGAACAGATCTGTTTTACACATAGTTGTATATAATATGCATCTATTAGAATTAAACTGAGTGAAAATAAAAGCTTTAAAAGAAAAGCCTTAAGCTAATTTGTAAAAAAAAGTGTATATTACAGAAAGGTACATGTAATATGCATTTATTGACAGAAATATGAGTGAAAATGCATTTTCATAGTCTTTTGGAAGTTCCTTAAAATGTAGTTTTTCCAGCAGACTTGGGAAAATTGCAAAAAGGTTATATTGTGTTTAGAGGGAAATTCTTCTCCCTCAGTTTTGCTTTTGTTTAATTTTTTAATGATATTGATTTAATTATTGGTTATACGCTACCCAGAGTAAGGTTCATTGAGATGAATGGACATAAATTAAAAGAATTTAATAAATAAATAATAAATTTCTTAAATTAGACGTACAGACATTGAATGTTCTGTCATATCTATGTGGATACCTTGTTGGATCAGCTAGGAGCCGTGGTGGCACAACGGTTAGAATGCAGTACTGCAGGCTAATTCTGCCAAATGCCAACAGTTCAATTCTCACCGGCTCAAGGTTGACTCAGCCTTCCATCCTTCTAAGGACCCAGATTATTGGGGGCAATATGCTGACTCTGTAAACCGCTTAGAGAGGGTTGTAAAGCAGTATGAAGCTTCATATAAGTCTAAGTACTACTGCTATTGCTACATGAATGAATGGCATGCTATACACAAAAAAAAAAGCTTTTCTTTCACCTGCTGTCAGAAAACCACCTTGATCCATTTGCAGACAGAATAATTAATCAGGACTTATATTTATGTGCAATATTTGCTAAATGCTTTAGCTGAATTCCCAGTCTCCTACATTTAAAAACAAAACAAATAAAAGAAAGAAACAGCTTTGGAAAATGGATTACCCAAGCTCCCTTGTGCCCTGACATATTTCATAACTGTTTCATTTTTAGTACCAACAAATAGGCTTTATCTATTTTTGCATTTTTAACATTATTGTTCTTTCTTCATTAGAACTTCTCTAGAGATACTATCGGGTGCAGAATCAACCATGGGTTTGAGTAACTGTTGCAGAATTTTTCTCTCTTCTGGAAAAAAATATTGGACAATTTATCCTTAGAAAAAGACAGCATTTTGAGCTCTCCTAATGAGATTTCTGCATAGTTTCCATCCTTCTATTGAAGTTGATGGAGAAGATTGCTTGTCATAGCTTCATGCATTGCATAACTATATATCCGACGTCAGGCTGGAACTCCTGACAGATCATCTTTCTGTGTTCTTATGCCTACTTTGATTGCATCCTTGTGTTGTCAACCTTCAACATAGACACTTTTTGCCTTGATCCTAATCCATTCCCTGTGTTTGATCTTTTTATCCTTTTCTTGTCCATCACCTGGAGGCTAGAAGTAAAGTATACTCATTTTATTTATCTAGCAAAAATTTTTCAAAGCTATCGTATGGGGTGTAAAAGCCTCTCAGGATCACTGATTGAAAAAAAAAAACAGTATTCATGATGGATAGTAGAATTCATACAAGCTGGTAGTATTCATAACATGAATATCCTACTTCCAAAATATTACAATCAGAAAGACATTGTAGTCTCAGGGTTATGGGTCAATATGCTTTGCTTAATAGGGTTTTGCCAGTATATTAATTATAACAAGGATAACTTGGGCCATACACTTTGTCCTCCATCAGTGACTTAGCCTGCATTATCTTACATTTCCAAATCGTCTTTAAAGAGAATTTATTAGTATAGGCCTAAATGACAAATGTTAGATTTTATAGAAGCTATGCAAGTAAATCTTCCTTTTTTCTATATTTTTTTCAGAGAATTTTTGTTGTTGTTGTTTGTTTTGGTCTAAAGCTACATAAGTTCCCCTTAAAAGGAGCAATTTAAGTCTCTAGAATGAGTCTCAGAGCAATCAAATTATTATCATCATCATTACCACCACCATCATCTCTAGTATGGAATCGCTCAAGGGAATGCAGCCAGTTTGCAAGATTCTTGTACTATAAGTTATCAACAATAAAGCAACTGCTTTGGTCTATTCGCTGAGTTGTCCTGGTTCTTTGTGCTTACACATAGCTTCTGTAAGACCTCACTTTCTTTAAGCTACAGCAGGAAAGCTAGCATAGCTCTAAAAGTAAATGTGCTGTATAGCCATTAGTGCAAGGTCTGTGGCTTGAAATTACATTAAAGGGAGGAACATGGACTGTCCAGTTTGGAGGATACCTATGTCTGGAGTTTGCCAGTAAGGAGGAAACTGGCCATAGCTAATATAATATCTAATGCTAGACTATTAAGGTACTACCATAACTAGTCTACAGGTAGTCCTTGACTTATGACTACAATTGAGCCCAAAATTTCTGTTGCTAAGCAAGACAGTTATTAAATGAGCTTTGCACCATTTATGATCTTTTTTGCCACTGATGTTAAGAAAATCAATCAATCAGAATAGAGATGGAAAGGACCTTGGGGGTCTTCTAGTCCAGCCCCCTGCTGGACTAGGTGAAGGACCCACAACTTCTGAAGGCAAGCTGTTCCATTGGCTAATTGTCCTCACTGTTAGGAAGTTTCTCCTTAATTCCAGGTTGCTTCTCTCCTTGATTAGTTTCCATCCATTGTTTCTTGTCTTGCCTTCTTGTGCTTTGGAAAATAAATTGATCTCCTCCTCCTTGTGGCAGCCTCTCAAATACTGGAATACTGCTATCATGTCCCCTCTAGTCCTTCTTTTCTCTAGACTGGCCATTCCCAAATCTTGCAACCTTTCTTCATATTTTTAGTCTCGGGGCTTTTAATCGTCTTAGTTGCTGCAGTTGTTAAATGAGTAAATACAGTTTAAAGTGAATCTAGCTTCCCTATTGACTTTGCTTGTCAGAAGGTCACAAAAGGTGATCACATGATCTCATCATAAATATGAGTCAGTTGCCAAGTGTCTCAATTTTGGTCACATGACCATGGGGGTACTGCAACTATCATAAGTGTGAAAAATGGTCATAAGTCACTTTTTCCAGACCTGTAACTTCAAATGAATGAATCGTTGTAACTTGAGGACTACCTGTATTTGTCTGAACTGATAAAAAGCACTTTTGACCGCCACCAGAATGTTTAAGAAATTTTAGCCTACCATGATTGTGATGGTGAGGTTCCCTTCCCAACAATGCATCATTTTCTTTCAGCATTTTTTAGAAGAAAGTAGCATGATTTCAAATGCAGTGAAAAATAATGGTAGCCCTTGAAAGAATAATAAGTTGACTTAGAGGTGGACTACCCACAATCGCATTTTACTCACAGTGTCAGAAAGTTCTGACAAAGAGCTAATTACAGCCTGAGGCAAGGATTAAACACTGACTGATAATGGTCTAGGTCAGTGTTTCTCAACCGTAGCCATTTGAAGATGAGTGGATGTAGACGGGAATTCCACCCTTCTTCAACTGGCTGAGGTTGAGAAACATTGCTCTAGATCAGGGGTCTTCAAATTTGACCCTTTTATGACTTGTGGACTTCAATTCCCAGAATTCCTCAGCCAGCATGGCTGGCTGAGGAATTCTGGGAATTGAAGTCCACAAGTCATAAAAGGGCCAAGTTTGAAGACCCCTGCTCTAGGTAATATTCTACATTAGCATTCCAACAGAATACTATATGGCAACATTGCACAACTAACCATAGTGCAGAAATCAATCTCATATTGTAGATTAAACACTGTGCATGTGTGCTGGCTTGACTTACATACTATATTCCCCTTGTAGATGGTAATTAATAATCTGATTATTTTTTTATAAGACAAATATGCTGCGTTAGGATGCCTCCTGTTAAGTGGGACCTTGGACATCAGCTCCAAACTCTTTTTTCTGACAGCCTTTTCATTAGTGTTGTGCAAGCAAGAGGAAAAACAAGCAATTTGCTACAATTGTCAGTTTTCATTCTGAAGCGAAGCAGAACATGTTACCCAGCAAACATATAGAACATTAAGAAAAGTAAGACAATCAACCCATCTGTAGAGTTTGTGTTAAACTCAAATTGAAAGTTCAGTGTTGATCATTAACCTGCTTAAGTACTTTACAAACGGCACAAATATTTAACATTTTCAGTGTACTTCTCTCATTCTTTTATTAAACATGATCAAAGAGCAAGCGACTGGTACTCAGAATTGAATGTGGGGTTGGATTATTTTGATATATACCATATACTGCTCTCTAGGAAGAAAAAAATCCTTCATTTGCATTGCTGGGAAATTTATTAGCAAGAGGCACAGATATCATCCAATGGTTAGATTACAGTTGGATTATCATTATTCTATTCACTAGCAGCTTCTTATTTGAATCAATAGGAGGCCAAAGAGCCTTGACAGACTGATTTTTTTCTAATATTGATCTTGATGACCAAGCTGGTGCTCAAGAGTCTAAGCATCGATTTCTTTCTTTTTCCTCCCCTAAACAGAGAGAAAGCTGTCAAACTAACACACCTATTAAAAATATTGAATCTTATAATTAAAGGAAATACCCAGCTGTCTTCTTTATTAAGAAAGACTAGCAAGTAGGAATAATTTCACAAGCACCTAATAAATTTCTGCCCAGTCCTGCTGAAATGTTCTACAACTTAATTGATGTTGATTCTTGCCTGTTTACTTGAATTGCCATTAGTTGGAGGTGAATGAAAATGCAACAGTTTTAGCCTCAAGGGGGTGGTCTCTAGACAAAGAAGAAAAAGAAGAAACATTCCAAGAAGAATGTTTTCAGCAGATTTTTCTAGGCCCATCACAGACTCTTTGTTTTTTTACATCAAGAGAGATTTCAGTACATGTGGGATGGTCCTCATCTCTGATTTTTACAAAAGGCTCAGCCTTTGAATCTAAGAAGGTACACTAAATGCAGACAGGCTTTTCAAACAGGGATGGGTAGTGTTTTGTTTAGCCAAAAGCAGATATGCTGGGAAATCCAACTGACCTGAGACAACAACAAATTTGCAGGATGGACTTTCTTTGGATAGAAAAGGGGCTTGTACGTGTGTTTGTGTGTATTTGCAATATGTTTACATTATGTTAGGGCTTGAATTACAGCTACCACTGATTTCCTAATTGAAACATTGGGAAAGAATTGCCAGTTTTGAATTATAGTAGAAGGGACTGTAAATACCCAGAAAAGGAGACTGAGGAATTATTTGTACAGGATCTTAATGGTCTTAATTTAAGATTGTTAAATCTAAATTGTGATTTGTTTGGGCTGCCATTCCTTTAAGTCTCAAAACTTGACAAAGGTAGTGTTCAGAGTAATGAAAGAGGACCTGGATTTGAAACAAGCTTCTTGAAGTTAAAACAGATCTAAATAGAAGCTGGAACTTGCAGGGTAAAACTTCTTTAGTAGCCAGATAAAAAGCCAAAATCAATTTCCTAGTTTGTAGAATTATCCTACCTAGGGCAAAGACTTCAATCTATTGGTCAATCACAGGATCCAGTACAGTGTTGCTGTTTCCTTTGGGTTGAACATATTTGAAACCTGACCTTACTCTGATTTCCTTAGTTTGCTAAATTCGGCCAATAACAACAACAATAGAATTGGAAGGGACCTTGGAGGTCTTCTAGTCCAACCCCCTACTCAGGCAGGAAACCCTATACCATTTCAGACAAATGTCTGTCCAGTCTCTTCTTAAAAACTTCCACTGTTGTAGCATTCACAGCTTCTGGAGACAGGTTGTTCCACTGATTAATTGTTCTAACTGTCAGGAAGTTTCTGCTTAGTTCTAGATTGCTTCTCTCCTTGATTAGTTTCCACCCATTGCTTCTTGTCCTGCCTTCAGATACTTTGGAGAATAGCTTGACTCCCTTTTCTTTGTGGCAGCCTCTGAAATATCATGTCACCCTTAGTCCTTCTCTTCATTAAACTAGACATACTTAATTCCAGCAACTCTTCCTTAGCCTCCAGTGCCCTGATCTTCTTTGATGCTCTTCTCTGTACTCTTTCTAGAGTCTCAACATCTTTTTTTACATCGTGGTGACCAAAACTGGATGCAGTATTCCAAGTGTGGCCTTACCAAGGCATTGTAAAGTGGTATTAACACTTCACGTGATCTTGATTCTATCCCTCTGTTAATGCAGCCTAGCACTGTGTTGGCTTTTTTGGTAGCTGCAGCACACGGCTGGCTCATATTTAAGTGATTGTCCACTGATGAGTTTAATCAAAGATGCTCATATCAACAGATAACCCTATAAGAATTCTTGTGAAGACAAGGTAACTGCATGAGGACAATCTAATAGCATCAAGGAATGTCTCTTCTAGATATCGCTATGGATTGGCAGAAATGCTGTTGCATGCATTACTCTCCCCACACTTATCCAGCTGTAACCTGGAGTAAATCCATCATCTAGTGGCTATAAAGACAAAAATGATGTGCAAGTCTCAGAAACATCCTTTTTGCTTATTATTGTATTTCTCAGTAGTTCGTATCCTAAAGGAAATCAGTATATTCATTAACATGATTTCTAACTCTTAACAGTTTAATATTCATTCAAATATTTTATATTGATGGATGATATGACAAATCATTTGGAAACATTGTTAGGGTCAACATGTCAGAGTCACGTAAGAATGAATGTCAGATATTCTAAATAAAAGCAATGATTATCCTTTTCACTTCAGTTTAATGCTTCGTGATCTAAATTATAAACCCAAAACTGGACTCAAATCTCACTTAAATGTTAAAGAACTTCATCATATTTGTCTAATTTGATTCTCAGATCATTTTGTTTTACAGCTTTTACTTTCTTCAAGGTTCTTTTATTATTATTATTATTATTATTATCGATCATCGCACAGTCAGCCAGATGTTCAGACTGGATTTGGCATTTTGTCTACCTATCGAGTCCTTACCCAGGACCTGGGATAGGCAGATGTGGATGTTTGATGGTATTACAGATATCGTCGCAGGATGGAAGCAGTTCCTAATAAGGCCGCCTTTTGCAATTGACTAATAGCGAATTTGTCAATGCCAATGGTGTTCAAGTGGTGCTCCAGTTGTTTTGGGATTGCACCCAAGGAGCCTATGACTATTGGTACTACCCTTGCTTGCTTTTGCCACAGTCTTTCTATTTCTATTTGTAGGTCTTTGTATTTTGTTATCTTCTCCAGTTCTTTCTCTTCTATTCTGCTATCTCCAGGCACTGCCACGTCCACTATCCAGACTTTTTTGTCTTTCTTATCGACAATTGTTAAGTCTGGGGTGTTATGTTGCAGGTGCTTGTCTGTTTGAATTCTGAAGTCCCAGAGCAGTTTAATTTTATCATTTTCTATGACTTTCTCTATTTTATGATCCCACCAGTTTTTGCTTACAGGCAAATGATATTTTTTGCAGATCTTCCAATGCACCATTGTTGCTACTTTGTCATGCCGCTGCTTGTAATCAGTCTGTGCAATCTTCTTGCAACAGCTTACCAAGTGGTCCACTGTTTCTTCAGCTTCTTTGCATAGGCGGCACTTACTGTCTGTTGCTGTCTTCTCAATTTTGACTTTGTATGCATTTGTCCTTAAGGCTTGGTCTTGTGCAGCCAGAATTAGTCCCTCGGTCTCTTTCTTCAATTTTCCTGCTCTTAGCCATTGCCAGGTTTTATTATTATCTGCTTTCCCAGCTATTTTTTTCATGTATTGGCCATGTAGTGCTTTGTCTTCCCATGCCTCTATTCTGTTCTTCATTTGGTCTTTCTTGTAGGCCAGTTTGGTCTCTCCAGTAGTTAGTAAGCCTTCCTGATATACTAATTTCAGTGCATCTTCATCATTGTTCTTCAGATATTCTTCCAAAGCCATTTTTTCTTCTTCAACCATCTGATGTACTTGTAGCATTCCACGCCCACCTATTTGCCTTGGTAGATAAAGTCTATCAATGTCACTGCGTGGATGAAGGGCATGATTCATTGTCATTATTTTTCTGGTCTGCCTATCCATTGCTTTTAGTTCTGCTTGAGTCCAGTCCACTATTCCAGCTGTGTACCTAATGACTGGGATTGCCCAGGTGTTGATTGCCTTTATGGTATTTCCTCCATTGAGTTTGGACTTTAAGATCTTCTTCACTCTCTTGATGTATTCACCTCTAATCTTTTTCTTGACTTCAGTGTGCTTGATGTTGTCAGCTTGAAGGATACCCAAGTATTTGTAGTACTCTTCCTCATCCAGACTCTTAATGTTATTTTCGTGGGGCATCTTGATTCCTTCAGTTTTCATTATTTTTCCTTGTTTGATAGTAAGTGTGGCACATTTGTCCAAGCCAAACTCCATTACAATATCTTGGCTATATATACGGACAGTGTTGAGCAGCGATTCTATTTCAGATGATGTTTTTCCATACAGCTTCAGATCATCCATATAAAGGAGGTGGGATAGTCTGGCAGATGTTTTTGATGTTTGATAGCCATGTCCTGAGTTATTCAGTATTGTTGACAGAGGAAACAGTGCAATAACAAATAGTAATGGTGATAATGAATCTCCTTGAAATATTCCTCTCTTGATATTAACCTCTCCCAGCCTCTCACCATTGATCTGCAACTGTGTCTTCCATTGTGCCATCGATCTTTGCACAAATTTTCTGATGTTTCTACTGACTCCTGTTATTTCTAGGCACTTTATTATCCAATCATGTGGCAGAGAGTCAAATGCCTTTTTGTAGTCAATCCATGCCACATTCAGGTTGGTCTTCCTTCTCTTGCAGTTTTCCAAGATCATTTTGTCTATTAGGAGTTGATCTTTTGTTCCTCTGCTGTTGGGGCGGTTTCCTTTCTGCTCAGGTAGAAAGAGATTGTTTTCAACTAGATGCTGTTGCACTGCATCAGCTACTACACCAGTTAGTAATTTGAAAGTTGTTGGTAAGCAGGTAATTGGCCTGTAGTTACCTGGTGTTGCCCCTTTTGCTGGATTTTTCATTATTAGGTAGGTTTTCCCAGTTGTTAGCCACTTTTCAATTTCTCCTCCTTGTAGTATATTGTTGAACTGTTTGGCAATGAGTGGGTGTATAACAGTTAGATGTTTCAACCAAAACCCATGCAGTTCATCTTCACCTGGTGCTGACCAATTTTTGATTTTCTTTGCTCTTTTTTCTACCATTTTTGTTGTTATTGCTAGTTCTTTCATTTCAACTTCTGTTTTATTTGCATCCACCTCTTTTAACCAAGCCGCATCCTTATTGTATTTCTTTGGGTTATCCCATATCTGCTTCCAGAACTGTACTGTTTCTTCCTTGTCAGGTACTGACTGATTCCTTGCAGTTTCTCCATTGATGGATTGGTAGAAACGTTTCTGATTGGATTGAAATTGGAGGTTCTGCCTATAGTTTGCAATTCGAGCTTCATATCTACTGATTTTCCTGGCTATAGCTGTTATTTGTTGCTTTATTATTTCCAGTGCTTCCTTGATCTTCCTTGTTTCTAAGTGGTATTTCTTGATTAGGTATTCTTTGGTCTTCTTGTTCTTCAGCTTCTTTTCTTTCATCTGTTCTAGCTTGCTTGCATGTGATCTTAACTTGCTGATCTTATTTTCTAGTCTAACCTTCCATTTTTCTGGTGCACTGTTTGTTTGTTTTTCTTCTTTGTTGATTTTGCATCCCAGGTATTCTGTTATAACTGCAGCTGTGCTGTACATTAGTTGGTTTGTTTCTTGCAGTGAATTGGTGCTTATACTTGATATTGCAATATTTGCATCTTTTAATGCTTGTGCTAGCTGTTTCTTTGGAACAAGCTTCAATGCAGGTAGCCTTATTCTGTTGTTTTTGTGCTGTTCTAGATGCTCAGTTATTCTTTGTTTCAATTCTTTTATTTCTTTAGTTAGAGGGTTTTGTTCTTCCTGAGGTAGAGGTGCCTGGTTTCCAAATGAGAACAGTTGTATATCTCTGCTAGATTCCTTCACTGCCAACTCCCCCTGGTTTGCCTCTACATTCTGAATTACTTCTGGTAAGGCTTTGATTTCTTTGCCCTGGGTAAACCTTTGCAGTTCGTCCAATTCTGTTTCTGTGAATACTTTATTTCGTGTTATAAATCGGCGTTGATCTGCTAGTCTCTGTTCTGTTATTTCTGATTCTGGATGTTGTTCTTTCCAGAAACTGGTGCATTCGTTTTAGATATCCTCTTCTTGTTGGACTTGATCTGTAGTAACAGATCATTATTTCTTTGTTTTCCATCACTGTGTATCTGCGACGGGTAAACACCTTTTCTTCCAGTAGTTCTGCAGCTGCTGGCCCTGGTTGCTCAGCCAACAGTCCTGAGTCCTGTAACCCATTTTTCACCAGATATCCAGGAACTCCAATATCTAGCGCGGACCTTGTTAACCCGGGCGACGTCCGAGCCAGTATGGCATTCTGAAATTTACGTCTCACCATATTTTTTATGGGAGAGACACTCTTTGTCTGACTCCTCTGATGAGACCTGTCCAGTATGGTTGAACCTCTGGCATAGCTCTCATCTTCCTCAGAGTACACAACCCCACAACCACGTCAAGGTAGTGCCTCACTGGGGGTATTATTATTATTATTATTATTATTATTATTATTATTATTATTATTATTATTTTAGACCAACAAAACAAAACAAAGCACAACATTACACACATACACACGTAATATATCCTTTTTTGTTAACAGCAATTTGTAACAATACTCTTCTATTCTTTACATTTCCCCCCTCTTTCTTCTTTGAAATATTTGTCCTTATTGCCCCATTGTTTCTTATTTACATTTTCCAACATTATTCATTGTAATAACACTCATATTTTTTTATAAGACTCGACCGGAATTCCATCTAAGCATGGTAATCATACAAATATTCTCATATTATTTAGTGCATATACTGTTTTTACTCTAATACTATTTCCAACATTAAAATTCACCCCTTTCCATCCAAGTATATTTATTTAATTTTATTTTTCTTTGACATATATAATAATTCCTCCTTTCTTGTTTTATGCTAATATTGTGTATAATGTTTCTAAATTTTACTTTCTCTAGTAATTTTCTATAATCCTATTTTATGTAAACTTCCTAAAGATACATCATATCTACATCCAATTTCCCTTTGATATTTATAGAAAAGTGCTTAATTACGTCTCCCATTTTTAACTTGATCTATTTTTTTTGTTTTTATTTTGTTTTATACTTCTTGTCTCTATAAGTCTTCCTTTTACTTCTCTTTCTAACCTTTCTCTTTCTTGTAACTTTTGTATTTCTCGCTCTCGATCAACTTCCTCTAATAGATCTTCATCATAACTTTTACACTTCGGCTCTTCCCTACTTTCTTGTTCTTCTCCTTGTGAAAAGTAACTCTCATAAAAGTCCCGTGCTTTCTCAAGTGTATCTATCTTGTATTTTTTCTCCTGCCAAGTTAAAGGTATGCCTTCAGGTATTAACCCAACGAAACTTAACTTTATATTTAATTAATTGAGTCGTTAAAAATTGGTATTCTCGTCTCTGATTTCGTATACTACGTGGTATTTGTTTTAATACAATTATTTCTTTACCCTTATACATTATTGATTCGTCTCTTGTTTTTTTATATATTTCATCCCTTATTGATCTTCTAGTAAACTTTATATGAACCTCTCTCGCCAATCTATGCCTTCGTGCATAATTTGTGTATACTCTATATGTTTCATCTATGTCTCTTTTTACTTCCAATTTTTCCTTCTTCAAGGTTCTTTTCTTGATTCATCTCATATGCTTTCTTCTTTTCAGTTTAATATTCTGGCTAGCACAGAATATTTTATTATTTTTTTATAAATAAGTCAAGGTAGCATACATGCCAAATGTTTATTCCTCTTTCTATTTTCCTTACAACAACAATCCTGTGAGGTGGTTAGGTCTGAGAAAGAGTGACTGGCCCAAAGTTATCTAGCTGCCTTTCATATCTAAGGTAGGACTAGAACTCACAGTCTCAAGGCTTTTAATCTGGTGCCATAATCACTCGATGAAATTTCTTGATTTTTTTTCTTTTTAGTTTTCAACAGAAAAATTCTCTGTACTATGCCCTTTTTTGTAAATTTTAAAACAGATTTAAAAAATGGTTTCAGAACCTAGGTTTCTGTGTTTTTGTTGGCTTATTTTTAAATTTTTCTTTTGTTTCTCTGCCTACCACATTCCTATCTATTTAGTCAATGTTTATAGTGTGCTCTTGCAGAGAAAAAAAATTGTCTTTAAAAATATTATACTGGAATACCTAGTTATTTCAGTACTTTATAAATAAAATATGCTGATGATAAATTCCTCAGATGGAATCATTCTAGCAAAAGGTGGTAAGGCCAAACCATCACCCTAGGAAAAATGTATGTTTCCCTTTTAAGTAATACCTAGATTCAGCCTCATTATGAATTTCTAATAATTAACTGGTTATTGCTGGAACCTGGCTGGGAACGGATCTCATTAGAAAGGTGATCCTGTTGTGTTAGCCGTCTCTCAGCTGGAAAACATCCTTTCTTGAACATGTAGCCACTGGATGTTGATTCTTTTTTTGTTCTAGGTTGCAATAAAATAGCATCCCAAAATAGGTCCCAATAAAACTGCAATGATTCTCCTTTAACAATCCAAGCTGAGTTAGGTGCCTATCTAGCTATCTGAATTACATATGCAAAACTGGGGGATGGAAAGGAAAGGAAAAAAATAATCCTGTCCTGAAGGTATACATTTAATAATTGGTATTATCACTTTTTTGCTGTTATCAAATTTATTTCACTGAAGTGCTGCTTCTCTTTACAGTGTGATTTAAGAGAAACAAAGAAGTCCAGATATGAAATAAATGTAGGGATACAAAAATCACAGGGATTATCTTACTATATAGCATCTCATTCATTTATTTGCAGAGAACCCCAAAAGAGGGCAAGTAATATTTAGTGGTGAACTGCTTTTGAGAATTGAGTATGTAATATTCATAACTGATTAACAGAACACAAGTCTGTCAGCTTTTTCTTTCTATGGGCAAAGTCTCCTTCAGTTAAGTTCAACTGCTGGTGACTAGATTGACGTATCCATGTTGTGTTCTTAGTAACAATGCAGAAACAACAAGGGCTTCACTGTTCAACCCTGAGCTACAAATATTCTCTTTTATTGGAATGCAGAAATTGCTTGCTGTTGCATGGGAGTAAGAGAGGGGTGTTAGCATCAGATCAGCCATCAAGAAGTAAACAATATCCCAATCAAGCTAATAGTAAACATCCCAAACAAAGAACCACTAAGACCACTCCCACCAACACTGACATGGCAAACCACTAGAACAGGGGTCTTAAAACATGGCCCTTTTATGACTTGTGGACTTCAACTCCCAGAATTCCTCAGCCTGCATGGCTGGCTGAGGAATTCTGGGAGTTGAAGTCCACAAGTCATAAAAGGGCCAAGTTGGAAGACCGCTGCACTAGAATATGAAGTGAGAGCAAACCCCGCTCCCTATTAGCACTTATGATGCTATCTAGTTTTGGTAATGAAACATCTCCAATAAAACAATCAAGCTCAGAGCAATTAGGAGTGTTAACCCAGTTATCCATTTTTTTTCTTCACCCCTTGAATTTTTGGTGGATTACCTTCCAAGCATAACTAAACTGGACTTGGCTTAGCTTCTCAATCCATCAAGATACTTTTGCTGAGATATGCCTTTAACTCAGTTTGTTAAGTCAGTAAGCTGGTGATAATCATGGCAATTCTTAACAGTAAAATCCCAGAATGAATACATTCCATGAGTGTACTCATTGACAGACATGATCTTGATGCCCCTCTTCTCCCATCGACCAGGTTTAATTTTTTTATATGGGTTTCCCTTATTTTGAGACAGAGTGAAATAGCTGCCTTGAATGACAGATCCAGAGAGGCAGGAAGCATGCTGTCATAGCGTCAACATGGCAGTGCTTATAAAGGTTAAGAATGTCATAACTCTATCTCAGCAGACTCAGTGAGAAGACAGACTGCAATAGGAGCAGGCAAAAACCAGAATCAAATAGCAAGGAAGGTTTTTGCGATCCTATAATGGGAAATCACAGAGCTTTTCATGGACCCAAATTGTTCCAATAAACTGGTGTAGTTTAAACACACCTCTTATTCTTCCAAAGCCAATTCCAGTCTGTGTTGGTAGGGAGAGACTAGATCTTAGATCAGACTTGGACATTTTACAGCCCACAGGTCATGTCTAACCCTTTGCCTATCCCTTTAGCCTATCCCTTTATAACCTGCTGGGGTGACAATGGGGAGAAGCAGTGGTGGGAAGAGGCAGCAGGGGAAAATTAATTGTCCACCTTAACTTAAATCCCTGCATTGCGGGAAGGCTCAGATTTCACTTTCTTCTGTTTAAAATTTACCTGAAGTTGTTGGGTATGATCATTTGTTATCACAAGATTAAGTATTATTAGTATTTTGATTATACTTGATTGGGCATTTTGGCCCCTCACTGTTCAAGTGATGTTATAAAGGCTTTTCCCCCCAGACACTCTTGGAGTCTAGATGAGGAATGTTTGATATTTCAACTCAATATAGCAAGGTTGGGTAGCTGTGGGTTTTAAGGGCTTCCAGATCTGTAACTCTAGATGGAGTACCATCTCATAGACTCACAATTTCTTCTCAAGGTTCAGGTTGCAATCATGGTCAAGAAAGCCGTTGCATAAATCCATCTTGTGCTTCACTTGTTCAAGTTTCTATCTAGATCAGGAGGCTTTGCCCCTGCCTTTGTCACCTCACAGTTAGACAGCTGCAATGCAACTAGAATGCAGAATGCAGCTATATGTATTCTTCTAGGTCAGGGGTTCTCAACCTTGGCAACTTTAAGACTTGTGGACTTCAACTCCCAGAATTCCTCAGCCAGCAAAGCAAAGCTGGCTGAGGAATTCTGGGAGTTGAAGTCCACAAGTCTTAAAGTTGCCAAGGTTGAGAACCCCTGTTTTAGGTGCATCTTGGTGCTCTTGTATAACACCACTGCTTTATGAGTCACACTGTTTTCTAGTAGATTTCTTAGTGCAGTTGAAGGTGCTCATTAACTAAAAGCCTTTCCCAGCACAGGGTCAAGTTATGTCAGGCCCAAGAACCAAGAATCACATATGGAGTTTCTCATGAATAATTTTTTAATTGCTTACCTAGGGACCGAATTTTGCCAGACTATAGCCACTGTCTGTATAACTACAGATATACTCTGTGAACTGCTAGGGAGGGACTATCTTAGAACTCTTCCTGACTTCCAGACTTTCCAAGCTCTGCTCCTCTTTACCCTCTGGGAAGCAGACTCTCCCTCCTGGGAATCCAAACTACATTCCATCACAGGTTACTTGCTAATTCTAATAAAGTGCTAATACTAATCAGTTTTGCGCACTCCTCAGATCTGGCAGTGTAGGCTTTCTCCAGGTTCCTTCTGTAAATACTGTTGTTTGATTCGACCCAGAAGGTGTGCCTTCTCTATCATGACATTTGCTCTATAGCAGTGGTTCTCAACCTTTTTAATGCCGCGACCCCCAACTGGTCGTAAGTTGAGGACTACTCAACCGGTCGTAAGTTGAGGACTACTCAACCGGTCGTAAGTCAAGGACTACTCAACTGGTGCAGCACCGTTTGCAGAATGGGACTTTTGGGGGGCTCAGCAGGGCAGAGACAGCCTGGACAATTCCTATTGGCTTTTGAAAGCCAATAGAATTAGACTCTATTCAAGAGAGTCTATTCTATGGGCTTTCGAAAGCCAATAGAATAAAAGGGAGTAGCACAGCTAAGGAAAAGGGGGGGAAATGGCAGACTGCGTTGTTTGGTGACCCCCGTGAAATGGTCGTTCGACCCCAAATGGGGTCCGGATTGAGAACCACTGCTCTATAGAGTAGCCTCCCCTCAAAATTTGAGAAGCTCCAACCCAAACAGATTTCCAACATTGGTGCCAGGAGCACACTATGTATGTTTTACAGTGCATTATAAACAAGCTTTTCTTGGAGCTTCGGTATATTGTATTGTATCTTTTTTCATTTAATCTGCTGTATTTTATGTAATGCCACTCGGTTGAGATGGACAGCCCTCTATGATAGATACTTAATAGATGATTATGATAGATAGATAGATAGATAGATAGATAGATAGATAGATAGATAGATAGATAGATAGATAGATAGATAGATAGATACAGACAGACAGACAGACAGACAGACAGAGACATATGATGGATGGACATTCAACAGATTGAGTAGGATTTTCATATACCTGCTGAATATGTTTCAAGCATTATGAGTGCAATATTTTCTAGGGAGTAATGTTATAAAACAAGAAAAATGAAAAAAAAAAGGAATAGAAATCTCCAAATGTTTTAAATATAAAAAGTTACAGGGCTCCAATATTTGAAAATAATATTCTTCAGTATATTTAAATGGACATTTAATAAATCCATTATCACCTCTATCAGTGGCTTGCTTTTTAGAAACTTCTGAACAAGAATTTTAATTTGAAAATTTATTGGACTAATAAAACTGCTATTTCAGATTTTATCTCACCTGTTCATTCTTTGGGAAACTGGCAGAAAGAGAGAATTGGCATTGTAAACATGTAATTCAGAACAGTAAAAGTATCACTGGCATCATCATCTCTGTTATTCACAAAGAAAGTGAAAAACACCCAAAGTTGTCATGGAAGACAAATCTCCTCCATACATGAAGCTGAAGTGCATATGAAGCAGAACAGGCAAACTGAAGCTTCTTGATGATCCTGGAAGCAAAGGAGAAATAATAACAAAAACAGGTTGTTGTCTTTTGTAGTTTGAAGAGAGTCACTATATGAGTACAACAAAATACATTGTTTATATTAGAAATACTAGAATCAGTAAAATGGGTGGGCTTGGAGTTTATTTAAACAGCAGAATTTTTCCCCTCCTGTTGTTATCAGATTGATATTCCTGCAGGAAATGTCATGTTTACACTGGTTTTGAAAGTCCTCTGTATCATTTCCAGAAAGTATATGAGATGTAATTTTGTGGGCTTTGGGGTTCTTCTGCATTTCTTTGCTGAGAAGTCTAGGGATCACTGTAGTAGTGTAGATCAGTAAAAGGTACTGAGTCGCATCTATCTCCACATTATGCGGCTCCTTATTTAATGGCCATTTTACTCACAATATTGTGAATATGCACTTTGAGAAGCTGATGTAATATTAAAAATCAAATAGCCTCGTAGCATATGGCTTTTCCATAATATATCTTATGGGATATGTCTGCATTTGTATATATCATACGTTGTTGCATTCAGTTCTACATGAATAGACTTTACAAAGAACAATTCCCAGCTTCCATCTTCTGTACTGCAGCCTTCATACAGTTGGAGGATTTGAAGAATGGTCTGCATTGTGTGGCTTACAGTGTTTGCATTATGATTGACAAGAAGAAATCATGGACTTCTTTGTTGGAGGATATAATAGGATGGAGTTTTGGTAGTGTTGAATAATAGCATGCTGAAATGGAAGCTATAATACAATGAGCCACAGGTAGTTTCTGGCCGTCATTTTAGCTGGAACCATTTGAAGATTTTCATCCAAAGAACTACCTGTGTTATAAAGAATCAGGTTAAGAGTCATCATCAGGTAAGATATATCAGGAGAAGGAGAAGGGTAAGAATCAGGATCAGACAAGACTGCAAGTTCATTCAAAAATAGCTTTATGCTAGATCAACTTAGGGTCTCATCTGCCCCAGAAATGTCTAGGCTTCTATGGGTCTTCCATACCTATGGGTCTCCCTTACCATTTAGCTCTTTTTGAAGGATGAGGTTCCACCTATTTTGGATTTTACTTCCCTGCTTTGGAGAATAGGTTGACCTCTTCTTCCTTATGGCAGCCCCTCAAATATTGGAATGCTGCTATCATGTCACCCCTAGTCCTTCTTTTCGTTAAACTAGACATACCCAATTTCTGTAACCATTCTTCAGATACTTTGGCCTTCAGTTCCCCAGTTATCCTTGATGCTCTTCTCTGCACTCTTTCTAGAGATTGAACATCTCAGTGATCTCACTTTCATAATCCATTTGACTGCTCATTCAGTTACAGATGAGAGTCAACTGTTTTAAACCCCTTTTCTGGAACAACTACCATCAGGCCACCAGAGTTACTTGATCTCTGAATGTTCATTCTTCCCAATTCTTTTCTCTAACCCCCCATGTTCCCTACATGGTCAACTCCACATGAGCCAAATAAATAGACTTTGGGAGCTGTTCCTTCCAAGTTCCCATAATTAGTTTTGGCTGCACAGTGGAGCAACATAATGCAATTTTCCTTATCAAAAGTCACTCTGTACATTACTGAATTGGCTTATATGCCTTTGCACAGCAGACAATTACATCTACAGCTGTGAAAGTGTTTTTTTTTCCACTTCAAAAAAAGAGATGCAGGAAAAAACCCTTTAACTTGTGTTATTTCTACGAACTAGACAATGTCAGTATCATTAGTTCTATTCTGGAGTCTCTCTCTATTTATAGTCAGTATTTTCTCAGGATCTTCATTCCTCTTGAATCTTCATTCAGTCTCCTGGGCCAAGAGATAGAATGGGAATTTTGAGAAAATGGACACTTTAACAAACTGTGGCTGCTAGCCACAAACATTTCTCAGCAGGCAAACTGGTGAGATGGTTACTTATCAAACCTTTCAAAACTGTGCCTTTCCAAATGTTCCTTATGCCATCTATTCCCCTCCCTTTTTTTTTCTGGGTGAATAGGCATTCCATCACTCAACTCCCAAAGTCATTCCTGTATATCTGTTATCTATCTGTAATCTCCTTCTTTCCTTCCTTCCTTCCTTCCTTCCTCTTTCCTTCCTTCCTTCCTTCCTTCCTTCCTTCCTTCCTTCCTTCCTTCCTTCCTCCCTCATTCCTCCTTCCTTCCTTCCTTTCTTTCTCTTTCTCTCCCCTATCCTTTGGGATTCTATATAGAGAATAGAAACATTTTTGAATTTCAATGTAAGCCCTGAGCTTACTTATGCTAGAACTATGGTGGTGGTAGTTGTGGTGGTGGAGGTAAAGGTGGTGATGGTGATGGTGACGATGATGACGGTGGTGGTGGTGGTGGTGATGGTGGTGGTGGTGGTGATTGAAGAGTATGAAAGGGATATTGCTGGAAATATTGGCATCTACAGGAACCATGGTAGAGATCTATAAACAATAGGAGAAATGTATTTGCATTTTTAAGAATTTCAAGGTTTTTATTATGCTATATAAAGCCCAGTAGAGCCAACAACTTGAATATCAGATGCGATATTACCGGTATCCCAAAGATGCTTTTTCACGAGGCAACTGGACTTCCTTGTTTTTCTTTGAAGATGTTTCGCTTCTTATCCAAGAAGCTTCTTCAGCTCTGACTGGATGGTGGGGAATGAAAGGATTTATGCTCCTTGGAGATAGCTGTTCATTTGCATTCTTTTAATGAGTCATTAATGCTACCTGGAGGCTTATCTGTGTCTTCAGGGTCACCTGAGTAGTACAAATGGGTGTGGAGCCTTCTTGGAACTGTTTAAAGGACTGTGTTGTAGATTGGAAATAGATGATGTCAGATCCCTCCCCCTCTGTTGAGAGAGGGCTGTTCAGTTTTGACAAAGATGGCCTCTTTGACCCCTCTTTCAAACCAGTGGTCCTCTCTGTCCAAAATGTGGACTTTGCTGTCTTTGAAAGAGTGGCCTTTGTCTTTTAAATACAATGGACTGCTAACTCTTGTCCTGATGGGTTTGTTCTCCTATGTTATTACTGGTATATCCTCTCAGTCTTCAAGGCTGGTAGGATGCCCTCTTGAAAGTAGCCAACAGATATATATTCACTATTTAGTAACCCGTAAGAATGTTTTTGATACAGGCCTCTGAATGATGAAATTCCCTCTGATCGAGTTATGGCTAGCATGCCTCCAGTGCCAGCTGAGAATTTATTTATTCACCCAGCATTTTAATTGAATCTACACTGCTGTGTCACTTATATTCTAATTGTCCTGGTTTTGATGTTTTAATGATGAGTTGTAATTACATGACTTTAAACTATTGTGATTTCATGGATTTAGATCCTATTTTGGCACCTCACTTTGGGATTAGGGTTTAATGAAAAGCAAATAATAAATTTTATAAATAAAAATGCATACATAAATTTGTCCTGACACACAGAATTTTGTATTCCCCTAATGCATGCATAGTTATACTCTTGCTTTTTTTAAATAGAATCAGAGAACTGAATCACAAAGTTTAAGGAATTGCAGAAGGGAAAAAGATAATTATATTCTGGTTCTCATATTAGTTTAGCAAGTGAACAAATGAAAATCCTAACCCTCTCCCTGGATTTTATAAAAGAATAGAATAATTATGATCATATTCTTTCTCTCTCTCTTTTCTTTAGCAGATTACCTCAAAGGATTTGGTTTTGAGGTAACACGTCATTCTTCTTTCAACAAATTGCACCCTTTAAGGACTATTTTTCTGTAATTGGATTCATCTCAAAGGTACTTGTCCACACAGTTGAAAACAACAAGCAGGTAAGCTTTACACCGTAGGCTTTTCTGGGGTGGTGCTGGAGAAGTTACTTGTTTGTAAAGCATTTAATCTGAGATAAACAGGGTTTCTTGCAAGAAAATATTTCCAAGATGTGATTCTTCCCATGAGTCTTAAAAAGTTGTGTGAGATCTTAGATGAGCAGGAAGATAAGGCATTTTTGAGTTCATAGGTATGCTTAACACACACACATCCTTTTTACTTTCTTCATTTATTCATTATGAGGTCTTTGGTGCTCTCTGAGCTTGTTTGTTTTCTTGCAGATGTTTCATTACCCAAACTAGGTAACATCATCAGAGCTAGTAAGGAGTGCAGTTTGCTGTCAGTTTATATTCTAGTAGCTTGTTCTGTCAATGTTGGTGGGGTGGTCTTAGAGCAGGGGTGTCAAACTCAATTTCATAGAGGGACACATCAGCACTGTGGTTGCCCTCGGGGGGGGATGTGTGGGTGTGGCCAGGATGGGCATGGCCTACTGGATAGGCGTGGCTGGGATAGGCGTGGCCAGCTCTGGCGTCCTGGGTGAAGTCAGCCTGCGGGACAAGACAGCCAGCAGGGACACCAGACTCCACTTGCATGCGCACCCAGGGGCAGGGTGGGGCTGCCCGTGGATTTAAGACTGAGCGTGTTCTGGCTTTGATGGATGCAACCAGGTTGTAGATCAGTGCCCGGTCAGCCTGGGCTGGGCCAAGGTGCAGTGGGCCAGTCCCTTGCTGTTTCCAGAGCAGGTCCCTGGGCCGGACAGAACCACATATCAGGCCGGATCTAGTCTGCAGGCCTTGTGTTTGACATGTATGTCTTAGAAATTCTTCAGTTGGGCTGTTTACTCTTGGTTCTTTGGCAGTTTCTTGACTGGGGTATTGTTTATTTGATTATTGGTCTGAAGTTAACCTTGAAGCTAATCTATGCTGATCTGGGTGCTGATTGCTGGTGAGACAATCAAGAGACAATCAACCAGCCCAAAGAGGAACAAAAAGACCTAAGCATCTCTCCACTAGTAATTAGCACCCAGATCAGCATAGATTAACTCCAAGGTTAACTTCAGACCAACAATCAAGAAACTGCCAAAGAGCCAACAGTAAACAGCCCAACCAAAGAATCTTTAAGACCTCCCCCACCAACACTGACAGGCAAGCCACCAGAATATACACTGACAGCAAACAGCACTCCTTACTAGCATTGATGATCTTACCTAGTTTTGGTAATGAATGTCTGCAAGAAAACTAGGAAGCTCAAAGAGCACCCAAGGACCCCTCATTTCAACCCCGAGCTACAAATATTCTCCTTTATTTATTATTTATTAAATGAATAACAGTAAACAAGTGACTCCGGTAGTTGGACAGCGTATACATTTTATAAATAAATGAATGAAATAAATATGTGGTGGTCATGATTTGCGAATGACCAACGCATTTTCACTACATGCCAGTTCAACTAAACAATTCTCCCCCGGCAATGATTTTCACAGTGTGATGATATAGTGCATGTTTTAAAATTGTCACCTTTCCCCCCTGAGATAGCTACTTGGACTTTAAGTGTTTGCTATTTAATTTTATATGAAGATGGTGTCAGAAGCTGCTTTATTGCTGTAGATGGGTTGCATTTAATTAATCGGGGAAAGGAAAGTTAGAGCTATGATAAATGAAGAATAACATCGTGTGCATCTGCTACCTGATAAGTACAAAAAAAAACAACTGTCTTATATTTGTTTATTATCCAAAGACACAGAATCATAAATGTATAGATTTATCCTGTTGGAAATGGCTATTCGATGGATGTTTAATGTATAAATCCAGTATGAAACAGCTGCAAATAATCTTACTGTTTCTAGATCATTGTTTTTTTACTTTCAAGCTGCTCTTACTTTAGGAAGTTGTTTTTAGCATTCAGTTAAAATTTGCTTTCCTTTTACACTAAACCATTATACAGTATTCTATTTTAATGGCATGTTAGGAAAAAAGTTATGGCATTCACTGTGACATTCCTTCCATTATTTGAAAAGTGCTTTTACAATCTGCTCAGTCATCCTTTCTCATGATGATTTTAATGATTTTCATCATTTTAACCTTGGATTTTGACAATTAGACTTATTTATGATGTTAGAAGTACTATTAGTAATGGTTTCTTCTAGTTCAAAGGGTCATTAATCTACTTACATCAAAGGAAGTCCAACGTTTTTCTGTAGCTTTCCCCCTTTTTTGTTTGCACTCCTGAATTTTGCTTTTCCCCTGTCCCTCTGTTTTTCCTTTTTTTTTTTTTTTTGCATTTTATACTTTTTGAAATCTAATAATTTTTTGTGGGAAAATCATTTTCTTCAGACTATCTTTTTGGTGGGCAAAATCCTTACTTGTCTTTGTTTTTCTGTGACTCTGTTCCAGTTCATTCGACTCTTTCTTAAAGTATGCCACAGACATACACAAAATTATTATAATACTTCCAGTGATTTGGAAACTCATTATCTCTTGATGAATTCTGAAACTGCATTTCCCTTGGTCTTTTCTACAACCATACAACCATGTCACACCAATTATTTAAAATGGTATAAATAGTTCCATCTATCTGCCACCACCTTAATTTTTCCCCCTACCTTTTAAAATGCTTTATATTCTTAAGACTGACTAGAAATAAGAATTGTTTTTAGAAGCAGCAAATAATAAAAGACCATTTTGTCTGTGTTCAAGAAAGATTAGAAATGTGTTTCTTGCATCCCAAATATTTTCTCTCTGAGTGTTTCAATGTGAATCATATTGACTGATGACAAATTCTAATAGAAAGGTGCATAGACTAATCCCATCTCATTGTTTCATAGTTTTAATTTCCTACAATTGTTGTAATCTGGAGAATCTCTAGCTGTATCACTTCTAGTGCTCCTTCCAATTAGAACAGAGGTCCCCAACCTTTTGGGCACCAGGGACTGGTTCCGTGGAGAGAGGTTTTTCCATGAACCGGAGGGTGCATGGTTTTGTGTGCTGCCTTCATCCCACGGATGGGGCTTTGCTTGTTTGTGCGGACCAGTTGCTGGCATGTCACAGGACCCCTGAATTAGAAACGATGACCAAGACATCTAGGACAGAATTACCACAATCTGAAAGAGAAAGTTCTCCATCCATCCCCGTCTTATTCTGTCAGAAAGTGAACTGGTATACCCTTGATTCCACCAACAAAGTTTATGCTACTTGATTTAAGTATCTTCTTAATTGTTTAATTATTGTGCTAAATGCAAACGTGCAAACTGCCATGGATAGATCAGTCCTTGAAGTTGACCTAGTTGTAAATGAAAGCAATATTGGAAGATTTCTGATGTAGATAAGGATTCCCATAGGGATCCTATTGAGCATTTGGCCGGTGATCCTCTTCTGCTACTGCAAACATTTACACTGCAGGCACAGATATTTATATTGCCACCTGTCTGCTTTAATGGTAGCCAGGTATAAAATGCAAATCAGATCACTAAATGTATCCAGCTTTCATGTTCCCCTCCCCGGAACCACTAAATATCATCAATATTTTTTTAAAAAATTAGGATCTGTTCTGTGTTAGCAGGATGATAATAGCTTTCCTTCGGATGAGATTCCTAACAAAAAAAAATCCCACTAAGTGTCTCAATTCAGACGCAACTTCTGATGCTCCCTCCTCATCTTATTTCATGTAGTCTTAATTTATAGGAAGCGTGCATGTGTGATAAATCAGAAGATGCTCTAATTGTTCTCTCTCCTGCCTTTAATTCCTTCTCGCAGGCTGCTCAATTAATTGCACACCCTCTTTTTGCTTTTAAAGCCATAAACTGTGCGTTCTTCCTCCCTCTCCATGCACCAGACAATTAGCTGAGCTGTAACAGATACTTTTTTCCACCTTCTTTTTCTGATTCCCTAATCAGGGTTGGTTTGAATTGGTTGGATGCAGCATTAATTACTATAAAACTACTACAATCATTACACTTTAAAAATGATCATATCAATTTCATTTCAGAGTTGTTACTTTCAGCTCTTGGGGCAATTTTTGTATAACTTAAGTGACAATATTGCAAGGTTGGTTAAACACAGATGGTTGCAAATGAAACTAATATCTTCTGTGGGAAACTTTGAGGGAAGTATGCACTGATTTGGGGGAAGGTTTGAATGTACAACTAATAGATGAGAGCACTACCTGGATCAAAACTGTCACTGGATTCCAATGAAGTCTGTCAATTTTTAAAGACCATATCACTGAGTTACTCTGCGTTATGTTCAATGGTACTTATCACTGAACATTCCCCAGAATGAAGAAGTTTGTTGCATTCAGATGCTTGAGTGAGTTTAAACAGTTCCTACATTTTGGACCACAAAAAAACAAAATGGAATAGCATGCCACAATTTGTACTGTTTTTGAATCTTATAATCCAATTAGCAGCTAAAAAACAATGTATATGAAACTCTTTCAATAAATGTATTTTACAGAAAAATATACAGAATTCAGAAATGAAATTTGTGTTTACAGACTTTTCATAAAAACTAAAACCAGAGGGATGGAAAAATAAAAGCTATTGGCTACAAAGGACAATGGAAAATATACAGAAAAAATGTACACATTTGAACAATGTACAGAAAAAGGCACATGTATGGAAGCTCCTATGAGTGTGTACCAATGCTCATGTGGCTAAATTGTTGTTGTTGGTCAACTGCTAAATCTTTTTTGACTCTTCATGACCCCATGGACTACGGCACATGAGGCCCCTCTGTCCTCCAGTGTCTCCCAGAGTTTGCCCAAACTCACGTTCATTGTGTCAATGACACTATCCAACCATCTCTTCTTCTGCTGTCCCCTTCTCCTTTTACCTTCCATCTTTCACAACATTAATGTTTTTTTTTTCAGTGAATCCTCTCTTCTCATTTCATAGTCAAAGTATCTGAGCTTCAGCTTCAGTGTCCAAAAACAGTCAGGGTTTATTTCTTTTAGGATTGACTGATTTGTTCTCTTTGAAGTCCACAATTTGAACAGCTAAATTAGCAACTTCCAATTGGGAGGAAGTCTGAATTATCAAACTGATACAGAAATGAAAACAAAATGAACTTTTGACGGGTCTTGTTTTCTTGCAGACATTTTATTACCCAAACTAGGTAACAGCATCAGTGCTAGTTTGGGTAATGAAACATCTGCAAGAAAACAACCAAGCTCAGAGAGCACCAAAGACCCCCCCATTTTAAATCTGAGTTACAAATATTCTCCTTTAAAATCAACTTTCGTTTGGGAAAGTGGGGATTTGAAAAATATATTTATCCTTGTGTTCAGAACAACATTAAATATATTAAAATTGAAAATGCAGCAAGGATAGAATGGTATGGATGACACAATGAATAATATTGATGTAAAATAACAATCATTTTTATTATCTCAGGCCTTTAGTTTCTTTGTTCTACTATGTTTCTGCACTACACATAACATTATATATGTTGTGTACATGATACATATGTACTTAGGTGTTGAAGCAAGAGGGGGTTCCATTCATTTTAATTGTATTTTGTCTGAATGAAAAGGAATTATATAGTGATTGACTTCTTAGCACCATTTTATAATGCCTTGGTAAGGCCACACTTGGAATATTGCATCCAGTTTTGGTTGCCTTGATATAAAAAGATGTTGAGACTCTAGAAAGAGTGCAGAGAAGAGCAAGAAATTGGATATGTGTAGTCTGTTGAAAAGAAGGACTATGGGTGATGTGATAGCAGTGTTCCACATTTGAGGGGCTGCCACAAAGAAGGGGGTCACTCTATTCTCCAAAGCACTTGAAAGCAGGACAAGAAGCAATGGATAGAAACTAATCAAGGAGAGAGCCGACTTAGAGCTAAGGAGAAATTTCCTGAAACTTAAAACAATCAATCTTGCCTTCAGAAACTGTGGGTGCTTCATCACTGGAGGTTTTTAAGAAAAGATTGTAGTCATTTGTCTGAAATGGTAAATGGTCTCCTGCTAGAACAGCAGTTGGACTACAAGACCTCCAAGATCCTTTCCAACTCTGTTATTCTTTTTTTTTTCAATTAAGTCTTTTTTTTTTCATTTATTCCAGATAACTTAATTTGGTCCAAAGCAGCCTCAGGTTACATTTTAGTTTGGCTTAGAATCAACTTATCCTTGGATACTGAGAGTAGTTCTTCTGGAATCATGTGGTCATTAAGCAAATCCAGATTCCCCCCCCCCAATGAACTTTGCTTGTTGGAAGCTGTCTTGGAAGGTTGCAAATGGTGATCACATGACCCCAGGATGCTGCAACCATCATAAATATATGTCAGTTGACCCTCACCCAAATTTTGATCACATGACTGTGGATATGCTGTGATGGTTGCCTGAGAACCTGTTGTAGGTCAGGTTTTTTTCAGTGTTGTTGTAACTTCAAAAGGTCACTAAATGAATAGTTGGAATTTAAGGACTATCTATAGTAGATTCTTGCCCATTTCCTCAAGATCATGTCCCATACTCTTCACACTGAGAGGGCTGACTATGAATACATGCAGTCAAGAAGGATGAGAACTGAGAAAATCACTTATAAAAATGAAAATAATGCTAAGGAAATCCAGTGGTTAAAAAAAAGAAAGAAAAACCTTGCATTCTCCTCAGATTAGTATAAGACTTCTGGGTTATTGTTTTTAAAGAGCTCATTTGATGAAATTGTGATCTGGCAACCTACTGTAAATCAAGACACTTGTGAGCACTTTTGGGTCTCAATCTCATTATCCAGATGGATGATGGCTATCCAATTAAGTTTTACTGGGGCGGAATAAAAAAGTCCAAATGCTTCATCGTTTACCCAAAGAGTGAGCGATATTCCTGTAATTCAAAACACCTCCAATTAATTTGTAGAGGTATTTTGCTCCCTCTCTTCTTCCTCTTCTGGTTGACCTGTTCCGCAAGGAAAAAGAAGCCTTGTAAAACATACATCTTTGCCTCTGCACGAACAGAGTTAGGAGGGCATAGTTCACTTGCGGTTATGTCAGGCTCCTTACCTGTCTGTCCGCCTAATTGAGAATTATATTGTAGGGGTAGAGAGCTGTTTAAATAAATGAGATCGGTGGACCACTCCAAAACAGACATAAGTGAATTAGAATTGATGAGTTTGATTAGAGTGAATTTGGTGTGTCACTTTAAATATACTTTAGTCTCATTCATCTCATTTTGCCTAACCTGTCATCGCATGACCACTTAAAAAGCATTCACGAAGTTTAACTTGATGATGGATTTTGATATGCTCCATAGAGCATGGAAGGAGTGGTTTGAAGGGTAATCCATGCCATTCAGGGATTCTGGGTGGATCCTTTTTTGGCTTCTAATTGGTGCTAACACTTCCAATGGTTGAGAATATATATAGGTGAGAAAACACCTTTAAATGTGTATAGGTTATGCAAATGAAAGGAATCACATGACCTGCTAATCCCAGAGCATTAGTCTCTTGCTTGCTGTTTAATATGCATGACATGCATTAAAGCTAATAAGTTGTTTACATTTTAAAAAGTGAATAAAGATCAAGTAAGAATGTGAACTAAATTCTTATAAAAATAAAGGCAGTTCAAAGGAGTGTAATTTCTGATATTGACCTTCCTCCCAAACACATCTCTGAAGGATGGGGGGGGGGCTCTTCTAATTCAGGCTGAATATATCACCTGGTCCATATTTTGACATTAGCTACTTTCCCATTTTATGAAATATGGCTATTCTTTTGGGTTTTCTAAACTTTGCAATATATGTATTTTTATCTCTCTCTCTTTTTTTAGCATAAAAATACCAGGATCATGCACACTTTGAAACTAATTCAGAGGTTCTATGCTGCACCCTTCTACTTATCAAGAGCCATGGTGGCTCTTACAGACTAACTCTGCCCACAACCTGGAGTTCAATCCTGACAGAGCTCAAGATTGACTCAGCCTTCCACCTTTCTGAGCTTGATAAAAAGAGGAGCCAGATTGTTGGGGACAATGTGCTGACTTTTTAAACCATTCAGAGAGTGCTGTAAAGCGCTGTGGAGCGGCATATAAGTGTATGTGCTTTTGCTATCAAAGCAGTCTTATCTTTTTCTTATTTTTAACTTCTGCATATTTGCTGAAAAATACTCCTGTGACCCAGGGCTGATTAAAGACATCATGCTCCCCAGACAAAGAATATGATGGAGATCCTCTTATTTCATTCAGAAAGGGCTGTGATATTTTGGGGAGGGGGAATCACAAGCAAATTTAACATGAAGGGGATGAGAAGAATAGGGTGCAGAGTAATGAAGGGAATTGGGTCTGGTCATATCAATCACGAGATGCAAGCCTAGGTCCTAGGTCCTCTATGTGGTAGCCAAGTTGTCTGATGTTAGAACTAATTCTGAAACGAGATGTGAAGACTGGATTGGTGGCCATAAAATATTGACTATGTCAGCTACCACCTTATGCTTGCTGTGCTTTGCTGCTATGCATTGACAGACTGCCATGAACTGTGGGGAGGAGGAATGAAGCGGGGAATGCTTGGGGAATAGAAAGTAGAAACTGTACTTTCTTGAGACACTGCCTCAAGTTCACCCAGCTGGAAGAAGGAGGGAACTGCATACCAAACTGTGCTTGGTCTGACTGTTATGAAAACATCTTGCATAGACTTGATTGATCATTGGGATGGGCAATGAGAGACAGTAAGAAGTGGGGAGAAGTAGACCTTAGGGATTTTGGTGCACAATTCTCAGTTCTGGCTATGCAATGGTGCAATAAATTCAATCTCTAATAAAACTATACATTTCTTAACAAATGGAGTCAAGGATCATTTCTACCTAGAGGTTTAGGTTGTGTACAGTCGGACGGCTATCTGTTGTGGGAGCAGAAGAAGAGGTAAATTAAAACATTCTTTCTGAGCTAGATAGAAGACAAGTCTTTAGCTTCCACTGTGATGAATTAACATATTTTGCACATAGAAAAATGTTCAATGAATTGGATACTCTAGATGCTTAGATGGCTTGGGAAAAAGTTGAAAGCCAAAATGGGGGCAAATGACCTTTGCATTTGTCATTTCAGCAAATCATGTTGTTCCATTGGCTCAGCGATGCATAGAACTGGAAATAACAAAGATGAGTACAATAGACTTTCCCACAGACTGAGTTTTCCAGGTCATTTAATTCTCTCTTGTGTCTTGAGAGCCTTTCCCAACACAGTTAATGATAACAGATTGTCACATTGTCCTGTCCTATTCACAAAAAGTTATGACTGAGGGTTAGCAAAATTCTTTCACTGCTAGCTAAAAATACGTCCACCCACTGAGAATTTAAAAAAAGTAAATATATCTTACTGTTCCGATTAAAATGCTGAATGTCTGATAACTAATATTAGGGATGCTCAGATGTAATAAATAGGTATGAACACCTCCAACCCTGTGAAGTGAACATGCTAAAACTACCTATTGTTATGAAAATTTCTGAGGTAGGATTGCTACTACCTGTTTAATAATTTTTTCCTAGAGAGATATGGATTCTAATTTATTTCCTGTCTGTCAACTTCAGCAGGGCAAAACTTCACTCTCCTTAAAATTATAATAACCTATATGTCCAGCAATCTGACACATGAATTAGTCTAGGCAGAAGAACTAAATTAACACCAATTTCCATCTGAGAATATTCATTATTAAAGAAAAACCAGTGTTAGGTTGAGAAATAATAATTTATTTTTATAATGAAATATTCTTTTTTAAAAAATATGTTTTATTGGTTTTTAAGATGATCACCTTAATATTTGGTAAACAGCATGTTGTCTGGGTTAGTATTTAAAAAAACAATAACAATTAATTTCTATAATTCTATAGTTCGTATAATGGCTTTGCTTGATTTTCTCTTCTTCCAGTAATATTCTCCTTTGCCAATCTTAAATTAATACAGTTCTTATTATTTGAATAAATGGCAATTAAATATAGACATTTGCTCATGTTTCTGCAAATAATAACCACATTAATTTTTTCTAATTGCCTCGTCATAGATCCTGTTTACAGAATTCTTATTTAAATTTGTTTTCCTCACAATATTCAAAGCATTCTTACTGGTTAAGATTTTCTCAAAATTAGCCACACTTAAGTATTTAAGTCATTTTTCTCATACAAGGCATCCCAACACTTTTATATCTTTCTCATATCTTAAAAAAAGAAAAAAAGCAGAGAAAACATTTTTTTTATATAAACCATCCCAACATTTTTATATTTCTCATGTCAAAAAACAAAACACAAAGAAAAAAGAAAGAAAAAATACTATGTTACTTGAGGGGATCATCCCTCTTAAACTAATCTTTTTTTATATCCAAAATCTTTCTATTTCTTTAACCATATTCAAACAGATGTTTAACTTTTAAATCTTCCCTCTGGTAATTCCCATCATCTAATTTTTTAATTCTCACTTTAGACTTTTTTTTTTTTTTTTGCCAAACATCTTTGCTGATCAATATGCTTTGCTGAATCAAAGAATCTTTCTTTAATCTTAAAAGTGTTGTTGCAGGTATAAAAGGCAAAACAAGTAAGATTTTATAGGAAGGTTTCACCCCTTCATATTCACTGAGAATCTTTTATAATGAAGTATTCTGTTGAGTAGCGACCACTTATCAAGCATCTGAATTTTAGAAATATCATACCAAAAATACCTTTTAACTAAAGGTCCCTTGGGCTTTGATACACGGTAAAGTCATAATATTTTGCCAACTGCTCAAAGGCAAAGCTTTTTTTAAATAAAAGAATTATATTTTTCTAGAGACTGTAAGTTAATTTGGTTGACTTATGGATGCACTTTTTGGATAGTTCTGTAAGACTATGTCACATGAGTCTGTGATTTGGATAATCGAAACAGATTCTGACTAGAAAATGTGGGTTTCCTTATCAACATTTGTGGACCTTTCTTCGCCATTCATTTTGTTTGAGAAGGATTCTCAGAATGCCTTGTTAAGATTTTAGCATAGTTTATTTCAATTTCAAAATATTTGGAAGTTTTTGATCTGACACATGAGTTTCAGGGTGGTACCCCCCCAAAAAAAACCCCCAAATGGCATGAAGTTTATCCCATGTTCGGGTAGTTCTCAACTTACAACCATTCATTTATTGACTGTTCAAAGTTACAACGACACTGAAATGACAGTCCTCACATAACTGTCACAGCCTCCTCATGGTCACATGATCAAAATTCAGGCACTTGGTGAGTGCATATATTTATGATGGTTTCAGTGTCCCATAAGATCATAGGATACCACTTACAACTTTACAACCTTGTGGTTTCCAACAAAGTCAATGGGGCAAGTCAGATTCGCTTAATAACCCCATGACTCACTTAAAAGCCGCAGTAATTTGCTTAACAACTATTGAAAAAAAAAAGATTGTAAAATTAATTAACAACCATCAAGCTTAGCAACAGAAATTCTGGTCCCAATTGTAATCATAAGTTGTGGACTACCTGTATCTACTTTGATTCTGGACTATATTTTCCTGAATGGAGTAAATTTAGAACCTGACACTAAATGGAGAGGTGGTACCATACAGTAGCAATGGAGAATATTACAGATAGCATTAATTGGTCTACAAACATAACCCTCTTATAGAAAACCACAGAATTGAAAAGGACCTTCCTCAACATAATACCGTGTTACAGATCCATCCTTTGATGTCTCGCCAAATTGCCTCTTCAATTTGTGCTTTTATTTGGTGTTCTTTTAATTTACATCCATGGGTACCCAATGTGTTTTACATTGTGATAGCGTACAGTTGGCTTTTTAAATTTCGAGTACCGTATATTCCGGCGTATAAGACGACTTTCTAAACACTTAAAATCTTCGCAAAAGTGGGGGGTCGTCTTATACGCCGGAAAAATATTACTCAGCAAGTTTTCTCTTCCCCCCCCCCTCTCTCTCACTCAAAAAGAGTCCTAGGGTTATTATTAAAACCAGCCGATCAACTAAAGATATCTCTGAGAGTACGATAGGCATTATCTGGCTGTTGTGACGGTAAGATTTCCTGGAGGTTTAATCCCCATTCTATAATGCTACATTGCAAACCGTCTCCTCTCTTCTTCCCTCCCTTTTGCATCCCAATTCCTTGCCCACCCCTCCAGAACTGCGGATTGGTAGTGGCCATCCCCTGATTAATTCATTCAAAGGAAGTAGAAAGGGATGGCCCATGTAATGGGGAAGGGGGGAAAAGAATTGTAGGGTGGTTTTTTTATATAATGAAAACAAACCTAAGCATCTGCGTCCATTCGAGGCACTTTTCAGTGCTTCTTCATGCAAGCTTTTCAGCGTTTACCTCTCACTGCCGGTGAGAGTAGCTTGGGGGAGGCGGAGCTTATGGGTCTGGAAGGGGAGGGGTGTCAGCTAAATTCCTCTCGGAGTTAAGAAGCAGGAATGGAGTGGGGACAGAAAACAGCTACACAATCCTTTTGCCCGAGCTTATGCAAGCAGTTTCTCCCCCCCCCTGCCTAAATAAACTTGCATGGTGCATTTGTGGTGTTATTTATGACAGATCCTGGCTGGTCAATCTGGCTCCCATCTATAAGTACTGTAGTGCACTGAGTTTTAATAACAAATTAAAAGGAAAGCATTTACTCCCCCCCCCATTACCTGAAAAGGGGGCAACTTATCACATTTATGGAAATGCAAGTTTTCGAAGGGCGAATGCCTTTCTTACTTAGCTTATTAACTGCTTCCTTTCCTTCTTCCCTAAACATTCTGGCTGTCTCCAATTTCATTCTTGGTAGTGTTGCTTTAAAAAACTGCTGAGAAGTCCTTTTGCAGGCAGGGCAATTTTCATCAAGGTGTGTGTGCGATTGACAAGGCAGAGCCTTTGAAAAACAGGCAGGCTTTCTGCTCACTCAGCTTGGAGAGGCTGTGGAGTATTCGCAGGGTGGAAGACTGAGAGGAGGAGATCCCTGTGTGCAGCCTGTTTGCTCCAAGCCAAAGCTTGCTACTGGGGGGAGGGCAATGGAAGGGACCCAGGGAGTCACACGCATGCCTACATGTGCACGCACACACCCTGAGCTACTCATTTGGACTTACAGGTGGCCAATGAGAACTCAGAAACTGTGCTCCCTTTCCCCCTCCCTCATGGAATTAGCTTGTCCATTTTTTCCCTAGGGCCTATACAGGAGTAGGCAACCTTGGCTCTTTTATGACTCATGGACTTCAACTCCCAGAATTCCTGAGCCAGCATAGCTGGCTCAGGAATTCTGGAAGTTGAAGTCCATGAGTCATAAAAGAGCCAAGGTTGCCTACCCCTGGCCTATAAGATGACAGGAAGGGTTGGGCAGGCAGGGAGAGCTGATCCACCCAATCCAAGCAGGCTTTGTATACAACAACCAGCTAAGGTTCATCGCTTGCTGTGATTGGCTGGTTGTTGTATACTGGGTACATACAGTACAGCACCAGTATCTGTACCAGTTCATACAGTACAGCACCAATACATACAGTACAGTATACAAATGTCCAATAGTCAAGACCCTATCATGGCTCCACCAGCAAGAAGAAGGAAATATGAAGCCAGTTTCAAACTTAAAGTTGTAAACTTTGCCATGGAACATAATAACTGCGCTGCTGCAAGACAATATGGAGTAACAGAAAAGATGGTTCGGGACTGGAAGGCAAATGAAAAAGCATTAAAGAGTATGCCAAGGGGTAAGTGTGCATTAAGAAGAGGCACCCCACATTGGCCAGAACTTGAAAAACATGTAGCAGACATGGTGAATGAGCATCGCCAAAACGGTTATGTAGTGACACGAAATAAAATACGTTTGTTTGCACTTCAGTGGGCCAAATCTAACCCAGATCACAGCAACAGATTTAAGGCCACTGCATCCTGGTGTACTAGATTCTTGGAAAGGCATAATATGGTACTGAGGCAAAAGACGAAAATTGCACAAAAATTACCTGCAGATCTTGATAGCAAAGTAATTAGTTTCCATCAATACATAATACAACAGCGCATTAAACATGGCTATGCATTAAGTAGTATTGGAAATATGGATGAAACTCCAATGAATTTTGATATGGTTGGAAATAAAACTGTCCATCAGAAAGGTGAAAAAACAATTTTAATTAAAACAACAGGACATGAGAAGTCCAGTTTTACAGTGGTACTAGCATGCACAGCTGATGGTGCCAAACTGAGACCAATGATTATTTTTAAAAGAAAAACAATGCCAAAACTCAAGTTCCCTGTTGGTTGTTTTGTACATGTGAATGAAAAAGGCTGGATGGATGAAGAAGGGGTAAAGCTATGGCTTGATAATGTATGGAGCAGGCGACCAGGTGGACTTATTCAAAAACGTAGTCTACTGGTGTGGGATATGTTCAGGGCTCATTTAACTCCCAGCACCAAGCAAAAGCTTGCAAGACTAAACACAGATGTGGCAGTTATTCCTGCAGGATTAACATCGTTAGTACAGCCACTGGATGTATGCCTAAACAAGCCATTTAAAGATCGCATTCGAGAACAGTGGAATGAATGGATGGTTAGTGGCGAAAAGTCATTCACAAAAGGAGGAAACATGCGTGCTCCACAATTGGATGTTTTGTGCAAGTTTGTCATAAAAGCCTGGAATGATATTGATGCAGAAACAATAATCAAGTCTTTCAAGAAGTGTGGCATATCAAATTCATTAGATGGTATGGAGGACGACTACTTGTGGCAAGATGAAGAGGAAGCCGAAGCTGAGACCACACCATCTGATACGGAATTCGATCCATACGATGACTGCCTTGCAAATGTATCACAAGATGTCATTGATATTTTTATGATATCAGATGATGAACAGGATGATTTTAAAGGCTTTTAAAGGGAAAGTATTATGCCAGCAAAACCTATAAAAATAGCTTGCAGTTATGATGGGCGTTGCTGACTCGCCAGGGACTTGCCCGGCACTTGCTCTCTCTATTGTTTGTTATCTTCCTCCTATCATCATCAGTTCCAGTTTGGTTGACAGCTTAGAAAACAAATAGCATGGCAGCTCCCATGGGTTTATTGTCTTATCCTTCCTTTCAGCTTTAGAGTGAATTAGGAAAAGTTTAATCACTTGCACTGTTTTATGTTTACATGTTTGATGACAAACAGCCTTATGTTTATAAGTGACAGTTTTCCTGCTAAGTACCTTTATGCCATAAGCATTTGAATTAAAATTACCATATTGAAATCAAATCTGATGTTTTTTAATTTTTATTTGGTGTGCGTTGAAAGAGGGGTAGTCTTATACGGCGAGTATAGCCCAAACTCTATATTTTAACTGGAAAAGTTGGGGGTCGTCTTATACGCCCAGTCGTCTTATACGCCGGAATATACGGTAGCTTTTCTAAAAATGCTATAGCCTTAACCCCATTTTAGATGTTACAGCTTTGAGCAAATAACTTCAATCAAGTACATTTAGAGTTAGCATCTGTGAACAGGGATATAGCTCCATGAATTTCACACTGCTCTGGTTTTCTTCCTTGCTAATAAAAACTGACAGCAGTGAGCTTATGTTAACAGTTGTAGAGCAAGGAAAAGCAAATAACTAATCCGTTTATTGGATGGCCACTAACGTGGATGACTTTAAAAAGAGATTGGATAAATTCATGGAGGAATTTTCAAGAGCTATAAATTAAGAAGATATTAAGAAGATTCAGTGTAGCTTCCTGAATGTGGCAACAGTAGATGAAAAATGACATAACAGGATCATAGAAGAATTTGGTTGATCAGAATACTGTTTAACAGAGTTGGACGGAACCTTGGAGATCTTCTAGTCCAACACCGTGCTCAAGCAGGAGACCCTATACCATTTCAGACAAGTGATTGTCCAATCTTTTCTTAAAAACCTCCATTATTGGAGCACTCACAACTTCTGGATGCAAGCCGTCCACTTGTTAATTGTTCAGGAAATTTCTCCTTCGTTCTGAGAAACTTAATTCTAAGAAATCATTCTGAGAAACTGAGGCTGAACTTTAATGGTTCTTTTCTGAATATATGCGAACAATCTATGATTACTACAGATGAATAAAAAAGAACCCAGATAAGGAGTGCACGTTCCATAGAAACAAACATTCTTTCAAAGCAAGAACTTTAATTTTACAAAATAAGCTCTTCTCTCATCTTCATGGACTACCCAAGAGTGAAGGGAAGGTTTACTGAAGCAGACAGTTACCATAATAATGTTTAATATGCAGGCAGAACCCTAGACAGTCTTATCTCAGGAATCAGTCACTCGATTCAGAGAATAAATTCCCAGACCAGTAATAAGGCAATAACCTGAATAGGAAGACTGAAGATTTGCTAAGTACTTTGTAACCTTTCCATTATCTAGGATTTCATCATTAGTAAAGATAATTCATACCTGGGGCAAATATAAAATAAGGAAATGAAGTGATTTGGCTAGTCTCTCTTGGGAACTGATTTTTGGTTGGACATTTTTATTTCATTTTTTCTTTTTAAATTTAAAAAAATATTTGCAAATCAGATTAGGGCAAAATTATCAGCCCCACTAGGAAGAACAGACCAGAAAATCAACTCCACAGGAAAGCTAAAACTACTTTTACTGAGATTGGTTATAAAAACAAAATCTTGCAAGTCTGATTATATTGAATCATCTCCTCCTCCTCCTCCTCCTCCTCCTCCTCCTCCTCCTCCTCCTCCTCCTCCTCCTCCTCCTCCTCCTTCTCCTCCTCCTCCTCCTCCTCCTCCCAGATTCAGTGAATTAGAGAGGTGTTTGCATGAGTTGTAGGAATTGGGTACCCCAGAGGTGCTTTTTCATGAGGCAACTGGACATTTTGCTTCTCATCCAAGAAGCTTCTTCAGCTTCTTGGATGACAAGCAAACATCTTCAAAGAAAAACAAGAAAGTCCAGTTGCCTCGTGAAAAAGCACCTTTGGGGTAATTATGACCTGAATTACTGAGAATCTTCATAGGCAGGAATAGGGTATGTCTAGTTTAATGAAGAGAAGGATGAGGGGTGACATGATAGCAGTGTTCCAATATCTAAGTGGCTGCCACAAAGAAGAGGGAGTAAAGCTATTCTCCAAAGTGCCTGAAGGTAGGATAAGAAGAAACAGATGGAAACTAATCAAAGAGAGACCCAACTTAGAGCTAAGGAAAAATTTCCTGACAGTTAGAACAACTTGCCTCCAGAAGTTGTAGATGCTCCAGTACTGGAGGTTTTAAAGAAGAAACTGGACAACCATTTGTCTGAAATGGTATAGGGTTTCCTGCTTGAGTGAGGGGTTGGACTAGAGTCCCTTTCAACTCTGTTATTCTGTTAGGTATTTATCGATATTATCTTGTTCTGGTCTTAAAACAATCTATCACTCCCTTGTGTCTAGGCCACAGCTCCTACATATCTCTGTCAAGGTCATCTTTCTTACTCTCTACAACAGTGGTTCTCAACCTGTGGGTCGGGACCCCATTTGGGGTCGAACAACCATTTCACGGGGGTCGCCAAACAAGGCTGTCCGCCATTTTTTTCCCCTTTTCTTTGGCCAAGCCCCTGACACCCAGTGATGTATAAGTGGTTGGGGGTCACCACAACATGGGGAACTGTATTATGGGGTCGCAGCATTAGAAAGGTTGAGAACCACTGCTCTACAAGATGGGAGTATATTCTAGAAAGGATGAAATATCTAAATATCTTGTTTTCTACTTGTATTAAAACACCAGAGGTAAAACAGTGCCAGTTCTTTGGAGAGCAAAAGCTTCTTCTCTTGGACTTCCTGGACTGATTACATGTTCCTTCATGCGATCTCAGCCACCTTTTTAATTTTAGAGAATTTTAGAAAATAACAGCAAGCCTATCTGCCCCAAACATGGATTATTTCCTGAGAAGAATGACTAACCAAACTTTGCTCCAGAAAATGTGCATCCTGTCTGGACTGAGTAGCACCAAGAAAGACCCAAGCAACAGAAATCTTCTGCTTTTTATTAGGTTACTTTCTCATTGCTAGACTCGTGTGTTTTGCTAAGACAAAATCAACTACCAATTAAGCACTAAAAATTCATGACTTTAGAGTCATAGATACATTCATTTATTATTTCCAACTTGAAGCTTCCTCAGAATTAATGTTTTCAGTAAAAAAAAATTACTTGACATGGATAGTAATTTTGCATTTCAGAGAGCTTATTTTTGAGAAGCAATTCAACATTTATCTTTTTATGAATGTGAGAGCCCTGGGAAAATGAGTGTACTTTGCAAGGCAGGAAAAAGAAATGCTTGGATTAGATGACAAAAATCCCATTTTAAAAGCCTGCTTTATTAAGATCACTGTCTAGCCTTTGACCTAACAGAGTAATGAATGGTTTTACAATTGTCTTAAATTCAAGGACCCCACCTGGCTTTTAGGGGCATGCAAGGAACTGCACTAAAAAAGGAGAGGGGAGGGGAGATGAATCCAGGACAAAAACTAATATAATCAACCTAATAATTCTCTAGTTCTATATTTGCAGTGGCTCAGCAACTAAGACACTGGATCTGTTGGCTGGAAAGCTGGCAGCCCTGGTTTGAGACCCAAGCACCATGCGATGGAGTGCGTTCCTGTCCTTGCCTCAACTCCTCCCAACCTAGTAGTTCAAAAGCATGCAAAATGCGAGTAGATAAATAGGTACCACTATGGTGGGAAGGTAACAGTGCTCCATGACATCATGCTAGCCACATGACAGCACTGGCTCAATGGCCTTGAAACAGAGATATGCACCGTCCCGTATAGTCGGCAACAACAAGCAGAGTAAAATCTACATGAACTCCTTATATATAATATCTGTTTCTACTCTAAAATTATAGTGACCAACTAGCTTTTTGATTACATCTCTAATATGATGTAATGATTAAGATATCAGGCTAAAGAACAAGAGACCATGAGTTCTAGTCCTACCTCAAGCTCAAAACCAGCTGGTTGACGTTAGACCAGTCAATCTTCTTCTCCAGGATGCAGTCCTGGGAAGAAGTCAATAGCAAACCACCTCCAAAATCATAGTAAGAAAATTGCAGACTAGTCCAGGGAGTCACCAGAAGTCAAGGATGAATGAATACACATACACACACACACACACATACACACACACGAATATGTCTAGCAAGGGTTCTATCAACTTACTACAATTCTTCATCTTTCAAAGGCCTTGCTGAATTTGAGTTTGCAGCCTTGCCATTATATAGTTCATCATATTGCATACCCAAGACCCTATGAGCCATGCCTCTGTTGTCAACACAATCTTGCTAATCCTGTCTGCTTTGATTGTATATCAGAAGGAAAGGCATGTATCTGCTTTGCCCACTGGTGTGTAAGAATAGAGGGAATGATATAGCAAGAAGCAAAATATAGAGAGGTCTGGCTTCTGTTGCTATATTCTACTTGGATTGCCAGTGACAAGAAGACCAAGCTAAGTAGCATGAGGTTGTCTTACAGAGCATCACTTCACTTAGATTCCTAATCTACAATATATTACAGAATAGTCTGGGACCGTAATTCATATTTTGCCTGAGTTCAGAACCTGTCCTCTTTCATTTCACCTGTTCCATTAATCCAATACAGACAGATGAGAGTTTTTTGCCAAACAGGACTGAACTAATCTCTGTATTACGAGAAGCAATTCCATGCTCTTGCAGTAAGTAGGAGGGCTATATGCATTGGTTTCTTAAGATAGCCATCATCTCACTACAGAATTGCTGGACTGGAAAGCACATGGAAAACCATGTTATTCAGCTTTATGCCTGCTTTGAATCTTGAGCTATTTATTATGTCTCAAGCATGTAGCATCTTTGAGCATTTTCCAGAGTTGCAAGGACTTATCAGTGTGCTGAGACATGTCCTTCCTAAGAATAAAGAACTGTTTTGAGCAACCAGATTTTGGAAACACCAATCATCTATATTTCATACATTGCTTCCCACATATTGTCACTCTCATATATTACAGGTCATTCCTTTGACAGTCTCATAATATCTTGGTCATGTTTTTAAACATTATTTTATCCTGGCACTTGTCCACATTGTGCAAAATTGTATAGAAATGTCTGCTGCATTAGAGTAATGAGATCAACGGGTATCTGTCATGATGTTTAAGTGTTGATTCTAATAAAGAGTCCAGCTTCTGCTTCTCAGAGGTATCTGCCTGACCATTATAAATTAGGATGCTGGACTATATAATATAACATCTCCTCTCCTCTCCTCTTGTACCCCACCCCACTCTACCCTCCCCTAACTTACTCTAATCTACCCTAATCTACCCTCCTTTTCCTCCCCTCCTCTCACAAAGTTAGGTATGGAAAAAGTCCATATGAAGATTTTTTTTTTATCCCAAGGAAAGTATAAAATTAGTTTGGCTGTTTCAGATCTCCAAGGTTTAATATAGTCCCAGAGAAGAAGAATGGGAATTTCCTGAAGCTCTCTGTCCTGTCCTGATGGAAGGACAAAGAGACATGTGTTTTTCTGCTTATCTTGCAGCCCTAGCAAGATAATATATTTACTTAGCTAACTTTATTTTCACTAACAGCTAGAAATGCATGTTTGTAGTATGTCCATGACTCAGAGGATCCATCTGTGCAGAGCTTTCAGCACAACCCTTTCTGAGATGAAAATAAAATATAGTTCACTTCTATAATTTTGTGCCTCTAATTTGATTCCATTCAAAAAAAAAATCCATGCCTGTGGAAGGTGGCAGTATCCAGTCAGGGAATCTGTGAGGATTTAAAAGGGACTCTAGATCCAGTAGCCTTGTCTTGCTTTCCCCAAGTTCCAGTGCAGAAAGAAAATAAATTTCCTTCTATTGAGGGGCTTAGGAGAATTCTGAAGAGACCTCAAGCTGTTGGTATAATAATATGGTTTTTATTCAGATGATAGGAGAGCATCTGCTTTGCCCTGACATAGGACTAGAAGAGAGGCCTTTCTGAAATTTCAGAGAACATCTTTTTTAATCAAACCAGTGCTACTGAGCTTGACTCAGCAGGGGCTGCCTTTCCAAGATGTTGTTTATTTCCAACTGCAAACCTTTCTCACCATTAACCAGCTGTTGTAAGTTGTATGACAACGTCTTAGGGAGTCACAAATTTTCCACTCATAGTGCAAGCCATGAAGATTAGCCTGCAAAGGAATGAACACTGTCACTCTAAAATGTATTGCATTCGCATGCACATTGGCTGTCAGACCACAAAAAAAAACAATCCCCCCCAAAAAAAACCATTATTATGGTATGTCCGCCACTGTCAAGTGTTGATATTGCTACATGTTGATTTTGATGGCTACTGAATGCTAGATTTTAGAAATTGCCAAGGGCTGATCAGAGTTTTGGGCAATATTCCAAGATGTCCTGCAATTCAAATCATGTATGAAAAATCTCCACACCAGAGATGTTTAGGGACTAGTCACAAAATGAGGAAGGAGGTGTTAAAGAGATCTGTGTTTTAAACAAACGGAAATAAATGTGTAAATAATAAAATACATAAGTGTTAGTGGAAGAAGCTAGAATTATAATGTTTAAAACTTGAAATAGATCTTCCCCTAAAGTGATAATGAGTGTTATGAATACAATCTGCCCTAAATGTTATAAATTCCTGTGCAATATATCTTTATGTGTTTATTATGGGCACAGACAAATATATCAGCTTTCCTACCTACCTATTATTTCGCTTCTCCATATCTCCTTCTTTCCTTCCAGTGATAGTACTTGTACAGACATCATCTATCAGTGTCTAAAACCCACGTGTATTGTTTAATCTGTCTTAAAACCAGCAGGTTTTAACATCAGTGCAAGCCGCATTGTGTTGATGCCTTCTGGATAATTTTGTCCTTCATTTTTTATATCAGATTCTCCCTTCAGCATCATTTAATGAAGATCCATTAAATTTATTTTAGAAGTGCCCTTTCTTAATCTTTCTCTTTCGATCAATTCTATCTCTTCTTAGTTCAGATGTTTTTCCTTGGGCTATTTCTTTCATTTGCTGGTGTGTCATTCTTCTGGTGGCGTTGTAAGGTTCCTTCACCAGACTTATGGTTGAAAAGGGTACCATGGCAACTGTTATGACCCTTAAACAGTAAAGCAAAAACTCAATAGTTAAACAAAGAATAAAAATATGCATTTTCCCATCCCTGGTAGTTATCACCAAGAAGGTAAACAACCAAGGGAAAAATGTATGCAAATGAACGATGGGGGCATGAATGAGCAAGGAATCCTAATTTTCCCTGCTATTTTACATTAGCTCACTTTATGAAGAGTGCAAATATAGACCAATATCTAAGAAAAGAGATAGTTCTGCTTAAAATGTTAGTATAATGTATGACAATTTCTAATAAAGAAGTGTTTGTTAAGTCGGGCTCACCACTGTATCTTTATTTGATACACAGTTTTTCATAAACTGATCTCATTGTCAAAGCATTTTAACAACCATGCAAGGACAATTATTACCTCTGATCTCATCAATGTTAATTGGGGTTGCATCATGCCTAACTCTAGGCATGAAAAGCCTAACCCAGGGGTGTCAAACCGCCAGCCGGTTGCATCATGGTTGCACCCATCCCAACTCCGGCAAGGCAAAAAAAGTCACAATATGTCACGACACATCATGTGAGTGAGTTTCACCCGTGGCTAGCCCTGTGCTATTGTATTGCTTTAGCTACTGCATTGTATATTATTTGTGCAAGACATAAGAGCTGGAGTCAATCTCATCTACTGTGAGTGTGTATATGCTTAGGTTTTTTTCAGTGCAGGTACCGTATATGCCAGCGTATAAGATAACTTCCGGAAGCGCTAAACTCGGGGGTCGTCTTATACGCCAAGTCGTCTTATACGCCGGAAATACTGGTAGTTTCCGGCATATAAGACGACGTTCTAGGAATGCGGCTTAGCGATAAAGACGGGGGTCGTCTTATACGCCGGGTCGCCTAATACGCCAGCATATACGGTAGTCCTCAACCCACAACAGTTCATTTAGTGACTGTTTGAAATTATAGCGGCATTAAAAAAACCTGTCTTATGACCATTTCTCACAATTATGACCATTGCAGCATCCCCATGGTCATGTGATTTATATTCGGATGCTCGACAGTTGGTTCACATTTATGACGGTTGCAGTGTCCGAGGGTCACGAAATTCCCTTTTGCAACTTTCTGACATGGAAAATCAATGAGGAAGCCAGATTCACTTAGCAACCATGTTACTAACTTAAGAACTGCAGGGGTTCACTTAACAAATATGGCAAGAAAAGTGATAAAATGGGGCAAAACTCATGTAACAAATTTCTCACTTAGCAACACAAATTTTGGTCTCAGTTGTGATCATAAATTGAGATTACCTGTACATGTTTGGAATTAATGTTTGTGACAAAACCTTATACTACACTGACAAGGACAGCATTCAAAATATTTTGCTTAAATTTACATAATGCCTGTTTCTCACCAACTTAGAACACCTGGAAACAGTAAACTTAAAGGTTATCTCAAAATTAATTCTGTGCTTAGATTTGTGCAGTTAAGTCTAAGATTCAAAGATTTAAGTGACTTCTGAATTTTGCCTGAAACATGGAAGCTCTGAAAATTCCTGAGGAGTTGAAACAAATGATATTTTAAAGGGCTATTTTTATAACAAATAGAACAAAGGATTTTTGTTATAACAAAGGTTTTCAGTAAAAATAGAAACATTTTTCTCCAGCAGGGGAAGAAGGTGTTCTATATATTCATAAATGGTTACTAAATTATTACTAAATTTTCAATGAAGGAACATTTGAGACAGATCTGGAAACTGCTGCTTAGCTAAAAAAAACAAAACAAAGAGTTTTCAAGTTAAACACACATCACTAAGACTAATGGGGTATACCTAACCTGAAAATGAACAAGGTAAGCAGTATAATTTTTGATCATTCCAGGTTTAGAATTATATTTCATATACATCCATGTGATTACCAATTGGGGTTGAAATCTGATTTATTTTCTTTGTCTAATTTGTTTTAGGACTAATAACTAAAAATAAAAACCACAGTGAGGTCAACTATTGCCAAATTTAATGGTATTTTCAATCAGCATATACCCACATATTTTTGTACAAGCATTAAGGGAAACAGCTCTGGGTTATCCATTACCAACTCAGAATTTGCCAGTGCTGATCACAGCTGTTACCATAACTGTGGATCTTCCAAGCTCCCATCATTTTCAACAATATGTCAAGTAGCCTCTATTTTGGCTCCATTCAAAACTATTTAGTTCTGTCAATTTGCTGTAGGCTTCAATCTCTGTTTTTCAGTTGTTCTGGATTTTCAGTTATCTTAAATCTGCCTCCCTCACCCTGGGAATGAATTTCTTACTCAACATCAAGCATAATACCTTATCTAAGGCCTGGTAGCAGATTTTAGAAAGGGAGTCTACATGTTGATGCAAAATAAGATTAACCATTCCTGAAATCAATATCCAGGAAGCAAAATAATTACTAGGATCCTTCTGATTAGCTACTTTGTCTTTCTGAATGATATATATATCATTCAGAAAGACAAAGGTCTTTTCCCATGTAAGATTAAGAGTATCTTGGCGACGTTTCGATGAGGTCCCATTAGTCATCTTCAGGCTGGGGTCTTCGGCTTCATGCTTGTGTGAGCAAAGTGTGATTGGAGCTGCCGTCTCTCTATAACAGTGTTTCCCAAACTTGACAATTTTAAGGCATGTGGACTTCAACTCCCAGAATTCCATAGCCAGCGTTGCTGGCTGTGGAATTCTGGGAGTTGAAGTCCTCATGCCTTAAAATTATCAAGTTTGGGAAACACTGCTCTATAAATATTGGTGTGTGTGTGTGGAGTGCTGGCTTAGTTGCTGTAGGTGGATTGGTTGGCTTTGTTGGAGTTATTGTTTGCAGATTGTTTGGCTGTTTTGTAACATCCTGAGTAGCTGAGGTGCTGGCTGTGTGCCCATTAGTCTTTTGTCTTGTAACGACCTGGGTAATGGGCTGTGTGGTGACATCCTGAGATCTAATGTAGTGAAATATACTTCCAGCTTGATAGATTTAACAAGTGTCTTACTAGAATGCCAGCATTTGTTTTGTATGATTTGATGGCCATTTTATAATTGTTCTCTGATTTATAGATAGTGAAGTGCCTGGAAATTCAATCTTTTTCATTGTTACTTAACCAACCAAATATCTAGGTTTCATAAGGAGTTTAATGATATTAGCTCGGTATTTAAATTGAGTACATTATGATGCTCTTTTACTTTTGCAAAGGTCAGATGGCTGTAAAATTTAAAGGATGTACTGAAGGTGGTTGGGGAGGGGGAATTTTCCGGCTTCAAAGTCCTGTAATCACTGCATTAAGTAATCTTATTAGTAGCAAGCACAGTGCTCAAATTTAATAATTATGGCTGGGTGACCATCAATGGCATTATCACAAGACTTTGCATTTTATTTTTTTAAATGATTACATGGGGATGTAAGGAAGCTACAGAACCATTGAAATTGCATCCTGAAACAAACAGAGCAGAAATGGAAATGGGTAGAGTTGACCTAAATGCCAATCAGATTTAAATTGGTGAGGCACTACAGCAAAAAAAAAAAGCTTTTCTGGAAACTTCCATTTCAGGACCAAAAGCTTAACCTTTCCTTTAAACCATATCTCTTCATATAAAGCAGAAAATGTTTGTAAAATTGCTTCTGTTCATGCCCTCAGAACATAATAATTGACAAATTCGCTATTAGTCAATTGCAAAAGACGGCCTTACTAGGAACTGCTTCCATCCTGCGACGATACCTGTAATACAGGTAATACATCCACATCTGCCTAGCCCAGGTCCTGGGTAAGTATTCGATAGGTAGACAAATGGTAGACAAAATGCCAAATCCAGTCTGAACATCTGGCTGACTGTGCGATGATCCATACTAATACTAATACTAATAATAATAAAGTTGGAAGGGACCTTGGAGGTCATCTAGTCCAATCCGCTGCTCAAGCAGGAAACCTTATACTATTTTGGACAAATGGTTGTCCAGTCTCTTCTTAAAAACCTCCAGTGTTGGAGCATTCACTGCTTCTGGAGGCAGGTTGTTCCACTGGTTAATTGTTGTAACTGTCAGGAAGTTTCTCCTTAGTTCTAGGTTGCTTCTTAGTTCTAGGTTGCTTCTAGGTTCTCCTTAGTTCTAGGTTGCTTCTCTCCTTGATTACTTTCCATCCGTTGCTTCTTATCCTGCCTTCAGGCGCTTTGGAAAATAGCTTGACTCCCTCTTCTTTGTGGCCTGTTATGTTATCCCAAAGAGATATTTATCTTGGCTATGAATCTTAATACATTGAATTGTAGGTCTTAAGTCTTTACACTGATTGCCAAAGTGCCTCTTTAATTTATTTTGTCCAATCCTGATGCCAATCGCTGCTTTGGGCCACTAGATGAATCAAAGACAGAGGAATTAAAAGCTTCTCCTTCTAGCATCAAAGTTGCTCTCTGACAGGGCTGTTTTCAAGACTGAATCCCAGAAGGCTACAAATCAGGCACCGTTTGTGAAAAGTCCCCAGAGCAAAAACCATTTAAGCATAAGGTCTTCTTCTTGAGCAAGCCTGAAGAATGGGACATCTGAAGTGCTCTTACAGAGCTCCTGTTTGTAAAACAGGATGCAATTGTGAATTGTTATTTATTTGTTGGAAGGTTTGCTTTAAACTTCTTGCCTATGGACATTTGTATTTGGCAGATGACTGAGTTTTCATAATTAGAGAATCTCTATGGAGATTCTCAGTCATCCAGGTCATGGTTGTCCCTAAAGTGCTTTCGAAAAAGCAACTGGACTTTCTTGATTTTTTTCCTTAAAACATTTCACTTCTCATCCAAGAGGCTTCTTCAGTTCTGACTAGTAACTGGCATTCTGAACTGAAGAAGCTTCTTGGATGAGAAGCGAAAAGTTTTCAAGGAAAAAAAAAACAAGAAAGAGAGAAGTTCCCTGAAGATGGGCTCCGACTCATGTTGGATTCTGCAAAATCAAGAAATCTAATTACCTTTTGAAAAAGACCTTTGGGATAATTACAGATAGTTCCATATCTCAAAGTTTAAGATGTTGACATATTCAAGAGATTAAGTTTGTTTTGGTCGCTCTCAAATCTGTGGTAACTTCAAACAATCATGAAGCACTGAAAGGGTGGCCCAACTTAATTTTTTTAATGTGGATGGCTATCCCAGGCAAAGAGGCAGAATGCATCACAGCACTATGGGTTTTATTAGAATTCTTGGTTTTGCTGTATATAGTAGATTTACCCAGGTTAAAAGCTCATCCTAGGGTTGTCTTATCAAGACGCCACTATGTTTCCAGAGTTAGAGAGCTCCTTTTTTATTTATTATTAAATTTATTTGCCACCCATCTCCTACTGAAACAACTCTTGAGTGTCTTACAGCATTAAAACATTAAAATAAAATTGATAAGTATTTCTAAAACAATAAAAAAATGGAAAGCACGATCAAAACAAAATTATAGTTAAAAGATGGGGTGGGAGGGAACAGGATGTGCAATGGGGCTGGAGGGCCCCAGGCCAGCTGGCAGTGCCAGGTCTTCAGGCTCTTGCAGAAGGTCAGAAGAGTGGGAACCAATCTCACCTTATGAGGTAAGAGGTTTCCAAGGGTAGGACCCTTGACAGAGAAGGTCTTTCTCCTGGATCCTGCCAGCTAGAATTCTTTGACTGACAGGGCCGATAGCATGCCTTCTCTGCTGGCAGGAGTGGGACGGGCCAGTTCTTTCCTTTTCCTTTTCCTTTTCCTTTCCATTTTGAATCATGGTGGAGCAAAGGAGCAGTGGTTAGAATGCAATATTGCAGGCAAACTCTGCCCATAGCCAGGAGTTTGATCCTGACCTGCTCAATGTTGACTCAACCTTCCATCCTTCTGAGTTTGATAACATGACGACTTGGATGGTTGGGGACAATTTGATGTCTTTGTAAACCACTTAGAAAGGGCTGTAAAGCACTATGAAGCTTTATAGGTATATAAGGTATATAAGTCTAAGTGCTATTGCTGTTGGGAAAAAAAAACAAAATGTTAATGATTGTTTGGACCCATAATAACAATGGATACCTATTGCAGGTTCAGAAATAAATGGATGAACAGCTAGAACAGCTGCACAACACAATGGTTAATAAATGAGAGTGCTTTTCAAAACATATCTCCCCCACCCATGTCTGTTTCCCTGTCTCTCTTCATTCATTCAACATTTCTGATGTTTCAGTGTTGACAGCTATATGCTAAAACTAAGAACAAAATTTTAGACAGCTAAAAATTTTATTCCCTTTGTTTGTTTGCCTTTTTTAAAGGGACTTGAAGCACTTGGCTCAAAACATATGTGATAAGCCTATCTGAGATCTCAATTCATTTTGTGAAAAATGAAAAGAAAATCACGCTGCTGCAAATAGCCATTTTGCCAGAAATCTTAATAGGATGGTTGGAGACGGGAGTCTGGAATTCACAAAAATGCAACTATAGCTTGTCCAACTCTTTTTTGCTCAGTCCATCTAATTAACAGCATTGGAACAAAGTACCCTGTGATGGATTGGGGGGTTGGGGGGGAATTGGATGAAAGCTTTAGGCATTTCAGATTCCTATTAAGTCGTAATGCTCAATGAATGACTTTAGAACTGTCACTGTTTGTAGAGTTTATGCCAACGTAGGAGAAAAGTGATATGTAATAAGTTCAAGGAGAACATCTGGAAAGCTTTGATCTAAATACATGTCATGTTATCGCGAATAACAACAGAAAAGATTACTGTGGCCGCTTGCAGGTAAAGCAATTTCTTCCCATCCAAAATAATCAATGTTTGTTTCTGAAGTCAATTTCTATCTATTTTAGAGGGCAATGCAAGTCATAATATCGGCCAGGCGTTCTTTGTCCAGTAATAAGTGGCAAAGTAGCATTTATTTTGTCAGTTGGAAGATTGCAAATTGTTTGAAATTTACACAAACTTTGCAAATGCCTGCAATGTGATAGGTGAGAGATTGCACTCTTGATTCTTCAATATTTTAATGGACTTTCAGAGACAGCATGCAATAGCTTATTAAGTTTGCCATTAACCACATGACATAAGCCATTGTACAAGTCAACAGACAAGTTAGTTAATGTTAACAAATGTGACAGTCACACACCATTGCTTCCTCCTTGCCTTTCATCTTTTATTATGCCAATATTACAGAAGTTCAGGCCTCAGGAGATGAATCAGCACAGCTGTAGCTAGTGTTTGACACCATCCAAAAGGCAGGATTATTTGTACATACATTGTTTTAGTATCTAGGAACAGAAACAAACTCCTGTATTTTCTAAATGGAGCAATGAACAAGTTGTTCCTTTGAAAATGTCATTGAGTCACATTCAGACAATCATATAAAAGAAAGAGAATGAGCAGATCAAGACTTGGACAGGAAGAGCACCTCATTAAGCAATAGCCATAGCACGTAGGCCTCTATACCACCCTATAATGCTTTACACCACTCTCTGGGCAGTTTACAATGTAGGAGCCTTATTTGCATATTGTCCCGGACAATCTGGGTCCTCATTTTGTCAACCTCAGAAGGATGGAAGGCTGAGTCAACCTTAAGCCCTGTCAGGATCAAACTCCAGGCTGTGGGCAGAGTTTTGCCTGCAATACTGCACTTTAACCACTTTAACCAGGGTTCATTCCTCAAATGTGCTTAAGATCAGTGCTTTTTTTCTAAAAAAAAAAAAAAAAAAAGTGCCGGAACTCACACCCATCATACAATCCGCCTTGCCTACCCTACAAGGTTCCATCCAAAAAAAGGTGCCAGAACGGAGTTCTGGGCGTTCTATGAGAAAAAAAGCCCTGGTTAAGATAGTTGGGATTGCTTTCTGAAATGCCTTTGGTTTGATGGTCAAGAGGAATGAAGAGTGTATACTTTCCTTCCTTAATTTCTCTCTATATTCTGCAGTTCAATCACACTTGGATTTCCAGGTGCCACAAAGGCTAATAGTCATCTCAATAAGAAACACAGGATCAGTGATTTACAGATGAATTCTAAGTAGAAGGGTATTATCTTCTTTTTGTGTAACTTCCTCAGAGGGTATTAAATTATTTTTGCCTCTTTGAAAACCACAGGCCTCCCTTCCCTCTAGCTAGTTTTCAAAGTTTTTTTTAAAAAATGGATCTCTGTGTGTTTGTGTATGTAAACTGATCAAATATGTAAGAAAAGCTGCAAAGGTAGAAAAGATTTCTGCCTGAGGCTTGGAACATCACAACTAGATTTAAAAAAGTAAAAAAAAACAACAGGAAATTCAGGTTTTTTTTCTCAGTTTCTCATTTTTCTTATCTGTAGTCCATTCTGTCTTTCCTCTGCATTGCAATAAAATGTCCGCCTAAAAATTGTACACATCATCATGCATGTTATCTTTAATGTACATATTTTTGCTTTCCCAAACATTTCTGTTTTGCTAAGAAGTTTTCTCTTATAGAAAGCTTTTGCATATGCTGTCTCAAAGATAAGTTTCTTTAATATGACCTTTCTTTAACACGTTCATTTTTGCATATATTTTGGGTTCAAAAAATGGCATTTCAAATTTTGACTAGCAAAAGGTTTTTGTGTGACATACAATTTATAAATGTTGTAAGGTCATATCTAAGCTGAACTGAAAAAAATATTTATCTTTGCTAAGCAATATTGGAATAGATGTTACTGGTACGTATGCATGTACACATGCATGTGATTTATATGGCAACCCATCATACAGCAGTGACTTTGAGCAGGGCACAAAATTAAAACAAGAATTCCACATCTGTAAGATAAAGATTTCCCCTGTTTAGTCATGTCCAACTCTAGGGGGGCAATGCACATCTCCAATTCAGAGATGAAGATCCAGTGTTGTCCAAGACTTTTCCATGATTGTAGCCAGCATGATTATATGCTGAGACTTATTGATCGCTGTTACCTTACCACTTAATTGGTACCTATTTATCCACTCACATTTGCATGCTTACAACTACTAGGGGGGCAGGAGCTTGGGCAAGTAATGGGAGCTCACTCCGTTGCATGGTGCTCAGGTCTCGAACTGCTGACCTATCAGTTGACAAGACCTACATCTTAATCGCTTGGCCACCTTGTCCCCTTCCACATCTGTAGATACATCCATATCTATAACTGTTCTAATTTGTATGCATGGACAAAAAGTACATGGTCTTTGGCTTGGGGAGAGTGACCACCTTCTTTATGCTGTCAGAACCCTCTTCCTCATAGTAGATAGAAATTTTTGGACCTATTTTTATTCAAACTGGAATAATTTTAAATTGATAAAATAGATGTCTTAAACTTAAGGGGCCCAAGGTATCTTTAAAATCCTGAAAAGCAAATCATCTGACAAATTCAGTAGCAAAGAGCTTTTAGATGGAATGGCCCTGGTTTAGTTTTTTGGGGTTTCTCCAGCAGCTATGGTTGGTAGTGTCATGGCCCCCTCAGAGGCTGGTTCAGAGGAAGAAAGAGTTGGAGCTGGGGCAGTCCAATAGGGAAGGCATGCCAGGGGACGATGCTGGCCACCTCAGGCATTGGGGGAGGTGGTGGACCAGATGAAGAGCTGCCTGCCTGCAAGACACAGGGAAGGATCAGCTACTGATCAGCAGTAGTGCTGATAGGCAGCCAATCTCCTCTGACGAGGAATAGCTGCCTCCTCCACTGATCCCAGAGCAAGGAGAGTGGAGCATAGGCAAGCCCAGAGAAGGGCTGCAAGGCTACTTGGGAGGAGGTCTCCCCACCCCTCCTCACACCTGGAGGGGAGTAACGTAATGAGAAGTCCCGGAGAGTTAGTCTTTGCCAGGAACAATTGTTCCTTTGGCTTATTCTCCCCCAGCTTTTATTCACGCCTGTTGCTGTTTGCCTTGCCTCATTGGGAAGAGGCAAATATTAGTACTAATAAGCCTACTAATATGTGTATTAATACATGAAGTTTTAGTACGATCATGCAAAGAATTAGTACCGCTTTATAAAACCCTAGTAAGACCACACCTGAAATACTGCAGCCAATTTTGGTCACCACATCATAAAAAAGATGTTGAGAGTTTGGAAAAAAATCAGAGAAGAGCAACTAAGATGATCAAAGGCCTAGAGGCTAAAATATATGAAGACTTGAGTCTGGCTAGTCTAATGAAAAGAAGAAATAGGGGAGACATGATAGCAGTATTCCAGTACTTGAAGGGCTGCCACAAAGAAGAGGTGGTCATGTTATTCACCAAAGCACAGAGGGAAGGACAAGAAACAATGGTTGGAAACTGAACAAAGAGAGGAGCAACCTAGAATTAAGGAGAAACTTCCTGACAGTGAGGACATTTAGCCAGTGGAACAGCTTACCTCCAGAAATTGTGGGCGCTCCATCACTGGAGATTTTTAAGAAGAAAGAGGCTAGACAGTCACTTGTCTGAGATGGTATAGGTTCTCCTGCTTGAGCAGAGAGCTGGACTAGAAGACCTCCAAGGTCTCTTTCAGCTCTATTCTATTCTAAAAATTGCTTTTTGGATTTTGTTTTGGACTTTGCCCTTTTCTTCTGGCTATGTTTGGCCTTTACTTCACTGGAGCTTTGGAACTGCTTCTTTTCTGGGACCTGTTTTTTGTGCTGAGAACTGCCCTGGTCTTGTGCCTGGACCCTGCCTGGTGGATTGGACTTGGAACCCTGGACCTTGCCCTGTGAGCATGCTCCTACTCTGGGGGCTTTCTTTGTACTATAAGGGCTGTTGTTTGGGGGATTGAGGGTGGAGCCTTACTGATTGTTGAAGGCTCATTGGCTGGAACTTTGATTAAGAGAAATAAAGGAGGCCTGCCTTGCCTTGACCACATGGGTCATAACAGGCACCTTCAGAGACAGAATGAGTCACTTTGTAGTGTACCCTTCATCAGCAGAAAAGCAACTGAACAGGGAGTGGCTGGACTCTTTTATCTGTGACTGGTCTGTGATTGGTCCATTGCAGAGAAGTCCAAATAAGATTATTCATGAGAGATCAGAAGCTGTGGAAAAGTTCAGCATCACTACAGAAAGTAGGATTGGAAGTTGAAAACTGTATTTGCATTTAACAGCAAAATATTTTGGAAGCCTCCTTTTTCCAACCATTCTTTTGCCTTTAAATCCTCTCAGGTGCCATTCAGTCTTAAGAGAAGACTAAGGAAAGAGAATTTTGCGTGCATGGCTGAGAAGCCTACAGGTACTACACAGAGATCGATCTGTGATATAGTTGAAGAAACACAGAAGTGTACAAGTTAAAAATGTGTTAATGGCATTCAGTGACAATTTCTCATTAATCACACTAACTGGAGGTCATAAAAGGAATTATCCTAGTACCCCATCCAATGACCTAAAATGTTAACATGCCAGCAAAATCATTCAGCATTTGCAAATAACGGTGACATAACATTTAAGAGGGGAGAAAGCAATCTGTTTGGGAAATCAATGATGTTTCAGTTGAAAGTTCAAAAAGTTGAACTAGAAAGACAACAGAAATGTTCTGGTATGTAATGGGTGGGTGGGTGGGTGGTGGGTAGAAGGAAAGAAGAAGGGAGGGAGGGCAACAGAACTTAGAGAAATACACTGCATGTTCTTTACTGCATGTCTGAATTGTGTCTATAAAGTTATGAGAAATACATAATTTTTAACCTAATAAAATATGCAGGAAGCCTTTTGTAAAATGCTTTAAGCATAGGAGTCCAACTAGATCATGAAAAGATATAAATCTTCTGGGCTATTTAGGCACAGAAAGCTATTCCCCCCCCCCCTTAAATTTTAAAACAAACAAGATTTTGGGGGGGTTGGCTCCTTTTCCCCTCTCATAGTAGTGTGAGGCTGTCTTCCTTTCCAAGATATTCAAAATACAAATTAAGTGAGCCTTGCCATATTTGAGACCCAATTGCCTGAATGGACTTTGAGGAGTCCCCCCCCCCAGCTTCACCTCAAATGTTCCTAGAGAAAAATGAAGTATTTATTCAGTTTTCTGGCTGAGCTAGAGGAAAGGACACTCTATTGACAAGTCTTGCAGGGAGATTAAGACAAAATTGTAAGCTAGAGAAACACCAGCAATGTTTGCTTGCCTAGGTGCAGCTCATCCAATGATGACACACATTTTTTTTACATCATAAGAAGATTTGCATTAATCACTTGTGAACCGGGAGGTGAGGTCTTACGTGCACTAATAGGAATAGAAGATGTTGCTTTGAAAACAAAGAAATAAACAAGCTGCATCTAAACATTGCAGGCTGTTAAGTGGAACGTTTCGGTGCCTTTGAAAATTAATTGTTGCTAGGGAGGGTTTGTCTGGTTGCAGAATGTGATCCTTTCTTTAATCAATAAAAAAAGTTTCCTTCCCTTCCCATTTGTTGCCATTTTCTTGTATGTGTTGGGAAGGAGTACAATGCATGCATGTGCTGGGTTTGTGCACTTGTAACTTTCTGCATGAAATGACATGTATATCCATGAAAAAGAGATAGTCATCGGTTATTTGCATAAAGGGATTGATCAGTTTTGAAAATGGGGTGGGTTTTTTATAGGCAATTAGTTTTAATTAGAAGTTATTAATTCAATTAATAAGAAAACCAAAATCATGGCATCTGGCCCTCTCAATTCCTGGCAAATAGATGGGGAAGAAATGGAGGTAGTGACAGATTTTATTTTTCTGGGCTCCAAGATCACCTCAGGTGGGGACTGCAGCCAAGAAATTAAAAGACGCTTGCTCCTGGGGAGGAAAGCTATGGCAAATTTAGACAGCATACTAAAAAGCAGAGACATCACCCTGCCAACAAAAGTGCTTATAGTCCAGGCCATGGTTTTCCCAGTTGCAATGTATGGCTGTGAAAGTTGGACCATAAGAAAGGCTGAGCGCCAAAGAATTGAGGCCTTTGAACTATGGTGCTGGAGAAGACTCCTGCGAGTCCCTTGGACTGCAAGGCGTTCAAACCGGTCAGTCCTAGAAGAGATCAACCCCGACTGCTCTTTAGAAGGCCAGATCCTGAAGTTGAAACTCAAGTACTTTGGCCACCTAATGAGAAGGAAGGATTCACTGGAGAAGAGCCTAATGCTGGGAAAGATTGAGGGCAATAGAAGAAAGGGACGACAGAGAATGAGATGGCTGGATGGAGTCACTGAAGCAGTAGGTGTGAACTTAAATGGACTCCAGAAGATGGTAGAGGACAGGAAGAACTGGAGGAACATTGTCCATGGGGTCGCGATGGGTCGGACACGACTTCGCAATTAACAACAACAGCAAATTCAATTAATATAACTTTTCCATTCATCAAAAAGTCTATTTTGAATCCTGTTAGTACTGAAATTTGCCTTTGGAGATGCATACATGCACATCCAAACACACACACACACACACACACACACACACGATTATGTACCATCACATCATTTTCAACTCCTAGTGACCACCATCGATTTTTTTCCATCATGACTTGTTCTCTTTTTCTCTTCCCTTCCATCTTTCCCAAAATTAGAGTCTTCTCCAGAGAGCTAGGTCTCTGCATAATGGATCCGAAGTAGTATTTGTGCCACAAATGAATCATTTGTGCCTCTGGTGGAAACTATGACTTGATGTGTTTAGTTTGTTTTCTTGACTACCCATATGCTCCCAGGAATCTTTTCCAAAACAAAATTTAAAAGTTATCAGAACTCTTCCTGTCCTACTACTTCAAAGTATACACACACACACAGACACACACACAGACACACACACACACACACACACAATTTATTTAAAGAGGAGAAGGTAGAAAAAAGATATAACAAAGTACTGGATGGATATCCTGGATATATCTGAGCAGGGTTGTGGCTATAGTCCTGTTACATAAGTCCATTAAATATACAGAAAGTCCTTGACACAGAACCATTTGTTTAATAATGGTTTGAAGTTACAAAAGTCTCAGAAAAAGTGATTTACAGCCTGTACTCATAATTACAAATATTGTAAATGTTGTAAACTCCTCCCCCATGTAATCACAATTTGAGCCCTTGGCAATCCAGGTTGCATTTACAACTGGTTGCATTGTCCTGTGGTCATATGATTGCAATTATCCTACCCAGCTGGTTTCCAACATCAATGGGGAAGTTAGATTCTCTTAATAACAACATGATTAACTTAAAGTAAAATGGTAGTAAAACAGAGTCCGGTCACGGGATGACTCACTCTGTGACCCCACCAATTTACAACAAAAATATTACTCTCATTTGTGGTCATAAATCAAGGATTATCTACTCTGAAGCTTTACTTCAGAGTAAACCTATATAAAATTGCAGTGTGCAGTGAGGAAAAAAATGGCACTGTGAAACATAGCCAGTTGATGAAGCCACTCAGAATAATTGGATATTAGTCATTTGGTGCAGAAGTCTGGGGATAAATCAAGAATTCAATTAAAATGATAATAGTTTATTGTTTTTAAAAGAGGTTTTCTATCTCAGTTGAATTGTTCGTTTGCAAAACTTATGAAGCGAAATCAGTATGTTGCATTTATGCTTGCCTCTGAAATAAAAGGAATAAAAGGCTACTTTTACTGAAGTTATATTAGCAACATACAATACAAAAAACAAGTCCAACTGGAAAGCACTTATTATGGTCTTATAACATTTGTTGTGCAGAAAAGGACAATTATTGTTATTGCACATATGTAGCTATAACAGCTTTACTTTAATCTATTCAACTAGCAATCTTCTTGTAATAACAATAATTCAAATCCCTCTAATGGGTGAATATGATGCCAACAATGGGCCAATTACAATAGAGAGGATATTTTTAGTCCTAAACAATTGAGAAACTGAATTCACAAATTAATAGTTAAACTCAGAGGAGAAAAAGACACAGGTAATGTGGTTGGTTCTTCAGACTGGAAAAAGTGATTCAGTCTATTCTAGAAGTTGTACTTGTCCTAAAAAGTTTGATTTAATATCTTGGAGTGCTTTTGTTATTGACTTTAGTGGCTCTCATGGACCTCTGGGTGGTGTGTGTGTGTGTGTGTGTGCGCACGCGCGCGCATATGCATATGTATATGATCACAATAAAATTGAAATAAAAGTTCAGGTTATAACTAAAACTAAAAGATGAGGAGAAAGGGACGAGGAAAGTAATAAATAAGGGATTAAGAGCCTGTGTGGAGCAATCTCACAAAATGGTTGCATCACTAAACCAGAAAAAAACCATCAACAATTTTATTTTCTAACAATGCTTTTAATAAATCCTGTAGATTTTATTAAAAATATAGGTTATGCTTGAGACTGGTGCTATTCATTGTCCTGAAACCATCTTACATAATAGAAAATGTAAGAAGGTAGAATAGAATAGAACAGAACAGAACAGAACAGAACAGAACAGAACAGAACAGAACAGAACAGAATAGAATAGAATAGAATAGAATAGAATAGAATAGAATAGAATAGAATAGAATAGAATACAATAGAATAGACAGAATTGGAAGGGACCTTGGAGGTCTTTTAGTCCAGCCTCCTGCTCAAGCAGAAGGACCTATACCATCTCAGACAAGTGACTGTCTAGCCTCTTCTTAAAAATCTCCAGTGATGGATCACCCACGATTTCTGGAGGCAAGCTGTTCCACTGGTTAATTGTCCTCACTGTTAGGAAGTTTCTCCTTAATTCCAGGTTGCTTCTCTCTTTGATCAGTTTCCAACCATTGTTTCTTGTCCTGCCCTCTGGTGCTTTGGTGAATAATGTGACCCCTCTTCTTGGTGGCAGCCCCTCAAATACTGGAATACTGCTATCATGTCTCCCCTATTTCTTCTTTTCTTTAGACTAGCCAAACCCAAGTCCTGCAGCTGTTCTTCATATGTTTTAGTCTCCAGGCCTTTAATCATCTTAGTTGCTGTTCTCTGAATTTGTTCCAAACTCTCAACATCTTTTTTGTGATATGGTGACCACAATTGGCTGCAGTATTCCAGGTGTGGTCTTACTAGGGTTTTATAATGTGGTACTAATACTTTGTGTGATCTTGATTCTATGCCTCTGTTTATACAACCAAGGATTGTATTAGCTGCTGCACACTGCTGACTCATAGTCAAGTGATTGTCCTCAAGGACTCCAAGCTCCCTCTCACAGTTACTGTTTTTAAGACAGGTCTTGCCCAATCTATACTTGTACTTTTGATTTTTCCTGCCTAAATGTTAAATGTTGCTCTTCTCCACATTGAAATTCATTTTGTTGGATAGGGCACATTGTTCAAGTTGTCAAGGTGTTTTTGGATCCTGAGTTTGTCTTCTGGGGTGTTTGCTACTCCTGCCAGTTTGGTGTCATCTGCAAATTTGATGAGTTTGCCTTCAATTCTCAAGTCATTGATGTATATAATCTACAATCTATACCTATTGAAACATTCCATTACAATATTTTTTAAAAAAGTTTTGCAAATGAAGCAATGAAGGTTTCAAAACATGTCTGGTCTTCTAAAGCAAGTGAGGTGGTAGATTATTGAGATACTGGTGTGACCAAACTTGGAATCTTATTCTGATATCAGTAAGACAAAGACATAGATGCATTTGCCATTAACAATATTTCTCAGAAGTTATTTTCCAGTTTCCTGAATGAAGTGGTTACTTTTTTCCTGATTGATTGGTGGGTTGGATTGATTATGTGCCATCAAGCTTTTCCAAAGCACCAGAAGGCAAGACAAGAAACAATGGATGGAAACTAACTAAGAGAGAAGCAACCTAGAACTAAGAAGAAATTTCCTAATGGTGAGAGCAATCAACCAATGAAATGGCTTGCCTTCAGAAGTTGTGGGTGCTCTATCACTGGAGGCTTTCAAAAAGAATCTAGACAGCCATTTGTCTGAAATGGTATAGGCGGATGTTCTGTTCAAGAAGGGGGTTGGACTAGAGACTTCCAAGATACTCTTCCAAATCTGTTATTCTATATTCTAAGTCAGTGGTTCTCAATTTTTTCTTCACCATGGACCCCCTTTAAATATCTTTTGTGGCCACGGACCATGGCCATGGACCACCAAGTCTTAGCTCAAGATTTAAATTGTAACATTTCTTCAAGTCTTTGCGGATCCCATGTGATGACATCACAGCCCCCAGAGGTGTGCAGACCACAGGTTGAGAACCACTTTCCTAAATTGTTTTTGAATCCCAGCAACCACACAGATTTTTCTCTTCCTTACTACATTCTCAAATTGTTTTCATGTTTATTTTGAATTTCTTTTATTAGTGTTTTTGAATATACTATTTTTTATTAGAAAGATGATAGATACCATGTTTCCCTGAAAGTAAGACTGACCCCAAAGTAAGCCCTAGCTTGATATTTGGGGGTGGGCCTAATATAAGCCCTACTCCAAAAATGAGCCCTAGTTTGGGGGCGAAGTGCATGCCTAAAAACCAAGCTATGGAGCGGATGGAATTTACCATTTAAACCAGGCCTCCCATGGATTGACACTTGCCTTGCTGGCCCACTTCTTCTGTGGTCAAAGGAGCAGCTTCATTCTGCAGCTGAGAATGGAGCTCCGGCCTGCATTTTGCAGTCAGAGGCTTGTCCAGAAGGCCACTGCAGCCGAGAACTGAGCTACAGATTGAATCCATAGCTCGGTTCTCAGTTACAGAGGCCTTCCAGAAAGGCCTCTGACTGCAAAATGCAGGCCAGAGCTCCATTCTCAGCTGCAGAATGAAGCTATTCCTTCGGCCACAGAAGAAGTGGGCCATCTGGGTGGGGCTGTCAATGCCGTTGCCGCGAGGTGAGTGGAAAACACCCCCCAAAAAATAAGACCTGGTGCCTCTTTTGGAGACAAAAATATTAAATAAGACCGGGTTTTATTTTCTAGGAAACATGGTAGTGTGTATACATCTATCAAACTGTGTCAAACTGCCAGCCTGCAGGCCGGTTGCACCATATGGATGCCGTACCCACCCCAGCTCCAGCAATGCGAAAAAAGTTGCGATATTTCACGACACATCATGTGACGCGGTGAGTTTGATACCTGTGCTCTATAGCCTTCACAGCAACTTCCTCCTGATCCAATCGACCCTATGGGAGACATTTTTTCAAGGATATCTTCCTTCAGGTTGACATTCACGAGGCCAAGATCACTGTAAATTGTTGCACAGTGAAAGAAAGTACATTTACAGATGCCTCTTGGACACTGTCTAATTAAGGACTCCACACTTCAGCCATGAGAAATTCACAGGGGGTTTCTTTTCATTGGAAACATAATTGAAAGCAATTTCTTTTCTTCAAACTAAAGAAAAAGATAAAACAATGCAAAATAATTTTTCTGCACTTTGCTGGACAAAAGCTTCTGGCTGCTATAGCAGAGGAGAATATTCTCTGCCTGTATAGCTTTCAGCTGTGATGATAGATCAAAACTAGTCTCATAAAGAAATGCAGCACAATTGATATGCATGCCTTTGACAAAAAGAAAAGAGAAGAAAAGAAACCACACCATGGATAGAAGAAAGATTGTTTTTCTGGAAATCTCCTTTCTGTTACTTCAACCCAGTAACTCTTAGGAAGAACCACAGTTATGAACTACAGTCCCAACATTGCCCTAATAAGTTTGAAAAAGGGTTCAGAGAGGTAGCTGTTATTTTTTTTTAATAACATGACATTTGAACCTGTATTTATCTGCACCAATATTAATATGAAACCATGATTAGGCACTTAGTTTGTTTTTTGTTTTCCTTGAGTTAGGTGAAAACAATCTTGATTATAATTATAATGGGAAAAGTGGAAAGGAGAGCAACTAAGATGATTAAGGGCCTGGCAACCAAAACATATGAAAAACGGTTGCAGGAACTGGATATGGCCAGTCTAGAAAAAAGAAGAACTGGGGGGGACATGATAGCAATATTCCTGTATTTGAGGGACTGCCACAAAGAAGAGAGAGTCAATTTTCCTTTGTCCTTTTTAGAAATTACAAATGATTTAGAGCAAGGTAATTACACCCTGCAGTTTTTAACTAATTAACATTAACCTGAAATAGGTGTCCTGATGACCTGGATTACTGAGAACCTCCATAGACACTTAAATAGAATGGAACAAAGGTAAACTATCTTCTGAAACATATTTTTTACAATTTGAGAAAATGTTTTCCTATCATTTGGTCTAAATGTGGACAACCAAGTCAGGACAGTTGTTAAGTGATTTTTGCCCCATTTTATAACCTTTCTTGCCACAGTTGTTAAGTGAATCACTGCAGTTGTTAAGTTAATAACACAGCTGTTAATATGAATCTGGCTTCTCCATTGACTTTTCTTGTTAGAAGTTTGGAAAAGGTGGTCACATGACCCCTGGACACTGCAACCATCACAAATACATGCCAGTTGCCAAGCAGCTGAATTTTGATCAATTGACCACAGGATGCTGCAATGGTTGTCAGTGTGAAAAACAGTCATAAGTTTTCTGTGTCATTGTAACTTCAAATGGTCAATAAACAAATGGTTGTAATTTGAAGACTACCCATAAGTACAATTCTCTGTTCCCAGAAAGCTTCAATGAAAAGGTGGACTTTGTAGGAAGTCAACTGCGCATGGAATTGCATGTGTTTTGCCTAGGAATTTTGCAGGCCTAATACCTGTTGGTCAGAGCTGATTTGAAACAAAGTTTTACACTGTGTCCCCAATAATCTGGAAGGTTGACCCACCAGGATTTTTGTCTTGTCAAATGTTTTTTATGTTCTTTCTAGTTTTATTGTTGTGAGCCACCCAGATGGGCAGGCATACAAATATTTTTCAAATAAATAAAGTATAAAAATACTTGTCCTACCTTGATTGGCAAAGTTGTGTTTGTACTGAATATATTGGTAGCCTAATACTGAAAATACTTCTCTGACAAACCTTAAGTAGCCCCAAAGGGAGCTTGTCCATCATTGAAAATATACAGATAGACATGACATAGCCAGCCTTTCTGTTCCCTCTTAATTTTTTAAAGGTACAAATGGAAATATGTATGTTCTATTATGTAAAAAATAGTGTTAAGGAACTGGAAGACTTATTCTATATTGCATAGGCAATAAAATTCATTGTTCCAAAATATTGCTGATGAGTTGCTATAGACTTTCTTTCATTTACAGTATTGGAATGATGACAGAAACTGTTCCATCCTGGAGAAATTGTTCTTCCTTATCTCTAAAAGCTTTTTACACCAGCAGAAGTATAAATTGGTCAATTTGTTAAGCGTTTTTGTTTCACCGAGAAGGCTTCCTTGTGTGGCAGTAAAGAACTATGTTAATGAAAATGAAGTTTTAACACTTTGCTTTCCTAGCCTTATCTAAAATTCCTGCAACTGAAATGTCATTTTATTATGGACCTCAAACAGGAGCTGCCAAAAAAATATGTGTTTCTAAAATATGAAATCCGCTTTCTTCACCTTCTGAGTTCTATTGTTTGTTTTTTTTCCTAAGTCCTTGGAGGTTCATTTTACTTGAGGGTTGCTTTACAGTCCTTCATAATTTACAATCTGTGGCAGCCTTAAGGTTAACACTAAAGCAGAGGGAGACAACCTTCTCAGGTTCTTGTGTTTGATTATTGCTTCTTCACTTTTCTATACTTGGCTTTGGAGTTGTGGGCCATATTCCCCAAAAGGTAGGTGCAGTCAGGAAAAAATTAGACAGGATCAGAAGAAAATCTGAACGATCATTTTCTTAAATGTAGGGTTTCATAAAGAGCTGGGAACAGCCCTCTTTCAGACCTGGACCAGAAGGAATTTCTTGTTGTTGTTTTTAAGAGAAGAGTGAGATTTTATTTTGTGACTTAACATGTTGTGTGTGGGTGGACAATAGTGATTTATTGAATAATCTATAGATGCATATCTGTGCAGGTAGACCAGAGATGGGCCCCAAATCTCTTTTCGTTGCTAAGTGAGACATTTGTTAAGTGAGTTTTGCCCCATTTTACGACCTTTCTTGCCACGGTTGGTAAGTGAAACATTGCAGTTGTTAAGTTAGTAACACAATTGTTAAGTGAGTCTAGCTTTCCCATTGACTTTGCTTGTCATAAGGTCAAGCAAAGTCACATGACCCCCTGGACATTGCAACCGTCATAAATACATGCCAGTTGCCAACGGTCTGAGTTTTGATCCGGTGACCATGGAGATGATGCAATGGTCATAAGTGTGAAAAACGGTCATAAGTCACTTTTTTCAGTTGTAACTTTGAATGGTCTCTAAATGAACTGTTGTAAGTCGAGGACTGCTTGTGTTCTCCTCTCTTCTGCACAGAGAGAGACCAAAAGACATAATAGCAATGGAAGTAAATACAATTTGCCTCTTTGCTCAATATAAAATCACTCTATCAGTAAGTAAAGGCAAATGAGGAAAAATCATTCTTTTGATACTTAAAGGGAATCTGAAGGAAGAATAATTTCGATTCTATAGGTGAGATGTTTTGCCCATTCACCAAGGGCTAAATTTTACACGCAAAAAAGCACTTATGTTAAGTGTGAATTTGATCATGAGGAAACTGTGGAATGGTTTGTTTAAAAGAAAAAAGAAAAAGACCAAGCCTGTCCCAAAAATTGCAATCTTGCCCATTTTTTTGCTGTCTCCAAAGTGGTTTTATGTCACTTAGGTCACCACTGTTCTACCCAGCAGTAGTTTTTTTTATAACCTTTCATCTAAGATAGACTTGAACTTGATGGTGTCAGGGTGAATAGGGCTGGAACTTTTTACAAAACCCCAGGCCTCCCTTCCATAGAGATAAAAAGACAGAATTCTAAAAGCATTCTTTTCTCTCTTAGTCTCTCAAAGCCAAATGATTTTTTCCCTTAACTTCTTCATCCCTAAAGTATAACCTTCTGACATGAAATTATTCTTGAGAGGAGGGAAATGTACCACTTTGAATGTGGCACTAGCTCAATCCTGCCTGTCAAATAAGTGGAAACGGTTGCTTAGAGAACAGGTTGATGAAAAAGGGAATCTTGAAGTAAAAATAAAATGTCTTGGAGACTCAACACTGGACTGGTGATTAGGCATTGATTTCTTCTTCTTCTTCTCCTCCTCCTCCTCCTCCTCCTCCTCCTCCTCCTCCTCCTCCTCCTCCTTCTCCTCCTCCTCCTCCTCCTCCTCCTCTTCTTCTTCTTCTTCTTCCTCCTCCATCTTCATCTTCATATGCATCATTCTGTATTGTTTGCAACAATTGTATTTTTTTTTTTTTTGCAACCAATTTCTTCCTGAAAGCAGCAACTGAAGGCATGGTAGAGATAGAGTAAACATGGAGTGAGCATGCTCTGGGTTTCATTCATGCTCTGAGTTCTATTCATGAAGAAAAAGTCCACGTCTTGTATATGAAACAAACTGAGCATTCGGGGGGGGGGGGAGGAAGACACTGAATATATAGTACCAGAATCTCTACCGCTTTTCAAAATCTCCCTTAAGAACTTGCATATTTATTATTTAGCTCTCCTTATACTACGAACTCAGGGATAAAAAAAAATATGTGGTTGCTAAAAGTCAACAATGACTGATGGAATACAGTATATCAAGCAAAAATCAATTATTACAAACATCTTTTATTTTTTGCCTACATCGTATATATGGAATAAATATTTAAATTAATGCAAAACAACTATAAAAACTGGATAGATTAGATATATGGTCAAAAATTTTTTTTAAAAAAAGGTAAGGTAAGGCATTGCCTTACATTAGTGTTACCCTAATAATTATGAGTCTACTGAGAAAATTCTAACAATCTTCTAATCTGGTGAGTAGCAGGACTCTTGGACTAAGGCTGAACCTTTGTCTTTCTCTGAAGTTCAAAAGCCACATTCCAAGAAATGGAATATACAAAGAGATCTAGGGGACTAATACATTGGTTCACTTTGGATTAATGAAAATATAAATGAACTTAAAATTAAAACAATCTAATATACGTGCAGCATTTATTCCCCTCATGGTTAATAATGTTTTCCATTACATTAAAAACTCCATTGCAGTGGAATCAGCTGTAAAGGCCCCTGAAGTCTCATTTAAAGCCTAAAGGCCACATGTAGCTTGTAGGTTTGGCCTAATAAAGAAAAAAATGTTTGCAGAGAATAATATTCTTTTTTTTTTTTTAAGTGCATGTTCAACAACCAACATTTTAGGCAACTAATGATGCTCTTTGAATATAAAAAGTGGTTTCTTCATTCAAAAGTCTTTTTTTTTTTCCTGCATCATCTTTTATGATGGATGAAAATTACCTTCCACAACCCACATTGTGAGGTGCAATACACTAAAGAACACTTTCTCTGAATTAAGAATGCCTCTTTATTCCAGGTTTCTGGTAAGATCAAGGATATTAGGGATGATTCATAATGAAAGTGTTGAGACATACCTTTGATAGGACTGTTTTCATTTGAAAATATTCAGACATTCTGCCTGACCTTTTCTTTTATAGATGCCAATCTGCTTATATCTTTCATGCCCCGAGGCTAGAATAAATGCTATTTTTTTTCCCTCAAATTGTCCTTGAAATCCCTTCAAAGATTTTCAGCAGTAAAGCAGCAGGCATGACTGTCCTAAAGAGGCCAACAAGATTTCTGAATGAGGGTCCTTCATCAGAAGCTGTCTAGCTAGAATTTACTTTCAAGTAATTATTATATTCATACTACAGGTAAGGGTCCTGATGACACACATTATCTCCCAGATAAAGAATAATAAGATAATTGTGGCTTCTGATTTCTTTTGTTTTTCTAAACCATGTTAAAACCTGTCTTATTGTTTCCTCAATTTGCAAAAGAGGGCTTCTGTTTTGCTACACTATTGCCAGAGTGCTGGACAATTTTCTTTTGAATCCCACCTGTTATTTTTGAGATCAATTTTTAAGGAGGATTGTGCTTGTGCTGTAAAGCTTTCTTTTCCTTCTTTGCATCCCTTTTTCTGAAGCCTTCCTTGCTGCCTTCCTTTTCCTTCCTTCCTTCCTTCCTTCCTTCCTTCCCCCTCCTCCCTCTTTCTTTCTTTCTTTCTTTCTTTCTTTCTTTCTTTCTTTCTTTCTTTCTTTCTTTCTTTCTTTCTTTCTTTCTTTCTTTCTTTCTTGTTTTCTGTCCATCTCGCTGCCTGTCCTTCTTCCTTATCCAAAACCAATCCCAATGATTTTTTTTCCTTGGGGATTTAATTGAAGTATGAAAAATCAGTAAATCTGCAGATTGCTGGACAGGTAATGGTACAGTGAATAACAGTAATTTTACATACATCCAATGGCTCTTAACTAGCAAAGTGAATTCCTGCACTGAGTTGACAGTTGGAGTCAGCGGTTTCTAAATCTATAATTCTATGTTTTCAAGTGTGCCACATTTCATTCATCTGAGATTTACTGTAAGATGCTAAGAAAAAGACACAGGCATGTCTTGAGCAGAGGTTTGAAGCTGCAGGACACAGCTTGACAAACTCTGAGTTTATTGCTTCTTATATACTTGTTACATACATAGGCTTTACCATTAAATGCTGACAAAGGTTTCTTCATTGGAAAATGTCTTCATGTAAGCAACTATTTTCTAGTAACACATTACACGGTCAAAGACCAGGTAAGAACAAATACAGGGAGATGAAAAGCAGAAGGAACTAACAAAGACAGGAAGAGATAGGAAGGAACTTAAGCATATTATCTGTTTAGGTAGGTGAGGCATTAAGTCAAAAGGGTATGACCTTCTGGCTGCTTCACTGGGACAAAGGGTATCAAAAGGTTATGAGGTTTGACCATATTGATGTTAAATTCAATTACAGCTGCAAGGTTGTTAGTAGGACAATGTTGGAAGAAGGAATCTTTGCCTACTTTGCAAGAATGGTTTTTTAAAGTTTCTTATTTGGCGGAAATGGCAAAGATTTTGGCTTTTTTGAAGGATCAATCGCAAGAGAAGTATTTTGTGGTATGGAAAAAATGGATAGATTTTATACAATATAAGTTGGATATAAAAATATTATTTAGTTTTTCAATAACTTATATTTAAAATTTAAAATATTTTATAGACTTTATTCTTTTTTATTTTTATTTTTTTATTTTTATTATATTTTCTTTTATCTTTTTCTTTTTTCTTTTTTTATTCTTTTTCTTTAAAGCATTTTTCTTTTGGTATTTATGTTTTTCTATACATATATTACTGTTAATTATTTTATAATTTGTTCAATTAATGTACTTAGATTTATTCATGGTTTATATCTTTTTAAAGATTTTTTGAAGAAATTTTAATTAAGCCTGTATTCAGCTCTGGGAAGGTCGGGGGAGGGAATGGGAGGGTTGGGGAGGTTTGGGGAAGGGTTGTTTTGTTTTTTGTAAAATTTTAAAAAATTTTCAATAAAAAAAAAGGTTATGAGGTTTGTGGAGGGGGGGAAAGCACGGCAGTTTGCTGTGTGTGCATTTCCCCACACAATTTACTAAATGTTTTTCTCCCATGGGAGATATTTCAAACTCAGTGACAACAAAGTAATTTCTTTGTGTAATGCTAATTTGTTCTATTTTGCTGTCAGAATTTGTTATGTACAATTTTAATCAATATATCATTGGTTATAATTTAATCACTATTTAATGGTTAATTTAATTTAACCACTGTTATGAGTTACTGTATACTATTTCAAGTGTCAGTGAATCAGTGAATCTATCAGTAAAAATGAATCATGATGTTGTTTAAAGAATGACCAAGTCTGGTCATTTGCAGGATAACTTTTATTCTAACAAAAATATGTAGGCCTTTTTGTGTGCTAATCTAAATGGATCCGTTTGATGTGACAAATGGATCCTCATGCCCAATCTTGTAAAATCCCCTCTTTGTTATATATTTTGATGTAAAAGTGGATGTAAAATGTAATATGCATTAACAAAAAGAGAGACTTTCAAAGTTAGCTTTATAGATAGTCCATAATTTGCGGATGTAAATAAGCCTGGAATTATGGTTATAAGTCATGTCAGTTATTAAAAGATCACCATTTGACCACGTAGGTTTTTATGACCTTCTTGTGACAGTTGTTAAACAAACACAGTGGTCATAAAGTGAACAATATACTCATGAAGCAAATCCATTGTCCTCAATGGGCATTATTTTGCCAAAAAACAAAAATAAATTATGGTTTCCAGCAAAAATGTCAAATATAATGGTCACATGACCAGGGGATGCTGCAAATAGAGATTAATATGGGCTAGCCAAAAATGTGATCTGAATCCTGATAATTGTATGGAGGAAAATAGATTTAGTTAAAGTATGTCAGAACCCACATATTTCCTCTGCAACATTTTATTCTAAGACTTTCCTGCTCAAAATGTTTTCCTATCACTACTGTGATTGCTCCTCTCTAACTTTGTGTTATTATTCTGTAGAGTTAAATTTTTAATGCCTCTGAAATAAGAAAAAGGAGAATAAACTTTCAAAAACAGTGCCACCAGAACGTTGCATTAAAAAAAAAAAATCCTATTTTTTGAGGCACACCATGGGACTCTCTTCCCTTGGTAACAATCAGCAGAAGTTCTCATTAGAAGGAACTTTACAGCAGTTGCTGATCTGCGAAACAGCATATGACTGATGTGGACATTATTTGCATAATTGGTTTGGTGCCTAAGAGGGCCACACACTGGCTTTAAAATATCCCCCTCCGTGTGTTCATTATATCCATCTCTCATCCACTCTGCAAAAGACATTTATGGTTGTTCGTTGCTTTTTGTTGTTGATGTTGAAAAAGCAATGAATATGCAGTGCCATGCTTTGTGTCTTAACAGCCTGGTATTAGAAAGGCATGAGCTAGTTAGGAGAAAGAGAAGAAGTTACCAAATTGTTCCATTATTAAGGGCTGCAAGTTTGACACAGGCTCAAGATGCATTTATTTTTCTTTGCATTCAAAACAGGTATTCCAGACAAAAGGAAATTTACTTTCTGGTACAGTCTCAGTTCCATAATGTAGCGATTAAAGAGGTGTATAGAGTATCCAGCTGATATGGGGCTTGACTCTTCTGTGTAGGAGCAGAGCATAAATGAAGGGACAATTTCTCCAGATGTCTCTAAAAACTATCTGTCCAACAGTCTATCAATCTTTGTCAAGGGTAGCATTGCTACCTCTGACAAGCCCTAGAGGAGGACTTAATAATAGTGATAATTTTAAAAACTTATATGCCACCCAATTCTCAATGACCATGGATAGCTCACAATAATAAAAAAATACACTTAAATCAATAACAGTAAAAGATTAAGATAAAAGTTGACAAACTCAGTGATACGAGGGGTCTCACTCTCTGTTATCAAAGACATTGGCTCTTCTAAACAACAGTCATCCAGATCTTGGGGGGTACCTAGTTCTAGATGACAGATGTTGCTAAAGAGAAGGTTCAGTTCTGGAGTTCCAACAGATGACATTATTTCATTGAAGGAACATAAAACCTCTCAATCCTTCTGGATCATTGACTTGGCAGATAATATGGGAGACAGGTGGTTCCTCAGTGTTGGGCACAATAGGTAGCAACTAGCATCTTGAATTACACATGGAAACAAACTGACAATCAGTGCAGCTCACAAAACAAAGATATTATATGGATATCCCAAGATGATCACTTGAATATGAGCCAGCAGTGTGTAGCAGCAACCAAAAAAGCTAATACAGTCCTGAGTTGTATAAACAGAGGCATAGAATCAAGATCATGCGAAGTATTAGTACCACTTTATAAAACCATAGTAACACCACATCTGGAATACTGCAACCAATTTTGGTCACCTTACTACAAAAAAGATGTTGAGACTTTGGAAAAGGTTCAGATGATCACACTGGAGACTAAAATGTATGAAGAACGGTTGCAGGACTTGGGTTTGGCTAGTCTAAAGAAAAGAAGAAATAGGGGTGACATTATAGCAGTATTCCAGTATTTGAGGGGCTGACACAAAGAGGAGGGGGTCAGATTATTCTCCAAAGCACCAGAAGGTAGGACAGGAAACAATGGTTGGAAACTGAAAAAAGAGAGAAGCAACCTGAAATGAAGGAGAAACTTCCTAACAGTGAGGACAATGAAACAGTGGAACAGTTTGCCTTCAGAAATTGTGGATCTTCACAATCTTTCACAAGAAGTTGGAATTGATTGATTGACCTTTCCCCTCCCCCCCCAAAAAAAACTTCCTTTGTTTCCTTGCACACAGCAGTGGTGGATTGCAAAGGAGAAATGGCACAGGGCTAGGAGTCTAAGGAAAGAAAGGCAATTTCTGGGGGGAGTGAAGATTTCTTTCCTTACCTGCCCCACTTGTTCTGAGGCCACTTTCCGCTCAACCACGTTGCTCTTACCAATGGCCTGACCGCCCACTTCAGCACCCTCCCTCCCCGAGCCTCCAGCACTCGACCTGCTGCTTTGGTCAGCCTGCCAGCCCCCACTTCAACACCCTGACCACTTCTGCCTAACATGGCCGCCCCCGGGCTGCAGAGGCTGGCCTGGTATGGGAAGGGCACGTGCTCCACTCTCCCGCCACCATGCAGGGTAAGGTTGCCATGCCCACCCCCACCCAGATGACCTCGCCTCCCCCAAGCATTTTTTTTTTAACTAACCTGCCTTTCAGCTGCATTCCGTTTCTCTGTTCACTTCTCAGCTTTCGCAGCATGTTTGTGGAACTATCGGTAAAAACAAAAGTTCCATCAGACTTTCTAACTTCTTGAGATCTCATGAGAAATTAGAAAGTCTGTTGAAACTTTATTTTTACACCGATAGTCCCACAAACACGTGGCAAAGGCTGAGAAGTGAATGGAGAAACGGAATGCAGCTGAAAGGCAGGTTAGTTAAAAAACCGCTTGGGGGAAGCGAGGGCATCTGGGTGGGGGTGGACACGGCAACCTTACCCTGTGTGGCTTCAGCAGGTGTCTGGCAGGGGGAGGGAAGCAACTGGTCTACCACCATGTTAAGTGCTGCTGCATTGCTTCTCCACCCCATGCACAGGTCCCACCCCACCCCACCCCCATATGGAGCACGCTGCTCACGCTGCTCCCCCTCATTTGACACCTTCTTTCCAGCTCCAACGCATCACTTCCTCCGCCACTGTGTGGGACTAAAAATAAAGTTCAATCAATCAATTACAACTTTACAAGATCTTTTTTTTCCCATGAGAAGTTGAAATTGATTGATTGATTGAACTTTTTTTTCCACATGGTGGCATAGGCCTAAAGTGAAAAGCTTTTATAAAAACACAACTTAAAAAGCTACTTGGCTGGGGAGATTTTGATGTAGGTTGCTCATTGATGGGACTGAAGGCCTAGGACTGGGGCAACAGTGCGCATGACCACAGAGAGATTCGCCACCACAGGTATAGGTTCTTCTGCTTGAACAGGGGACTGGATTAGAAGATCTCCAAAGTCTCTTCCAGCTCTATTCTACTCTACTCTGCTCTGCTCTGCTCTGCTCTACTCTACTCTACTCTACTCTACTCTGTTCTGTTCTGTTCTATTCTATTCCCATTACTACTTTCAGATGGTCTTTATAACAATAAGACCTTCCTTCAGGATTTAACAGAAGGGTGGGAAGGCAAGGATACTACAGACAGAAATATAGGACATTTGGAAATATCCCTTCGCCACTATGTAGCTAGGGCAAAACATTATACTACACCAATGTAATTTCTTCAAAATATTACAGTATTTCATGACATGGAATAAGAATGATTGAAAAATTGTGGAATATATCTCTGATCAGATCTGTTTTGTTTGAGGAAGGATAATCTGGTTTAATCCTGCCCTCCATAAAGACCTACACACAAACTGCTAATGGAATTTTTAGAAAATAACCAAAAATCTGCTACAAACTTTGATGATGTAGAAACTGACAAAATGTGAACAATGATGTCACAGCACAAAGATCACATTTTTGTACTTGGATCCTTATGTCAAATGCAAAAATCCAAGAAAGAGTTTACCTTGAGATATCTAGAAGTTCCTTTTTTCACTACAACCTTAGCATGTGCTCATCAAAAGTTAATAGAAGAAGAGTCATATTAGTCTATCTTGTCAAAATAATCAGATGTCAAGTAGCATCTTAGTACCAACTAACAAATTTTATTGAAAGATGTAGCTGTCGTGGAATCTCCATCTAGACTGGAGGGAGGTGTTAAGATGAGGACTAGTTTAGAATCCTTGCACTGCAGAAAGCAGCACAGGCCTGACCTCCCCCAGAATCCCTTATCTTATATCTCATATAGGAGAAGCCAGGAGCTGGAATGAACAGAGGAATCAGCCTACAATCTCTAGATTGCACAAGTGGAATAAGTCCAAACATTCTTGAATTCCTTTAATTCTTATCTAGTGCCAAAATAGGACTAACCACTAGTTAACTAGATTCCTGTGCATAGGCCTGAGCAATAAATCAGTTTAATTGGAACCTAATGTGTGGCACTAGTTTTTCCGTGCTTCCCAGTTCCCAAGGGAATGCAGTCAATTTGGAGAGATTCTTGTAACACAGATAACTAACCATAAAGCTTCTGCTTGAGACTATTCACAAGTAGTTCTGGTTGCTTGCACCTGACAGTAGCTAATGAAAATATTTGCCTTTTAATAAGATTTGTTAGTTAGACAACTACTACCAGAGTGCTTCATAAAAGGGATGTAATTGTTTATATATTAATATAATCCCAAGTGATAAATTAATTGTAGGCACTAAAATGCACAAAAATAAGATGAAATTCAAGATCAATACAGGGGAAGCAGCTGAAACTCAAAAATTTCAAGGTCCAATACAGGATTTAATCTCTTCAGATATTTCACTTCCTTTCAAAAGGCAAGAAAAACAATTTTCAGTATAGCTAACATTTCCAATAGCACTTTAAAAAAATGAAGAAAAAATGCCAAAATATAACATACTGAGTCCTAAAATGAAACTGCCTGGGCCTCTACCATATTAATTTATCACTTCCATCTTGTTAATATGTAAATCAGTTTGGAAACTCTAAATGACAAAATATAGAACTTTAGTACTGTGTTTTTACAGATTAAATTTCATTGCTGAATAAAATGAGGAAAAAATTGTGCTCTTTAATTGACAGTTTTGGAACAGGAAATATATATATATAATCTTTTATTTATGCTTAATATGAAGTTCAAAGCACAGTAACATTTCTAGAAACAGGTGCCTACATCAAAATCATAGTTATAATAAAGTTTATATGTTAAAGCTATAATAATGATATTAAATGTTTGCACATAAAACCTGGACAGTGGAAAATTTTAGTTACCTTCATATAAATTGATAAATGTCACCTTTATCTCACAATAATCCTTAGCTAAGCTGATGTTTTATTAATATTACTGGAGGGGTTGTTTTATGGGCATTCTGGCTATAGACACAATGAAATTTCAGTATTAAGTCATAAATAACAGATATAGGTGATTCAAAAGAGTATTGTCAGCCTCACTAAAGAAAAAATAAAAATATAGACTAATTACGTCCAGCTTCCTTGAAGAAAGAATCAAGAATGAAGAATGACCAAGAATCCAGAAAGGAAAGGAAAGGAAAGGAAAGGAAAGGAAAGGAAAGGAAAGGAAAAGAAAGGAAAGGAAAGGAAAGGGAAATCTGTATGGAATTCTTTTACTTTCCGGTTTTAAACTAGAGATCGAAGGGTTGCCATCAAAATACACAGAAAATAATTGATCTAGCTAGAGACAAAGGACCAACTGAAAATAAACAGGCATATATATTGGACTGGTGGAATTTTGAAAGCATTTTAATGTCATGAATAAATAGATTCCAAGATTTGTGCAAGATGGACTCCTTACATATTGAGGGCAGAACTGAAAGCTTCAAGGATTGAAATTTGCCAACAATGGTAGCTATATTGTAAGAATAAAAGTAAGGAGTTTTTTCGTCATGTGCATTTATCATTATGACCCAGAAATGAAGCAGCAATCCATGAATTATAATCACAAAGTTTAACCTGTAAAAAAAAAAATCAAAATCAGGCTTCAGCAGGAAAGCACAAAGAAAATAGTTCCTTGAATTTGGCACCACTATACTGCAGAAGGAGAAGACTACAGAAGCACAGAAAAAAAAAATGTTGCGGTAACTCAACAATGCTCACATCTCCAAAAGGCAGTTGCAAAGTTGGCTCTCACTGTTTTACCTCATCTTCCATAAAATCTAGACCTGGTGCCATGCAATTTCTACCTTTTCCCAAAATTGAAGGAATATTTTTGTGGACATCTATTTGACCCAAAGAGGTGAAAAGATCTCTAAGGATCTGGTTGAAGAGATGAAGTGTGAGTTTTTTTATGAAGCTGATATATCTTTAGCAAAACTGTGTAGTGAATGGTAGTGAAGAAATAAATGCAAATAACAAAATAGCTCATTTGAAGGATTATTTCCTATTTCATGACACCTTTAAACTTTGGTGTTGGAGAAAATTCCTGAGAATACTATGGACAGCCAAGAAAATAAGCTTGATGGATCTTTGAACAAGTCAAGCCAGACTTCTCATTCAAGCTAAAAATGATCAGGCTTAATTTATCCTATTTCAGGTACATTATGCAAAAACTTAACATTCTGGAGAAGGCTTTAATGCTGGGAAGATGGAAAGAAAAAGAAGAAAAGGGTGGACTTCCTTACAATAGTCTCTATTGGGAGACTTGAAAGGAAGACTAGGGATAGGTCATCATAAAGAAAATGTATGTCATTTCTAGAAGTCAAAAACAATTTGATTACACATAATTTAAACTAAAGTCATGGAGGTGGAAGTATTATTTTTCATTCAACTATTAAATGCCTAGGGGAAGTCATATGTTCTGGGTAGCCCAGAATTGTATTGCTGACTCCCAGCTCATATAGAATAGAATAGAGCTGGAAGGGACCTTGGAGCTCAAGCAGGAGGACCTATATTCAAGCAGGAGGTCCCATCTCAATCAGATAATTGTTTAGTCTCTTTTTAAAAACTTCCAGTGATGGAGCGCCCATGATTTCTGGTGGTAAGCTGTTCCATTGGTTGATTGTTCTCACTGTCAGGAAGTTTCTCCTTAATTTCAGGTTGCTTCTCTCCTTGATCAGCTTCCAACCATTGTTTCTTGTCCTTCCCTCTGGTGCTCTGGTGAACAACCTGTCTCCCCTCTGTCTTGTGGCAGCCCCTCAGATACTGGAATACTGCTATCATGTCTGCCCTGTTTCTTCTTTTCTTTAGACTGGCCAAACCCAGGTTCTGCAGCTGTACTTCATATGTTTTAGTCTCCAGGCCTTTGATTAGCTTAGATGCTCTTCTCTGGATTTTTTCCAGTCTCTCAATATCTTTTTTGTGATATGGTGACCAAAATTAGCTGCAGTATTTGAGGTGTGGTCTTACTAGGGCTTTATAAAGTGGTACTAATACTTTGCATGATATAATGATATATGATATAGTGATCTGCATAAAGGAGATGATTGGGAACCACTGCTCTGATGATTGGCTTAGAATAAATTTTCATTTATTAAAAAAGTCATTATAAACATTCATATAAAAAGACATTACAAAAATGTCTTGCTATCGACTGTAATGATACAGACTTAGGTTCCAGCTAATGATAGTTAAACATCTCTGACAGGGCATTAGAAACAGTCCTAGGCAGTTCAACAATCTGCTGAGTGCACGACAGCCATAAGCAATGATGACAAAATGACTTGGCCTTTTCATAATTGCATTGCAACACTGCACACTGTAACATTGCAACATGTCATTCATCACCTGCCTTCCTTGTCTTCCTTACAATGGATACTCATAAATTGCCAACCAAAACAAATTAAAGGAGGAGACATTTTGTCCCTCCCCCCCAATCCCTTTTTAGACAGTGCTTTATTGCTCCTCTTTTTATTGAGGCTAACTGGGTGTGCTTAGCACACACAGCAATCCCTACTTCATGGCAGGAAAGAGTCATTGGTCACCTACTTTACTGTCTCCATTGAATTTAGCCATTTGGTAGAACAGAGGTCCCCAACCTTTTGAGCACTCAGGACCGGTTCCATGATGTAAGGTTCTTCCGTGGACCAGGCAGTAGGTGTGCTACCTGCATCCCACGGATGGGGCTTTGCTTGTTTGTGCAGACCAGTTGGTGGCATGTCATGGACCGGTTCTGGTCCATGGACTGGGGGTTGGGGACCCCTGCGGTAGAAGATTTTATGATGCTCAAGACCTCATTGTTATATTTTCCAGGAAATCTGATGTTAGAATCATGAAAGACCTGATATAGTAGTGAATATTTGACAATATAATCCTAGAGTTTATGCTACCTTGAACTCTGCATTTGATACGAAAGATACTGGGTTGTCTTGTGTATTGTGCATTGTTTGATATGATTACATGGGATTATTTTTGGTTTAGGAAGCCTGAGAATATACAATAGGCAAAATTATTGGAATCACCTGGCTTACTACATGCTGTTTTCACCCCTATCTTTTTGCTGGTTGAGTGGGATTGGCTATGTAGCTGTAAGGCTGATCAATACTTGTGTATGTGCAAAAGTGATACCATCAGCCAAAGGTGATATCCTGAAAAGATTCTCCCTGAATCTAGGTGACTTAATGCACTCATTCATGTATATCTAATTTTGAGGCAAGATGATTGAGAAAAATACTATCTACACAGATGCAGAAATTTTTGCAAAGAAGTAGCTACCTTACTTTTTTTTTGCCTAGGTTCCATATGGGTTCCAGTCTAGCAAGACTTAGTAGCTTTGGGTTTAGGGCCTGCTAGTTCTAGGATTATGCTACCTTTGGTGCTGGATGGGGTTGTATAGCCCCAAACTTTCCCAAGATGCAGTCTGGGGGTCTTCTTGAATGCACAATTTATGCTCAGAGAGCAAATGGCAATCATGTCTATGAGGACATTTGCACAGCTCGTTCATAAATTGAGGGTTTCATCCATCCATAGATACTCATAGATACATGTGCCCTAATTACTTCCTGACTGGATTGTTGTAATGCACTCTACATGGGGTTGCTGAAAGAGCATCTGGATGCAGCAGCATATGTGTTTCTAAAGCATCACCTGTTAAGTCTCTGTTCCACAAGCTGCATTGGTTACTAGTCTATTTCTGCTCCAATTCAGGGTACTAATTTTGACCTTTTAAGCTCTTTATTGTATGAGGCTGGGTTGAGGGACCACCTCTCTCCAGTTATATGGTTATCCTGTTAGATGAACTTCTGGAGGACAGGATAATACAATACTGTTGTCTGTACATTGTTATTCTAGTGTTTCTGGATCAGGTACAAAGGTAACCACACATATTATTTATTTATGGAATTTTAATTTAGTTTAATTTGTATGGCATGCATTTAGTGTAGAAATTGCAGTCCCATACAATATAGTGGCCAGGTTTAGAATGGGACTATAGGTGATATCTTTTTTGAAGGAAGGGCATCCACTTCCAATTAGCTATTCATTCTGCTTATGGTCCAACCAATTGGGATTTTCAAATATATCAGTCCTATAGATTTATATTCCTACCATTCTTTGAATCCTATGTTGTAATATTTATTTTGTGCCCTTCTAAAATGGTATACACCCAGAAAGCTTTTCATGCATCTCTTTTAAAAAATTTCCCCAATATCACTTCTGCTATTTAAGGCAACAGTGTGCTGAGATGTGTCAAGTACTAGGTCAAAGCAATAAAGTGTCATCATTACCTCTCTCTATTGAAGAAGATAGATGGGAAGGAAGAGTACCATATTGCTGGGCGCCATGCTGTCCTGCAAACAAATCAGCTTTTTATCATAAATCTGACACACGTTACAAATTAGCAAAAACAATTTTGAGCCTCTTAATATAATCCCTGGAAGAATTGCAGCTGTCTATTCAGGTGCATTCAGTCTTTCCTTGATGAAAATAATTATCTTCTGCCCTCACTAAGTAATTGGCAGTTGATTGAGGTCATCGGGGCAATCAAGTCCCCAAGAGATACAACATACTGGTATGATGAAAAAGAAAAAATCTATATAGGTTTAGGAAAGTATGGAAAGATACATTAGGCAACTGAATGGAACAAAGAGCCTATTGCTTGTAGCCCTCTTTATAAAGGGAAATTGAAATCAAAGTCAACTTGTTTCATGAAGGTATTTGCAGAATGTAGGAGAGTATATGAGAGTCATGAGTTGTAGTCATGTTGCTTATATCTCCAGATGTACCAAACCAGAACCTCAAGTCCCCTACCTCTCTCTGTTGAATTGAATTTGAAATAAGTTTCTGTTGTTAATTGTGAAGCCATGTCCGACCCATCGCAATTCCATGGACAACATTCCTTCAAGCCTTCCTGTCCTTTACCATCTTCTGGAGTCCATTTAAGCTCACTCCTACTGCTTCAGTGACTCCATCCAGCCACTTCATTCTCTGTCATCCCATTCTTCTATTGCCCTCAATCTTTCCCAGCATTAGGCCCTTCTGCAAATACAGGCAATATCTTGCCAAAAAAAAGGAAGCTATGTAGTTTGGGACTAGAATAAAGATTTCCATTTAGAAATAGGCTGAGTGAAAAAAAGAAAGACAAAAGACTCTCTAGCCATGAGAATAATTAATCATTAATCAATAATTAAGTTTGGTCCAATTTAGCAGTGTCTGAATAGAGCAGTTGTGTTCTGAAACATCATCATCATAATAATAATAATAATAATAATTTATCTACCAAGGCAAATAGGTGGGCGTGGAATGCTACAAGTACATCAGATGGTTGAAGAAGAAAAAATGGCTTTGGAAGAATATCTGAAGAACAATGATGAAGATGCACTGAAATTAGTATATCAGGAAGGCTTACTAACTACTGGAGAGACCAAACTGGCCTACAAGAAAGACCAAATGAAGAACAGAATAGAGGCATGGGAAGACAAAGCACTACATGGCCAATACATGAAAAAAATAGCTGGGAAAGCAGATAATAATAAAACCTGGCAATGGCTAAGAGCAGGAAAATTGAAGAAAGAGACCGAGGGACTAATTCTGGCTGCACAAGACCAAGCCTTAAGGACAAATGCATACAAAGTCAAAATTGAGAAGACAGCAACAGACAGTAAGTGCCGCCTATGCAAAGAAGCTGAAGAAACAGTGGACCACTTGGTAAGCTGTTGCAAGAAGATTGCACAGACTGATTACAAGCAGCGGCATGACAAAGTAGCAACAATGGTGCATTGGAAGATCTGCAAAAAATATCATTTGCCTGTAAGCAAAAACTGGTGGGATCATAAAATAGAGAAAGTCATAGAAAATGATAAAATTAAATTGCTCTGGGACTTCAGAATTCAAACAGACAAGCACCTGCAACATAACATCCCAGACTTAACAATTGTCATGGCAGTGCCTGGAGATAGCAGAATAGAAGAGAAAGAACTGGAGAAGATAACAAAATACAAAGACCTACAAATAGAAATAGAAAGACTGTGGCAAAAGCAAGCAAGGGTAGTACCAATAGTAATAGGCTCCTTGGGTGCAATCCCAAAACAACTGGAGCACCACTTGAACACCATTGGCATTGACAAATTCGCTATTAGTCAATTGCAAAAGGCGGCCTTATTAGGAACTGCTTCCATCCTGCGACGATATCTGTAATACCATCAAACATCCACATCTGCCTATCCCAGGTCCTGGGTAAGGACTCAATAGGTAGACAAAATGCCAAATCCAGTCTGAACATCTGGCTGACTGTGCGATGATCCATAATAATAATAATAATAGTAAAGTTGGAAGGGACATTGGAGGTCGTCTAGTCCAACCCCCTGCTCAGGCAGAAAACCCTACACCATTTCGGACAAATGGCTGTCCAGTCTCTTCTTAAAAACTTCCAGTGTTGGAGCGTTTACTGCTTCTGGAGGCAGGTTGTTCCACTGATTAATTGTTCTCACTGTCAGGAAGTTTCTCCGTAGTTCTAAGTTGAAATAAAAGTTTGTGGCTTTTTACATATCATGATCCTTTGTCTTTCTTCCAGTCAATCTTTATTCTAGTCCTTTGCTTCAAATATTTATTGCCCATTTACATTTCCAGTTCATTTATTAACACTTGTGTTTCATTCATTGGTACTTGGCTTCTTAATGTAGTTTGTGCCTTGTTATAATTTAGTTATCTATGCAAAGTCAATAAAATAAATCAGAATGGAGCTAGAAGGGACCTTGAAGGTCGTCTAGTCCAACCTCCTACTCAAGCAGGAGGCTCTATACCATTTCAGATAGATAGCTGTCGAGTCTTTTTTTAAAAACCTCAGTGATGAAGCACCTCCAACTTCTGAAGGCAAGTTATTTCACTAGTTAATTGTCCTCACTGTTAGGAAATTTCTTCTTAATTCCAGGTTGCTTCTCTCATTGATTAGTTTCCATCCAATGTTTCTTGTCTTGCCTTCTAGTGCTTTGGAAAATAAGTTGACCCCCTCTTCTTTGTGGCAGCCCCTCAAATACTGGGATACTGCTATTGTATCACCCATAATCTTTCTTTTTTCTAGACCAGCCATACCCAATTCCTGCAGTCATTCTTCATATGTTTTTGTCTCCAGGCCTTTAATCATCTTAGCCATCTATCTTCCTCTCCTCAATAGCCATAGTTAGGTTTGACTTAGATTGTAACTGTATTTACTGATTTTTATTGTATTGATGTCATCAGTTTAGGGACATATGTAAGAGCATTATTAGAGAGGATGAATGTTGGTTCTCCAAGCTTGTGGGTTGGTTTCTGAACATTTCATTACCAGATGAGGTAACATCTTCAGCAGAGATTAGTGTTCTTCTGTTTAGAAGGGCTTCAGGAATGGGTATGTCAAGTGAGGGTCTTGTGAGGGGTCAGGTGTGAGTCATCAGTGAGAGGCTTGTGGTGGGTCTTGTGATAGGGAGGTTACTTGGTGGGTCTTGTGATAGGGAGGTTACTTCAGATCAGGGTCATTAGGAGGTGAACTTCTGGTGGGGGGAGGGGACTTGTGTGGGTTGGTTGGGGGTTGGTGCTATCCCTGGTTGGCTGTGTGGTTGATTTGGATTCTGAGGGGTTCGTAGGCTGATTGTAGGTCAATGTGTCTGATGATGGAATTGCTTGTGGAGTGCCCAGCTTTGATGAACTCAGGAGCGTGGCAGGTGGTAGCATGGCCGATGATTTTAGTGTTGCTCCAATTTAACTTGTGTTGTTTGGTGTCTGTGTGGGTAGAGATTAAGGATTTGGGATCGTGGCATTTGACTGCCAGCTGGTATTCATGGATCCTATTTTTTAATTGATGTGATGTTTGTCCTAATTAGAATTGGTTGTAATTGTTACAGTTGATTTTGTAGATTACATTGTTTCTTTTATCCTTCTGTATCTTGTCTTTGGTTCTAGATAATTCCTGGCAGAGTGTAGTTGTGGGTTTGTGGACTATTGCTCTTCCCAGGGGTTGGAGAATTTTGGCTGTTATTTCTGACACCCCTTTTGTATATGGTAGGGTTAGTATATGGTAGGGTTAGTAATAAACAGTAGTATTAGTATTGTACACGTATGTGCTGCTGTGCAGCCTTTGTGAGGTATACAATTTCTTTGTGTGTGTGATTTGCACTGGAAGTGTTCTAGTCTGCAAGGGACTGGTTGTTTCAACAATATTTTCAATTACAGATTATCAATTATCTTTCTCAATTTACTTTCTCTATAAGAGTCAGTTGTTAATGTTTATGAATAAAAGACTACATCAGGTGAGAGGTTAAGAAACTATAGCCAGAATGGTTCACTAAAATTTCTGTTTAACCTTTTCTTCTTTTGAATGATTTTCATTTCAACCATTTCTACAAATATTTTTTCCCAAATGCTCTTAATTAATGGCTTGCAATGCACATTTGTATCAGAAATATTGAGATGTAAATCATGTTGGATTCAATAGAATATGCTTCCAAGGAAGCAAGTGAAGAATTGTATGTCATTTTGCTGAAGTCTTTCTCTCTGTGAATATAAGAGTCCATTTTGAAACCCAGAAACAAGAAAAGAATAATGCATATCTGTAAAATAGAAATGAATGGCTTACACATGGGCAGAATTTAATGAGTCTTTCACAGAAACACTTCTGAGAATATCCATTCAAAGAGAATAATGCTATTGCAGAAGAAAACCATAATATGAAGTGGCACACCTATGTCCCTGTGGTTTTTTTTTTTTTTTTTTTATAAAATGGCCTCTTCTCTGACGCTCATGCATAATATGATTTTAGCTTTCTCTAAAGTACACAGGACCTTATCATTCTCCTCCCCCCTCAACCTACACATAGATACAAATTGTGAATTGGCAATTTTTTTATGAAATTTACTTCAAAAATGTTATCTTTTTTTCCTTTAGAATTGCTTTGCCAAAATTGGGTGCCTGGCAAGAAGGCAAGATGGATGAGCTGGTACTATATCACATAAACTTTTGATAATTATTAGGTTAAAAAATATAAGCAATAAATATGCAGAACTAGGATATGATATAAACTTCAGAAACTTGACAACTTGATCCTGTTTATCCTAATGCATACTCTTTAACTCAAACCCCGAAAAAAGGAGCATAAACAGAAATATGCTAAGGAAGATAATTTAGTGGCAATGGCCCTGGCAATTACTCAAATGTTTGCTTTATTTATACCCCTTACATTTTGTAAATGTACAGAATTGAGAGACATCCAAAGTATTTTGAGTCGTACAGAGCGGGCCAAGGAAGGCACAATGCATAAGGTATAATTATGCCATTAAAGAGATATGAAATTCATCCAGTATTTAGACTTCTTATTGAATGTTGCCATGCCTTGCTTTATTGCCTTGTTTGTGGATATTTTCAGTGTAGATTATGTTTTGCAGTTAAAGTGTTTATTTTGCAGTGCTTTGCCTCAGAAATCCTTTCAGCTCTTATCTTATTTGCATTCCATTTGCCTTAAACATCCATGACTCTCCCACCTCCCCTGACTCAATATTTTGTTTGGGCAAAACAAGTGGGCATATTAAACCAGATATTTTCTCATCTGCATGATTTTAGAGGGTTTTATGTTTCATCGAATAGGTACCATGTTCCACTTTATGTCTCAAATGAAATCGGAGTCATTTGTGAGGCAATTGGAAGATTGGAAAGTCCTCCTCAGCCTGAGACCACATGCTGAATTTTCATTAGCTGTTTAGCGAAAGATGATACAAGGATTTACTTGACCAAATAAAAAAAAAACCCTGACCTCGTTTTCTCTCAGCAGTGTCCTGAATAAAAAAATGATGATGACAGCAATATGGTGGCACGTGCACAATGACCCATCATGGAAATACAGCCATTATTGTGCCTCAATTGTGTCTTGAGATGTCATGGGATGAAGTAAAGCATATTCAAAAAATGTATGCCCTCATTTGTTATTGGGTAGTTTTATAATCATTTATAATTTTTTGTGATCTGATAAGACATGACTTTACCAGGATTATCAATTATTGCTTATTTTTGAGTTCTTGTAAGATCCTGCTTCATTTAATGGTATGTACCTGATATTTTGAACCTGGGAATTTTCTGCTCTGTTGCTTTCTTCAACTTTCTGCTCTTAGCCATTGCCAGGTCTTGTGGTTTTTTTTAAAAAAATGTACTGGCTTATCATGTTTCTTTCTTATTCCTTACTCTTTCTCACAGGGCAATTTGGTCTCTTTGGTCTATAGTTGAATTTAAGTCCAGTCCATTTTTCCAGCTGTATGTCTAAAAAGAGGAATTGCCCATTTTTTAGTAATTGTTTTGATGGTATTTTTGGCACTGAGTTTCGGCTTTAAGATCTTGTTGATCCTTCTGATGTATTCACTATTAACTTTGTTCTTGACTTCAGTGTGCTTGGTGTTGTCAGTCTAAAAGTTACTCAGGTATTTGTAATGATCTTCTCTATCTAGACTCTTCAAGTTATTTCCATAGGGCATTTTGATTCCTTCAGTTTTCACTATTTTTCCTTTGTTGATGGAAAAATAGCTCATTTTTTTCGGTCCAAATTCCATTGCAATATCTTGGCTGTATATTAAAACAGCGTTGAGCAGCAATTCTATTTCAGATGTTGTTTTTCTTTACATTTCACACTGACCATGTAAAGAAAGTGTGATAGACTGGCAGATGTTTTTGATGTTTGATAGCCCTGGCCTGATTTGTTCAATATTGTTGGCAGAGGAATCAATGCAATGACAAACAGTGGTGCTGATAGTGAGTCTCCTTCAAAGATTCCTTTCTTGATGTTAACCAGTTTCTCCTTCTGTTCAGTCTTTGTATATTTGTGACAGCTGAGCAATTTTTCTTTCCCTAGTCCTATAGCTCCTGGTTGCTAAGCCAACAGCCCTGAATCCTGTAGTCCACTTGTCACAAGTTATCTAGGAACTCCAACAGTTAGCAGAATCCTTGTTGACCTGAGTGACAGCCAATCTAGTATAGGTTTCTCTAAGTTGCATTACATTATTACATCTATGTCAGTGGTGGCAAACCTATGGCACATGTGCCAGAGGCGGCACTCAGAGCCCTCTCTGTGGGCACGCACACCGTTGCCCCAGCAGAGTTCACCAGAATAGTGACTATGTGGTGTTTGGAAGCGACGGGGCAGGAAGTGAGTGAGCAAGTGGCATTGGCCCTCTGGGGATGCCCCAGAGATGGCGAGGGATTGGTCCCCGCCAGCCTGGTCCTAGCCCGCCCACCCTGACGTGACCACCACAGCTGTGACCACCACAGCTATGCCCACCCAGTGGCCACACACCCCTGCTCTCCCTGAGAGCACCACAATGCTAATGCGGCCCTGGCACTTTGCAATAAATAAGTGGGTTTTGGGTTGCATTTTGGGCACTCGGTCTCTAAAAGGTTCGCCATCACTGATCTATGTTATAAACATATTGTTTATGGAAGAGACACTCTTTGTCAGCTACCACCTTTCCTTGCCTGTGCTTCGCTGTGTGTGGTGACAGACTGCCATGAACAAAGGGAAAGGGAATGAAAGGGGGGATGTTTGGGGAAATGAAATTAAGTGCTGTATCTCTTCAGGGTCACCCAGCTGGAAGGGGGAGGGAACAGTATACCCACCTGCATTTGATTACACTGGTGTGAGCAATGACAGTTAAGAGAGGGAAAAGAAGAACTTAGGGATTTTGGCACACAATTTTCAGATCTGGCTCTGCAATATTGCAATAAACTTGATCTCTAATAAATTATACCTTTTTCAATGAATGGAGCCAAAGATCACTTCTATGTAGAGATTTAAGTTCTGGCAGGTCTAACACTCTTCATCTGGCTTCTCTAATGAGACCTATCCAATACAGTTGACCCTCTGGCATAGCTATCATTTTCTTCAGAGCATTCAAGTCCTGCAACTAATTATTAGTATTAATATTAGTCTCCAACTGAACTATATTCTGCATTAGAATTACAAAACATGAGACAATATATGACACATGTGCCCACCAAAACCTCCTGGTATGACCTGTATGTATATATATATATGTTTGTGTGTGTGTATATATATATGTATGTATGTATGTATGTATGTATGTATGTATATTAAGTCTGTTGTTCACTTTCCCAAATTATTTTTAAAAAGGCTTTCTCTTGATTTCATAACAGTTCTCATTAATGATAGGCTCCCTCCTAAAATACTATAATCAATTGTACATCTCATACTTGAATAAGGGTTCAGATAAACTGCAATTATTTCTAAGTTGGCTAATAAAGATAATCAGGGAAGTTGGAGAAAAGACTTTATGGAAGTTGGAATAATTAGCCTTAAAAAGACAAGAGAGAAAGAGGATATTTTTCATATATGTGAAATATTGTCATGCAGGAAAAACTTATAGCCATTCTCTATTGTTGCAAAATATAGGACATAGAATAATAATATTAAGTTATCGAAAAGAAAAAAAATATTAACAGTGTGGTGTTGGATTCCCTTTATTGCATCTAAACAGAAGCTAAAGAGAAATGTTTAAATTTGGATTGTTGCTTAAAAGACTGTGTCTAAATAGTCTTTTTCAACTTCATGATTCAATGTTTTTAAAATGGCTTCTTTTAATAATAATAATAATGATAAAGTTGGAAGGGACCTTGGCGGTCATCTAGTCCAACCCCCTGCTCAGGCAGGAAACCCTATGCCATTTCAGACAAATGGCTGTCCAGTTTCTTCCAGTGTTGGCGCGTTCACCACTTCTGGAGGCAGGTTGTTCCACTGGTTAATTGTTCTAACTGTCAGGAAGTTTCTCCTTAGTTCTAGGTTGCTTCTCTCTTTGGTTAGTTTCCACCCTTGCTTCTTGTCCTGCCTTCAGGCACTTTGGAAAATAGCTTGACTCCCTCTTCTTTGTGACAGCCCCTGAAATATTGGAACACTGCTATCATGTCCCCCCTCATCCTTCTCTTTGTTAAACTAGATATGTTAGACTTCAACAACTTATCTAGCATTGTTATTTGTTTCTTCCGAAATCCCAGAAGTATATTTCTAAATGCATCTTCCTAGCTTACTGCTGTATGTATCTCGGCACATAAATGATTGCCATCTTTTAATGCTATACTTAGGATGCCATCTGATACTTCTTTTCATTCTTTCCCTTATTTAAGTAAACTTGATTGAAGATACCAAAGTTAAATAAAGTTATTACATTTTTGTGCCCTAAATTTTCAGGTTGTGTTGACTCTTTATCTTGTTACCTTCTAACAGATCAGAATAACATAGTCTATTGTAAGGTCATCAGCTTCTATTGAATAACTGGCAATACCCATCAGGAACAATTTTATTTGATTATATTTTATATACTTATATTTGCCTTTTATAACTTTTTACCCTATTTTATTTCATTAATTTTTATTCATTTTATTCAGCCATGTTACTCTAGTTTGGTCAATAACTATGATCTTGAATATGGCAATGTTAACGCTGGTTTTAAGCCAAAAAAGAATGCTAAAGATCTAAAATCTGTATGTACAGGTTTGTATGAAAACAGTAAAAGTTTTGTTCTGGGGAGAGAAAACACTACAAATACTTATCTCAAAGGTGGATGTGTTTTCCCAGGATCTAAAACTTTAACTTCTGTTTCAGTTCAGCAGGGGAGTCACAGATGAAATTCCTGGGAAAATGGTGTTGTTACAGGAACAGGAAGACTAATTTTCTGTCCATTTAAAGTGTTTTGGGGAGAGGGGAATGGGTTCTGCACCAGTGCATCCTGTGCTTTATGAAATCTCATATCATCAGGTCTTACATTTTAGAAAATGCCAGCTTGGAGTGTTAGCTGACAAAACAAAGATGATTAGGGGACTGAAGGCTAAAACATATGAAGAACAGTTGCTGGAACTGGTATGTCTAGTTTAATGAAGAGAAGGACTAGGGGTGATATGATAGCAGTGTTCCAATATCTCAGGGGTTGCCACAAAGAAGAGGGAGTCAAGCTATTCTCCAAAGCAGAACAAGGCAGAACTTGAAGGCAGAACAAGAAGCAATGGATGGAAACTAATCAAGGAAAGATGCAATCTAGAATTAATTTCCTGACAGTTAGAACAATTAATCAGTGGAACGACTTCCCTCCAGAAGTTGTGAATGCTCCAACACTGGAAGTTTTTAAGACGAGATTGGACAATCATTTGCCTGAAATGGTATAGGATGTCCTGCTTGAGCAGGGGTTTGGACTAGAATACTTCAAATGTCCCTTCCAACTTTGTTACTCTGTTACGTCATGGTTTTTCCTGTGTCAGCTTTCCATTATGTAGCTTAAGTTTCTGTCCCCATACTGTAGAAGTACTTTGTCTATATACATATAAATACATGAAGATGGGTCTAGCCCAGTGGTTCTCAACCTGTGGGTTGGGACCCCATTTGGGGTCGAACCCCATTTGGGGTTGAATGACCATTTCACGGGGGTCGCCAAACAACGCAGTCCGCCATTTTTTTCCCCTTTTCCTTAGCTGTGTTACTCCCTTTTATTCTATTGGCTTTTGAAAGCCAATAGAATAGACTCTCTTGAATAGTCTAATTCTATTGGCTTTCAAAAGCCAATAGGAATTGTCCAGGCTGTCTCTGCCCTGCTGAGCCCACCAAAAGTCCCATTCTGCAAATGGTGCTGCACCAGTTGAGTAGTCCTCGACTTACGACCGGTTGAGTAGTCCTTGACTTACGACTGGTTGGGGGTCGCGGCATTAAAAAGGTTGAGAACCACTGGTCTAGCCAATTAGTCCTGTGAACATTTATTCATAAAAGTATGTGACAAGGAAAAATGATAGTAGAAGTTGGGGGGAGGTAGATGATCACAGATCAATTTTTGGATTATTTTTTCTAGAATCTTCCCAGGTATTGATGTTAGGCTGATTGGTCTGTAGTTTCCTGGGTCTGTTCCCCCCCTTTTTTGTTTTTGTTTTGAAGATGGTAACCACATCAGCTCTTTTCCAATTCTCTGGTAGTTCCCCAGTGCTCAAGGGCAGTGGTGGGATTCAAATATGTGAACAACCGGTTCTCTGTGTGGATGCCACTTCCAGAAGTCCATTCTGGGCCTGGGCAACAAAAAATTAGCTACCAGTTCTGCCGAAGTGGTGCGAACTGGCTGAATCCCACCACTGCTCCAGGGGTTTTTAAATATATGGTACAACAATCAGACCAACCACTTGATAGGCTCCATACCCCTTTGGTATCCCCAGGTCTATTGGCATAACTATGTCTTCAGGGTCTTGCAAAAGACTGCCAAAGGGGGGGGGGAGAGGAACAATGCATTATTTCCTGCTTCCTTTCCTGCACTGATAAAAGCCAAGCTATGAGTCAGAATAACCCTGCAGTGTTCTTCATCATTTTGTTTCTTGATGATAAAGCAGAACGTTTCTAACATTGGAAGTTCTGGGTTCATACTAATAATGGGTTGAGAAAATCTTAGTCAAATGCTAATGATGTCTGGTTCTCCCCCACAATTACTGGGCATTTATAAACCTAGAAGAATTTGCTGCCAAACTGCTCACTAGAGAGAACATGCTGGACTGAAAAGCCGCTGTAAAATGGAAGATGCTATTCATCCAACTGAGGCATGCCCCAAAATAAAATGGTATGGAGGGGGACTTGAATAAAAATAGCACCTTTATAATGGCTATTCCACGTCCTTCTATAATATATGTCATAATCTATAACCAGTGAAATGTGATAATTCTGTTCTAGGAACCTGTACCTGCACCTGTTCCAGTTTATTGGCTGTCAGTTCTTTAGATATGTCACTTCTGCATTCAAATTATGGAAGAAAAACAATATACATTTTATCAAATGTCTACTACTTAATCAAAGTCCCCACTTTCTTAGCTTTCTAGCCCAGCTAACTGGGAGCATCTAGCCATTTATTTATTTATAAAAATTAAAAGGCTGTCCAATTTACTCATGGTGACTCTGGGTGGCTTACAAAGATAAAATCACAGTACAAAATACCCACCTACACCCCTGGTGACATCAATCAATCAGAATAGAGCTGGAAGGGACCTTGGGGGTCTTCTAGTTCAATGCTCTGCTCAAGCAGGACACCCTATATCATTTCAGATAAGTGGCTGTCCAGTCTCTTCTCAAAAACAGCCACAACTTCTGGAGGCAAGTTGTTCCATTGGTTAATTGTCCTTACTGTTAGGAAGTTTCTCCTTAATTCCAGGTTGCTTCTCTCCTTGATTAGATTCCATCCATTGTTTCTTGTCTTGCCTTCTGGTCTTTTGGAAAATAAGTTGACCCCCTTGAGTATGGTTTGTCAGCCAGTTACAAATCTGTCTGGTGCTGATGCTGTCTATCCCACATTTCTCTAGTTTACCAAGAAGTAGGTTGTGGTCTACTTTGTCAAATGCCTCCTGAAGTCTAAGTATACTATGTCCATAGCATTTTGTTGATCTACTAATTTAGTCACTTTGTCAAAGAATGAAATAAGATTGGTTTGGCATGCTCTGTTTTTAACAAAACCGTTCCAGCTACTAATTATAACTTCATTTTTTTCTACATGATCACAGATCAATTTTTGGATGATGTTTTCTAGAATCTTCCGAAGTATTGATGTTAGGCTGATTGGTCTGTAGTTTTCTGGGCCTGTTTCCCCCCCCCCTTTTTTTTTTTTTTTTTTGAAGATGGGAACCACATCAGCTCTTTTCCAATTCTCTGGTAGTTCCCCAGTGCTCCAGGGCAGTGGTGGGATTCAAATATGTGAACAACCAGTTCTCTGTGTGGATGCCACTTCCAGAAGTCCATTCTGGGCCTGGGCAACAAAAAATTAATAACGGTTCTGCTGAAGTGGTGCAAACTGGCTGAATCCCACCACTGCTCCAGGGTTTTTTAAATATATGGTACAGCAATCAGACCAACCACTTGATAGGCTTTGGTATCCCCAGGTCTATTGGCATAACCATGTCTTCAGGGTCTTGCAAAAGACTGCCAAAGGGGGAGGGAAATCCTATCTCTGCAAGGATGATATTCCACAGTGTTATGTTCTCCTGGCTACTTTCCTTCGTGACCAGAGGCAAGCTCGCCTGACCAATAACCAGCCAAGACACAGTGAAGGCCTTTTGTTTCGTTTATTGCAATAAGCGGGGAGAGAAGCTTTCTAAGCTTGGTTCTCTCCAAAGTTTTAATCCAAAATATCTCCTTCTTTTATTCATCCCTATCACCGGACCTTACAGCCCTCCTCTTTCCCCATTGGCTGAGGTAGTATGAGGTTACACTCTTTCCGTCCCCCTATACACATTTCCTGATAACATACTAAATCATATTCACATATACAATAAGAATAAGAAAAATTATTTTCTTATGGTTATTTTTAAACTCAATATATTTATGTCCCCATTTTGAACAATAAGTTCTTTTCCTGTTTTTCTATTCATTGTGTCTCTCTTCTTATCTTATTTGGCATGGTTTCCTGCTTTCCTATACTTCCTGGCTAGCCATTTCCTTAAAAAGCAACTATTTATCTATTTTATTACTTCCCTCTTCCTTTCTCAGACCCAGCTATTTTTGCCTCTATTGTTTATCTTACTTCCTTAATGTTATCTCTTTCTGACTCTCACCATCTGTATTTTTTTTTCTATTCAATTAGTTTCCATTGTATTGTATTTTTAACTGACTGAAGATTTATCATATTGATGTATATTTATCAACAGGGAGGGAGCCACCATGGAGAAGGCCCTTCTTCTTGGTCCCACTAGATGAACTTCTTTAAGGAAGAGGACTTGTAATGTCCCCTGCCTCCCTGTTCTAGTGGGTTAGGTAGATGTGACTTGGAAAAGACAGTTTTTCAAATGACCTTGCCTAAGGTTAAGCAGGACCAGCTCTGACTAATACCCAGAGAATAGGCAATTCAAGAAGTCAAGAGCAATAGAAAAAGATTGGAAAGTAAAAAAAAAAAAGACCATTGCAAGCCAAAAAATAAACATGAATGGGTTTTAGTAAGTCATCAGGAGTTGAATCCAAAGGTGACATTATATTACAGTCAACTGTGGTATCAAAAACATTAAAAGGAATAAATCCATTTTCCCACTCTGTAATTAGAGCAATGTGCTAATATTAGAATGAAGTGGGAAGAGGGAGATAGAAGGAAGTACAGAGATATTATTTTTCAGGGTTAACCCTTTAACCTCTGGAACATGCAGTTCTCAGTGTAGGTTGATCACGGAAGCCCTGCTAAAATGTGGTTGATTAGCAAATAAGAATGAAGATCTTTACTACAACATTGCCCTCCTGTTCTACATCCCTAAATGCTTTCAAATATACCTATAGTATTGGTTAAAAAAATCAATTTTTATAAGCTGTCTTGAGCAAAAATAAGCTCAGTTCAAATAAAGTAGAGTCTACTGTAGTATTTCTCTGCAAAAATGCTATTCACATCCATTCACCATCTTCTGCTGAAACATTGTGGGGCTTCTCATGAAGTGCATCTGAAAAACTGCACAGTCATCAGTCAGACAACTTGATTACTTCTCCCTTGCAGCAATTGCTCAGAGAGAGATGGACACAGAGACCTTCGCAGTGCAACCTCACTTAAAAATATCCTCTTTAGCAAGTTTAGAAGGTTGACTTTCTTGTCTAATGTTTGGTGGAGAGATAAATTCAGCAGAATTCAGCACTAGTCCGTGAAACGGATAATTTTCATATTCTTTTCATATTCTGTCCCCTTGAGATCTTTTGGAGGGGATGGTTTTAATATGTAAATTAACTAAATAAAAGAAAGCAGCTTGCGGCTATCCTGAGGATACTAAATAATAGATCATGTGTTGTGCATTGTTTTCTATATATAATTAATGTGTGATTTTTTTTTCTTCTTGGTGTGTAAAAATCTCAGACATCATATCAGTGAATAAATACGTACCCCAAATGGGGAATTGATTTGTGAATATGGTTGCAAGAATATGACTGTCCAAAAGAGAGTGAAGGTAAACTCTGCTTTGTGCTGTAGAAACATTACTGTGGTATTTTAAATGGCATTCAAATAAGCCACTGTGCAATCATAATTCATACTTACATGAGAATTTAATAGATAGATAACAGTTTATTTTGCAGTGATATAATGTTGTAAACATAATGTACATAACAACAAATAAAAGGTGTTTGGTGTTTTTTTTGCAACTATAGCCAGAAGCAAACCATATATCTATTTATTTCTGACTTAATATATATATTTGCTTCTGTTGGAAAAATATTGCTTTGATAAGTAGCTGGTATGTGGAATAATTAATTTTATTTTGTTTATCTGAAAGCAGCTTGATGAATACACCATAGATTTGGTCTTTACTCCCCAATGAGAGGATTCACTATTACTAAATCATAAAGATGCTGCAGCAGCAAGGTTTATGAAATTTAGTTAATATTAATAGAAAAATGTGGTGGTGGTTGCAGGCATGGATGTTTTCATGAGGTTGGCTGTTCAGAGAGGAAATACCCAAAGCCTAATTCTGAATTATCAGTTAAATAACAGAGGTGTTAGAAAACACCCACCATGGATTTCTATAGGCAAAGATCTATAAAATCCATCAACATGAATTCCACAATAAAAAATGGATGGCAATGTTGAAAGAAAGCACCAAATTTAGTTGAAATTTGAAAAACAAAGAAGTACAGTTAGCCCTTGACTTACGAACAAAATTGACCCCAACATTTCCATTGTTAAGTAAGTTTTGTTGTTAAATGAGTTTTGCCCCATTTTACGACTATTCTTTCCACAATTGTTATGTGAATCACTGCACTTGTTATTAGTAACATGGTTGTTAAATGAATCTGAGTTTCCTATTGACTTTGCTTATCAGAGGGTCACCAATGGTGATCAAATGACCCCAGGGCACTGCAGCCATCATAAATATATGCCAGTTGCCAAGCATCCAAATTTTTATCACAAGACCATGGGGATGCTGTAACAGTTGTAATTGTGAAAACGATCATAAGTCACTTTTTTCAGTGCAGTTGTAACTTTGAATGGTCACTAAACAAATGGTTGTAAGTATCAAGCATGGGAAAAATCAGAAGTCCAGGCAATTCAAATGAATATAAAGGTTTATTGCAAACTTTTGTTCTCTACAAGAATCTGAACTACTAACAGTCAAAGCAAATAGGTGCTAGATAAGAGTTAATGGAATTCAAGGTGAACTGGACTTAGAGCTCTTGTGAGCACGAAGAGACTTGAGACTGATGATGTGTTTGATCCCTCCTTCATCTCCTACAATAAGTCAAGGATGGGAATATCCAGAGTACCCCAGAATGTAAGTTAAACTGTGGAAAAAAAATTTGAAAGATAGCAATACTTGTAATGTGGTTACCAGCAGAAAGCTATGGATATATAGTATCCACATATGTGTGTGTATGTGTGTTTGTGTGTGAGTGAGTGAGTGAAAATCATAGATTTCTACCATGCCAGCTTCAGTTAATACACCTGTGACAAATTAAAGATGTAATTATTACAAACTTCATTTTCTATGTTCCACTGTGTAAAGACTCTCTTGAAGTCTTGCTTCCAGTAGTGTGACATTTCTTTGCAAAGAGGCTACTTCTCCTGCAATATTTCTCAAAATGTATAATCGCCATAGGAAGCTATTTGGTCATCTCACCTTCAAAGGAATTGCAGAAGGATTTGTAGGATATTTGAAAGTTAAGAATCATTGAAGATTATTGAAAAAAGCTAACCATAATCACACATCAATCTGGAATTTTTAATGGAAAGAATATATTTTCTTTGTGCTGATGTTCATTCCATAAATTTGACAGGCGTGAACCATTAAAATTCATGGCAGAGTTCTTTTACAATTGTTTCTGACCCTAAGTCACTCCACATGTGAGATAGACAGTTTTTAAACTTAATATATAAATAAACAAAATCAATAAATAACCTGAAGCCCTCTCTCTTCAAAATCACATATATTGCTAATTTAGTCACCCTTATTTCCAAAAGAGAGATATATTTTAAATAACTATATTCACATCTTTATGCCCATTATAAAGAGAACTATTACAAAAAGAGAATGGTCCCTTGTGCATCACATTATATGAATCAGTCTCTGGTTCTTATTTGAAACCTTTCTGTAATTTCCTAGCCTTGGGAGTAATGAGACTTAAAATGACAGTTTTAATATAATATTATGAAAGGTATCCTCTTTTGCAAAAGAATAGATTTCTGTGGTGCCTATAAATTGTTCGTCACTGGGAACAATCTGCTGAATATGCCCAGACTGTAATTTAAATTGCCCATTGCTAATTATAGTGATTATGTCATTGACCAGTGTTGTGGACTAAAAAGCATACAGTGTCTTTTAGTTACAAATATAGAGAGAAAAATTCATTTTGATTAGTCTGAATAGTTGGAAAGGACCACCTGACCACAGAAACTTCATTTTAAAACTTCTTTAACCTAAAATTGTATTAGGAGTGCAAGGGTCTTACCAAGCTGAACATTTCCAATCTCAGTTTTCAGACTGGTATGAAAAGCAATTGCAAATGCTTATATTTAACAACTGTTTTGATTTCATTCATTGATCTTTAGTATTAGGTACTACTAGGGGTGACATGATAGCAGTGTTCCAATATCTCAGGGGCTGCCACAAAGAAGAAGGAGTCAAGTTATTCTCCAAAGAGCCAAGCCTGAAGACAGGACAAGAAGCAAGGATGGAAACTAATCAAGGAGAAAAGCAACCTAGAACTAAGGAGAAACTTCCTGACAGTTAGAACAATTAACCAATGGAACAACCTGCCTCCAGAAGCGGTGAATGCTCCAACACTGGAGGTTTTTAAGAAGAGACTGGACAGCCCTTTGTCTGAAATGGCATAGGGTTTCCTGCCTGAGCAGGGGGTTGGAGTAGATGACCTCCAAGGTCCCTTCCAATATTATTATTATTATTATTATGGATCATCGCACAGTCAGCCAGATGTTCAGACTGGATTTGGCATTTTGTCTACCTATCGAGTCCTTACCCAGGACCTGGGATAGGCAGATGTGGATGTTTGATGGTATTACAGATATCGTCGCAGGATGGAAACAGTTCCTAATAAGGCCGCCTTTTGCAAATGACTAATAGCAAATTTGTCAATGCCAATGGTGTTCAAGTGGTGCTCCAGTTGTTTTGGGATTGTACCCAAGGAGCCTATGACTATTGGTACTACCCTTGCTTGCTTTTGCCACAGTCTTTCTATTTCTGTTTGTAGGTCTTTGTATTTTGTTATCTTCTCCAGTTCTTTCTCGTCTATTCTGCTGTCTCCAGGCACTGCCACGTCCACTATCCAGATTTTTTTGTCTTTCTTATCGACAATTGTTAAGTCTGGGTGTTATGTTGCAGGTGCTTGTCTGTTTGAATTCTGAAGTCCCAGAGCAGTTTAATTTTATCATTTTCTATGACTTTCTCTATTTATGATCCCACCAGTTTTTGCTTACAGGCAAATGATATTTTTTGCAGATCTTCCAATGCACCATTGTTGCTACTTTGTCATTCCACTGCTTGTAGTCAGTCTGTGCAATCTTCTTGCAGCAGCTTACCAGGTGGTCCACTGTTTCTTCAGCTTCTTTGCATAGGCGGCACTTACTGTCTGTTGCTGTCTTCTCAAATTTGACTTTATATGCATTTGTCCTTAAGGCTTGGTCTTGTGCAGCCAGAATTAGTCCCTCGGTCTCTTTCTTCAATTTTCCTGCTCTTAGCCATTGCCAGGTCTTGTTAATATCTGCTTTCCCAGCTATTTTGTTAATGTATTGGCCATGTAGTGCTTTGTCTTCCCATGCCTCTATTCTGTTCTTCATTTGGTCTTTCTTGTAGGCCAGTTTGGTCTCTCCAGTAGTCAGTAAGCCTTCCTGATATACTAATTTCATCATTGTTCTTCAGATATTCTTCCAAAGCCATTTTTTCTTCTTCAACCATCTGATGTACTTATAGCATTCCACGCCCACCTATTTGCCTTGGTAGATAAAGTCTGTCAATGTCACTGCGTGGATGAAGGGCATGATTCATTCTCATTATTTTTCTGGTCTTCCTATCCATTGTTTTTATTATTATTATTATTATTATTATTATTATTATTATTATTATTATTATTATTAACCTGCCTCCAGAAGCGGTGAATGCTCCAACACTGGAAGTTTTTAACAAGAGACTGGACAGCCATTTGTCCGAAATGGTGTAGGGTTTCCTGTCTGAACAGGGAGTTGGACTAGATGACCTCCAAGGTCCCTTCTAACTCTGTTATTCTGTTATTTCAACCTGAGCTACAAATATTAATCTATGACAATGTGAGAAAGATCCAACTGTGCTGCATGACAATTAACTTGGTCGTTTTGTTATGCTCCATTATCAAATTGCTGGCTTATGAGTATAACTTTTTTGATAGAAGCATGAAGTCTTCTGTTGTTTACTATAGAACTTAATCTATTCTTTCCAGTGAAAATATGGTTGCCATTTTCCAGGCAAAATATGATTAAAATGAATAGCATCCTAGGAGAGACTTCCACAGGAGAAGGGTATTTTATACACATTTCTAGTTTCATAGCGCACATAAAAGTCTAAGCCCTGTGATTTAACCACTATTGCTACATCTGCATGACGTGTTATGCCCAAATTAAGAAACCCTGTTATGTCTTACTTGATGTCCTAATTCTTGCTAAAACCTATTATACAGGCCAATTCTACTTTTTCCCAGCCAAGCATGTTGTGGGAATTGATTTAGTTTTCTTCGAGAAACAGACTCTGAAATATTTAGGAGACAGTGCTAAATGGGAAATATCTCCAAACTCTATTTTTGGGGTTTAATCAGAGGGCATTATTATCACCATCCTCATCCTCATCTTGTCTTCTGAAAAACACTGAGAAAATGTTAGTTGAAAGCCTAAGAATTGTCCAAATATTGCTGCAATACCATATATACTATATGTGGCTCAGAACAAAGTTGTTTTTTCAGAACTAATTTTTTAAAGATGAATATTTTTTCCCCAGCTGTTTTGAAAATTGTATTGTTGCAGTTCCAATTATTATGGGGAAATAGCTGCTGTTTAATTCCATCATCTTTGTATTTAAATTAAGTTCCAATATTAACTTCTGTTTTTTTCCAGTGCATTCTGAGCTACGCTATTGCCATTTACTATTATCATATCTATAACTAAAACTATTTTTCTATAACTTCTGTGATACCTGACATGTTTATATCATGTGGAATGTCACCAGCTGTCACTTAATAATGAGGAATAGGTTAGAGAGTGCAATTTTCTTCATCCTCTCAAACAGCAATATGTCTTGGATCCATCAGCAAGGAAAGTGCAAGGAGGAGTGAGTGATATTATATATGTCTATGTCTCAGCAAGTAGATAATTCGTGTCCTTTATGTGAAGTCATGATATAGAGTATGAGACTTCATTTTGATGTCACAGTGCTCTACTGGATCCCTGAACTTGGCTAAAGCTGAGACACATGGTCCAGTTCCATGTGGAATTCAACACTGGAACTCATAAGAAAGAGGATGACAAAATGACCTATATCCTATGTTAAATCTACAAAATCTTTGCAGGTGGAGCTTTATTTGGCTTAATGAAATTACAGGATTTGTGCTGCACACCACACTCTAATTTCTAGAGTTACATCTGGAAACTTCTTGTTATACTTTTGTGATTTTGTGTCCGGTTTGGAAGATGCCAAGTGAGTTATTTTTTTTTTCTCTAAAAACTGTTTTAACTTTGTGCATCTTTTAAATTATATTTCTTACATTTTTTGAAACAACTGAGATAAAGCTATTTTGATCATTCCCAGTTTTTGACGAAATCTGTGCAGTACCAGCTACCCTCTAGCTTAGACTTATTTTTTGAAGACTTTTTTTTTAAAAAAAAAAAACTTTCTACAATGCCTTTTATTTGAACTAACTGTTGGTAATCATTTTTTAAAAGACTTTTGTTGTTGCACTTGTTCATACATTCCTTTATCTAAGTATAGATAAAAGAATGTAAGAACAAGTGCAACAATAAAATAACAGCAGCTTCACTGCATCTGTTGCCAGCCGTGGACCTTGTTTAAGATTTCAGAGTGAAGAACAGGAATTGCTACAGTCTGTTCAATGTGATTTGTTAGTGCCAAATTTTGTTGATAAAAGCATTCCGATGCAGCTTATTATTCTTGATTTTTCATTGGTTGATTTAATATGGTCCAAAGTCTGGCAGTGGTTACTTAGGGCTCCTTTTAGCACTCTGATAAATTCAGTGTGTGCTCTCTAGTACAACTTTTGTCATCTCTACACTCCTGGTTCCTTTGGAGGGAAGGTAATGACTTTGGTTCAGGAAGTAGATGCTTCATTGGGAAAGGAGGTATTTCCATAGTCTTGAAGAAGATGGTTATTCAACTGCTCAGGAAACCTTTCCTCAACCCAACAATTTTAGACACCCACCTCCCAGGCGCCAAACTTCTTTTATAGTAAGGTTGTTGAAAAAGAGCCGGGCTGCAACCTACAGAGCACATTTGAATAAGAATATTATCTAGCAATTGTCAAAGGATCAAAACAGCATGGGTTATTACCCTTGCCAGGACCATGATAGAGTCAACACACACCTACTGTCTTTTTGGACCTCTCACAGGTGCTTGATAACATCAGTCATGGAGTCCCCTTAGACTGCTTGTGAGAACTAGAATTTGGGATCTCTGTGCTTCAGTGGTTCTGCTCCTTCCTCAGCAAGACTATACTGCCAGGGTCTTCATTAATGCAGTCCCACAAGCCTTGATTCTCCATTTCTCCTTCCTGGCCCTGTAATATCCATATTAATTTGGTGGGAAAGTTATTTGTTGGCTTGTTCTGAAATGCTTTCACTGCATTCATCACACTCACACCTTGGTCTTACTCTGTTAATCCATGAACCACCTCCAGTGTTGAACATCCCTGTCAAGACCTCAGACTAACTGGCAAAGCCAGGTTTTGATGCCCTTCCAGAAGACTAAAAGGGTGGAGTATCTCTCTCAGTTGAGAGAGATACTCCATAGAAACAAAACAGCAGAAAGTCCTTATAGACCAAGCCAGATGAAATTCTTTGACAACGTTGCGTATTTGGCATTTGGTTATTTTATTCTGACTTTATGTTATTTGATACCCATTTATTATGAATGATTTTATACCAATTCAATTGGCTACTCTTTTTAAAAAAATATTTTATGTTATGATGTGAACTGCTTTGGAATGTGACAGTATGAAAATATGATATATTTAAGATAATCAATAAAAAGAAAACAAAAATTGGGATCAAAATTTTAAAAATATTAATTTGGAAATACAGTATATATAATTTTATGGAGATATACAACATTTTAAACATCTGTACCGAATGCTTCCATCTAAAAGGGTTTGGATAGAAGGAATTAAATGATCACCAATTATATTGCTGATAAAACTTAAAAAATTAAGGAGAAACTTTAATGAGGCATTTTCTAAGACTGTTTTCTATGACATTTGCATTGGGGTTTTTTTAGCCAGTGATAAATGCCCAAAATTATAAATACTATGAAAGGAAGGAAGGAAGGAAGGATCATGTTTTCTATTGTTTTGCTATGGTAAATCAGGCAACTTTCAACAAAATCAGATTAATTTTCTGTGCCATGTATCATTTTATATGCCTTGAGAAAAATGAAAAGTACAGTTACATTGGCATTAAGTACTGAAGACAGTTGCACAATGTTTCCAGTTGTCTCTAACATGTCAAAATAATAATAATAAAAAAAGTTAAATGGGCATAGCCACCAGAAATGGTTACAGGAACTATTCTGATTTTAAAATCCTTGAGGATATGTAGAAGCTTTTAACAATAGAATGTAATTTTTAGAGTTACAGTGCCTTTTGTAAATAATTCTTGACAAGTCAATTCTTGATTGCTTTCAAAAACAGGCTTTGAGGAAATCTTACAAAGAGTTCTATAATAACTCCTCAAATTCAAATTCCAATTTCATTTTCCATATGTTTCTCAAAACAGCCTGATACAATAGTTTTGTATGATGTTGAAAAAGGGCTCTTTTGATTTCTAAAGGATGTGTTCTTTAAAAGTTGTTAATGCTTTTAGTTGGAGAGTTCTGTTGAACTCAAAAATAAGTATCACATGCAAAAGGAAGGTAGAATTTTATAACCCTCCTTTTTTTTTTTTTGCAAAATATCTTAAGTAAAAATAGGCTTCTTGCCAAGTCCTTTCTTGAGTTGATTTTATTTATCTTTCTATTTACAATTTGGGTGATCTAGGAATGCAAGAAGAGAGAAAAGGTCATGATCCAGAACTTTTCTCTATGCTTTCTGTATTTCTGAGGGGTTTCTGATAGATTTTATAGATTTCTGATATTAATCTATTAATATCAGGAAGGAATGGCATAAGGAATTGAGTGTCTAATGCTACCACCAATTTAATATCATTTCACTTCTGAACAATATCAGTTAACTGTTTTAATTGAAAGGATCAAAATAAACTTTTCTTTATTTAACTTAGTAGAATTACAATTCTACTTTAACATATGTGGTGGTGTGGTGGTGCAGTGGTTAGAATGCAGTATTGATTAGCACATTAACATTTCATGTTCTTGACTTTTTTCCTTTTGATTTTTGTTCCATTTATGCTTTAAATTGTTCAGTAACAATTGTAGCATATCTGTGAGGGGCACAGTGGCCTAATGGTTAAAATACATGTTGTTTGGAAGGTTGGCAGTTCGAGACCCAAGCAAAGCATGATGAGTTGAACTCCCGTTCTTTCCTCAGTTTTTGACAACCTAGCAGTTCAAAAACATGCAAAATGCAAATAGATAGATACCACTTCAGTGGGAAGGATTTTCATGGTCCTGTGGCCAGCATGACTATACACCAAGGTGAGCAGAATGCTGTTATCTTCCCACCAAAATGGTACCTATTTATCTACTTGCATTTGCATGCTTTCAAACTTCTAGGTGGACAGGATCTGGGGCAATTAATGGGAGCTCACCCTGCCATGTGGTGCTTAGGTCTTGAACCCAGGCTGTCAGTTTTTCAGCTGACAAGTTCGGCATCTTTAGCCACTGAGCCATCACACCCCCTTGACTGAAGTTAAAAAGAGAGATGTGAGAAGATTAAAAAACAATGGCAATATATGCAGTGTTGTGGAAGTGAAAATAGTTTACAAGGATAGAAAAAATGGAGACATATATTAAGTAACATAGGGTAAGCAATGATTTAGATTTAGAAATTATGCTGTAATTTCTTTGGCTGCCTATGTCTTACTCCTTAAATATTATGCATAACATTGCTTAACCTGATGTGATGCATATATATGTGTGTTTATCTAATTTATGTGTTCACACACACACACATATACATTCATGAGCATGAACTCCAATTTAACTACTTTTTCAATAATATCCTAGTCTGGGTCCAACTAATGTGCTTTTCTCTTTTGCTGTGCATGAGAGTCAAGGTCAAGAGCCATATTATTTTGTGGGCTACAACAGTTCAGCATATAGTTAAATATTTTCTTTAGCAAATTGGTTTGTATGCATCAGATTGGTATAGTTTTCTGCTATTCCTCCTCTTGATAATTCTTTTTCTTTGTCACTCTTGACCAATTTCTGTACTCTGTTAAAGGCAAAATACACTTGACTATTGAATAATGTTTTCCAGCAATTTGATAACTGGGCAAAGGTGCAATCTCTGATTTTTCGGCTAGGAAATTAATAAGGGGAGATTTCTCCTGTCAGTGCATTTTATTCTGATGATTCCCTTTGATACGAAAGCCTGAATGCCTTTCACATAATCAAAACATCTGTATCACTCATGTTGTCTGACTTCAACATGAGTGATACAAAAGAAAAAAAATGTTCCACAGATTGGGGTGATAGTTGCAGAGATTCTAAAGAGAAATGATGGAAAACTTCCTATTGCCTCCCCTTCTTTAGCTTTTGATGTATTTTGATGTATTTTATTATTTAGAGATCAGGTGAAATGTTAAACTGAATAATTAAAGAATGCCATTCTTTCAAATAGCAAAGCATGACATTGATTTACACCAGGACTTGTGTTGGAATACAGTGTTTTATGCAACAACTGCAGCCAACCAGTAGATGGCAGTGTTTATAAGCTTGCATCTATGGTATATATACTCTATGTCTTTTTGTTCTGAGTATAGTTCCCTGTTAAGCACTAAAGCACATGGTGACTGTGCACTTTGTTTATTCTGTAGGACTATATAAACAGAATTTCTAACAACTTGGCAAAGGGATTCATTGATGCTTTAGTTCCATCTTCCCTCCAACATGATGGCCCTTTAAAGAAAAGAGGAAATATCTCAGAATTTTACCCATCCTCAGGCCTTTTGTTGTAGCATAACTGAGGGATTCCTGGAAAATTAACAGTGATGGAGCTAATCTCACTTCAGGGGGGGTTGGGTTCCACTGATTTCCTATATTGAATTAAAAATTACAATTTAACAAATTTTGGAAGGGCTTTAAAGGGTGTATGTAGCTCTGAATTTGTAAGCTAGCTTTTATCAAAATATATTTTTAAATATTCTTTCTAATATATATTACCACTATCTATCTTACAAAGGTAAACAAAATGATTACATATTTATATCTCTTTCCAGAACTGTGTCTAAGTCTGATATAAAACATAGATCAAGAAGCAATACCTAATATATATATACTAATGTAGTTTACAGTGCATTAATAAATAAAACAAAAGTAAAAGGGACAACATATCAATTGAAGGTAAATAACAAGAAGGAAAATAAAAACTAAATGTATTTAGATTTGCTTATGACTTATGCTAGACTTTATATTGTAGTTATAGATGTTTAAAGAAAGCAGTGCTTAAAATTGTGTCTTGGAAGAAACTTATGTAGAAGGATGGATAATATTATAAGTAAGATTAGAAGATTTTTAGAGTATATTATAATGTGTTTATTATTATTTTCTAGAAATAATTCATTTAATTTAAGGTACTTAGGATTGTTTAGGACTTATAGGTGTCTTAAGTTTTATATGTGTTTTAAGTTCTTTTTCTTTTTTTTCTTTTGAAACATTTTGGATAAGCCTGTAATCAACTCTGGGAGGTTCAGGGGAGGGTTCGGGAGGTTTGGGGAGTTGGGGGAGGGTATGGGTAGGTGGGCGGGTTTGGGGAGGGGATTTATTTTGTAAAATGTTAAAAATTCTCAATAAAAAAAAAAAAATAAAAAAATAAAAAAAAAGAAAAAAAAAAAAGAAGGAAAATAAAGAGTTTCCATAGAATTAAAAAAAAAAAAAGTTGAAAAAAGCCATCTCTCAATTCAGCTGTATTGGATAAATAGTGCCCAGTTTTCAACCTTTTCTTTTGGATGAAAGTTGATGAGAGATTAGTGAAGAATCAATTAAAGAGGATCCTATCAGAAATGAGGTATTTGGATCCTCTTTTAATCGGGATTCCACTCATACAAGGGACAGAAATTTCAGTCACCCAGATCAAAATCTTCTCTGGGACCTGATAGTGCACTATGTTTCTTCTAGTTTTATTGAACTGCTCAGTTGCAATCAATGCAGGGTGTCTTTCTGCACTGGCTACAAGGGCTGGATGTTGGAGGCACCATTTTAGAATATCAATCAATAGTTGTGGGCAAAGAACAATCAAGCCCATGGATATTTCAAAGAGGGATGTAATAGGTCTCAAGTTATTTAATATCTATGTGAAACTAGTGAAAGAAGGCATTTATCTATTTAGCATAAACAATCAGTATATTCAGTCTTTAAATGATAACCCAAACTGCATTGGAGAGGCTGTAGAAATTTTGAACAGCAGAGTAAAGGTTCTAAAGCAGGGGTGTCAAACTCAATTTCATTGAGGGCAGCCTACTGGGTGGGCATGGATGGAGTGGGTGTGGCCTATTGGATGGGCATGGCCAGCTCTACATCGTTCGCATCAAGGGTGCCTGTGGGGGCCTGGGCAGGAGTGGGACAGATCTGAGGATCTCTGGCAGAAGGGGGTGGAACCAACGCAAGTGTCAAGGCATGGTCCACTGGAGGAGCCTCACTGTTCCTCTCAGGCCATGTGGGGAGGGATGGATGGTGGTGCGTGCTGCCCACAGCTCTGGGCAGCAGAGGTCAAACACCCAGCCTGGCCCTCAAGCACCTGCAGCACCAAGCCGTTTCCAGATAGCCTTGTGGAGCTAAGACTGAATATGTTTCAGCATAGATGGCCACCACAAAATTGTACATTGGCTCCCGGCTGGCCTGGGCCAGGGCCAAGGTAGCAGGGGCCATTCCCTCACTGTTTCCAGGATGGTTTCGTGGCCCACATGAAACCAGTTTGTGGGCCGCATCCGGTCCCCGGGCCTTGTGTTTGACATGTCTGTTCTAAAGGTTTGAATGGGAATCTCCTAGCAACAATCTCATAATCAGCCAATGTAGTTTGCAGGGCTTTCATAAATAAAAAAACAATAAAACAGCAAGTCAGAACTCTTGTATGGACCTAAACATATGAGCTTCCCAATATTAGCCACATCTGGGAAGTATTCTTCTAAAACAGTGGTTCTCAACCTTTTTAATGCTGCGACCTCCAACTGGTCATAAGTCGAGGACTACTCAACTGGTCGTAAGTCAAGGACTACTCAACTGGTCGTAAGTCAAGGACTACTCGACTGGTGCAGCACCGTTTGCAGAATGGGATTTTGGGCGGGCTCAGCAGAGCAGAGACAGCCTGGACAATTCCTATTGGCTTTTGAAAGCCAATAGAATTAGACTCTATTCAAGAGAGTCTATTCTATTGGCTTTCAAAAGCCAATAGAATAAAAGGGAGTAGCACAGCTAAGGAAAAGGGGAAAAAATGGCGGACTGTGTTGTTTGGCAACCCCCGTGAAATGGTCGTTTGACCCCAAATGGGGTCCCAACCCACAGGCTGAGAACCACTGTTCTAAAAGAAGAGGTCTGTCACATGGTTTCATGGGAACTGTAAGTGGAAGCTATGGTCATGAGGACTTTGTCCAGCTTTGGCTGGTGAACACAATGGGCCTGAATCACCCCTTTTGCCAGGTAATTTAGTGAAAGTCCCCTCAAAGTTCTGCCTCCATGTATAAAGTATGCAGGCTAGAAGACAGGCCTTTTTGGTGGTGGCTCCAACTTTGTAGACTTTATTGCTGGGGATTTGTTTGTATGCTTATATTGCAGAGCATACAGAGTGCAGTGGGATGGTTTAAAACTGTTGTAAATAAATAAAAAAATATGATTTTAAAACTTCATAAAAGACAGCATGTTCACAATCCAATTTCAGCATATAAACTGTTAAAACATCTGAGATACTTGGATAGATGGCAGTCATATAACTGTGCTTCATCACTTTAATCTGCATTTATGAAAAGTAAAGCAAAAAATATGAAAATGTGTTGCTTACTTTTTAACAGAATCAAATCTAAGCCTTTCATATATATGGACAGTGAAAAAGAGATATTTGTCTCTTCAAAACAAACATGTCTTCATGTGACCAATCTGGGCTATTGTACTTTGATTTCCTGCCAGTTCGATATATGCTTTTTTTCTATATAATTATTGAAATCTAAATGGAGCAAAGACAATCAATCTTGTAATAAAAAAATGACAAAGAATGATCCCTATAAAAAGAAAACATGTTTATAACTATAGGTGGAGGTAGCTTCCTCCAGATTCATAGAACATTTCTGAAAAATTGTGGAAAAAAAAACAGTGAAAGGATGGAGAAGTCTTTGGTGCTCTCTGAGCTTAGTTGTTTCCTTGCAGATGTTGTTATTAACCAAATTAGGTAACATCATCAGTGAGAATAGAATAGAATAGAATAGAATAGAATAGAATAGAATAGAATAGAATAGAATAGAATCAGAATTGGAAGGGACCTTGGAGGTCTTCTAGTCCAAGCAGCTGCTCAGGTAGGAAATCCTATGCCATTTCAGACAAATAATTGTCCAATCTCTTCTTAAAAACTTCCAGTGTTGAAGCATTCACAACTTCTGGAGGCAAGTTGTTCCATTGATTAATTGTTCTAATTGTCAGAAATTTTATCCTTTGTTCTAGGTTGCTTTTCTCCTTGATTAGTTTCCATCCATTGCTTCTTGTCCTGCCTTCAGGTGCTCTGGAGAATAGCTTGACTCCCTCTTCTTTCTGGCAACCCCTGAGATATTGGAACACTGCTATCATGTCCCCCGTCATCCTTCTCTTCATTAAAATAAGAGAACATACCCAATTCCAGCAACCGTTCTTTATATGTTTTAGCCTCCAGTCCCCTAATCATCTTTGTTGCTCTTCTCTGTACTCTTTCTAAAGTCTCAGCATCTTTTTTGCATCATGGTGACCAAAACTGGATGCAGTATTCCAAGTATGGCCTTACCAAGGCATTGTCGAGTGGTATTAACACTTCACGTGATCTTGATTCTATCCTTCTGTTAATGCAGTCAGGTTTGCTCTCATTTTATATTCTAGTGACTTGCCCTGTCGGTGTTGGTGGGAGTGGACTTGGTAGTCCTTTGATTGGGCTGTTTACTGTTAGTTTGTTTGACAGATTTTTGATTGGGATGTTGTTTACTTCTTGATTGTTGGCCTAGTGTTAATCTCAGTGTTAATCTCTCCTCATCTGCATGTTGATTGCTGGTGAGGAGGTGTTTTGGTCTTTTTGTTCCCCTTTTGACTTATCATCTCTTCTGAATGGTATGTAAAAGCTGTAGATAGGGTCCCTGGTAGTGATACAATCGGATGGAGTGTTATGTCAGGTTTGTGTGTTATAGGGCATCCATAGAAGTCTGTGGTAATGACAACACATTCTCAGAGCAGAAATGTAGAGAATAGCATTCAAAAGGCAAGGAATTTGAAAACTTCACTGTCCTGGGGAAATGTTGGGAAAGAGAAAGAAGTACTTGAATTAGAAAGTGTTATTGATTCTATATCAGTCTAAGGTCCACTCAGAGACAGTCAACTGTTTGAAATGGCAATCATTTCAGAAATGCAATAAAGATTAGTTCTAGTGTCTAGAGAACTTCTGCCAAGATTATGTCTGCTTTGAGAAGTCTGACAATATGTCAACCTCATGAGCATATACACCTGAACTCTGGAATCACCTAGTGAGAGAGCATCAGCTCATATCACTCCAGTGTTTCTTACAGTCCAAAGTAAGTTCATATTATGGCAAGTTCAAGCTGAAAACATTCTAGGTATATACAGTGGAAATGCAGGTGAGGATTCCAAGTTCCAGTTCATAGCATATGCTAGTTGCAGAAAAAATACAATAATGACATGATCAGTTGTTGTTGTTATTAGTTGCAAAGTTGTGTCCAACCCATCGCAACCCCTTGGACAATGTTCCTCTAGGCTTTCCTGTCCTCTACCATCTTCTGGAGTCCATTTAAGCTCACACCTACTGTTTCAGTGACTCCATCCAGCCACCTCATTCTCTGTCGTGACATGATCAGTACATTGTAATAAATCAAGAATGATAAAGGAAAAAGATGTTTCATCTTGACAATGAAGGGATCTAAGTTGTCTGATCATATGGAAATCTCTTTCAATCAGATAGCATGAGGGCTTGCTAAGCAACTGAGATTTTTTTGGAGTTAGGTGGCTATCATATGGATCGGTCAGAGCTGTGGTGGGCAAACTATATTACACAGAATAAAAGATCAGAGTGATATGCAAATTAAGGGGCAGTGGAGGTATAATACATGGTGTAGAAACCTAGCTTGATTCTAGATTGTGTGAATCAGAAGAAGAAAAAGAACAGTTGTTGAGTTACGTACCATAATAAATAAATATATGAACAAACTTTTTTCATTTTTTGGGAATATTAGATCATTATTAATAGAAGAAGACGCTCAGTTTCATAAATATCAATGCAGAAACTTTAAGCTGCATACCTTTAAAAACTTGCGTTTTCTTAAAGTAACCATCCCTTTTGTATTTCACCAGAACAGGATGAAATTTATAGGACATCTAGAGTACTAAGCAATGAAATATATTGCATTTCATAAAAATCAATGGGATGATTTTCAGACATGATTCCTTTCTGTTCTGATTTATTACTCTTAAAAAGGGCTCTTGTTTCTTTTGTTTGATTTGAAATAGAATATTATGTACTTTACAACAACAACAAAAAAGAAATTTATGACTGGGAAGAGATATTGAAACTAATGGCAAAGTTCAAATTAAAAAAACGGCTAATAGTAAGGAATAACATTGCTTCTTCCTAAATGCAAAGATCTCCAAAATCAGCAAGAGATCATAGGTTATGGAAGAAGGGAGACACAGAAAAGAGAAAATGTTTTAATTGCCCCCCCCCTGGAAAAGGGAATAGAATTGGAATAATTCATATAATTGGATTACCAAGGTCTTTCTGATTGGATCATAAACTGCAATTCTATCAACCCTCACTTCAGAATACAAATTAATAGAGTTAATGGACCATAGAGGTCTTCTAATTCTACCCTCTGCTCAAGCAGGAGTCCATTACACCATTTCAGTCTCTTCTTAAAAGCCTTCAGTGAAGAAGCACCCCCAGCTTCTGAAGGCAAGCCATTCCACTGATTATTTTTTCTCAGCATAGGGAATTTCTTCTTAGTTCTAGGTTGTTTCTCTCCTTGATTAATCTCTTTCCATTGCTTCTTGTTCTGCCTTCAGGTGCTTTGGAAAATAGGTTGACTCCCTCTTCTTTGTGGCAGCCCCTCCATATCAAGATATTTTACAAGAACAAGCAGAAAAGAAATGGGGATAGGATGGAGAGTGATATAGCAGAACTTGCAAATTATAATTATGTGTGCCATATCTGGACTGCTAAATTCCAAGTCAACAATAAAAATCAAATTTTATATTTTGATTAAGCTTATTCTTAGAAATGGGGTTTGTTAATATACAACAATTCAGGGATTTATAGCTATTTCTCACAAAAATAGTTTGTAGAAAATATGCTTATATAAAATAACTGTTGCTATTGGAAACGACTGGATTAAATTCAGAACAAGAATTTCATAAGAAGCATACCAATGGGCCAATTAGTTTTCCAGTGCGGTTTCATAAGCCTACAGAGTGTTAATTTTACTTACAGAAGTTTAATTAACTCAAGCCCCACCCAGAATGACTGTGCTATAATGGAATCACAAAATCCACCATACTGGAACTACAAATTCAGCTTAGGAACTGGTACAGATTTCCCAAATGACACATACACAAAACAAGCTATATTTGTTAGCACACTAAACTAATGTACCATAACACCCTTCAAGCTTTGCACATTACAATTGTTATTTTAAAGCCACCGACAGCCACATTTTCTACTAGTGGTGTAACACTCAAGTTAACCAACTTACTTTACGCTGTACTTGATAAAGGAATTCAAACTCATTATCACTTCCTAGGAGATTTTAGCATAAAAAGGAAAAAAAATGTTAATGTCAGTTTCAAATGGAGAATATTACTGCTGTTTGGGAAAATCAACCACCATTTCTTTTCTGCTTTTTTACATTATAGTAGTTATTTATTAGAAGTTAACAAAGATGTTATAAATACAGCAGGACTGGTAATTGAAAATGAAATGCTTTATAGATATGGGACTTTAGAAAGAGAAAAGCTAAAGATATCCTCTGACATAATCCTCAATTTCAACAAACTGTCTCTTTTGAAAGCTTCACAAAGGTTTCTCCCAATTAAATATCTAGTTACTAAATATTATTCATGACATTTAGACAGGAAAACCTTACACAATCTGGATTCTTGAGCAAAATATACTTATTCCTCCTGTCATGGTGGACTTTCCAAATTTTACCTGTTCTGATTAACTTAGTGACAGATGGCAAGACCCCACATCTTATATTTCAGAAAAAAGAAAATCTGGAATGTCAAAATTCTTCTGGATTTGGAGCCTCTAAAGAGTATATTTGTTTTAAAAAGTATGAGGAGAATGAAGAAAAAAAATGTTGTTAGCAACTAGCAATCTGTAGTCCCATAAGGGCCAAAGAGGATGGATTTTTGTAATACTTGAAACATGGTTTTTGTAGTATTGTTTTAGTTATGAAACCTGCTTCAGACAGAACCAAAATTTTAAATTGCAATCTTGTTCACATGCAAGAAGGCCTGAAAATTTGGGTTTTGAATTTTATTATTATTATTATTATTGTTGTTGTTGTTGTTTAGAAAATTTGTATTGCTGCCTACTCACTCATGGCAACTCAAGATGACTTACATATGCTACACATCCTGATTGTAGCTAGGCTTGCTCTTGTGCAAAAATGGAGAAGCAAGGAAATTCCCAGAGGAAGAGTTAATACATAAAATGTGCAGAAATAGACAGGCTCACAATGATATTAAAAGACAAACGTGGCTCCGTTTATTATGAAACCTGGGATAAATTTTACCGTTGGAGGAATTCGAAGAGGACAGTTGGGATTAAAGATGAATGTTAAGATAGAAATATATGTTATTTTAAAATAAGTATTGTATATAAAACTTAGATGTATATGTAGAGATGAAGAATTGATTGTAAAAAGTGGAATAATATGATAAGAATGTATATACTGGAATGTCATGTTAAATCCAATGTTTGTTTGTTTTTAACTGTATTATAAATAAAATTTGTAAAAAAAAAAGATGGCTTACATAAATGGAAAAGCACCCTATAAAAAATAAAAAATAACAAGAGGAAAAATAATAAAATAATATAATAACCCCCACCCCACCCCCAGTGACAATACATATTAAACTAGCCATTTGATGGGTTCTATCCTGCTCTGGGTTCCCCAGGCCTGCAGGCAGAATTGGGCAAGAAATAATGAAAACAGCCATAGCAGCAATTTGCAGCCTGATCAAAAACAAATTATACTGACTAGAATCGCTAGGCCCCTTCAAGGCCAAGGGTGACGATGGAAGGACTGAAATTTTCTTTTGGGGACTGGCAACCTGCTCATTATATGGCTTGTCATATTGCTTATTAACTCTCTCCAATTTTAAAAGAAGCTTGTCAGTGAAGGAAAAAAAAAGGAAAATTACTGTTCTCTCTTGGCAGGTTCAGTCTGCAATGTATTGAATACAACTCCATAGGCACCATTATTTTCAGAACCCCTCTAAAGAAATGGTGTCCCACTGACCTTGGAAATAGGTTTGCAACCCTTGTCATAACTAGCATGAGGTGAAATTCTGAAAAAAAAGTAGTAGTAAGCCAAAGTAATTAAACAGAAAATAAACAAAATGTTGAATTCAAGCCATCCATTATTTTAGCTTGTAAGATAGCTTTCATGGTTTATATGGGACTCAGAGATAATGCTGGAACTACATTATATGCCTGAAATTAATGCTCTATAACAGTGCTTCTCAACTTAAGCAACTTTAAATCATGTGGACTTCAATTCCCAGAATTCCCATGCTTCCCAGAATTCTAGGAGTTGATGTCCATACAGCTTAAACCTGCTGAGGTTGAAAACCTCTGCTTCACAGGAAGCTACCTTCCCATTCATTTTAAATATACAAATTTAAAGGAAGAAAGAAGAAAGTGAAAGAGAAACAGAATTAGATGCCAAGGACCATACTAGCATACAGATAATATACTGTATTTTCCAGCATATAAGACAAATGGGCGTATAAGACGACTCCCGACTTTTGAGAAGATTTTCATGGTTAGAAAGTCGTCTTATACACCGGAAAATACGGTATTTTCCGGCATATAAGACTACTGGTCGTATAAGACGACCCCCGACTTTTGAGAAGATTTTCATGGTTTAGAAAGTCGTCTTATATGCCGGTAAATACCCATTTTTTTCTTTCTTTAAACAGAGTTCCTAGAAAGGATGTTTGTTTGCTTGCTTTAAATGGCTTTCTATGCTTTGTTCCCAGTTCATCAGAAAAAGGGCAAAGATAATCATGCTAATAGACTAACGGGAGACTTGAGTATTTAAATGGGTGGTTTTTGATAGTTCCTTTTGCATGCCATCAATATTATTGATTTGCTAACTGCCCCTTTTTCCACCAGGTTTTGCCGTGTCATAATAGGTCACAGATCCTGCTAAGCCAAAACCAAGGAGACTACAATGTGGTTTAGCATAATGTCTGAATATAGGCAGAGACACCAAAAAATTAATATGGACTCTGACAGCATCTTAGAATTGTCCCATAAATCTGATATTTACAAAATATTGGGCAATAAGTTTTAAAGAACTTAATTTCCTAAGATAACCTAGATCTACCTTCCATATAACTTGTCCATTCCTTAAGATCTGACAGGAAGACCATTCTCTACGCTAAAATGATATGGAGCCATAGATGACTCAAACAGGACAATGTGATTTCTTCTGGGGTTTACATCTCAATTACAGCATTCCTTGCTTTGGGAAATTAGACTAGCACTCTCTTTGATGGAGTTTGGTAACAAATTTAAGCCTTTCTTTTTTTCAGGGAGTATAAAATCCACTTGATATAATCTCCCTACTGCATCTTGCCTATTTTTATTGTATCGTTGTTCTATAATTACTTCATATCTCACCTTTCTTTTGGGATATCAAGATGGCTTAGATAAAGCAACTTCCCTTTTATCCCCACAGCAATAACTTTGAAGCAAATTGGACTGAGAATGTGACTTACCTTGGTCCCTGTTTGACATCTTAGGCACTATGATGCACTAGTTCATCTATGTGATTTTTAAATAAACTACTGTGTACTTATTTTAATTGATATTAGCTGTCTCACAGGTGCATAAGCATATGCATTAATAAGAAATCGAAATGCTCAGGATGAGGGGATACTGAGATGGTAAAGAAATCTAGTAAAGCTTCACAGACTGAATGGAATTCCATTTCATCAGTGGATTAACTATCCGGCTTTGGGAAATCTTTCTCTGTTTCTTAGTGAGAGATTATTATTTTTATTTTAGATGATGGCTTTTCTTGGAAGCAAATTAACTTAAAATGTGTCAACAAGTAGACAAGTTCTATAATACAGTTCATGTGGGGCATCATTGTTCTGTCTAGCCTGGCACAAAACACAACAATCTGGTTGGTCTCTAGAAAAACTCAGAGACTCCCATTAAACAATATCTACACGAACAACATTGCATTCACAGCCAATTTGTTGTGTTACTGTCTACATATTGTATAGCTCAGATCCAGGAAACTTTCAAGAATGCAACTTTCATTGAACGTCTATCTTCCTTCCATTACAAGACATGACGGTATCACATATGTTGTGAGGACATTGTGTAGATGATATGAATTAGGTGTGCATCCTGTACTTATATAATTTATGTGATTACTTTATAACACAAACAATTTATCTCTTTCTCTCCTGTCCCACACCAATGGACACCCCTGATTTCTCACAATCTCAATGAGGTCTTGCCCCACAAAATTCCTATAATTTCTCTGGTTTCATTATGTGTTGACGTGAAATGGGATTTTCTGTCTAAAATTCTTTAGAATACAATCTGAGTATTAAATTCAAGTGCCTAACATCTGGCCTTGTTTTATAAACAGGTTCTTAAAGATCATCTTTAAAACAGACTTTTTATGTGTTTGGATTCCTGAGCTTGTGCTTTCTTCTGCATATTATTAAAATAAATATGATTGTGATTTGGTTGTGTGAAAGATATCTAACTTGAATAATAATCCACCTGAATGAAATACTCCAACTTGTTTCCCACCTCAAAGAAATAGTACAAATTTAACAAAGCTATTCTTAACTCAGCCAAGCTGTGTTGAGTGGTGCTCATCAAAAGTTGCAAAATGGAACTTCATAGCAAGAGAGACTAAAAATGAGCTAGAATAAAAGAGAAAATAGGATTTCAGATTATTGATCACAAATTTTGTAGGTTATTCAAGTTAGATTCTGCTCATTTATATTAGTAAGCATGACAAACAGAACTCATCATAACAACAGACTCTTTTAATACAGATATGGTTTCCTCAAAAACACTGGGTTAAGTCACAGTTCAGCATCTCCTCCCATCAGTTTATATAAAATGTATCAATCAATCAAATAGAACTGGAGGGGGCCTTGGAGGTCTTCTAGTCCAACCTCCTGCTCAAGCAGAAGATCCTATACCATTTCAGACAGGTGGCTGTCCAGTCTTTTCTTTAAAACCTCCAGTGATGAAGCCAGCTATTCCACTGGTTAATTGTTCTTACTGTTAGGAAGTTTCTCCTTAATTCAAGGTTGCTTCTCACTTTTAGTTTCCATCCATTAGTTTCCATCTATTGTTTCTTGTCTTGCCTTCTGATGCTTTGGAAAATAAATTGACACCCTCTTCTTTGTGGCAGCCCCACAAATACTGGAATACTGCTATCATGTAGTATATATTGGTATATCATTGTGGGTTTTTTTTTTTCAAAATAAAAGAATACAATTTCTGTAGAATGTAGTTTAAAAAAATCAAACAGGAATATTTTACCCATCAAATCATTGAGCACTGTGCTTTTTTCAGATGCTAAAAAGTTTAGAAATGGAATAAGAAAGATTATGACATTTCAAAGGCGGTGGTGGGAGAGAGTGCATGGTCTTAAGAGTTGCCATCCCATTACAGTACATATGCATGGTTTTGTATTTGAAACATGTGTCAGCTTGGTACCGCACATTCAAAATTGCCAACTATGTTTCAAATATATTGGGAGTTCCTAATATATTTAGGAGTTCCTAGGAGTTCAACACAGCTGAAGAAAATCACGTTGAATAAAGCTGTGATGTTTTCTGCTGGAAGTTTTGCAATCTGATGGAGCTGGGTTTTGAAGTAAAATATTTTTTCCAAGAAGAATTTACTTACTACCTTCTGAATTCAAGAGCTGACATACCTTACATTGCTATACTGTAGAACTTCTTACTGCTTTGTAGGCTTAACATCATTTCTAAAGTTTAATACATTATCTCAGCTTTGGTGTTCTGGTACCTTTCAAAGGTCTGCAGGCTTTGCAGAGTTCGTATATATGTTCCATCACACATTTATAGCTACCAAGTTTATATTGCTGAGACCTGAAGTCATCCAGTATTGATGAATATTTTTTTTTCAGAGTGGGATTTACTGAAAAAATCATTACATTGTCATATATATTTCTGCATGTATTATCCTGTTATATTATATGCTATCCTTTTCATTCATTCATAGTTCTTATCCTAAAGGTGCTCTCTAAAACTAGCAAATAGATATACACATTTTAAAAGTCTATACTAAGGGGGGGGGGGAAGTGCACATAAAAAGCTCTCCATCAGGGAGAAATTGAAGCTGTCATAGGTAGAGGGAGAAAACCAATATCAATTTAATTCACAGTTGCTTTTTCATCATCAATACATTTTAAGAGAGGGAAAATGTTAGTTGACCTTGTGCACATTTCTGATTCAAAAATATTTACAGTTTCTATTAAGAGAAACCAAAGGGCATAAACTAGCAGTCAAAAGCTGTCTGAAAATAACCAAAACTGCCTCTGAAAAGGAAGGGACAATAAGTGTAGTCCTTAATTTTGCTTCAGTTTGATCTGTGTGGAGAGGGGGGAAAAATCAATTAAAACCATATTGGTAGGATTCCTTTGTTCAAAAAAAGAATATGCTTACACAACAGTCAAGCTGTTTTCTACTGACCTTGACTGCGAAAACTTCAATAATATATATTTATATGTTTGCTTACATGGCGATACTGTTTGGTCCTGATATCCACATATTTGATATTAGTCTGTCTTTAATATACATGTTCTTTAATTGCTTTGGGGGGGGAGATGGCTCAGTGGTTAAAGACACTGAACTTGTCAGTTGGAAAACTGCAGCCCTGGTTTGAGATCTGAGCATTGTGCGACAGGGTGAGTTCCTGTTCTTGCCTCAGCTACTGACCACCTACAGTTCAAAAGCATAGAAATGTGAGTAGTAGATAGGTACCACTTTGGTGGGAAGGTAACAGCTTTCCTTGTACCTTGATGTATAGTCATGCTAGCCAAATGACCACAGAAATATCTTTGGCAATGCTGGCTCCCTTGGCTAAGAAATAGTCAGACATGACTGGATAAGGGAAAAACTTTACCTTCATCTTTCAATTGCTTACTATGGCAGGTATGTCTGGATCACGGTAGAGAGAAACACAATCTTTTTTCATGGCTACTTGACCATAATTCACTCTAGAAGCATGGCATAGGGAACTGAAAACTAAAAAAAAAAAAAAAAACCCATGGGAAGCGAAATAAAATATCCAGAACTGCTAACAGCTTTCTCATAGCGTGGCCTGTAGCTTGTAGTCAGATCATTCTGGCAGCAGTTTTGTCCAAAGGGATAGTTTGGAAAAGGCATTTACAAGTTGCCTCAAGGTTTGTGCTTCAGGATGCACAAGAAGGTTTCACAAGCTGTTCAGAAAATAATTGCATTTGCTGATATGACTAAGAGTAGCTGAAGGGCAGGCATAAATCTGCAAAATAATGTTTTCCCCAGATGATGCCATGGCACTTCATCAGTTAAAAGCAAGGCACCACAGTGCCTCAAAAGGACACTCTGAAGCATTCCTTCAAAATTTCCCAAAGTCCTTCTATTTTTAGATAAACCAGACAGGAAATAAATCAGATGAGCTACTTCTATTTTATTGTATCTTTTCCCTGATAAGTGGAGAAGTTTGTATTTTTCCTGAACCCTCGAATTTTGAATTTTTTTATGTTTGGGAACCAAATATTACATTACACTAAAGGTTAAAAGGTAAAGGTTTCCATGCCAGTCATGTCTGACTCAAGGAGGCAGTGCTCATCTCCCAATTCACAACTGAAGAGCCAGCATTATCCAAAGATGCTTCCATGGTGACTGTATGCTGTATGCATGACTGTATGCTGAAGGCTCACACTGAAGTGGTAGCTATTTATTTACATGGTTTCAAACTGCTAGGTTGACAGGAGCTGGGACAGGGATGGAAGCTCATCCCATCATGTGGTGCTTGGGTCTCGATCTGCCAACCTTCCAGTTAAGAAGCCCTGTGCCTTACACTAGACTAGATTAAAATAGAGTTGGCAATTTAATATGTTCCTGTGATGGGCAGGGAGAAAGGTATTAGAGCTACCTTCAGTAAGTTGAATAGCTACATACATTTGAGCTTTGGTGGTGTGGTGGCTAGAATTCAGTACTGCAGGCTAATTCTGCTAAATGCTGGCTGTCAGCAGTTCGGCAGTTCAAGTCTCACCGGCTACAGATTGATTCAGCTTTCCATCCTTCCGAGGTCCGTAAAATGAGAACCCAGTATGCTGATTCTGTAAATTGCTTAAAGAGGGCTGTGTGAAACAGTATATAAGTTTAAATGCTATTGCTATTGCCAAATAAATTTATAAATAAATAAAGATGGTAGCCGCAGCCTCATGATCAAAGTCCAAAGTCTTTTTTTTCTTTATATGTGCTACATGCTTGTGTCATCAGGTATGCATATTACGAGGCAATTGTCTCAGTAAACCTGACAGTCCTAATCTGAGGATAAAAGCTGAACAATAAATCAACAAAATCCCTAAATGTTGTAAACATAATTATCAAATAAATGGAATTCAAATTGGACAAGTAAGAGCTTTTAAACATGCATGGAATCTATTATCCTGACTCTTCAAACACTCCTTCTGTCCAGGAAAGCTTCCAAAATGTCCTAGGGTTATCTTGAACCCTTGTTCTATCAGAGGTACTGTAGTCATACATTCTGGTTTGACTTCAAAGTGTTCAGAGCCAGGAAAATTGTTCAAACGCTCTTAAATTGATATTTCAGCATAAACACTTGTACATATAGACTCCAGTCACATTTTATTCTTTTGGCCTTGCAGCATTTAACTATTAAACTATTGGTGATTAGCTGATTATTTTCCATAAGGTGATAGAGAGTGCCTACATTGCTGCAAGTGAACACAAAGAGAATATTTTATTAAGTTAAAGGAAAGTGTTAAAGCAAATTTCCTCTTTGAACTCCCAAGGGAATTTCCTTTTTTTTTTTTTTTGTTCAATCTAGTCTTAGTTACCATCACTAAGCTACACAAATGAATGAAAAATGAACACTTTGTAATAATAGTAGTTTTATTTTATTTTTAATTCAATTGGAATCTACCTTGTTATATTTTAAGACTATTTTTTATGACCAACAGTCTATCATGAGGCTGTGCTTTCTTCTTTGTGACTTGAAGAATACTGCCATATGTTCTGTTTAAGTCCTTATAGCATTGCTCTTCTCTAAAACCTTTTCAGTTTGTCTGCATGCTTCTTGAAGTGTGGCATGCAGAATGAAACAGAATAATTAAATTTTTATCTCTTGGGAGAGATAGATGAATCCACCCACATTCAAGTTGTCATTTTAACTTTCATTTCATCCCAGCCTTCATTTTAATTTACAAACTTTAGAAATGACTTTCCACAAAAACATTTGTGAATGTTCATACACATTTCTCTTAATACAAACTTATTTTCCTAGTGTACACATTCTTGCCAGCAGTGTTTCCAAATACAAAATATTTGTCATTATTTTTAGCTTTGTGCATGTACGTTTATTTTTTTATTTATTTAATATATTAAATTCCTATGACACTTACAGCAACTCTGGGCAACTTATAACATAATAAAAAAATTAAAAAGTGCTAAAAACAATTAAAGTTAGGCAAAAAAATAATGAAAAAGTTGAAAAGTTAAAAACCAAGATGATGGCAGTCTGGGGTTGAGAAGCTTTTATACCACATCAGTCAGCTTCAACATAGTAGGCCACAAGCCAAAAGGCATAGCCAAGTTCTTAGGCTCTTTCAAAGGCCGGGAATGTGGGGGGTGGAACTCACCTCTTAATAAGCAATACTGAGCTTATTTTCTCTCAAAATCTGGAAACGATTGGGCTGGATAAGGGAGAATTCAACTTATTTTCATGTCTGTGTTTAGGAAACATGATCCTATTAAGAAAACTCTGCATCTGAGAAGACTAATGTAAACGTTATGAAAATAAGTAACTTATGATGATCTATTTATTTTGGCACCATAGACCTTATATACATTTCTCACAGATTCATTCCAGTTTAAGAGCGCTCATAAAATACAGTTCATAGTAGACAGAGTGGAAGTGGAATAGTCCATTGTCGGAGCATTCAGCATATTTTATTACCCAACCATCTTTAAATAGTGAGGTAGAATGGAGACAGACAGTCCTTTAACATTTTCCCTCTCACTTTTTCTCTCTTAGAGATGTTGATGTTGACCTTTAAAACCCTAAACTGCTTAAGGCCTGACCATTGGAGGAATTGTGTCTCTCATTATAAACCTATTTAGTTACCTAGATTACAGGCATGGATTCTTTTGAGGTTCATCTAGAAAGGGTCACCGCAAAAAGAGCTTCCTTGTGGGTCCAAAGCTATGAAATAATCTCTCAGAGAAGTGACTTCCAGTCCTCACTTCTCCAGTATTTAAGAAAATAACCTCATCCCATTTGCCAAGCCTGTAGTGGTGAACTGATATTAATGTTACTGATTTTAACTTTGACTTGGATTGCGCTGTATTTATTTCACTATCAACCTTAAAAATAATTTTGGTATTTTGTTTTATTGTAAACTCTTTGCAATTCATACTATTGGATTGTATGGGCTTGTAGGTCCCTCTTTGTATACAAACAGGAAAAATACATATGCATACAGATTCTTAGCTTTGCCATTATATCTATTTTACCCACTTCTTTTCAGACCCCCCCCCAAGTTGGGATTTCTAGATTTCAAAAACATCAGATTTCAAAGACCAGCAAAGAGATAGGAAGGAGGAAATGATTTTGAATGTTTCTTCTGAATATAAACACTTCCCTTTGGCTGTAAAAAAAAAAAAAAGCAAATGTTATACCCATGATCTTGGGGGTCCCAAATACACATTTTTGTCTTCCTTAATACTTCTAAACATGTAATAATGTAGTTAACTCATTTTAGATTCTGGATTCATGAACTTAAATTTCATCTCCTCCCATAAACACATAAGACACAATTATGTTATTATGTAATGAACTACCTCTGCTGTGTCTACAAACTCACTTTCTTATGTGGCATTTTAGGCTCAGGCTTTAGCCCAAAATATCTTTTCTAGTGGTACCATGATAAATTGTCATCATAGTCCAGCTATGTAGCAACATCTGGACTACCTTTGCTGTTTGTGAATAATTAAGCAGTTTCAAACCCGGTTAGCATTGGGGCCAGAGACACCCGTCCCCAAATACTGGATTTCTGAGTGAGAGAAGTAAATAAATACAAAAATAAAGTAAAAAAATGAACAAGGCAATGGTAAAAGCCTTACATAATGTTATGAAAAATATCACAAGATATTTGTTGAATCACTGGATAAAATATGTTTTCATTTTGGAAATAATTATTTAAATGTTTAAATATATATTTATATACAGTGGTGGGATTCAGCTAGTTCACACCAATTCGGCAGAACCGGTAGCTAATTTTTTGTTGCCCAGGCCCAGAATGGACTTCTGAAGCAGCATCCATACATATACATGTATATATATGTATGTGTGTGTCTGTATATATATATATACATATATACATATATACATATATATATATATGTTTTCTGAGGTTTTCGCGGGTGTTTGTATGTAGGTCTTTGGTTGTTCGGGTTTTCTCCCGCGAAAAATTGGAAGTGTCTTGGCGACGTTTCGACAAAGTCCCATTCTTCATCTGAAAACACCACCCTGAAGATGACGAAACGTCGCCAAGACACTTCCAATTTTACGCGGGAGAAAACCCGAACAACCAAAGACCTACATTATATATATATATATATATATATATATATATATATATATATATATATGCTGGAAAATTTGCATAAAAATACGACTCCTGGGCATGTCTATGGTACAAATAAAATACGAACACCAGGAGAGTATAAATATAAAAATATACTTTACTAAAAGCTGCCAAGCTTTCGTTTGGAAACTCCAAATATCATCAGGCCCCGTTTTGATCGTAGTTTCTGTGTTGCAAAAGGCAGGTGGATTGTGTGTTGCAAAACGCAGGTGGATTGGCTGGGACCCATGACGAGGTCAAGAAGCCGGGCGCAAGGAACGCCACACTTATAAATAGCTTCTCCCATCGACTGGAGACTACCCTGATGATGCTGGCAGATGCCAGTGAAAGCTTGGTTTTATTCTGGTTTTATTAAAACTTTTTTATAGTTTTATAACTTCCTGGTGTTTGTATATTTTATTGTTTAATATGAGTCTACCCAGGAATCACTGTTTTGTTTTTAATATTCTTAATAATATATATATGTTCAATGATACAATCTTCGATCTCCGGGAAGAGTATACTCCAGTTATTTATTGTTAAAACAACATTTAAAACAATAAAAACAGTTATATACAAGATTAAAACAACTTAGCTTTCGCTGGTCCTCTGCCAGCGTCCTCAGAGTGGGGCTTAGGGGGTGGAAAGTTCTTTTTATCCCCTTGCTGATCCAATTGCCTACTCATTGCCCTCGTGACAGGGCCACTCTTCCTGATTGCCTGTGACTGCCTTAACTGTTCCTCCCTCTCTTTTTTGCACTCTAACATTGTAAGGGGGATGGACGTGAATAGCGATGTTACGTTGAATGAGATCATAATCTCATCGTCCCGTATCCTCATCCTCTTTAACCTCTGTAGGAATTCTTGTGAGGATTTCACAGTGGTTGTGTTGTCCTCCACTAGGTGTTGTAAACTTTGACTTAGCCATTTAGCCAGACCGAACATGGGTGTGCCCCTAAGTGCCACAATGGGTCTCAATGGTGTCCCTTCCTTATGTATTTTGGGTAGGCTATAAAATCTCATCATAGCCGAGTCCCTTGGCCGTATAGCTCTCAGATCTTCTTCATTTATTCCTCCATGTTTCTTAAGTCCATTTATGATCTTATTGAGTTGATTTTTCATGGACATTGTGGGGTCAGTCCTAATTACTTTATAGGCACTGTTGTCATCTAGTAAGGTCTGGGCCTTGCCATTATACTTGGCTCTGTCCATGACAACCGTGGCCCTTCCCTTATCTGCTGGCAGGACCACGATGGATTTGTCCTTGCGCAGCTCTTTCAGGGCCTTTCTCTCCCCTGCCGGTAGTACATGGTGTTGTTTGTGGCCTGTAAGCAATCCCGTAACTCGTTGTCTTATGGCATTCTTCTCTGTCTCACTAGTGGCCATACCTTGTATAGTTGGTTCTACGACTGCAATAAAGTCAACGGTCTGGGCATCCCCCAAATTGAGGCCCGCATCCCATTGTAATAATCTGGTTTCTTCATCTGTGAGGTCTCTTGATGACAAATTGTGGACCAATCTGGAGTTCTGATTATGATTGTGCATTTGTCTCAGGGTCTCCATCTTCCTGTGGAGCGTTTCGGTCTTATTCCGACGCACCCTATTCGTGGCCTCATATATGTATGAGCTGAGGATCCTGTAGTGCTGCTGTGTCAGTGTGGATCGACAGAGCTCCTGGCATCTTCGTATCATAGGTGACCAGGTGTTAATACTTCTATGGTGGTCATTGATTAAAACCCGTATGGTTCGGCGCTGAAACTGCCGGACCACCATCTGTGCCTCCATAGAGTCTACAATCGGTCTTCTACGTAAAGATTTTGGTGGCAAGTCATTGCGAATGCAATCATGTAGGAAGGACAGTTTTCGGTAATTAACCGCCTCATGTTTAGCAAGGTTCTCCCACCTCCTAGCCTGGAGCATAACTGCTCTTCCATAAATGTTCTTAATGGTTATAAAAATACGAATCCCGGGCATATTTGTTCAATGAAGCTGAAAACACCAGCCTGAAGATGACGAATGGGACTTCGTCGAAACGTCGCCAAGACACTTCCAATTTTACGCAGGAGAAAACCCGAACAACCAAAGACCTACATATATACATATATATATATATATTATATATATATATATATATATATATGTCGGTCTTTGGTTGTTCGGGTTTTCTCCCACGTAAAATTGGAAGTGTCTTGGCGACGTTTCGACGAAGTCCCATTCGTCATCTTCAGGCTGGTGCTTTCAGCTTCGTGCTTCGAGGAGCAATGTGTGGTCTTAGCTGTTTCTTCCTTTTAACTGCCAGTGGGGGTATGAACTGATTGGGTGGGAGCTTGGCTGTGTTCTGATTGGGTGGAGATGTGTTCTGATTGGTTAGGGGCGTGGCTGTGCTCTGATTGGCTGGGGGTTGGCTGTGCTCTGATTGGCTGGGGGGTTGGCTGTGCTCTGATTGGCTGAGGGAGTGTTCTGTTTGGTTGTGCTCAGGTTAGTCTGAGTTGCAGGGGGGTTTAAGATTTTGGGCTGCCTTGCTATTTTTTGGCTTCGCGTTCGTGGTCGTGCCTCATCTTCATGAAGGGTGTCAGTTTGCTTCATGTATGGATTGGAGGGGTTTAAAGTGGCTAATGATGCAGCTGTGGTCTGGCTTCTGGTTTGTGGTCGTGCCTCATTGTTGGTGTGGCTTTGGGTTTGCTTTTTGCATGGATGTGTGGTGGTGACATCCTATGTGGTTTTTGTGAGTGTGGGTCTGGTATCAACCCCCCAGCCAATCAGAGCACAGCCAACCCCCCAGCCAATCAGAGCACAGCCAAGCCCCTAACCAATCAGAACACACCTCCACCCAATCAGAACACAGCCAAGCTCCCACCCAATCAGTTCATACCCCCACTGGCAGTTAAAAGGAAGAAACAGCTAAGACCACACATTGCTCCTCGAAGCACGAAGCTGAAAGCACCAGCCTGAAGATGACGAATGGGACTTCGTCGAAACGTCGCCAAGACTTCCAATTTTACGAGGGAGAAAACCCGAACAACCAAAGACCTACATACAAACACCCGCGAAAACCTCAGATATATATATATATATATATATATATATATATATATATATATATATATATATATATATATTTACTTTTAGTAAAGTATTTTTACTTCAACTCTCCCAGTGATCGTGTTTTATTCTTTTATTTATAATTATGCCCGGGAGTCGTATTTTTACCAATATTCTTGAATATATATATATTCACCAAAGCCGAAACCAATGTCCTTTCCAAAGGATTCAACTTTGCAGTCACTCCCAAACACATCCCCACTGAAACCATTATATGTGGAGTTGAAACCAGCCTGACCAAAATCAACCCCGACGATGCTAACAGAATCAGACTCGAAATCACCAACATCCTTTGTACCAGCAAGCCACCCAAAAGCAACTTACCCAAAGAGGAACAGACAGCACTACGTAACCTGAAAGAAGACACCAGCATAATAATCCTACCAGCAGACAAGGGCAACGCCACGGTGGTTATGAACACATCTGACTACCAAACCAAATTAACCAATCTACTCCAAGACTCCACATACAAACCCCTAAATACAGATCCCACCACCTACCTGGAAAAAACCACCAGATCCAAAATAAAAGCCTCCCCCATTAGCGAAGAGATCCAGCAAAGAATCATTCCCAGAGAGAAATCATCCAGATGCCCCAAACTCTATGGTCTCCCCAAGATACACAAGGAAGGAACCCCACTCAGACCTATAGTCAGCTCCATAGGCTCACCTCTACAAAACCTAGCCAAATTTCTCGCCAAACAACTACAGCCCTATGCAGAATCCATCACCTCACACGTAAAAAACTCATTCCAGTTTATAGAGATCATAAAGAAACAAAACTTACAGCCCAGCGACCTACTCGTGAGCTTTGATGTCATATCCCTCTTCACCCAAGTGCCTATCAAAGAAGCCTTGACAGCTATCCAAAACAAATATAACCCCCCCAAACACATCTTAGATCTGACCAACCACTGCCTATCCAACACATACTTCATCTATAATGGACAAAAATACAAACAAACAGAAGGAGCACCCATGGGATCACCCCTCTCACCTGTCATTGCCAACCTCTACATGGAACACTTTGAAACCCAAGCTCTAGAAAAATCGGATCACAAACCCAAACTCTGGCTCAGATACGTAGACGACACCTTCATAATCTGGCCACATGGGAAAGAAAAACTGGACAACTTCCTCACACACCTCAACAGCCTACACCCCAAAATACAGTTCACCATGGAAACAGAAGCTAACAACCAACTTCCCTTCCTGGATGTCTTAGTCTACAAGAAATCCAATGGCTCCCTAGGACACACCATCTACCAGAAGAAAACACACACAAACCGCTATCTGCACGCTCTCTCACACCACCACCCAGCACAGATCAACTCTGTAGCCAAGACACTCATCTCCAGAACAAAACGCTTAGCTGACGAACAACACCTAAAAACCGAACTACACACTCTCACCAATGTACTAACATCCAATGGATTCCATAGAAATAAGATTACAAACCTAATCCAAAAAGAAACCCCCACTAAAATCCAAGACAAAGAACAAGAAAACGGCAAAGCCCTCCTCCCATACATAAAAGGCACCACAGACAGAATCAGTAAGATCCTCCATAAACACAACATCAAAACAGCATTCTGCACAAACAGAAAAATATCCACCATCCTTAGAAACCCCAAAGATAAAATTGAATTAGAAAATCAAGGAGTATACGAAATCCCATGCACCACTTGTCCCACCACATACATCGGACAAACCAACAGAAGAATAAGTGCACGCATTGAAGAACATAAGAACTCAGTCAAAAAAGAGGAACCAACATCTTCCCTGGTCCAACACCTTAAAGCCACAGGACATGAAATTGACTTTAAAAATACCAGAACCATTGCCAAAAGTGAACATTTTAATAACAGAATAATCAGAGAAGCCATCGAGATAGAAAAACGCCCACACAGCATGAACAAGCGAGATGATACCTCCCGCCTACCAGCCATTTGGAAACCCGCCCTTATTGACAAACGACTCCCTAACACAAAAAATGATACCAGACCCACACTCACAAAAACCACACAGGATGTCACCACCACACATCCACGCAAAAAGCAAACCCAAAGCCACACCGATGATGAGGCATGACCACAAACCAGAAGCCAGACCACAGCTGCATCATTAGCCACTTTAAACCCCTCCAATCCATACATGAAGCAAACTGACACCCTCCATGAAGAGGAGGCACGACCACGAACGCGAAGCCAGAAAATAGCAAGGCAGCCCAAAATCTTAAACCCCTCTGCAACTCAGACTAACCTGAGCACAACCAAACAGAACACTCCCCCAGCCAATCAGAGCACAGCCAAGCCCCTAACCATTCAGAACACACCTCCACCCAATCAGAACACAGCCAAGCTCCCACCCAATCAGTTCATACCCCCACTGGCAGTTAAAAGGAATAAACAGCTAAGACCACACATTGCTGCTCAAAGCACGAAGCTGAAAGCACCAGCCTGAAGATGACGAATGGGACTTCGTCGAAACGTCGCCAAGACACTTCCAATTTTACGCGGGAGAAAACCCGAACAACCAAAGACCTACACACAAACACCCGCGAAAACCTCAGAAAACATATATATATATATATATATATATATATATATATATATATATATATATATATATATATATATATACGTTCTCCTGCTTGAGCAGGGGGCTGGACTAGAAGACCTCCAAGGTCCCTTCCAACTCTATTCTATTCTAATATTTAAATATGTATTAGGCAAATATCTTGATATATATAAACTACTAAGAAGTGCATTGAAACACTTTTTTTAAAAAATAAACCATTGTAGATAAATATGTTAGAAAACAGAAGTCATTTTGTATGAGAACCAACAAAGCTTAAATTCCTTGATTAATAGAACATGCAGTAGAGTTACCTTGTGGTAAGACGGGTAGCCTATAAATTTTATAAATAAAATACAAATAAGAAGTTGGATTGGATGGAGAGGTCAAGAGGAACCTGAATTTGGAGTTGTTGCACAGGCAGGACCTCCTCCTGAATTCTTGAAGCTTATCTTGCTGTTCTGAAGCGAATGCAGTCAATTTGGTGAAATTCTTGTAACATAGTTGACTAGTAATAAAACTGCTGTTGAGATTCTTCACAAGTGACTATGTTTGCTTGTCAACTTCAATGACACCTTTTAAATCATGTTGGTGAAACTACGAGCCCTGGTGCTGCAGTAGTTAGAATGCAGTGTTGCAAGCTTACTTTGCTCACAGTCTGGAGTTCGATCCTGACAAGCTCAAGGTTGACTTAGTCTTCCATCCTTCCAAGGACAGTAAAATGAGGACCCAGATTGTTGTGGGGCAATATGCTGAGTCTGTAAACCACTCAGAGAGTGGTATAAATCACTTTGGAGTAGTTATGTTAAGTCTAAGTGCTATTGCTATTGCTATATACCTCCTTCCCCATGATTCTAAAACATGGTGTCACTTCACTGAAGAAAACAAACTTCTGCACCCATCAATACCGTGCTCAGAAGCCCATTTCCAGCAAAGGAAAACAGCAAAAATGGTTCTCCACATTGCATGAAATACTTTACCAAAAAGGACATCCTTTGTGAACTTCAGTGGAGTACATCAAGTCAAGATGAATTTGCTTGCCTTGTGTAGCCCTAATCTCTAGTACTTAAAAAAACTTGGACAGAACTTGTTCCATCAGTGGAGGTTGAAGATCAAGTCAAGACTATATCAGTATGTTTACGGTTTTATCCTACCTTAAATGATGATTTAATATGCAAATTTAAATGCAAAATAAATGGATAATGCAATTATGATCATGCTACTAAATTTATATTTTATGAAACTGAAATTTAGATTCTAATAAAATAAGATTTGTGAAAGAAATGGAAGGGGCTCTTATTTCTTGTGGAGAACTTTATTTATTTTCCTTTTTTCATATGCAGAGAGCCTCCTCTATTAATAATGTGTTTCTAATCCACCCTCATATTTTGACATTATTTCCTTGTGAACTGTCTTCGGCATAACTAAAAATAATGTAACATATTTAGTATGAAAATGCATCTTTAAACAACTAGACATCAGTTTTAGAGCAGGGATGTAATTAGAAATTTAAGAAAAATGTGCAATTAAACATGCTTATAAAAATAAATAGATACATCCTTAGAACGCCAATTTGTTGCATCATTAATATCCTTCAGTGTGGCATTTTTATAAAAAATTTACTCCTGTAATTCAAGTGGAAAACTGCTAAAGGCAAAACTGCCAACACTTAAGCCACTGTAACCATGTTCAAACAAGCAAATCTGTTAAGTATCTCCTTTTAAAAATGTGCTTTTTCAAGAAGCAACTGGCCTTTTTGTTTTTCCTTTCTCATTTCCGATATGATGGATGGATTATATTTTAAGAATTCTGTGCACTTATTTTTATATAATGCTCTGCATTATATCTGTTCAATAATCAAGGGAGATGGTATAAAAACCAAACAGTTTATCATCCATTCAGCACTATGTAGCGTAATTGTCATCATCTTTTCCTTCCTTCTAGTTGTTTTCATCTTAATCATCACCTATTCCTCTTTCTCCTCCACACTTTGTTAATTCAATTAAAAATAATATAATGGACCCATTGCAGTCATTGAAATTTGTTGTTTAGTATGGTTCCAAGCCAATGAATGCTATCCTACTACATTATCTAGGTTCATTATGTTAATATGCTTAGGAAAAAAAGTCTCTTTCCTTCTCCACCACCTCCGCCATCACCACCAACCACCATCTCTACCACTACTGCCACGACCACCATTACTATTAGTCATTACTATAAGTAGTATTCGACTTATGATCACAATTGAGCCAAAACTTCTATTGCCAAATGAAGCATTTGTTAAGTGAGTTTTGCCCCATTCTATGAACTTTCTTGCCACAGTTAAGTGAATCATTGCAGTTGTTAACTTAATAACACAGTGGTTAATGAGTCTGGCTTTCCCACTGACTTTGCTTGTCAGAAGGTTGCAAAAGGTGTTCACATGAACCTGGGATGCTGCAACTGTCATAAATATGAGTCAATTGCCAAGCGGCTTAATTTTGATCATGTGACCATGGGAATGCTGCATTCATAAATCACTTTTTTCAGTGCTGTTGTAACTTTGAACGATCACTCAATGAAGTCAAAGAGTACCTGTAATAATGCCTTGATCCTATACTTTGTCAATTCTTGTTTGGCTACCTTAATTATGGAATTGGACCATGTACAGAATACCAGAGCTGTTTTATTTTTTTTATTGCTCCTGTTCATTTGTATCTTCTCACTCTCCCCACATTATGAATTGTCAGAGTCTCTGGAAAATAGTGGAAGAAACGGAGATATAAACAAGAATGAGATTGCAATCTGTCAATAGCTTATCTTCTAAATGGCAACTCTGTCCAGGAGTAAGGACTCTTAGGGGACCAGGGAAGATTTCAAAGCATTTTAAAGGTCTTCCCCCTAATGAAGCTGCTAATAAATGGGAGCTGGAAAATCCTATTGCAGTTTCTAAGATTTTGTATCGATCCCTAGCACTAGCATTAAAGATATCATACTGAAGTCATTCTTGATCTTGTCCAGTTACAGAAGCATGGCATAAATTCCATCAAGTTTATTATTGGGAAGATTACTTATCTGGAGTTCTTTATTTGGGCTTTCATTCCTCATGAAGGATAAGACTACAGTAACTGACTCTCTCCCTGAACTAGCCCCCACCCACCCATCCTTCCCATCCATTCTCATTACCTTTCTGGACTGAACAGCGCTGAAAGGAAGGAGCTTATTCTTCATGCATAGTTAGAAAGACCTTATTCTGAAGTCATAGCACTGATGATATTACCTAGTCTGGGTAATGAGATGTCTGCAAGAAAACAATCACGCTCAGAGAGCATCAAGGACCCCTCATAAAAATACCTCCATAGAAATATGGAGAAGAAATTGAGAACTTCTCAATAGCCAGAGAGCATATTTCAAACTCAGTTGCCCTGGCAATTTTAACTATAGTTGAAGTGGGTCTTTTTGATAGACAGCAACTGAAAACTACACTGCTTAAGTTAAACTGTGAAGAATTTTGTATGTCAAGAACTGGGGAGTTCGTTCATAATTTTCTTTCCTTTAAGGATCACTTGATGACATCTCTCTCTATTTTGTTCTTGTTCCAAAATGGCACAGTGAATTGACATTTGCAAATGTCCTGCTGGATGTCACCCAGCAAAATGGAAATGAAGACATAAAAATATTTGCATAATGAATAATCTTCTAGGACATCCAAGAATTTCCTAACTTGGAAATCACAAGTAACAAAGAATGGTAGGAGCTAGGAAAAAAGTATGTCAGGTCTTTGTTTAGCAAATACTCATTTAGCTACCATTCAAACTTGCAGCATTTCAAAGTGAGTGGTAGTTACAGCCAGTTTTGAAACTGGCACAGCACTCCTATGTCTCTCTGATTGCGATCCAGGTTCTCAGTAACTAACCTGGATTTCAGACTGTTGCAATGTACCACTTAATGACCTGACCAGTCCTTACTTAACAACAGTAACAGGGGACTGCCGGAACTGCTGTTGCTAAGTGATGTGGTCATATGTGATGTTGCACTTTACAACCACATCACTTAGTGACAGAAATTCCCCTTACCATTTTTAATTGAGAACTACATGTATTAATCCCATTCTAAGGTTGATGGCCTAAAGATAACATCTCCAACTTTCTTCCTTTAGATATGTGACATTCAAGTCAGTGCTAAGCAGATATTATTTTGTATTGTTTGCTATAGGAATGTACAACATTCAGTAATTTGGGAATAGAACAGATTGCCAGGATGTTTTGGTTGCCTTTTGAACTGGACTGAACCTGCCCTAGACCATGTTATTGCTAGGGAAGTTCAACTAAATTCCCTTAACTAGAACTACTACAATCAATTCTAACATTGTGTTTTGGATGAAACTAGCGTTCTCTCGAACATCACATCCAAGATGTTCAACAGCTTATGGAAAATGCTAAACCTCCCCACACATTAAAATAGGCCAGAGGCAGTTGAGCACAGTCTGCAGACAAAATTGTCTACTCCAGAATGCTCCAAATCATTGCATTCCTGAATCCCTGAATTTTGAACATCCATCACACCTTCCAGTTCCTATTTAATTAGATAAAAGAATTTTTTTTCCTTAGAAATTCTTTCAGTTGTTATTTGCACTGCTTCTACAGAAGTACCTAAGTTATTAAATTGGATGGAGAAGGGAAGATGAGACTCAGAGGAAGGTAGGAGAGAATTTGAATTGGTAGGCAAGTTGAGAGGAAATTAGAAATCAAGTTTTCTTCATATCTTAAGAAAAACATTGTAAGATATTTCCAACTGAGGTTGTATTTGACATCTTGAGATGTGCCTATAGGATGTCAGGTAAATACTCTTATTCTAAACCAGAAGTTGGAAATGACAGCCTGTTTGTTGGTCTTTAACTTCCCCACAGATGGAATGTGTCATTCCTTTCACTGTATTGAATCTGGCATATTCCTTGGATCACTAAATAATATGTTAACAGGGTAAACAAAAGGGCTCACAAAACAGATGTGCAATTCTTCAGAGCTTCTCCTTGGGATTGCTATCCCAGCTACATAAACTTGCTTTTTTTCTGAGTGTTTTTAGTATCAACAAACTGAATCACACACAAATGATACCCTTGAGTGAGAGAGGCACAATGCACACCAGTTGCTCTACTTGTTTGATTGACTGTAAAGGCTTTGCTTCCTGAGATGATTGATGGGACCAAGATCGTGGATTTTCAGCTCAACAACTTTGGGAGTGCTGCAATATTATCAGATTTTAGATCTTGATGGCCTTTTACTTCTGTAGTGGAACTTGTCTGTAATGGGAGGTCCCCCTTTGGCTCAATGAACAGCTGGGGACCATTGTTAGGAGAGGCTTTGCACAAGCTCATTTGGTATGCCAAATATTAGCCTTTCCTCATGAGGAGTCACTCACTGTAGTTGCCTCACTGTAATTTAGACTATGACTATCCTTTTCTGGTTGTTTTTACATATCTCCTAAACTACACATTTCCAAATGTTGGCTTGGTCCAGATCCTATCAATAAAGCAGTGCCACCTTGTGGGAGGCTGGAGAAGAACTTTCTCTGTACCTGCTCTTGTATTCTTGAAAAACAACAAGGCAGTGGTGGGATTCAGCCAGTTTGCACCAGTTCAGTAGAACCGGTAGCTAATTTTTTTTTGCAGCATCCACACAGAGAACCAGTTGTTCCCATATTTGAATCCCACCATTGCTCTCATATCTGCATGGCCCTCGTTCAGTTGTATTTTTCTAAAAATTTGAAGAGCTGACTTTTTCGGCAAATCCAGTAGAAGGGTCATTATGATCTTGATCCCTGATGTTATGTTTCAGTGGTTTATAACGGTTTCTGCTATTTCTTTCACGTGAATTTTTTTTTAGCTTTTTAAACTATTAAACTTATATCCTCCCCTTATGTTGTACATTTCAAGGTTGCATGCATCATGCTCCCATCTCCTATTTATATCACAACAGAAACCCTGGGAAAGGAGATGGGCTAAGAAAGACCAGTCCAAAGTCACCTAATTTTCCTATTTAAGGGAGGACTAAGGTTCACTGTCTCCATTTTGTATTATAAATTGAAGAAACTTGTTGGATGAGAAGTGAAAAATAAAGTCCAGTTGCCTTTTGAAAAAACACCTTTGGGACGGCCATGACCTGGATGACTGAGAATCTCCATAGACAACATAACCATTAGATCAAACTTACTTTTGCTTGAATGCTTGAATGCTTATTTTATTTAATGATGTTATGCTTTTTTAAAACAAATATTGTTGGTTTTACCATAATTATTTACATTTTTGTCAGTTATTGAAATTGAGGTGGTCTACAAAACAATTAATTCATTCAATGAGTATTAGAGGGCTGCAAAGCATCCTGTCTTCTTATGGAGAAGATTTCTGGATGTGGCTCATTGAAGCAATGATTATCTCCAAGGGTGGGAGGAGGGTTTTTAGTGTGTTAACTAGCCCCGCAGCAGCGTGATCTTCTGCACACTCCAAAAATGTGTGTATGTGTATGTATTTGGCCAATCTGTACAAGGAAATATGTATGCATGAATTTCTGACAACCATTGAGTTGCAATATGTTGTCTACTGTGCGCATCTGTGAGGAGTCAAAAAAGAACATGTAACACGCCTGATCACATCATGCAAATGCCATAGCTTGCCTACTTGCACCAGATGTTGTGATTCAAGTATGTAATCCTTGTGGATCATCACAAGGGGATAATTATTTTAGCTGGTAGTTTATTTCTCATCTCTAGCTTAGAAAATCTGCAGAAAAAAAGAAATCAGTATGAATAAATTCCTACCTTACATTTATTGGTGTATTTTAAAGCTCACAAAAATGCTTCCTACTCATACTACACCTCCTCCCAAAATCTTGCTTTGTTTTTTGTATTTGTTATTATTATTATTATCATTACAGCATAGACAATCTTTTGTTAAAAAACAAAAGATGTTTCATTTGTAAAATCCTAACCAATTGGTTTTCTCTTTTGGCTAGCAATCAATACTTCTTTTTTTTTTTTTTTTTTTTTTTATTGAAAATTTTTACATTTTACAAAAACAAATCCCCTTCCCATACCCCCCCCTACCTCACCTCCCCCCCCCCCTTCCCAACCTCCCAAACCCTCCCCTGGACTTCCCAGAGCTGAGTACAGGCTTAATTAAAAAAAAAAAAAAACTTAAAACACTTTTAAAACCTAAACAAATTTAAATACAATCATCATTCTATATAAGCTCCCTCCAAAAACACAAATTTAAACATTACTTTCTTTGAATATCTATATCTATAATATAAAATCTAATTTCTCCCTCTTTCTTTATCCTAAAACGAAAAAATAAACATACAAATCTTTGTTATACCATTAAAGCTAAATACTCTTAAAGAACTTAAAGTAAGTACATATTTCCTTCAATCTTCATAATCTTCTCTCCTATCCAAAAAGAAAAAAAAAAAAAACAAAAACTTAAAAAACCTATAAGTCCTAAACAAATCTAAGCACATTTAATTAAACAAATTATTTTGTCTTAAAAATATTAATAATAATATTTAAAAACTAAAAACACTTTTAAATCCTAAACAAATCTAAATACAATCATCACTCTATATAAACTCCCTCCAAAACCACAAATTTTTAAAATTTAAAACATTAGAATCCACTCACTAAAATAAGCAAATTATAATCCCTTCAAAACACAAATTTAAACAATATTATCATTAAAGGTTCAAAACTTAAAACAACAAAGTTAATAAACACATTAAACATTTCAATCTTCACCAATAACTAATTCCATCCATAAAAAACTACATCCTTATCAATCTCAATTATATTAGTATTATTAATTATTCACATTCCAGTTTTTTCCATTCTCCATTCTTCCATTCTTCCATTTCCCTTCTCCATTCTTGTATCAAACTCGTAAGAAATACTGCAAGTTCTGCCTTAGGAGACTGCTCCAAAATTCCTGAATCTCCCATCGACTCCGAAGCCAATAAGGGTTCCTTAAATTCCTCCTTGTATTGATCTTTACAATTGTAAGTTGTACAAGTTATCCTCTGCCCATTCCTCTCTTGTTGATGCCCCTCAGACTGAGATTTCCCAGTTTCCATTTCAGGCAACAATTCCACCCTTCCATACTTCTTGCTATATATAATGTTCATACTATAATTTTGCTTTTATTCCGGAGTGGAATTTGCTAATAGTCCAAAGTAATAGTCATTTTCATCTTTGCTGAAACAGAAAGAGCTGTCTTCTGAAAGCTGTTAATGGTTCATATTAACAATGTATAACTGGATTCGGTAACTATGAATTTTCTTATGTAAAATAATTTACATGGGATTTAAATGAGACAGCAATATGGCCAAAATAAGGGACTGTTGGAATCTATCTGATAGGATTTCTTTTTCAGTTTTGAAGAAGTCTCTGGGCTTTCTCTTGCCCTTCTAATCTCTGCATAAAAATGCCTTTCAAAGTATTTTTAAAACGTCTTATTCTTATAGGGGTAGCATGATGGCTCAATGGTTAAGACGCTGGGCTTGTTAGCTGGAAAGCCAGCAGCTCAGTTTCAAGACTCAAGTGCCACGTGATGGGCACTTACCCCTCTTATGGACTTTTGGCCTAAAAAAGAGAAAATGTTTGGATAATTAGAGAAGATAGATTGTAGATAGAAGAGAGTTACACTTTGGAGAGAAGATAATTTATGCAATGTACTATTAAAACTCTCTTGTTTATAACCTTTAGCTGGGTGAAATAGTGCATCATAAAATAGGAAATTTTGAACCAGGTTACCCAAAATAAGCTAACAGAATGGGTCCAAAATTTCAGAACCTATGAATCATGTGGGATTCAAATTTGGCAAATTTTGGGGTTACTTCAGCTCCTGCCAACCTGCCAACCCAAATACGAGTAGATAAATAGGCACCACTTTGGTCAGAAGGTAGCAGCACTCTGTGATGTCATGTTGGTCACATGGCTGTGGAAATGTCTTCAGACGGAGCTGGATCAATGCCTTTGAAAGAGAGATGAGCATCGCCTCCTAGAGTCGGCAATGACTAATTTACTAATGACTAGTAAAGTCTGCAGGAACTTTTTTACCTTTACTTTACCTTGTTCTCATAGCATCATTTTTCATTCATCCCTGGCCCATCCTGGAGGTAGTATATATTGGAACTTAGCTATCGCAATTTAGAAGTAGTATTTCCCCTTTATTCCAGCACAAATCTTACCATGCGGACAATGTTTGTGTTTTCCCGACAATAACAACCCTGTCAGATGAACTGGTCTGGGACAAGGGAATTGGTCCACCCAGCTGGCTTTCATGCCTAAGGAAGGAGCAGAACTCACAGTCTCCTGGATTTTAGCCTGTCTTTCTGTCTATTTGTCTATCTACACTAGCGCTGATGATGTTACCTAGTTAGGGTAATGAAACATTTATTTTATTTATTTTATTTTTAAAATTTATAAGCCGCCCCACTCCCGAAGGACTCTGGGCGGCTAACAATAAAAAAACACATAAAACATAACAAACAAACAGTACAAAGACAGTCATCCAGGGGTCAGGTTTTATAAACCCCAGGCCTGCCAGAAAAGCCAGGTCTTAAGTAGCTTACGGAAGACCAACAGGGTGGGAGCGGTCCTAATCTCCGGGGGGAGCTGGTTCCAAAGCGTGGGCGCCATCACAGAGAAGGCCCTCCTCCGCGGCCCTGCCAAATGGCCCTGCTTGGCCGACGGGACCTGAAGGAGGCCCAGCCTGTGGGATCTAACCGGACATAGGGAACTATGAGGTAGTAGGCGGTCTCGCAAATAGCCTAGCCCTGAGCCATATAGGGCTTTAAAGGTAATGACCAACACCTTGAATTGGACCCGGAGACCAATAGGCAACCAGTGCAGCTCACGGAGGAGCTCACATCTGCAAGAAAACAAGCAAACTCAGAGAACACTAAGGACTCCTCATTTTAACCCTGAGCTACAAATGTTCTCCCTCATTGGTTTCTATCTACAACCAGTCAGTTCGACAGACGTTTTGATCTAGTGCAGGGGTCCTTGAAACTTGGCCCTTTTATGACTTGTGAACTTCAACTCCCAGAATTCCTTAGCCAGCATGCCTGGCTGAGGAATTTTGCAAGTTGAAGTCCACAAGTCATAAAAGGGCCAAGTTTCAAGACCCATGATCTAGTGGTTAAGGCACAAGATTGATGTTGGGGATGATGAAGACATAGATTAGATTCTGTTTAATTCCAATTCTCCATCTGAAGCTGTTCCATGCCAGTCCTCTCTCCTCTGATCCTTGGCCACTGTTTTCTTGAATTTGTTTGTTTTAGTAGGAGAATCATGTCCTTTTCTTCACACTAAGTTCTCTTCTTGTACCAAAAAGTCATCTCTCACCACTTCTACCACCATGCCCAGTGTTATAACCTCTTTTTCAAAAGCTGTCGTGTCTTTTTTTTTTTTTTTTTTCAGGCTCACACAATTTCTCTGACTGTTTCTATATTTCCCACGTGTTCCATCCTCCCTATCTGGAAGAATCTGCAAGCCCCAATGTGCACATCCATATTTAGACTCTCAATAAATTACATTTTAATGCCTCCTGAAATGCTCAATCTTGTATACTAAAAACTAATTACTGAAGAAGTAGTGTATGCTGGAGACTTAAAAAAAAAAAAGCACAGTTATAGTAACTTTTGATGCACCCATTTGGAAATGCATTCATAGAATGAATGGAGAGGATTTGAAAAATAAAGCAAAACCCAAGTCCTCATAACTATATCCATGCTCTAATTTGAAAAGCTCGATAGGAGGCTAGCCCATTAACCCATTTCATACAGAAAACTTAATTGCAAACGTACCATTTTTGGCAATGTCTTTCATAGAACCACAGTGGGAAGGAAACAGCAAACATTTTATATATTTTGTTCATAATAGAAGTTGGCTTCCCTGTTGAGCAACAGTCATAAATCTTGTAATGGAAATGCCTTGCCGTCATGGCTAAATGCAAGAGAACTTTCACACAAACTCTGAACTCTGGAGTTCCAATCAGATAAAACCCCTACTCAAGAGTAATATTTATTGAATTTAACATGGCTGAATGAACATGAATAGCATTGTGTAGTGTGGAAATGCAGCTTAAGATGGAAAAAAAAATGAAGGATGTTTCCCTGCCCTTGGGATCAGCATATTCTTTTCTGTTCTGATTATAGCTGATACTGAAAAATAGGTGATCTCAGCTTACACAGAGTTTCTCTTACCATTTTCCCTTCTATATTCAGAAAAAATATGACAAATAATGGGTATCTAGAGAGGGAGATGGTAGCAACTGCTATAATGATGTACATTAATGAAGAGAAGGACAAGGGGGGACATGATAGCAGCGTTCCAATATCTCAGGGGCTGCCACAAAGAAGAGGAAGTCAAGCTATTCTCCAAAGCGCCTGAAGGCAGGACAAGAAGCAATGGGTGGAAACTAATCAAGGAGAGAAGCAACCTAGAACTAAGGAGAAACTTCCTGACAGCTAGAACAATTAACCAATGGAAACACCTGCCTCCAGAAGCGGTGAATGCTCCAACACTGGAGGTTTTTAAGAAGAGACTGGGCAGCCATAGTCCAAAATGGTATAGGGTTTCCTGCCTGAGCAGGGGGTTGGACTAGATGACCTCCAAGGTCCCTTCCAACTTTACTATTATTGTTGTTGTTGTTGTTGTTGTTATTATTATTACTACTACTACTACTACTATTATTATGGTGTCATTTTACTTGTATCAGATCATATATTTTGTACTATGAGAAATTACAGAAAAGAGAGAAACAGAAAAACAAAGAAGCTACCCACCACTTCCATATCTTTACTGTTAATTCTTTTTAATATGCTTTATTAAGGTTCCATAAACATAAAAAATAAAAACAAATAAAAACATTAAAAAGGGAAAAGATAGGGAAAGGGAAAATGAAAAGGAACAAAGAAAAACAAAAACAAATAGCTTCCAACTTTCTTCAATACTGTTCAAAATACATCAGCCTTCTAATTTAAAATTCAATAATACCCAGTATTTCTATAATCACAAACATTTCTAATCATGAAATTCCAAAATTAATATAATATTTCTTTCGGTTTTTAGCAAAAAGTCCAAAAGTGGTATCCACACAGAAACAAAGACAAGCTCTTTTCTTTAAAGTTAATTTTAACTTTAATAGTTAAATTAATAGTAGATAGTTAATTTTGCCACCTCAGCCAGTTCCATTAACTTCACCAGCCATTCTTCCATTGTGGGAATCTGTATGTCTTTCTATGTCTGTGCATACAAAAGTCTTGCTACAGTTATGATATACAGAAACTAAGTCCTGTAATTTTTTTTCCATCTGCTTATCCATCAAACCTAAAAGAAAAAGCATCTGGTTTCAACAGTACATTTGTTTTAAGAAGTCTCTGAATTAAAAAAACATGTTTGATCTCATTAACTCTTAGCCTTCTTACATGTCTCCCAATAGGGATAAAAGGTACCTTCGGAATTATTACATTTCCAACATATATTTGACATACCATTATACACCTTCGACAATTTACAAGTACTAAATATCAATGATACATTATCTTATAGAAATTCTCTTCCAATTCTTTTTTTGTCTTTAGCTATTGTTATTTATTGCTTCTGCTATTTCATGTGACCTACCTCACTAGATATTTTTTTTTTAATTTTCATCATTGTAAACAGATTACTTGATCATAAGCCTTTGGATATTTCTTCCTTTTCTCATTATAACTTTCCTGTTAAACATCTCACTTACTTCCTATCATGATTAGTGTTCTTGTCCTTCAGTTCATTCTTTGTTCATTCTGAGCCCCTCTTTCAATGCCCTGAAATCTGAATTCATGGCCTTTATCTGGGGGTGTCTAAGGGGAGAGGGTGTCACTTTTTTAAAAAAGAAGTAATTTATTTATATTTCCTTTTACAATATCAGATAGCTCCATTGACAGAATTACAAGGAAGGAAGGAAGGAAGGAAGGAAGGAAGGAAGGAAGGAGGGAGGGAGGGAGGGAGGGAGGGAGGGAGGGAGGAAGGAAGTGCCCCCAAAATAACTACTGTCATGTAAATAAAAAGTCAGGTGCTATACACATGAAAAAATATCATATAAATACAACAAATTATAATCTATTGCTATTAAGGTAAATTATAAAATCCAACCAAGTTTGATCAGATTGTGGTTCCTGCTTCTAAAATATAACTTTATCTATGATTTTTTTTTCTAATGTGGCAATCAAAGAGTCTTTACTAATCCACAGCTGAAGTGTTATATAAAGTTTTCCAGTTGCTCAATTATTGTTTTGGCTGCTATAAAAAAATAGATATTCAATTCTTTATTTTTAAGCTTTCGATTTGGTCCTGTAAATGAATGCAATAAACCTACCTTTAGAGCACATTGAATTCTTTGATTAGGGATAACACTTATCTCTCCAAAATATTTTTGTCAAAAGGGTATAATTCTATTACATGACCACCACACATGAAAGAATAATCTTTTTCTTGGATAACCCCTCCTGCACGTGGAAGAAAAATTTTGTTATACAATTACCAGCTTAGCAGAAGTCTAATATCAACAATATATAATCCTCACTGAATTTTTTGCATCAAAGCTGAAGTGAATCCACCTAATTTCCATAATGTCTGCCGATTTGTTTTCTATATGAAATTACCAAGATCAGTATTTCAAGCTTCCTTTAATCCATATGAAGGATATCCTATTTCTAATTGCAGTAATAACCTACAATTTTTTGAAATTGTTCCTTTTGGTTGTCCTAAACAATAGAGTATTAAATTCTCAATATTAGTATAAAGCCATATTACTGAAACTCTAATATTTCTGTGGGCCAGAAGAGATTTAAATTGATACTAAAAAAAGCCAGAGTAGCTTATCACCTATTTGTTTTTCTGATCTTTATTAAAAGGTTCACCTTTGCTATAAAAATCTTTTGGCCCTAAGGATTATATACTATACTCTGAAAGATTTCATTTTAGCCAAACCTTAATAATTATCCTGATAAAAATATGCTGTGGAAGGATTTTAAGGAAAATGTTCCTTATTAAAAAGATGTATTTATTCTTCTAAATTTGAAGGATGTGATGGACTACAATAATTCAACAGGTTCCCAGTAAGGAGACAACACATTCCAAGAGTAAGGCTAGATAAGAGACAGCACAATTTGAACCATGGGAAGAAGAAGATATGTAGGATAGCCATTCTCTAGAATCTCCTGGCTATATCAGTTAGGTTGTTGTTGTTAGTTGCGAAGTTGTGTCCACCCATCACAACCCCATGGACAATGTTCCTCCAGGCCTTCCTGTCCTCTACCATCTTCTGGAATCCATTTAAGCTCATGCCTACTGCTTCAGTGACTCCATCCATCCACCTCATTCTCTGTCGTCCCCTTCTTCTATTGCCCTCAATCTTTCCCAGCATTAGGCTCTTATCCAGTGAGTCTTTCCTTCTCATTAGGTGGCCAGAGTACTTGAGTTTCAACTTCAGGATTTGGCCTTCTAAAGAGCAGTCAGGGTTGATCTCCTCTAGGACTGACCGGTTTGATCTCCTTGCAGTCCAGGGGACTCAAAGGAGTCTTCTCCAGCACCATAGTTCAAAGGCCTCAATTCTTTTGCACTCAGCCTTTCTTATGGTCCAACTTTCACAGCCATACATTGCAACTGGGAAAACGTATTTTTGTTGGCAGGTCGATGTCTCTGCTTTCTAGTATGCTGTCTAGATTTGCCATAGCTTTCCTCCCCAGGAGCAAGCGTCTTTTAATTTCTTGGCTGCAATCCCCATCTGTGGTGCTCTTGGAGCCCAAGAAGATAAAATCTGTCACTACCTCCATTTCTTCCCCATCTATTTGCCAGGAATTGAGAGGGCTGGATCTGTTAGGTTAGGGTAGTATAGTTTACTCAGGCAAGATTCTGTCTATATGGTATGAGCAAATAAAGAACTGAAGTTTGGTTGGACCATGTTAAATAGTTCTCAAGACTGACATGATAAGCCTTGTTTTAATAAAACATAATCAATCTGCTTTATCAGAAAAAAATAGTTTGGATGAAAAAACCATTGATGTATAACTTATTTGGGTCTGACATAGTGTCAATATAAATCAATTGTTTAGAAGGAATAAATGGAATCATGTGCCCTAACTGTGCTACTTCATAATATATTGACAATTGGACAAATTGACAAACACCTTCCCTGTGTCTGAGGTCTATATACAATTCTTTTATTTACTTTTTTTTTTTGCTTGAAAGCAGAAGCTTTCTAATTTTTTTCCCGTAATGTCTTGCATTCTGTTCTAAAATTGCCATAAGCATTCAAATAAAAACTTTAATTGCACAAGACTTTTTATCTATACTGCTGCAATTTGCCCTAAAATGTTGAAAAGTTCACCATTTTATTTTCTTATTTAATTTCTTCCATGTTGGTATATAGTTATCTGTAAATGTTCATTAATATTTCTAGTAATAGCAATATCTAAATATTTTAAAGATTTATAAACTATGGAGATTTTCTTTTTGCATACTTCTCATCCAGTGCTTTTTTTTGTCATACAACGCACCGGAATGGAGTTCAGGCACCTTTTTTTTGGGCAGATTTTTAAAATTTTAAAAGTAAGTTTTGAAAAGTTGATGTTTGGTCCACCTGGACTTGAATTGCCTTGTCGAGCATAGCAGGCCAGCAGCAAAATCATTAAAACAGTGCACGTGGGCTGCTTGTGTGTCGAGTCTGATGCATGCGTACTTCATCTGCACTGGTTGTGATGGCGCTGCTCGGTTTGTGGCACTGCTTGGCCTGTGATTGGTCGTGTGGTGCGCGCTGAGTGCTTACTATGTTTTGTTACACAATTGATGAGTGTGGGTGTGTGTACAGTGATTGACTATGTGAGAAAGGTAAATAATTTTTTTAAAAAAAATGTTGGTGAATTGAAAACTTTTTTTTATTTTTAGTGCAAAATTTACTATGAACATTTGCCTTAAATACAATAAATTAAATTTATGCTAAGAACTGAACAGATATTTTTTTTAAATAAAAGATTAACAAGATGTGAGTTCCAGCACCTTTTTTCTTACAAAAAAAGCACTGTTCTCATCAGATATGATTTGTGAAAATGAACAGATAATCATGTCACAATTCCTCTCATTCCTTAATATAGCTGGCTAAATAGGACGCATTTGTGAGAATCAGAATCATATCATCTGCAAATAGATTTAAAAGTTACACCTTGTTCTTAATGATGTTTCATTTTTCTTGGGAAAAAAATTCTCAAACTTTGGACTGATCATTGCTTTGCTGCCACATTATAGAAGAGTATAGAATTAAGCTGCCAATTATAAGCAAATGAAATAATCTCTTCTGATTTAAGTGTCATAATCCCTGGAACATGAGCCGAAATAATTGGTGCAATTTTAACTTGTTGCAGGAAATTTTAAAAAGTTTTAGATATTCACATGAAGTCTATCCTAGTGTGGGGTTTATGTCTACCTCAATAAAATGTTTGCATTTTTGTTGCAGGTTCATAATAGTCCATCTATTTATGAATCCATGATTCGTCTTTAAATTTAGAAGCCTCTTATAGGCTCCACAGGGGAGCAATTAGTCAGAGGCTGAGCTTGTCAGCTGGAAAGCTGGCAGCCTGGTTGGAGACCCAAGTGCCACATAATGGAGTGAGCTCCTATTACTTGCCCCAGGTCCTACCCACCTAGCAGTTCAAAAATATGCAAATGCAAGTGGGAAGGTAACAGCATCTGAAACCTTGCAGCTCCCTTTTTTAAAACTCTATCCAATTAGATCGATCCATACTCAAAAGAGCCACAAAAGCACTGAACCATGAAAAGGTAGCTTTTCATATCACCCCAATCCTTACTGGGAATATATATGAATAAAAGAATAAAACACGATCACCGGGAGGATAAGAATACTTTACTAAAAATATACTTATACTAAAAAGTTGCCAAGCTTTCTCTGGGGGAACTCCTCAGCATCATCAGGGCTAAAAGGCCATTACAATAAAGGTGGTTTAAGTAGGTTCAAGTAGCGTTTGCACACGGCTCCTAGACCGTGTTACTGGCCCTGATTGGCCAGCTGATAACCAAGATGTGTCTATAACGTTATGTTCTTTTCTCCGGATGCCCTTCCCTATCCCTCCACTATTGGTCTTTGGAGGCGTTAGTAACCTTGCATCCCCTCCTCTTCCGATAATACCAACGCCTGCCATATCAGGGGGGAGGGTTCGATCTGATGTTTTCTTGTGTCTTATGATGGGAATAGGGTTCCACTAACTGTGGGTTAATAACCCTTCCCAATTGTATACCTCTCTCCTCCTTTGTTGTGTCCACAGCTCTTATCTGAGTATGGTATGCCTCAGCAATCATGTCTTTATTCCCCACCCCAGTCTTCCTTACAGCCGTTACCTCCCGTTGTTTGGCACTCAAACTGCTCTCATTACTCCTCCCTTGCTGATCGAGCAGGTTGTCATTCTATGCTTTCTCTCCCCTCTCCATGTGGGATGATCCTCTTCGTTGCTATGGGCAATCACACACTCCGAGATTTTAGCGTTAAGTCTTTTAGATGTTCCGGCTCCACTGATATCGCTTCCTCTCTCCTGGGGAGGTGTGAGCCTCACATGGGGTTGTTGGACGGTGCGTGGATCATCCGTATCGGGCGCCCCCTCCCTTTCTTTCTCCGTGCATGGGGAGTCTGTAGCCTCTATTCCAGCATCCACATGTTGGGGTGGGAGACTCTCTTGCCGCACGATTTGTTTTCTGAGGTTTTCGCGGGTGTTTGTATGTAGGTCTTTGGTTATTAGGGTTTTCTCCCACGTCAAATTGGAGCACGTCAAATTAGGAGCATGACCCACATCAAATTAGGAGCACAAAGCCGAAAACACCAGCCTGAAGATGACGAATGGGACTTCATCGAAACGTCGGCAAGACACTTCCAATTTGACGCGGGAGAAAACCCGAATAACCAAAGACCTACATACAAACACTCACGAAAACCTCAAGTTTATCACTATTAAAGTGATAAATATTAAATATGAAACTTAAAAGTCTATATATGACTGTTTTCTATTGCCTCTATTCTATCCTATTGCTACTACCACAACAGTTAAAATTACCGTACTCCATTACTATTCAATTATTATTACAATATTGAATTCTATAATAATATTATTATACAAAGTTTTCTTCATACAAACACTACTCTTCCATAATTCCTCTCTCTGCAAATTCTTCTGCTTTTTTTCCCCCCTTGTTACTGGCCAGCAAGTTAGAGTACTTACAACTTTCCACGATGTGCTTTTATACTCAACATTTTTCCTTGCTGTGCCTCTTTTCCTCTGGACCGTTCACTCCCTTTTTGGAGAAAAAATAAAATCCTTCTTTTATTCAGCTTCTCTACTTTCTTGGCTGATGGTTGTGGTTTCCAAAACATGAATCCTCTCCATTCTCTTCCTATCTCCTCTGGCAACTGTTCCAAGGTTGCAGTTTTATTGAAAAACTTTGCCATGCTGACACTGGGCAGAAGGCACAAATAGGAGGGGCAGAATGCAGCACAGGTGTTTGCATTTTTTTCTAAATAGCCTGCACTTCCCTTGGGGTGAAACAACTCAGGATGGCAGATACAACCATACAATATAATATTGTAATTGTAATATAAATCAGCCGTAGGATATAAGAACACCAGCAAACAAGCTTAATTTACTTGTCAACTGCAATAAGATTGACCAGGTGGGCAATGGGCTACTTACGGTACTCTCTTTGTGCATTGTCCAATGTATGTATTCTATGAATGAATCCTGCTTAGAAAACATCTGGAAAGGCTTTGAAAAATGTAAAAAGAACAGAAGTTTTAAGAACAGCTGGTGAGGCAGAACCTCCTTTGTGGAATTGGCATGAATTCTGAAATCCTGGGAAGATGCCAAGAGAAGAAGTAATGGGAGAGATGGCAGAGTGGATATGCATAATTTTAAATGTTTATACAATGCAAAGTGAACGTGTTTACAGCTTTACTTTTAAAAGAACACACTGACTTCTAAGTGAGAAATATAATTTTGGTACTAAGAAGTTGGACATTTCCCAAGAGGTTGTTGGGAAATTGCAGCACCTGTGCTGTTCCTTTTTTCCCCCTAAAGCTGAGAAACACAGATTAAGTGTTTCTTTAATTAAGAGGGGGAAAAGATAAATATTAGTTGGTGGCTTTGTTTTATCATGATTGGTCTTCTCAGTTAGAAAAAGAATGATAGTTTTGTAGAGGTAAAGTTTCTTTTTTCTCACAATACTTAATAATATTGCATTAATAGTTCTCAATGACAGGAAATTTCCATTTAATTCTGGGTTGCTTCTTTCCTTGATTAGTTTCCATCCATTGCTTCTTGTCCTGCCCTCAGATGCTTTGGAGAATAGCTTGAGTCCTTCTTCTTTGTTGTAGCCTCTTAAATTTTGTGACTTCTGAGAATGCAACAAAGAACATTTTATTGTTCTTTCTTTGGACAACAAAGAAAACAAATGGATCCTCTAACAAATCATCTTGAGTTCTCACTCAAGGCACAAATGAGGAGATTCAAATTATCTTACTTGAAACACATTATGTGTTTCATCTAAACTGATAAAGGCAGAAGAAAAGAAAAGAGAATAACCAGCAGCACAAGTGGGTAGCCTCAGTTATAGTGGTGATGAGTGAAAGTCCCACAGGACCAAGTTAGGGAAGGATGCTGTGTTCTTCTTTTCTCATCTTACAGAAGATTTACAGGGAGAATATTTCAAAAATGTACTGTTCTGTATTTTATACAGCCTACTATCATCCTAAATTTATCCAATTCTTCCAAAATGGAAACAGCTGAAGGCCCTTTAATATTTTCCTACTCCAACTACAGTGGGAACTATTATCAAATTGACTCTTGAATTGATTTGAATAAAATCATATTGCTTTCAAATTTCACATATTTGCAATGAATCTTGCCATCCTCTGGTCTCAAATTGCAAAATGAATTAGATCTTGGGTGATTCATTTGCTCTACTGATTGCATCTCCATTTTATCACAATTGTTGTCAGGTACCATAATGCTTAATCTTCGAACCCTCTCATTGTGTTTGGGTGCAGTTCAGAATACTGAAGCAGACCCACTGCAGTCTGGAGGGATTGCATCCTAGCTGAGGCCTGGAAAGGAGTAAGAATTGGGAAAAAAAACAAAAAGTGAAAACAAAACAAAGTAGACCTTTCTACTTCTCGCATCTGGAAAATATAAATTATTATATTTTGAGTTATTTTAACCAGAATAGAAGGGCATTTTCATTATAAAGCTAAATCTTTACAAGGGGATAAATAGAAGAACAACAATGATGATTAGGGGATTGGAGACTAAAACATATAAAGAACGGTTTCTGGAATTGGGTATGTCTAGTGTAATGAAAAGAAGGACTTGGGGTGACATGCTAGCAGTGTTTCAATATCTCAGGACTTGCCACAAAGAAGAGGGAGTCAAGCTATTCTCCAAAGCACCTGAAGGCAGGACAAGAAGCAACAGATGGAAACTAATCAAAGAGAGAAGCAACCTAGAAGTAAGAAGAAATTTCCTGACAGAACAATTAATCAGTGGAACAACCTTCCTCCAGAAGTTGTGAATGCCCCAACACTGGAAGTTTTTAAGAAGAGACTAGACAACCATTAGTCTAAAATGGTATAGGGTTTCCTGCCTGAGCCAGGGGGTTGTATTAGATGACCTCCAAGCAGTGGTGGGATTCAAATATGTGAACAACCAATTTTCTGTGTGGATTTTACTTCCGGAAGTCCATTCTGGGCCTCGGCAATAAAAAATTAGCTATCAGTTCTACCAAACTGGTGTGAACCAGCTGAATCCCACCACTGCCTTCAAGGTCCCTTCAACTCTATTATTATTATTATTGTTGATCATCACACAGTCAGCCAGATGTTCAGACTGGATTTGGCATTTTGTCTACCTATCGAGTCCTTACCCTGGACCTGGCAGAGGCAGATGTGGATGTTTGTTGGTATTACAGGTATCGTCGCAGGATGGAAGCAGTTCCTAGTAAGGCCGCCTTTTGCAATTGACTAATAGCAAATTTGTCAATGCCAATGGTGTTCAAGTGGTGTTCCAGTTGTTTTGGGATTGCGCCCAAGGAGCCTATGACTATTGGTACTACCCTTGCTTGCTTTTGCCACAGTCTTTCTATTTCTATTTGTAGGTCTTTGTATTTGTTATCTTCTCCAGTTCTTTCTCGTCTATTCTGCTGTCTCCAGGCACTGCCACATCCACTATCCAGACTTTTTTGTCTTTCTTATCGACAATTGTTAAGTCTGGGGTGTTATGTTGCAGGTGCTTGTCTGTTTGAATTCTGAAGTCCCAGAGCAGTTTAATTTTATCATTTCTATGACTTTCTCTATTTTATGATCCCACCAGTTTTTGCTTACAGGCAAATGATATTTTTTGCAGATCTTCCAATGCACCATTGCTGCTACTTTGTCATGCCGCTGCTTGTAATCAGTCTGTGCAATCTTCTTGCAACAGCTTACCAGGTGGTCCACTGTTTCTTCAACTTCTTTGCATAGGCGACACTTACTGTCTGTTGCTGTCTTCTCAATTTTGACTTTATATGCATTTGTCCTTAAGGCTTGGTCTTGTACAGCCAGAATTAGTCCCTCAGTCTCTTTCTTCAATTTTCCCGAGGGACTAATTCTGGCTGCACAAGACCAAGCCTTAAGGACAATTATTATTATTATTATTATTATTATTATTATTATTATTATTATTATTACTACTACTACTACTACCACTACTACTATTGCTATTATTATTATTATTATTATTATTATTATTATTATTATTATTAGGGAGCACTGGTCCATCCATTCTCTCCATCTGGTTTCTTAAAGGGCCTACATCCTTTATTGTGTTGATGCCCTCTGAAGTTGCTGTTTCTTTCATCCTGGATCCAACCACTCTCCGTTTCTGTTCTCCCACTCTCACATCTGTCATCCTCTCTAGCCCCATTCCATGGTCCGTTAGATCCTCCCTGGACTAACTATGTTTGCGTGCGTTCGAGGGAGGGTGTGTGTCAATACACAATAAAGGATGTGGGCCCTTTAAGAAACCAGATGGAGAGAATGGATGGACCAGTAATCAGGTCAAGGAGCCGAGCGCAAAGCCGCCCAGCAGCATAAGAAGGACTCCCAGCAAACTTGCATCATGCTCTGATGATGTCGGTAGTGTTGACCGACGAAAGACTTAGCTTTTAATTAAACAAGTTTTGTTTTTAGTATTATCCTGGTGTTCGTATTATTTTATAAATAATTTTTAAAAATACGATCCCTGGGTATATTCATATTCAAAACAAACAAATAAACATGAACACCAGGGAAATTCTAAACTACAAAAGTTTTAATACAAATGCCAAGCTTTCGTCGGCAATTGCCGACATCATCAGGGCTTAAAATGTTAGTCAGTAGGACAGTCCTTTTATAGGTTGATCAAGGTCTGCACCCAGCTCTTGGACCTTGTCATCGGACCTGATTGAATAAGCTGTGTTCCGATTGCAATTCTTATGTTAGCGGTTATTCTTTTCCTGCATCTCTTGTCTGTGAGTGTGACATCCTACATCCTCCCTTCGCTAAGTTCAAGATCGGGTGGGGGATTTCTCCCCCTTTTTTGTTTGGCCGTGTCCCTTATATCATTCAATTGTGTGTTCCTGTCATCTCCTCCCTTGCCCCACTTGGATTGTCTATTTAAATCTCACCATATTTGCCCTGTTTCCACTCAGTCTGCTGTTCAGATGCTAAATGTTTTTGATCATTTGCTTTCCCAGTCTAGATTCCTCTCTACTTTCCTCTTAAATTGGACTTTGAATCTTTTTCAGATAGAGGATTTTCCTAGTCAGGCTAAGCCATTTGGCTATGATTGTCACATTTCCATCAGCTTCTATATAGTCTGAGAGCAACATTTCTCTTCTTCTTTTTAAGGATAACCTCAGAATACTAATAAGTAGCTTCCGGATTTTTAATATGTAATTCTTTCCTATTATCCTCTTGCTGAATAAATGAAATGGGGGAGGAAATAACCACAAAAGTTAAATATTCTGAGAACATATACTTTCCAACAGCTCGGTCATCACCATATTCACCATCCTAAGACATAACTCATCAGTCCTAGAAACAGAATAAAGCACTGATTATCACAGAACTGGAGAAACAAAGGCAGCTGACAGGCATATTTCATTGAGAAGGTAACTCTCTAAAGAGATAGATGAGCTACAATGAAAATGTGTGAGAAGTTGCTTGCATTCCAGATTTCTGCTTCACAGTAGCTGACATTTCCCATAAATACTCTGTACGTAGTCCCAGTTAAGGCTGCCAGGATGAAATACTGTCCTTTTTTTGTCAGTACCATAGACTACATGATGGGTGGACTTCAGCTGAGGATTTGATAGACAGCCATGTTTGGAAACAAAAACAAAAAAACCCCACTGAATTTGACATCAACCTACGCTCAAAATGAATTTGCAGGGTTTGGCCAGAGGCAATGTACCTATCTGAATTTATGAGGAAATTGGAATTATTTTCATACAATTCAGAATAGGTTTACATAGACAGCAAAGTATATTTTGTTCTTGTAATAGGGCTGGCCAGGTCCTTAACAGGGCAACTCTTAGGTTCAAATAGCAATAGCACTTAGACTTATATACAGCTTCACAGTGCTTTACAGCCCTCTCTAAGCAGTTTACAGAGTCAGCAGATTGCGGCCAACAATCTGGGTCCTCATTTTACTGACATTGGAAGAGTGGAAGCCCGAGTCAACCTTGAGTCAATCAGGATCAAACTCATGGCTGTGGGCAGAGTTAGCTTGCAATACTGCATTCTAACCACTGTGCCATTTTGATATCCCTCTGCAGAATGCATACTGCTTTAGTTCTAATCAACTGAATGACTGCACTGTTTCAGTTTGTAAGGTTGCTAGCTCTTCCTGGATCTTAGCCAATTTAGTAAGCCTTAGATTGGTGCAAATGTGTGTAAATATTTATGAATTTGCAGCTATCCTCTGGGAAAATATGAAAGATCATTAAGAGGGCTAGAAAGGAATGAGCTATTAAGGATTGAGGGATGTGGAAAGGAAATTACGGAGTTCAATGGCAGAAGGAAGAATGAGGAAGAAACTCAGAATATCTCCATCTTGTTTCTCAGATGGGTAAAGAGAATCTTGGAGGGCGAGTGCGAATGAGAATTAGAGAAAGAGAGAGAGAGAGAGAGAGAGAGAGAGAGAGAGAGAGAGAGAGAGAGAGAGAGAGAGAGAGAGAGAGAGAGAGACTGAACTGAGAGGAACTTGGAGGGAGGGAGAAAGAAAGAGAGAGAAGATTTATCATTTGTGCATTATTTCAACAGGTCGGGTTTTTAATGAAGGAGCCTCACTGCTGTTAATCACTACCCAAACGGGGCTGGGGATCTTTGAAGCCACGCCATGCCATCATCATGGAAATTCATAGTGCTTCTGTCACTCACTACCTACCTGTCAGGTAAGACAACACTCTTAAACTGCTGTTTTAAGCACATGGCTAAGAGAGATAGAAACCATGAAAAAGCCGTGTTGAGATAAATAGAGATTCAACTAACATATGAGTAGAACATAGAATTTGAAATAAGCTCTAGAAGGGCTCAATTCAAATTTGCCATTCTTCTCAGATGCTACTGTGGAATGGCACAGGTGCTAGTTAGAACAAACCACAATTTGTCTGTGAAGATAATATTTCATCTTGATTAGTGGCCTAGTGAGCTGGAGCTATCAGCTAATAAAAGTGAGGGCAAACCAACCCATCCCATTCTGAAATAAGAAGTGTAATTCAAGGGTATAATCCGCATGGGAGTGAGTAGATTTTCATATGTTTTTATGTTTCTACTCATTTCTCAGCACTCAATCTCTCAATTTTTACACTGAAAGTAAACATCCCATTTCAAAATCCTACAGCAGTTCTCAAACAGATTTTGTATATATTTCGGCTTTTACAGAAAGTCCATGTAGTTCATAATTTTTATATACATCTGCTTTTCCATTTCTACCAAGAAAATTGCATAAACATGACATTAGAGTCTCCAAAAGTCAAGCTTCACTTGAGAGCACTTTTATATTTCCTTAACTTATGCATCTATTGATGCAATGTTCCTATTTTCAATTTGCTCAAGCATGGCCCAGTATTTATATAATATGATGCCATATCCTTTATGTTTGGAGATTTCTTTTTAATGAACTTTTCTAGCAGAGAACAACAGAGATTAGCAGAGGGATCCATTCTGCGTTACCATCTGTGCTGAAGCAAAATCTGTTATGATAGTTTGCAGCATTTCAGAGTAAAAGAACACCAGCCGAAATAATAGTCCCTTCAGGTTTCCAATATTTAAGTTATATACCATAAAAAATATTTATATAGCTGCTGTAAGCGAAAGAAATTGACTATTAGACCTGTTCAATGTTTCAGACACAAAATGTATTTTTGAGCACATGGGGTATTTTGGATAAGGAACTTCGTAAAGGACCTTTGACTTTTCCTCAGATTGTGTCTCAGATTGTGTCTGAGGAAATTAAATAATTGGTGCCCAATTATTTAATAATTCTATTTAATAGAATTAAATAGAATTCTAATCTATTTAGAATTAATCTATTTACAATTCTAATCCTAATCTCTATTTTCTGTGCTTAATTTGATTCATTTTAGATAATCTATTCTCTTATCTCATTAATATGAAATTTATTTGGAAATATTTGGTGATAGACTATATTGTTACTATTATTAGTGGTGGTATGTTGATGTACACAGTGTGGGTTTCTGATCCTTATGAAGATTCATAGTCAACTAACTCTGGACTTTGGTTTTGTGATGGATGCTTCTTCTATGGAATAATATGTGCACTGTACTTTATCCATATGGACCAAAATAATTTTTAATATCTGTATTGCTTGCTGAGGATTTTTCAGTTGAATTTTGCAGTCACATTTGTTTACATGTACTGGTACATTCAGTTTATATTTGTTTGCTGGTTTAACAGGATATTTGCTGATTTGGTTCCCTACTGATATTTCAATCTTTCTCAAGATTGTGATGCAGGATAAGATAAAAAACATGAATGAAATTGGCAGGATCTAAAGGTGTCATTCCCAGATCTCAGAGGTGTCAGTAGGATATTTATCTTTTTTATATAAATTGCAGAGCTGCTGGCCATCTTATAAAGCATCCCCAGTTATTTGAGAGAGATGGAGCATCCTCAGCCTTGACATCAGAAATTTTAAACTCTCTTTCCACCATTGGAATAGTACTAGTTCTTTGGGATCGAAAGTTCTTTGAAACTTTTGTAAAGTTTAGCCTACACATGTTCTATTGGATTTTTTGTTTCGACTCTTTCCTTTTTAAAAAGTGTGTCCATTATCTAATAATAATAATTTTGCTAAGGAATATATTGTCTTGCATGTTGGATTGACATTATCAACAAATAATGTTATGCTTGAATGTAATCATTTAATCTGACCTTAAAGGAACTCCTGCAATCTAAGAGGTTTTTACTGAAATTGATTTTTCACCTGACAGATCACCAGATCTTTCATCAGACCACTCCATAGATTAAAAACAAACATACACGTATTACCTTGCAAAGCCTGATGCCAGATCAGTACATTGGGTTTGATTCAGAAACAGTCCTGCTTAAATGTGCTCTCTGAAATAATTTGAAATCATTTTAATGAGTTCTGATTTGCTTTAAATATACAGGATTACGCTTTCAAAATTCAAGAGTTAAATTTGCCCACCATATGTTAAGGGCAACACTTCGGCATCGTGGGTGTTGTTTTATCTGACCTTAGATGATCCTGCATTAAAACTCGTCTCAAAACAGTTGACAACTTCATTACTTAGAATAAGGCTTGGCTGTAGAGGCAGAATTTATACCAACACACTTTTTTGCTAACTCAAGAATCAGTAGAACATATACTGCTCAAAAAAATAAAGGGAACACAAACGTATAGGATCCTATACGTTTGTGTTCCCTTTATTTTTTTGAGCACTATATTATTAAGGACAAAAGGAAGAGTTTTAAATCTACATTCTGCTTCTGCCAGACCAAACTATAAAGAATCAAACCAGCTTGTATTTGCATAATTTCATTATTTACAGAATTCTTTTTATTTGATGCACCAGGACATTCAAAGTAAAGTCAGAGTAGGCTAGGATATTAATATATAGATCATTCAAATTCAAAGCTGTTCAGTTCCCAAAGGATGTCAAGATAAGCTGTAATTCTAACCATGACATTTGATCTCATTATTCTATAATTCTGCCTGAGCTAGGCAACTTTCTCACTGAAGCTGGGAAATGTTTTGCCTATAGGTTTATGTTCCCCAGGTCCACTAAGTCAAGCACTTCAACATTTTAGCTTTAGGAATTTTTCATCAAACTCCCTTTAGGTGAGAGCACAAGAATGTAGACATTAGCTCTTGATAATGTTTAAAGACAGCACTTAAATACTAAGGTTATAAGAACATAGCAAGAAAGAGAAAAAAATGTATTCAACCAACCCAAGAGATTGCTTTCTTCCTTTGTTCTTCACAACTTGTTTATTCTAACTTTCCTTCAAGATGATCACGATTGCATACATCAGTGTTTCCCAAACTTGACAATTTTAAGGCATGTGGACTTCAACTCCCAGAATTCCACAGCCAGCATTGCTGGCTGTGGAATTCTGGGAGTTGAAGTCCTCATGCCTTAAAATTGTCAAGTTTGGGAAACATTGGCATACATTATTAATTTAAGATTTATTTTACAATTCAACATTTAGAGCTGGTTCTCAACCTGTGGGTCGGGACCCCATTTGGGGTCGAACGACCATTTCACGGGGGTCGCCAAACAACGCAGTCCGCCATTTTTTCCCCTTTTCCTTAGCTGTGCTACTCCCTTTTATTCTATTGGCTTTTGAAAGCCAATAGAATAGACTCTCTTGAATAGAGTCTAATTCTATTGGCTTTCAAAAGCCAATAGGAATTGTCCAGGCTGTCTCTGCCCTGCTGAGCCCGCCAAAAGTCCCATTCTGCAAACGGTGCTGCACCAGTTGAGTAGTCCTCGACTTACGACTGGTTGAGTAGTCCTCGACTTACGACAGGTTGGGGGTCGCGGCATTAAAAAGGTTGAGAACCACTGGGTTAGAGGGAGGGAGAATGTAAATTTAAGGCTAATCCTATTTCCTTCTTAATGTAGCATACACACACAACACAGACACCAAACAAATACATTTTTTCTCAAATACCTAGTTAAGTGAAAAGGAAAGGGAAAACCTCAAGAAGCAAAATAATTTGGGGAATTTATATTTTAATTATATTTCACTGGTTACTGAAAATCTGGTCCTCACAGAGATGGAGAGCGATCCAGTGTATTCTCCTATTTTGAAAGAGAGTGCTGAGGTTGCAATTTTCGTTTGCTTTTTAAACTGTATAAAGTCAATTTTAGGAGTTACTCTGTAATTGTCCTATACTTGTGTCTCAAAATGTTGAGAAATCATACTAAAGATTGTTCAGCAATCCAGTATGTATTTTGAAGAGAGTTCTAAGCATGACAAAACTTTGATGGAATAGCAAAATATGTTGCTAGTGCATGAGATTTTTCTTTTTTTTCAAAGTTTTTTATTTATAATACAGTTAAAAAAGAAAACATTGGACATGACGTAACAATCCAGTATAAACATTTCTATCAAATTATTTCTCTTCTTAACATTTAGTTCTTTATCTCTATATATACATATGAGTTTTTTATACAATACTTAATTGATTTCTCTATTTGCTAACCTAAGATTATATACATTTCCATTTTAACGCTAATCTATGACCCCAACAGTCCTTCTCGATTCCCACTAATAGTAAAATTTATCCCAGATTTCAAAGTATTCTGATCCACTTTTATCCCTCAGTTCCATCGTAGCCTGTCCATTTCAGCACAAGATAATATTTTATATAATATCTCTTCCTCTGTGGGACTTTCTTTGTTCTTCCATTTTTGTGCAAACGCTAGTCTAGCAGCAGTCAATATGTGCGACATCAAATAGACTACCCCCTTGTCATATTTCTCTGTAGTTAGTCCATGAGCTTTTTCATATCTGGTTTAGAAAGCAGGTGAATGAATTTGGATATCTGAAAAAGTCCATTTATTTTGAATACTGTTCATTTTCTCCCACCAATGTATCACGTTTTAACATTTCATTATTTTTTAAAAAAATACCATACAGTATTTCATATCTCATTCTCAATGGGGTAACTAAGCTAAACTCCTTTTTAAAATATGATGCTGTGAAAATTAATGAGTGAGTTTGTATTTTTAAGATGCAATCCACCATTTCAAAAACAAAATACAACTGGAGTATCTGTGAAAGTAGCATGTTGTTGTTGTTTTCTTACCACTGTTGTACACAGTTGGGTTTTAGTTAAAAGTGACAGGTAAAATACAAGTCAAGAGCACTAATAAGAGAAAATTAATGTGCATTTCTTCCTTTGACCCCTTTTATTTCACTCAAGGCTTTTAACACAAAGAAGCATTTCCTTGTCCAAGAAGCCGCATCAATAGACATCTGTTATGCACCTCCCATCACCAGTTGGTGGCTCTAAATTGGAAACAGCAGGGCTTCATGAACAGTTGGTCAGACTATTTTATAGACCAGAACCAAAGTTGCTCTTAAGAGATGAGCATGTGTAGGATTGATTGAAGTTTCAGCACTCTTCTGACCTGCAGCTGTGGATGGGAGAAAGAACTTTGACCCTCTTATTTGATCCTTTCCTTTGTATCTGGCAAGTTGGTGGCTTGGAGATGAACTGATCAGAAGGATTCAGAATCCTTCCTAACAGCGGATCAATACACAGTATTCATTTTCATAATGACCCTTGCCAATCTAAAAAAAATAAATAAATAAGCATTTAGACTTATATATCACTTTATAGTACTCTCTGGGTGGTTTACAGTGTAAGCATTATTTGCCTATTGCTCCCAACAATCTGGGTCCTCATTTTACCAACCTCAGAAGGATGGAAGGTTGAGTCAACCTTGAGTCTCGTCAGAATTGAATTCCTGGCTATGGTTAGAGTTTGCCTGCAATACTTCACTTTGAGCACTGTGCCACCAGGGCTCCTTATCCAAAAACATTAAATAAATAAATACATGAAAACAACAACAAACATCTAAATTTTTCTTTCTCTGAAGGATCAAAAGTCATTAATCATACTCATCTAATAGAATATCCATTCTATTCCATCCCATCCCATCCCTTTCCTTTTTTTTTCTTTCTTTAACACCATATGTTCAGTTTCTGCAAGAATCTGACAATCTGTGCTGGAAAAAAAAAGAAGTCATGAAATAGGAACAGGCCTGGAAGGAATGACTGGGTGAGAAAAAGCACATGTTTGGCAAATATTTTCATACCACAAGAGGAAAAATTAAAGAAGCTTCCTTAAACATCTGTCCTTCTCACATACAGATTAATAACTGCTCCATGAGGTTCATGCAGGAGTCTTCCCAAGCTCTCCATGGAGAATCTGGGAACTGCACTTGGAATGTCTTGGAAACTGAAGAGGGTCTCTACTATTAAATCATCCAGAAACCACATATCTTTAAAAAGTAAAAAAAAAAAAAACCCAAAACATTGACAGTGTGCTAGTATTATATCCAGGAATGGAGATGGATGCTCTTTACCACAAAGACTTGTGAATGATAAACTGGACATATTTATCTAAGCATATGTGAGACCTGTATAGGGTGTCCTACCCAGAATCTCTTTAATAGTGCTGTTCTGTGCATGTACAAAATTTAGAAGACTGTGAAGTCCTTGATGCCCTCTGTGCTTGGTTGTTGCTTGCCGACATTTCATTACCCAACTAGGTAACATCATCAATGTTAATGAGGATAGGTTTTTCCCCCTGTACAAGAATCCCTGCCAGTGTTGGTGAGGCTGTAGTTTTCTCCTTGGTAGTTCCTTGATCAGGGTATTGCTTTCTGTTTGATTATCTGCTTTATTTTGTGTCTCCTTGTGGTGCTTTGATTAGGGTATTTTTTTCTACTTGATTGTTTGTCTGGTGTTATTCTCCTTCTAAATGTTAATCACTGAAAGCTAGTATATATCAACAGGGAAAAAACCCCACAATCATGGGCATTGATGATATTACCTAGTTGGGTAATAAAACATCTGTAAGCAAACAGCTCTACCCTGAACTATATGTATTTGGAAGATTGCCATATCAAATGGATGACATTTGTTCTAATTCACATATTATTTTAGGAAGCACAGATTTGGTTGATTGATTGGTTTGTACCAGAGTCTACAAATATCTCAAGTTTTCTCAAGTATTTATTTATAAAGCAGGAGTCATAACAGTTTGGGAACTGAATTGTGAAATGCAGAAGGGGTATGTGCTTCTTTCTACTCTATTTTAACAGATTTTCATCTGTTGCTCTTTTCCCATTTCTCATCTGCTATTAGTTCACAAAATGGCCAGTGGGTGTCACACAGAAAATGTATAGAGAATGCCTAGACTATTCAACAATAAACAAAATCTCATTTGACCTCTGACCCCTGCCTAAAAGCTGGCTTTGTGTTATAGATAGGACATGTGGTTTGTAAAATTGTCTGCCTCATACTGAAGAGGGGTGAAACACTTTTTTCCCCTTCACAATAAAAGAGAAATGGGGAAAGAAAGGAGAGAAAAACAGTATACTTTGCTGCATCTGGTGACCTCCAGATTGGCAAGATATTATTTCCGTCCCATGTAGAGGATAGCAAACTGGGAAATCAGCCTCAGAATTACAACGAAAAGCAGTTATGAGCATTTTTCTTCTCCAGCATGACGAATGGAGAATCCACAGATGGGTTGAACTTGCCTTTCTGCCCCAGTCATGACTTAGTCTTAGCCCAAGAGAGATGTGGTAAAGATTGGCTCTAGGTTTTAGCAGAAGGCTACACTATTGGATTCTCAGGTTGTACTTTTCCTTTCCCTTCCCTTCCCTTCTCTGCGCTGATATCAGCGCTGCGTTTTAAATCACTCAGCGTCCGAGCGGTCTTGCAGGCTTCAGCTGAAGCCTCAAGCTCCCCCAGCTCTCTTTTTCTTTTCTATTGTTACTCATACGTAAATTCACACCAAGTGTTTCTGACTCAGGTGATAGGAGGAATTTGCCATCATTCGTATTGTTTCACAAAATTACAGTCCCACAACTGTGGGATTGAAAAAAAAAAACCCAGAAAGGATCCTCTTGGGGACAAGGAAGTGTGGCAGCGTTGATTCCTGCTTCTTTCTTTACTTTTAATTTACTTGTTTATTTACTGAGCTTATTTCTTACAAACATACAATGTGCACCTTTATTTATTGAACAGCAACAGGAAACAGTACAAATACCAAGTTCAAAATATTTCAAATATTAAAGATGAATGTACTCTAAATGATCAGTTAACAAGCTCAAAAGAAGGGTGGATTGGTATATGGAAATGGCCTTGGAGGACAGAAGAGGGAGCTGCAAACTGGACATCAGGTGTGCAGAAAATATTGTATTTAATTGTGCCCTGCCCAGAGTCATTTTGTGAGTGAGATGGGCAATCTCTAAATATGATATATAAAATAAATGAAATAAATAAATTTCAGCCCACAGAAGCAGGATGACACGGGAAATGTATCAGCAGTGACTCCAGTTTTCTGGATAAAGGAAAAGAGAGAAGAAATATTTTCAGTCTTCCAAGATTCTGTTAATGTAACCTTACAATAAAGATAGTGTTGATAACTTCTGGTTGTCTTCTTATCCTGACTACCTCGCAGGGCTAACATATTTGTTTAATAGAAGTAGTCCTCGATTTACAACCACAACTGAGCCAAAATTTATGTTGCTAAGTGAGACAGTTATTAAATGAATTTTGCCCCATTGTACGACCTTTCTTACCACAATTGTAAGTGAACCACTGCAGTTGTTAAGTTAGTAACATGGTTGTTAAGTGAATTCCCCATTGACTTTGCTTGTCAGAAGGTCGCAAAAAGGGACCACATGAACCCAGGACACTGCAACCGTCATACATACAAACCAGTTGCTAAGAATCTGAATTTTGATCACATGACCATAGGGGAGCTGCAACGGTTGTAAGTGTGAAAAAAATTGTCATAAGTTACTTTTTTCAGTGCCTTTGTGTGGTCATTAAACAAATGGTTGTAAGACAAGGATCACCTGTAGGCCAGTTCAAAGGGTGAGAGAGGTTATAGAACAAAGCGGGTTGAGATGAAATTCCACCTCAGGTCATCTTGTGAGGACTTTTGAGTAAAGAGAAAGCTGCTGCATGCAACATATTTCACATATTCTGGGTTTCTGCAGTGAAAATTCGAATGAGGTGAAAAAAGCAAGGGAGGAAATGAAGATGTCTGGAGGTTTTCTTCAAAAGCAAAAGGAGCTATGCAAAGGAATCCATGTAAGGAGCAAGTGCAATGGATAAATAACAGAATAAATGAATGTATAGGGGAAGCTATTACTTAAAGTAAATATAGTGTCATCAAAATTCAAGATAAAATAACTCAAATGAAGGTTCTTGCCTTGCATGGCAACCTATATAGTCTGTGCCTTGCTGTAGTAAAAGTAATAGATGAAGGGGAGGGAGATATGCGGTACTAGGGGGAAAAAGCATATAGTATTTTCTCTCAGCTGTGCACATTGGATTTTTCTGCAGGATGTCTCAAGAGAGACATGTTTGCAGTAGGGAATTATCAATAATTGCTACAAACACACCCCCTACAAACACATTATTTTGACCTTTAATCTGAAGGGCTGAGCAGTCCAAGAGATTGTGACATTATTGAAAGTATGAGAAGCAGAAACCGAACTGAGCAGGAAATCTGGTTCCAGAAGGATGTGCTCTTTCCATAGCTATTCTATCAGTATCTGTCCAGGAGTAAGCAGACATATGGATAAGGTGGGGTGTAGAAGGTTTTGCTGTTTCAATTCTGCTCATTATTGTTGTTGTTCCTTTTCTACTATTCTTGTCCTCAAGGGTGGGACTCATTTAAGATGGACTGTATTCTCATTGTGTTCCCTTTTCATTGTTTATTTCATTGTTTCTATTATTTTAGTTCTGTTCTCTTCACACTTTCATTTTCTTCCTTTTTATTATTGTAAACCGCCTAGAGTAGCCCCATGGCAGAAGTGGCGGTAACTAAACTTAACCCATAAATAAATAATGTGAAAAACCTGAAGAGTTTTCAACCAAAGCTTTGTAACTCTCCCCTGCAGCATGACAGATCATCTTCCTAGAAAGCCTTCTATTGCAAAGAGCTGATTTATTTAAAAAAAAAAATTGATTGACTTACTCTGATGTGTTCTGGCAGCAGTACACAATATCCACTCAAGGGGATATCAAGTAGCTTCTTTTCTCAGTCCATCTGCTTTGAGCTGAGAAAAACATACAATTCCATTAAAGGAAGAAGGAAAAGATTGATCTGGGAGGTCCAATGTGCCACATGCCTTCCACTGGTTTCCATACTAATGACTCCATCTTCTTATTAAAGATGCTTTAAGCAAGATGGACCACCGTGAAAACGATGCTTTAGGTACAACCCATGAGAATGCCATAATTTGTGCCTGCTCAGCATTAGCAGGTGATGGACTATGGCTGATTGCACACCTTGTAAGGTATTATCACGGAATTGTATAACCCTGCAAGTAGTAGCAACTAAACACAAGCCAGCAATGCTGATCATTTTATTCTTGTGATGCAGATTATGCTGCCAAAAGATTATAAGTTTCTCAGGGTGTTAGTTTGTTGCCAAGTGCCTGGCACGGCACCCCGGAATCAGCCTCCTTATTCCATATTCTGCAAAAAAAGTGATTTGCATCACAAAGCCTCCAGTGTCTATCTCTACCTGGATACTTCCAGGTAGGAAGCAAATGTGTAGAGATTATCCTATTAATTCAACACCAAGATTAATATACCAATGGATTGTTTCCTTCCTGGAAAGTTTTCTATATATAATCAATCATATTCCACTGAATCCCCCCAAAAATGGGAAACGGGGAGCTGTCATTACAAGCCTCACAGTTGAATTATTTCTTGCCTTTACAAATAATTTTATAACTTTACTTGCTTCAAAACAGAATAGCAGTGTTACTAAGTAGAATTGGCTGATTCAATCATGTAGCACTACTGCTTTGTCAGCTGCACTAAGTACCAATCCATTCCTGGCCAATTCAAGGTATTAAAGTTAAGCTTTAAAGCCCTTGTAGCCAGAGTAATTCAAGGAATATATTTTTAATTATTGCAGGTACCTTTTATGTCACATCATTTTTTTAAAAAGTGATTCTAAGCTGCTTATAAAAATAATATGCAACAACTATACAAATCATATTGTCAATCCTTATAGGCAGACCAGGTCAGGAAGCAAACTCTACAAGAAATATTATGTAGAATTCTGCTTTTTTGATATAGGCTATAATAACAGAATTTTGAAGGCCAGTGTTTCCATTTCCTTCTATTTTATACCAGTTACTTCTAGTGTGATACCTTAATTACTGTTAAAAAAAGAAGTGAATTGTTCACTGTTCCAGTTGTCTTCTCCAGCTGGTTTCAGTAGCTGGAAGAGGTTTTAAACAAGAGCTGTGCATAAATAAAAGCTGCCTCTCATACTTCCATTCAGTTGCTGGAAGCATTCTTCAAAGCTTAAAAGAGATGTAAAGTCTTTTTTAAACCAGACTGTGAGATTACATTGTCTCAACAAGAAGAATTGTGTTGCTTTATTCATGTTTGAAGCTAAGATCTGTAAAAGATTCAGACTCTGCCATATCTGAGCTGACCAATTCAATGGTGAAAACAGATAGCACAAGTGGAAAAATGGAAAAATTGCTTCGATCTTCGGGCCATATATAGAAATTAAAAATGTGATCCAGCTCATGACAGGTTCAATGCCTATAAGAAGCCTTTTAGTGTTTTTTCTCTTCCAAATACCTCTTGCAAATAAAATCTCAAATCCAGGGAAGATCTCACCTTTATAACAAATAAAGATTTTAGGCAATTCAGTATACTATACAAATTGGATCAGACAAAAGGATACAGAAAATTGGATCTTGACTCTTGAGCTTATTGGGCTGTGTCTTTAAATCCTCAACATAATGGCAAGATCTAAAAGGATAAGTATGATGTGATTAATTTATATCCCCATCAAGATGGAATAGGATAAAGGAAATATAAGAATTAGTTACTTTCATAAATCTGATTTCTTCGATCAGTGTAATAAATCTCCGTTGCATTAGCCAGTAATAAAAAAGAAGTTCAAAATCCAAATAAAAGACTGTCTTAAATCAATTATTTTCATCCAGTGAAGGTCAGGTTTGCGTGAATAAAGTTAGCATTCAGCAGCAACATCTTCACAGAATTGTGTAGTTTCAAACAAAGGATTTCAAATATAAGATCTGGAAGCCATTCCCCAAATGTAACTTTATTGAAATTGTTTGTGTAACTATGCAAATCAGCTTCCTGCTACCTTTCCAATATATTCTTTTAAACATATATCATAAATTCTTTTTTATCTTATGAACTTGCATATTTAAAACAATGACCATCATAGTAACATGATCTCAGCAGTTTCAGCATCCTGGAGTCACATGGTCACCCAGACAACTTCTGACAGCAAAATCAATGGCAGAAGCCAAATTTACTTAATGACCATGTGATTCCCTTAATGACCACAGCAAAAAAAGGTCATGCAAAACTGATGAAGCTTCTTGAATGAGAAGCAAAACATCTTCTTATCTTCCTCAAGGAAAAACAGTCCAGTTGCTCTTTGAAAAAGCATCTTTCTGACTATGAAGCCATTTGTTTTTAAAAATGCAAATTTAAAATAAAATCTGGATAAAGAAAAAATTATGTTAACAGGTGAATCAGGAACAATAATTAGAAAAGTACCTAATTTATCTGCATGAAAATACAATATACTCTTAGCTCTCCCAAAGATGCTTTTTCATAAAGCAACTGGACTTCCTTGTTTTTCTTTGAAGACGTTTCACTTCCTGTCCAGGAAGCTTCTTCAGCTCTGACTGGATGATTATCTTTGGGATAACTATGACCTGGATGGCTGAGAATCTCCATAGATATTTACTCTTACCTCGTTAATCCTTCAGGGGTTCATATTCCTTTGTCCAAATCATCAACTTTATTGCTTTGTGTTTGAATTGATTTGTTGTTACCTTGATCATTCTGAAGTCAGTGTGTTGGTATAAACCAATATATTTTAAGAAGAAAGAAATGATGGACTATATGTTATTATGCTAAACAGTGTTTCAAATGGAAAATCAGTGTTACATGAGTCAGGTGAATCTCCAAACTGAATCTACCTTCCAAATTGAGTAGATAATTCGAGGTGTTTTTTTAATTGATTCAGAAAATCTTATCAACCAAGATCACTATTTCAAACAAAATATCCAACCAAATATTTATTCTGAATACTTTGAACAAATGTTTGATGTCCCTTGCTTTGGTATCAGTATTGATGGATAATATAAGGAATTTTTGAAAGGATGATGTAGATAAACATACTGTATGATAGTGTGTTGCTAGCTAAAAATCTGGATGGATCTGAAAGACAGATTATTTGCTCCATTCATAGGTGTTGAATAGATTTAGCAGATTTAAAATATATATCTTCACCTACCATAAAGCTCCCACCATATTCATCACTACAGATATAAGCAAAATATTCTAGCAAAGAGGATCTTTGATGTCTTCTGGTACTTTCTAATGTGCAGCTGGAAAAAAGAATTGTGTTTAATAAAGCAATGAGCAAATGAAACTTTTCACTGTATTTAGGAGCAGAAGATTTCACTCAATTTCTCCCAGTGATGCAGAAATTGTCTAATAGTTTTCTGAGGATAAAATCTTGCCATTCACTGCTTATTTTGATTTCCCTCAGTTTCTCATGCCCTCTTGGTGAGTCTGCTCATTTTTGTTTCAGTGCCTCATTTTTCTTTGTATAAATTTGGTTTGTCTCTGTTTCGTAATAGGTTTATTCTTAGAATTAGCATAAAGTTTCATATAGTTGTTTTGCATATTTCTCTGCAATAAACAATTTTGACTTGTTTGCAGTTTTAGCTAATCTGTACATTAATTTATTAATTTTGTTAACAAATTAATTAAGACTTAATCACTGAGGAGAATTTCTTCCTGTCACCCCCAATTCCAATATTGTGCTAAGAGATTTTCTTTTTCCCTCAACCACTAAGGGAACCTGTGGTACTGGGCCGTGGCCTGTTGGCCACCGGGCCACAGGAATGGCTGGTGAGTGCCATTCTCTAAAATTCTTCTGTTTGCTTACTTTTTTTAAAAAAAAGTGTTTCTGCAGGGGGAAAAATGAAAATCCCTGGCATACACTCTGGGGAAGGCTCTGAAAATAAAATTATATGATGAGATTTTTATCAATAGTATTTATTTTTCCATAGTATGTAAAATGAATGGGTTAAAAGAAGCATATCAGTGATTATTTTTCCTGACTTACTGATTTTCATTTGTTACTTTTGATTGTTAGGATTTTTTGAGATCTTATTTACTTAATAGATTATTTGTTTACTAATTGTTCTTAATATGTTACAGTTTAAGCTTCGGTAAAAATGGTTGAATATGATATTTACTCATTTATTATGATCCGGACAGTAGCTTGTTTGTTGAAATATGTGATTGTACTTATCCTTATTTTACCCTAAATCCTTTATCCCCTTCCCCCTCCCCTTTCCTCCCACCCACTCCCTTTACCATACCTGTATTGTTCCTATTCTTCCTTATCTATATAAACTTAATAAAATTTTGTTTTTAAAAAAAGAAGCATATCAGCATTTTTTCCAAAAACATTTATTCTCAGAATATAATTGTTTTGAGAAATTTGAACTCAGATCTCATTGTACCTCTTAATAAACAAATATAATGCTAATCATTTTTTTTTATTTTTTATTTAGAATTTAGAAGGGCTGGGGAAAGGGCACCTAGAGTCTTAAATGGAAGGAATGTTGCTTCCTAATCAAAATACATATTTAGAAAAAGCTAACATTTTTAATATAAGATTTCGCTTCAGCCTTCATTTCCAGAAACTGTTAAATCCTGCTTGTATTTAGAGCTATTAAACAGAAATATTTCTCATCTGTGCAAAATGTATCATACTGTAAATAATTTATTGGTCTGTCTCTAGGGAGTTAAGCTTTGCTAAAGACACCAAATTAATCACTGAACCAGTAATGTTTGCCTGATGGTTAAGAAATGAGAACCTGTAAAATTACAGAAAGCCCATCCCTTGTTCTCTCAGCATGCTGTTAATGGAAATTTCATATTATCAGGGGGAAAAAAGGTGCATAATAATGAATTTATCATCTACATTTAAAGTGGTGCTGTGGTAGCGCAATAGTTAGAATGCAATATTGCAGGCTGACTCTGCCCACTGCCAGGAGTTCAATCCTGACCCGCTCAAGGTTAACTCAGCCTTCCATCCTTCTGAGGTCAATAAAATGAGAACCCTGATTGTTGAAGGCAATGCTCACATTTGTAAACCTCTCAGAAAGTGCTGTAAAGCACTATAAAGCAGAATATAAGTCTAAGGGCTTGTGTTATTGCTAAAGTCATGCATATTGTATATGTATGCACATGCGTGTACATGCATGCATGTGTGCATGAATTATACTGTATGCATAGTTCAATTTAAAAACTTTATCAGGACATCGCAGAATTTTGTATTATGTAGCCAAGATGTAGAAGGTGATGGCCAGTTATGGTGATCAACGTCAATTAAAAATAGATACTTATATTGTCTCCATTAGCCATTCTAACCTGTCCCCAAAATGTTTACCACTATTTCTTTCATTTCTATTTTTTAAGAATGCTCATCACTTCCAAATAAGGCCAAACATACTCTTAAAACCGAAAATGATACTAGAAATAGTCTAGGAATCCAACCTGGCTTTGGTGATAGTCAATATGGTACACTACACTGATCCTTCAAAGGTATTCTTACGTTTTTTTACATAAAATCTGAACAAAATTAAGGCAGCTTCCCAGGCATTTTTTTCTCAATTATGTATCAAAAGAGAATACTTGGAAATATTTGATTGGATCACATGGCTGTTCCTAAAGATCTAACTAGCAGTTTATTTAATAGTAACAAGGTCTACATTTTTACTACACTTGTGTCAAACAAGGAGAATGGATGAAATATTTAGAACATAGACTAACAGAGTTGGAAGGGTCTTTGGAGGGCTTCTAGTCTAACCCCCTGCTCAAGCAGGAGATCCTATAGCAGTGATGGCAAACCTTTTAGAGACCGAGTGCCCAAACTGCAAAAACCACTTATGTATCGACGGGTGCCGGGTGGGTGTGGCCCACTCGGCGGGTGCAGCTACAGTGGGCTTGGCAGACTGGGTAGGCATGGCCACTGGATGGATGTAGCTGCAGTAGTCATGGCAGATTGGTTGGTCATGGTCGGGGTGGGCGTGGCCACCTCGATGTTGCTTATGGGGAGGGACACCTGTGGGAGCCGGGCAGGATTGGGAGAGATCCAGAGGGTCTCTGGCAGGTGGGATGGTGGGCTCCCCAATAGCAGCTCCAGGCTGGCTGGCCTTAGGCCAGTGATGGTGAACTTTTAGAGACCACGTGTGCTGTTTGCCACTACTGCCCTATACCATTTCAGACAAATGGCTCTTTTTGAAAGCTTCCAGTGATATAGCACTCACAGCTTCTGGAGGCAAGCTATTTCATTGGTTGATTGCTTTCACCATCAGGAATTTTCTTCTTAGTTCTAGGTTGCTTCTTGCCTTGGTTAGTTTCCACCCATTGTTTTTTGTTTTGCCTTTTGGAGCTTTGGAAAATAGTTTGACCCCACTGTCTTTGTGAGAGCCTCTCAAATATTGGAACACTGCTATCATGTCTCTGCTAGTCTTTCTTTTCATTAGACTAGACATCCTTGTAATAATACGTTACAAGCAATCAAAAATATTCCACAGACTAGCACTTGATAGAGCAGCCATGAATGCCTTAGAAAAGATCTTCAAATACTGTCATGTATCTATTACTACAAAGATCAAAACTGTACCAACATCCTCTTTCCCTCTGTGGAACTAAAAGTTGGACTTTGAAGAAGTAAGGTAGGAAGAGTATTGACACTTTTGAACTTTGGTGTTAGAGAACGTTCCTGCAAATACCATGGAAAGTCAAGAAAGCAAACTGATCATTGACTCAATTCAAGACACAAATGACCAGGCTCAAATTATTCTACTTTGAACACATTATGAGAAAACCCATTTTCTCTCTGGAAAAAGCTGTAATATTGGGAAAGATAGAAGAAAAGAGAAAAGGAGGACAACCAATAGCAAGATGGACAGACTCAGTTACAGTGCTAATAAATGAAAGATCAGATTAGGTATAGACCATCATATAGAAAACCTATCTATGTGGTTGATAGGAGTAAAAAAATGTTTTGATGGTATATAGTCAATCAATAATATATTTATCTGTGTTTCATGTACCGCCTGCTGGAATAGATTAATACTGGAAATTGGAAGTCAAATATCAGAACATATGATCCTTTAACTTTATATTTCTGATTCACTAGCTCAGTGAAATTCTTTCCTAAACTGACAAAAACTGTTAACTAATTTTAATTAGTTTGTGTGATGTTTAATCTTGAAGGTAATGGTGGAATTAGTATATTATTTATAGCATTTAATAGCAAAAAACAAAGAGGTGCTGTACTGTATTTAAATGGACTCTACAGATTTATGGATACAGTATATCAGTTCTCCACTCTCTTTACCCATTCTTAAAATCACTGGTTTCCTTTTGTAAAGGAATATAGATGGTTTCACTATTACTTTTGTCAGACTTTGAAAAGTTAGCCCAACTTGGCATTAGCAAAATTATCATTTTTAAATCTGAGATGATAATACTATGTATTCCATATGAAGAACCATATGAAGAACGGTTGCAGAAATTGAGTATATCTAGTTTAATGAAAAGATAGACTAGGAGTGACATGACAGTAGTGTTCCAACATCTAAGGCAGTGATGGGATTCAAATATGTGAACAACCGGTTCTCTGTGTGGATGCCGCTTCTGGAAGTCCGTTCTGGCCTGAGCAACAAAAAATTAGCTACCGGTTCTGCTGAACTGGTGTGAACTGGCTGAATCCCACCACTGATCTAAGGGGCTGCCACAAAGAACATAGAACAATAGAGTAAGAAGGGACCTTGGAGGTCTTCTAGTCCAACCTCCTGCTCAGGGAGAGGAACAGAGAAACTCAGAGAAACTCAAAGAGATAGAAAGGAGTCAACCTATTCTCCAAAGCATCTGAGGGCAGGACAAGAAGCAATGGATGGAAACTCCTTGACAGTGAAAACAATTAATCAATTGAACAGTGTGCTTCCAGAGGTTGTGGGTGCTCCAACACTGGAGGTTTTAAGAAGAGATTGGACAACCATTTGTCTGAAATGGTCTAAGCTTGAGCAGGGGTTTGGACTAGAAGACCTGCAAGGTTTTATTCTGATGGCCAAGCTTTACATTGATAGCACATTTTGAAATCCTTGTCTTGTGTTTTTCTGAACATTTTTGCCTTGTATATTCATATTACTGTGACAGCTAAACCTGAGAAGTTTGATGTGATTATTCATTGCAAGTGGCCAATGAAGAAGGTTGGCAGAAATGTGATGGTGGCTAGCAGCTAGGTTGGCTTCAAAAAAGGGTTGTGCCGTGGAAGTTACAAGGATGAAAAATTATTACTCTTGACAGCAATTTGTCTTTAAAGGTGACCTTCTGGAAATCAGGTGGGTTTCTTTGTGCAGTTTTTTGATTGCTGTGAGAACAGATGGCTGGACTAGATGGCCAGGGGGCAATCCAACAGAGCACTGTTTCTGTTCTTATATTCTTTGACATATTTTTTCTTTGGCTGTTGCTAAAATCAGCTAAATCAAACTTAATTGGTTGGAATTTTCTAAAATTTTAAATGTGTTGTTGCCTTCAGCCAGCAAAATGAAAATGGAGAGATTTTTGATACATATCTTCTTTAGGTCTTCTGACCTCAGCTAAAATATAGCTGGTTTATTTCCCTCTTTAGATTGAAGGTATTTGTGTTGTTATGCTATGTTATGCTGTGCTATGCTATAAAATTTATTTAATAACCTGAAACCAGATAGAAAAGCAGAAGAAAATGAATTTAAATGATGATTACAAAATACTAACGTTATAGGATTATATCCACTGTTTACCATTTTAGGACATATTTCCCTAAATTTTATAAGCAATATAGGCTAGCAATCCTGAATAGTTAGGAAAGGAATAATGGGCATTTCAAGATAGCATTTAGAGATCAATGTATTCCCCTATATAGTGAACATACTCCAAAATGTATTGAAGATTTAAATAACGTTGTTCCAGATGTCCATTTACATTCCATCTGCAGACATCTGCAAATTGCAATGTAAGATTTCCTTTTAATTGCAACTTTTAAAATACAGCCATACTTAACATATATTATTTCATGGACAGCAATTGAGATATAGCAAGGAGACTTAATAACTCATATGCTCAACACAGCAGGTGGATTTTCCTTGGTTTTGTTAGAACATATATTCCAATCACAATAAAATTTATGACCCCTGCTGCCTTAAATGTAAACTATCTTGCAATCAATTTGCTTTAATAAAATTAATGCTCAACTATAGAAGCAGAGATAGAGAGTTCTTTGATGCTTTTGTGCATGTGTAATGGGATGCAAGTATTACAGACTAAACATATCACATGTCAATGAAGAACTTTCCCCCTAAAGAAAGATTTAAGGTTGTATAGCTTCAATTCATCAGTTGGATACCAAAATTTTAATTATCTTACAGGAGAGATTCAGAGATTTCCTTTTTTGAAAAATGGGACTTCATAAACAACTTGCAAAATTATGCTTCTTGAATATTTATTTGAACTATCAGACAAAATCAATCATTCTATCAAACAAACAATCTCTACCCAAAAATAAAATTGGCCCCAGTTGCCTATATAGCCTAGGCTTTATACTTTGCATCCTAATTAAGTTGAATAATCAACAAGCAGCAATAACTACATTTAACTGCAAGTTAAATGAACAGAACAGAAGAGCTGTGTATATCAAAATGTTTAACCTTGGCTTAGTTGTACTTGGTTTTCATAAGCAAAATTTCTACCCCAAAACTAGCATTTGTAAAAAAAAAAATGTTGCCAACAGTATTCATATCTTTTGTTAGTTTCAGAACAATATCTTTAACAACTCTTTTTATAGTTTGTGGGTCCCAGCTAAAGAATTCTTATAGAGTCATTAACACTAAATTTCTCATATGAAATTGATGTTATCCATTCAGTTGAGTCTGACTCTTGGTGATTCTACATGGGTCTCTCCACATCTCCACAACTTCTGATCTTGTACTACTTCTTTGAGTTTTTCTATGCTCTGGCTGATGTCAGCTTTGATGTCCAGCCATTGTATTCTTTGATGGCCTGGTTTCCATTTACTGCTAACTCTTCAAAACATAATTGTTTTCTCCATTGAATTCCCCTGCATGACAGGGCCAAAGTAAGTAAGACACAGTTTTGTGATTTTGCCTTCCAGTGATATGTCTGGTGTTTTGCATTCCAGTAGTTGCTTGTTGGTCATCTTAACTGTTCAAGGAAATATAGGAGCCTTCTCACATTTCTCTGGAGTAACAATGCATCAGGAAGTACAAGATTAAGAAGGAAATGTTTTTGCTAGATTTCAAATACCTCAAATCATAGCAATCAAGGGCCAATTCAGAATAAAACACTGGAAGTCCAGCAATTAGGCAGGAAAAAGCCAAAGGTGTAAAAAAGTAAGCCAATCAGAATTAAAAGAAGCAAGAATCCAGGTATTACACAGTAAGGCAACAACACATTTTTGAAATTCATGTGAATTTGAAATTCAGCTTCCCAAAAGAGCAGTCCCACATTCTGAGAGCAGAAGCAATAGCCACTCAGGAAGAAAGACACATGAAATGGAGCACAGAATACAGGCAGTTCACAACTTGCCACCATAATTGAGCCCAACATTTCTGTTGCTAAGCGAGACATTTGTTAAGTGATTTTTGCCCCCATTTTATGACCTTTCTTGCCATAAGTGAGCATTGATTTTGCTTGCCAGAAGGCTGCAAAAGGTGATCACATGACCCTGGAACGATATAATTGTCATAAACATGAGTCAGTTGCCAAACAACCAATGTTTGATCACATGATCGTGAGGATGCTGAAAAAAGTCTGAAAAACAATCAAAAGTCACTTTTTTCAGTGCCGTAGGAACTTTGGTCACTAAACAAACTGTTGTAAGTTGGCGACTACTTGTAATTGACTGTATCCAAACTAAGAACTTAACTTCACTAATCACTCCCTATTCTAGTTATCTTTCTTTCAATTCAGGGTTCTTATCCTTGCTTAAGGGAGGCTGAACTTGTGTTTCTTATTAAAGAATTGCATATTTTCATTTCAGATCCAAACAAAAAGACCACCATGCCATTTCTGATGAGTTGCTTTCTAAGTCATAACACAGTGCCCAGGGACTAACCTGACAACTGAGGTTCTGGTACCTTCTGACTAACGGTTCAATAATACCCCAAAACTTAATAATGACATCTTTTCTAAAGCTAAATCTTGTTACCAAAGTTTGGGGTTAGGCATAGGAGAGTGGGTGCCAATTCAGTAAAACCCATTTTTGAATAATAAATATCTGCCTTTATTATGGGCAGATTTGCAGATGCTGTATTTAAGGTTCCTTCTTGGAGTAAATAGGAAGTTCCCTATTGACACGAGACATACATTAGTCCTGACAACTGAAGTTGATTCTGCCTCATCAATATGAGAAAAACAGCACAAGTCTCTCTTCCTCTGGTTGGCTGAATATTTACATTTATTCTCTCATTACCAGCTCAGTGTGTGTTTCCAGCTATATTGTATTAGCTACCACATTCGATTCCCTACCTGCTCCAATCTTTGTAAAGAATCTTGTCCTGCATACTAACTGGAATACTAACAAGCGAGGGCTGGAGTCTTTAGGAAAGGCATGGTAATTGCCAACAGAGCATCTGTAGAGCTGCCACAGTTATTTTTGCCTGCGGAGAAATTTGAAATGAATTTGATGAGTTTCTGCTCAGGTGGGAATTCTCCAGGAACTTAAAAAGAATTTCAAGCTGATAAGAAGCATTCCTTCAAAACATTTCACATGGCCCTGATGTGGTAGACTTTTGTTCCTTTTTTTGATTGATTGATTGATTAATTAAACTTTTTTGGAGCTTTTCAATAATGAAGCATACAAAAGCTTTGCAAAAGCATTGGGTTTTGTACATATAATAAGGCTACCTGTGAACCAAAGAAGGCTGGAGTGATGTGAATAAGGATGAAAAATTATTTCCCCTTGCTGGGAGTGGATTTGGATTTTCAGTCCAATAGACCATGAAGAGATAAATATCTAGCTATTGAAATGTTAATCTTTCATCTCGTCAAACGAAAACCTGATTCACTTTGGGGAATATGTAAGATCCTTTTGCTTTTACTTATGGTTGTTGCATAGTCAGTTCAAGAAGTGCTGAAAAGGGGAATCTCATCCAAGTCTTTTCCAAGAACTGTACACTGTATTCAGCATGCAGGGCATTTTTTTTCTCAATTTTCTCTCTTCCCCTAAAGCAGGGGTAGGCAATCTTGGCTCTTTTATGACTCGTGGACTTCAACTCCCAGAATTCCTGAGCCAGCCATGCTGAGGGGAAGGGGAGAGTTTCTAAGCTGAGCCATGCTGGCTCGGGAATTCTAGGAGTTGAAGTCCATGAGTCATAAAAGAGCCAAGGTTGCCTACCCCTGCCCTAAAGAGACCAGTAATATTATGTCTGCATATAGCCCCTCTTTGAGGAAGATGGGCAGTTAAGAAATACAAAATATATATAAATAAAGTAAATAAAATATTATTATTATGGTGGGTCACGCAACCAGTCAGATGTTTAAACAGGATTTAGCATTTTAGTCCATCTATACAGTATTTCCCAAGGACCTGGGATAGGCAGATGTTATTGTTTAATAATATGAAAGGTATTGTTGCAGGATGTAAGCTGTGCCAAGTAAAGCTGCCTTTTGTAATTGACAGATGGTGATTTTGTCAATGCTGATAGTGTTCAAGTAGTACTCCAGATGTTTTGGTATTGCACCTAAGGTACCTATTATGATGAATAATTCTTTTGCTTTCTTTTGCCACAGTAATTTTACTTCTATCTGCAGCTCCATGTACCTTGTGATTTTCTCCAGTTCTTTCTCTTCTCTTTTGCTGTCTCCTGGTATTGCAATGTCCACAATCCAGGCATTTTTAAATCTTTCTTTCTAACAATTGTTAAGTCTGGGGGGGGGGGGTTCTGCAGCAGATGCTTGTCTGCTGGAATTCTAAAATCCTAGAGCACTTTGGCTTCTTTATTTTGTATTGTTTTATCTGTATTGTGGTCCTGTCAGTTTTACTTTGCAGTCAAATGATATTTCTTGCACTTATTTCAGTGCACTATTGTTGCTATTTTGTCATCCTGTTGTTTGTAATCAGTTAGTGCAATCTTTTTGCAGCAACTAACTAGGAGCTGCACTGTTTCTTCAGCTTTGCAAAGGTATCTTCTCAGTTCTGACTTTTGTCATTTGTCCTTAAGGTTTGGTCTTGTGCAGCCAGAATTAGCCCTTCTGTCTCTTTCTTCAACTTTCCTGCTCTTAGACATTTCCAGGTTTTGTTGTTATCTTGCCTACTAGTTGTAGTTGCCATTGTTTTTCATGTACTGACCATATCATACTTTATCTTGCAGTATCTCTTTCCTATTCTTCATTTGGTCTTTCTTGTAGGCCAGCTTGGTCTCTCTGACACTTTGTAAGACTTCATGGTGTAAGACTTCAGTGCTTCTTCTCTGTCCTTCAAATAGTCTTCCAATGTTCTTTTTTTCTTCTTCAACTTCTGGTATACTTGCAGCATTCCGTGCTCACCTATGGTCCTTGGTAAATAGAATCTATCAACATTGCTGCATGGATGAAGGGCATGATGCATAGTCACTTTTCTGGTGTTCCTATCTAGAGTTTTTAGTTCTTCTTGAGTCCAGTCCATTATTTCAGCTGTGTATCTAATGACTGGAATTGCACAAGTTTTAATACCTTTATGATATTTCCAATATTGAGATTGGACTTTAAAATCTTCTTCACTCTTTTGATGTATTCACTATTGACCTTCTTCTTGATTTCAATGTGTTTTATGTTGTCAGCATGAAGAATGCCCATTCAGACTCTTAATGTTATTTTCATTATTTTTCCTCTATTGATGGTGAAGGTGGCATATTTCTTCAGTTCAAGCTCCATTGCAATATCTTGGCTATATATTTGGATATTATTGATCAGCAATTCTATTTCAAATGGTGTTTGATTGATCCTTCTGATCAATCAGTAAAGGAGGTAGGATAGACTGACAGTCATTTTTGATGTTTGATAACCATAGTCAACTTGTTGAATATTGTTGACAGAGGAATCACTGCAATAACAAGTAGTAGTGGTGATAGTGAGTCTCTTATTAACCTCTCCCAGTCTCTCACCATTGATTAGCAACTGCGTCTTCTGTTGTGCCATTGATCTTCGCACAAAGCTTCTAATTTTTCTACTGATTCCTTTCATTTCTAGGCACTTGATAATCCAGTCAGGTGGCAGAGAATCAAATGCCTTCTTGTAATTAATCCAAGTGATATTCAATTTGGACTTCCTTCCCTTGTAGTTTTCCAAAATCATCCCGTCAATTAGGAGTTGATCTTTTGTTCTTCTGCTATTTGGGTGGTTTCCTTTCTGCTCAGGTGGAAACAGCTTATTTTCAGCTAGATGTTTTGAACTGCATCTGCTGTGACACCAATCAGCAATTTGGAAAGTTGTTGGTAAACATGTAATTGGCCTGGAGTTGACTAGTGCTGTCCCTTTTGTTGAATCTTTCATTATCAGGTAGGTTTTGCCAGAGATTAATCAATCTTCAATTTCACCTCTTGCAGTATGTTGTTAAACTATGGGCGTAGACCAGTCAGAAATTTCAACCAATGTAGTTCATATTTACTTAGTATTGACCAATTCTTGATCTTCCTTGCTCTTTTTTCTATTGTTTTTTCCGTTATTACATTTTTTTTTTCATTTCAGCTTTTTCTTTATTCTTATCCACCTCCTTCAGCCATTCTTGTTGTATATCTTTGAGTTGTGCCATCTGCACCCAGAACTACACTGTTTCTTCTTTGTCAGATGTTGACTGATTCACTGAAGTCTCTCCATTGATGGAATGATAGAAACTCTTCTGATTCAACTGAAATTGGAGATTCTGCCTATTATGTGCAATTTAAGTTTTGTATGTGCTGATCTTCTTGGTTATAATTGATATTTACCATTGTACTACTTCTGGTGCTTCTTTGATATTCCTTATTTCTAGATGAGAGTTTTTAAACAGGTATTCTTTGTTTTTCTTAATTATTAAACTTTTCTTTCATCTGTTTGTTATTGTTATTGTTATTACTACTATTATTGTGGTTCTCTGATGAGAGATGCTACCATCAATGTTGAAAAGGACAGATTTAAGTGTTCAGGAGGAAGGCAAGATTGAAAAAAATCACAAGTAAACAAATAGAGAAAAATTAAAAATATTATGATTCAGAAAAACAAAGGAACTCATGTGGTTATACTACTAACAGCTGTAAACATTAAAAAGGGCTGGATAAAACATGAATTAGGAAACTTCCTAACTATGCTATTTCTAATGTCTTTGCAGCTTGAACTTCATGGAAAGAAAACAGAATCAGGGGATTAACAATAGACATATAAATCATTTCACAGTGTGTTAATTTGATATTATTTATGAAACTAATCTATGCAATTTCCCCACTGCTGATAATACTTTATATACTTTTGTTTTAGTATGTTCTCCCTTTGTTTTGTAGCTGGACTTCCTTTCCCTGCATGTTGTATAAACCACAGATGTGATAAAGGGCATAAATTAGATCATAGGGAAAACTTCCTTTCATTTCATATCTGTCTTTACTTAATATTTAATGTTAAACACTATTGTCTTTTATCATGCCCACATGGCCAATTGAGAGAGAAGGAAGTTGATGTTTTGGAGATAAATTAGCTTTATTGCTTTGTGTTCCTATAGTGCTCTAAATGAACTTTTCTGGTCTTTTTTGTTGTTGTTATCCTTCGGCTTCTGAAAATCTATTACACTCAACCATCTTTTGGCTATACTAGATATGCAAGTATTCCCAAGAAATGAAAACTTTTAACAGATTTCATTGATACATTGATCAATTACAACTGGACTTGATTAAATCAGGGGCTAATTGTAATCAGTATTCAGGGTAAATTTAATGGCTAGTTTTCTTTTTGTGCTCAATGTTCTTATTCTCAAAAAGAGGAGAGAAACAAAAAATGAAGAATGGTAATTTTATTGTACAGGTGTACATAGAGGTCATGTTTATTCCTAATATTATGCCTTGAACTGAGTGTTGTCTGTTCTAATATGAAATGCATTTAAGGCTTTATATGGTCTCTATCCCATTCATATCAATGCTTAGGGCAGACCTTAGATTTTCCCTTTCCTTTGGAATTAACATGGTCACTAACACGTTCTGCTTTACCCTTCATTGACATACTCGCATGTACAAGAGCCCCTGGTGGCACAGTGGCCAGAATGTAGTATTGCAGGAAAACTCTGCCCACAGCCTGGAGCTTGATCCTGTCCAGGCTCAAATTTGATTCAGTCTTCCATCCTTCCAAAGTCAGTAAAATGGAGACCCAGATTATGGGGGTCAATATGCAAATAATGCTTCTACATTGTAATCCACTGAGAGAGTGCTGTAAAGCACTATGGGGTGGTATATAAGACTAAATGCTATTGTTAAGTACAGAGTATTTTTGCTGTGAACTACCCTAGTCACTTTAAGTTAAAACATGATCAGAGGCAAGAAACTGAGACCCAAAATTAACCTTTATATATTGCTACTGCTATTGCTGTTATTAAGAGAGCTCCGTGTGTTACAGTTGCACCATTTGAACCTAATCATACTTTATGCATACTTATTTTTCATCCTATTTGATTTATGTCACCTTACCAACAAAAAAAGCAAAACCTCCAAATTAATAAATAATACATTAAAAAAATAAAAGTATAGAAAGTCTATCTGCCGTATTGTCAGAAATCCATTTTGGGTAGTGTTGTATACCTTACTGAGTAATATAATCAGGGCAAGTATATTCCCTCTGCATAATCCTTTATTTGCATAGTCAATGGAGAAGCCAGATAGGTATTATAGAGATTAAAGTATGAACCATATACAGAATTGAGTTGCAATGGATACAATAGTGGAAGATCTGAACAGCTATATTAGGGACCAGATAGTTATAAAGAATATCTATCCAAGTGGTTGGCAAGAGTCAATACTGAGATGATGCCACATAATCAATCAATCATCTAGAGATCACCACATATATATCACTCCTATTTTTTTTTCCAGTTCTGAAAAAATATAAAATGTCTTTCAAATATTTGAATATGTGAATATTTCCCTCTATCCCTTTCTCTTCATTTTGAATATAGCCAAATGTTTTGGAGCTTATCTGATCTGTATTTTTCACAGACTGCAAAAGGCATGATTGAGTTGTTGAATGGTTGACCATGTGGAATTTTCCATTTGTGCATATTAAATGCCTGATTATTCCTGATGGGCGAGTTGTTTACAGGGAGATAATAATTAGGGAATGACTTTTGAATAATTTTGTCCAGTCCAATTTGTTCAGACATGATGTAGGCAACTGACCACAATAATTGTACAAATTAGCAATAGCTGAAATAACATTTGCATTTTTTTTTGCTATGGGTGGAATACAGAAGTGATGTTGATGGCATGCATGCAGAGACCCAGAGACTTTGCCAAATGATGGCTTTTACATTTTGATTGTTTCACATGTTTGAGTATGTACAACTCTGCTTTGAAAATCAGAGTAAGATCAAGTCCCAATGGAATGACAAGCGTGTTGATGATAAATTCATTAAGACTGCTGCACTGTTGGGATTCCTTTTCTATTGTTAAATACTGCTATTACTTGACATTTTTGAAATTGTACAGTCATTATTGACCAGAGTTATTAATCCTGCAAAGGAAGACAAATGCTACCAAAAGTTGACTGTCATGGGTATTCTTACCTTCAAGTACAGAAGCTTTCCACAACTGAAACCTCCCAGATGATTTGATATGATACATATTGTGAGTACCAGGTTGGAAAATATTGATGTACAGAATTCCTTGTACTGATAGAAGACAATATTTGTGGTTCAAGGTTGAATCAATCATGAAACTATCAATGCAGACAAACAAGCTAATAGTAAACCACAGCCTTTGCTTTTCCCCCTCCCCCACAACTGCTTTATCATTGATATTTCTAGCATTTGAAAAGCTTATCCATAACACCAACACTAACAAGTCACTAGTATATTGGGAACACTATTGGGTACACTAGACATACACTATTGGGTATGTCTAATTTAATGAAAAGGACATGATAGCAGTGTTCCAATATCTCAGAGGCTGCCACAAAGAAGAAGGAGTCAAGCTATTTTCCAAAGCGCCTAAAGGCAGGACAAGAAGCAACGAATGAAAACTAATCAAGGAGAGAAGCAACCTAGAACTAAGGAGAAATTTCCTGACATTTAGAATAATTAACCAGTGGAACAACCTGCCTCCAGAAGCGGTGAAAGCTCCAACACTGGAAGTTTTTAAGAAGAGACCATTTGTCCGAAATGGTATAGGGTTTCCTACCTGAGCAGAGGGTTGGACTAGATGACCTCTAAGGTCCCTTCCAACTTTATTATTATTATTATTATTATTATTATTATTATTATTATTATCATCATCATTATCATTATTTAAAAAGAAAGCAAACCCCATTCCTTTCTAACACTGATGATGTTACCCAGTTTGGTAATGAAATGTCTGCAAGAAAATCACCAATTTCAAAGGGTACCATGGACCCCACAAAATTCTTTGTGTTGTGTCCTCATCTGTCCTCTCCAGTACATACTTTAACAAGTGGCAAATGGCTTTCCCAGAAACAATTGTCCTCCATACTACCTACCACAGAGTCTTTCCTTACAATCTGACAGTGATATTTTAGAACAGTGGTTCTCAACCTTTCTAATGCCGCGACCCCATAATACAGTTCCTCATGTTGTGGTGACCCCCAACCACTTATAGATCACTGGGTGCCAGGGGCGTGGCCAAAGAAAAGGGGGAAAAAATGGCGGACAGCCTTGTTTGGCGACCCCCGTGAAATGGTCGTTCGACCCCAAATGGGGTCCCGACCCACAGGTTGAGAACCACTGTTTTAGAAGGTGAAAGCAAGTTTCCTCAACAAATTGTGTTTTCCCTTGTAAGCATAATATTCAAACTTCCTCATGAAGATATTATTACAAGGATAACAGAAAGGTTTTAATGTCAACCACAATTCATTACAGTAAAGACAGAGAAAAGGAGTAAACACACATGTAAGAGCTGTTACTAATTAATAATCTCCTGTTGTGTAATATTAACAATAAATGAAAAGTCTCCAGTGACAAAATAGCTTTCTGATGTAGTGACAATATAAGATTTCTCATACAGGCATCTGCAGTAACTTAAAAAAAATCATTTTATGGAGAATTAATAGCAATCCACTGTTAAACTTATCCTTTCTGTCTATTATTTTCCCTGTTTTCCTTTCTTTCAGTTTGCTGTAAATGGAATACCATAGGGGATTTTAAAGATCAGAATAAAAATTTGCAGAACAAGTCCAAGCCACTACCACAGTTAATTTGTTTTTGCTGAGTCCGTTCTTCAGTATTGATTTTTCTATCTGGGCAATACATTGCCAGGAGCAAGAATTATTTGCAGCTGAAGGCATTTGTTTTATTTGTTTATTTTAGTGTAGATAGATTCCATTTCTGTATATTTATAGCTCATATAAAGAAAGGAGAGAAGAACATATAAAGGCACAGGGGATGGTGGAGAGGAAGGGAGGGAGAGAGAAAGAGGGAGAAAAAATAGGAAATACTACAGCAACTTTTCTAAATTTTCTCCTATCCTAGTCAGCCATGTTTTATGGGAATTATGGATAAGCTTTTCAAATGCTAGAAATATCACTGATAAAGCATTGTGGGGGAGGGGGGAAGCAAAGGATTTTTTTTTCATTACTGAGGTAAAACTCCAAGAGGGGAGGGAGAACACTAAATTCTGTGACTGACAGGTCTTCTCAAGATAGGATAGGCTACTAGGCTAGGCTACCTGCTAGAGTGAACTACTAGAACTCCATTTATTGTTATTTGGATATAAAAACAGAATCCTGAAAACCTGCCAGAGTTTCAAGGCATAGTTATTTTGAATCTCTTTCTCATCCTCCCTCTTCTTCCAGGACTGAGTTTTACTGTTCTCTTTTATTATCTCTTAATGTTCCTACATTCCTTCTTCAACATTAACTCTCACTCTTCTCAGGTCTGTGCTCAAATCAGAATATCTCTTACAATCCAATTCTCATTATTCATCCCAATTTTGGAAGTGGATGGAGAAATCTTGGAGATAAATGGGGTGTTACCACTCAGTCTATCTCCTTGTTGCCTGGTCTTCACCCTGAGCCATTGTGTGACAATACTTTATGAGGTTCCACAGCTAAATATAATTTAATTAGATGTTGCTGTGACTTCATCTCTCATATATCCACCCCAACCCATAGTATCACTACCACATTTAGGAGGGCACATACCATTCTTCACAACTGCCTTTTGTCTTTGTACCACAAATAGACAGATATCTATGATCTTTCTCACAGCTATTATAACTATTATTAATTCGGTTGTTCCATAAATATGGTTAAAAGAAAAAAAAGAGAACAGAATAAAAAAACTGAAATAATTTGTAGTGGAAGGGGAAGCTCTAATTTTCCAAATCCCAGTTTGGATTCAGAGATTAGTCAGATCAGAATGATTCAGAACAACTCGTGATAGTGTTAATACCACTTTACAATGCCTTGATAAGGCTACACTTAGAATACTGCATCCAGTTTTGATCACCATGATGTAAAAAAGATGTTGAGAATCTAGAAAGAGTACAGAGAAGAGCAACAAAGATGATCAAGGGACTGGAGGCTAAAACATATAAGGAACGGTTGCTGGAATTGGGAATGTCTAGTCTAATGAAGAGAAGGACGAGGGGTGACATGATAGCAGTGTTCCAATATCTCATGGGATGCCACAAAGAAGAGGGAGTCAAGCTATTCTTCAAAGCATCTGAAGGCAGGACAAGAAGCAATGGATGGAAATTGATCAAAGAGAGAAGCAACTTAGAACTAAGGAGAAATTTCCTGACAGTTAGAACAATTAATCTGTAGAACAACCTGCCTCCAGAAGCTGTGAATGCTCCAACACTGGACGTTTTTAAGAAGAGACTGGACAGCTATTTGTCTGAAATGGAGGGAGAGGGTTGGACTAGAAGCCCTCCAAGGTCCCTTCCAACTTATTATTATTATTATTATTATTATTATTATTATTATTATTATTATTATTATTATTATTATTGTCATCATCATCATTATCATTATTATCTCAGCATTTTGGTTCCTACCTCTGTGTATATTTGGTGTCTCACTAGAGCCCTTGTTATTTTTTCAGAATTATACATATATTGGTTGTGTGCTTTTTTATTTAATGTATAGATTTAAATTAGAGTATATATAAGCATATAGATAAAAGTTTAAAGTATATGAAATTGGGGGGAATCACAGATGAAAGCAGGAAACATAAGAAAGCTCAAAGACTGGCAAAATAAGACTAAATCTCCTTTTTTCCACTCCTTCATTTTCTTCTTCTACTTTCAAGAAAGCTTGTCTCCTCACTTAATGACCACAACAGAGCCCAGAATTTTTTAAGTCATTGCAATTGTTAAACAGGTTACCTCATGACCTTACTCAATTTTACTACACGTAAAGTGAATCACCAGAGTTGTTAAGCAAATCATAAATTATTAAATGAATCTATTCTCCCAAATGGACAGGTTTTTTTTTTTTTTAGTGGAAACCAGGAAAAAAGTTTCAAATTGTGGTCATGTGATTGTGGCATGCTGCAATCGGTTGTAGATAAAAGCTAGTTGCCAAGTGCCTGAAATGCGATCACATGACCACAAGGGGGTATGCGGCAATAATCTTCAAGAACAGGTCATAAGTAATTTTTAGGCTATTCCATTGTAATACCAAACATCATTAACAACAACTGGTTGTTAAGTGTGTACCATATCCTAAAGAGAAAAAAAAACTCATTAAAAAAGTGTTTCTTCCAGTTTTCAGTCAATAGTTGTGGAGGTGCCAGCTACTTATGTCGGTGTCAGACATTTTACCAGTCAATGTCTCCATTGCTTTATTCCTATATGGAAGGAAAACTGCAACAATATTTAAGACTTTTTAAAGCCAGGAAGTCAGGTGAAGCTATTCAAAGGGCTTTGATTTGATTCAAAATCATGAATTACTTCAAAATACCAATTTGAAAAGTAGCAATCTGAGAGTTCAGTTTGAAGAAGCGCTTCAAATCTCAATTTTACTGAACCTTTGAAGATACAGCCATATACCGTTTATATAGTATTGCTTGTATTTTTACAACTTATTTCAGTACTCAATATATGTGGTCAAAGAGGGATGGAGAAAGGCATCTCAATGGGTTAGGGCTGATCTGTTTTTTATAGATATCCCCTAAGGTAATCTACTGTAGAAAAATCTAGCTTGCTTAACAGGACAAGCTCTGGAGAACCAAGATAATAAAATGCCCCTGGTTCTCAGGCCTCTTTAAATATTGTGCAAAATATTGAATGATCACAATAATGACTTTGACCAGATGCAGGAGTGACAGATATTTGGAACAGAAGAAATGCAGAGCAGTTCAAACGTTGCTCCCTCTGGCACAGAAAAAATTACAGGCATTTTTACATAGAATATCAATCAAAGTAAAGCATACTGTAGTCAAAACTCTGCATGTCCCCCCCCCCATGGTCTCTTGATAATGCTGGAGTCCTTCAATGCTAAAAGCTTATTAAATGGAATGAACCCTTAGGCCAATCCTACGGAAATTTAAATGGCAAAATATCTCATTGAGTTTTTTTATTTATTGCAGAGTTTCTTATGCCCTGATATTTTCAAAAAGATGGTAAAACTGCCTTTTTCCATTTCTATGTAGTGGGGAATACAGACTTAGCCTGAAAATTGGACGCATATATTTTTTTATTTGTTTATGAGTCCTGGTGGCATCATGGTTAGAATGCAGTATTGCAGGCTAACTCTGGCCACAGTCTGGAGTACGATCCTGACTGGCTTAAGGTTGACTCTGCCTTCCATCTATCCAAGGTCAGTAAAATGAGGAATCAGATTGTGCGGGGCAATATGCCTACTTTGTAAACCACTGAGAGACTGCTATAAAGAAGTATGAGCAGTAGATAAGCCTAAGTGCTATTGTTATTTATATCCCACCTTTATTATTTTTACAAATAACCCAGGGCAGCAAACATATCCAACACATCTTTCTTTTCCCTATAGCAACCCTGTGAGGTAAGTTGGACTGAGACAGAGTGACTGGCCTGTCAGAATTGTTAAAAGCTGTGGAAAGAAGTCAGAAAGTGCTTTCAGGTGCCTTGAATTGTAACCAAGCACAAATATCCATTCCTAAACACAGTGGTTTCAAAATAATGACATGTGCCTTGAGACATCATGAGGCAAGCTCCATCCCTTATGAGCTTGTACCATAGCACTGCACATAAATACATAAAGAGCAGAGTTTGCATCACAATATTGCAAAACACATTTTGAAATTTGTTTCTCCTGCCTATACATGAATGGTTTATTACAGGGGTCTTCAAACTTGCGTGCTGGCTGAGCAATTCTGGGAGTTGAAGTTCACAAGTCATAAAAGGGCCAAGTTTGAAGACCCCTGGTTTATTAGGTGTCTTATGAGCTGTGATTTCTCCCTGTTTAACCAAGCTAGCCAGGAACAGTGGTCTGCTCATCATGGAATCTACAGAGACATTTCAATCAGAACTAGACAGCCTTCACATGTTTCATTATAGGTTTATGGCATGCTGCTGGAGAATTCTGGGAAATGAAGTCCATATATCTTAAAGTTGCTGAAGATTTATGTAGGTGCTCCCTAGTTAGTTGGACTTAAAACAGTACAGGTAGTCAATGTCTATGGAGATTCTTAGTCATCCAGGTCATGATTATCCCAAAGGTGCTTTTTCAAAAGGCAACTGGACTTTCTTTGTTTCTTCAGTCAGAACTGAAGAAACTTCTTGGATGGGAAGCAAAATGTCTTCAATGCCTTTAAAAAAAACACTGTTGGGAGTATAGGTAGTCCTTGAATTATGTTTGTAAGTTTTGCCAGTTGTTAAGCAAGTCACACATGACCACACCCAATTTTATGACATTTTGTGGTGGTTGTTAAATGAATCTCTGCAATCATTAAGCAAACCACCACAATTGTTAAGTGAACACTGTGGTCATTAAGTGAATCTGATGTCTCAAGCAGGGAATTAGCCTTGAATACTTGTGCAGCTGACCCTCCCTTCCCCCTTAGACTCATAAAGCCTTATCTATCTATTCCCAGGGAAAGGAGAAAGTCTGAGGAGATTCCTGTATAACAGGCATAATGTAATAAAGTAGTTAGCTTGAACCCTACACATGTGGGTCTGGTTTCTTGTGCCTGACACTGAACACACAAAATGTGACCACATAATGGTGTGGAGGGGTGGGACACCATTAGAATTTTGAATCCAGGTCATAAGTAGCCTGAGGGAAGACTATCATAATTTTTGAATGGTTGCTAAGCAACTTGTTGTAAATCAAGGATTACCTGTACCCTGGCAAATTTAAAACAAATTGTAAAAAGTGATTCCTTAACTAAGGTTCTGCTGAAGTCTTCCCAGCATTTTCCCATTTGTTCTTCTCCCTTGCAAAAGGGGCACCTGCTTTTCTACCTCTTTTTTTTTAATCAGGGAGCTTGAGTTGATATTTCAAATTTATCTTGATGGCTTGATGGAGCTTGAGTTGATATTTCAAATTTATCTTGAATATTAGCATTGCATAGGCTAATGCCATAACACAGAAAAATACTGTATAGTGCGTCTGTTACATATATTTATTTGTTCCATCATTTTGATGCTCCGCCACCTTAACTCTGTCCTACAAAAATAAGTCTGGGAACACCAAATTTCAAATGTGAGCATTTTACTGATTTTAGATGGGGCTGTTAGATATTTACTTCAACTTTCCTCCAAAAATTGAAGACATTGAACATGTCTATCTCACCTAGCGAACAAAAATTAAAGGCATGGGGTAAGTTAAGCTAGAGATAATTGACTCAGAATACCGTAGTAAATATCTATGCATATATATTTGACACTTTATCCTCCAACAAGTTAACCATACTCACTATCCATGCCTTTTGCCTTTTACCTCCCAGCCTCCATTTTATTTCTTCCTTTCCCTCTTTCTATTTATTTATTGTATTTATTTATTCAGTTTCTACAGTTGCCCAGCTCAACCAAGTGACTCGATGGCTTATAGTTCTAAAATTATATAAAAAAATTATTAAAATATTAAAACAATAAAAATATCCACAAAATAAATAGGTACAAACAGCAACCATGATGAACAATCAGCTAATAGTAAAACCCTTAACACATTCTGAGCCCCAAGTTTGGGTACATAACCAAGTTTTTTTAAAACTTTGGGAAAGGCCAACAGGTTTGGGGCCATTCTAATTTCTTTTTTTTTCTTCTTTCATGTGCATTGCTCAATGTATAAAGTTTTATTAGTTTATAGTGTACGATACAAAGAAAATACAGAAATAAATAGCAGGAAAGATAGGGAAGAGGGAAGGGAATAGAAAAGTGGGGGAAGGGAAAGGAAAAAAAAGAAAAAAAGATATTGAGTTCCGACTTCCTTTGGTGCAGTAAAATAGAATATCAACATCAAACCTCAACTTTTTACTTTTACAAAGTAGTGTAAACTAGCCATTTCGATAACAACAAAACTACATTCTAATTTCCAAGGAGAGAAAAGTCCATAAGGCAGGGGCTACAGAATAATAAAAAAAAGTCTTCTAGTTTCCACCAGTCAACATCTTCGCCTGATGGGAACTGCAGCATCTCTTGGATCAAGTTGGATGGGAAGAAACTCTTGGGAAAAGACAGTCAGGTGAGGTAATCTGGTCCCAACCAGCACCTTGAATTGTACCTGGAAACACACCAGCAGTCAGTGCAACATACACAGTCATGGTGTTAACATATGCTGTTGTAGCCAGCACCAATTATTATAGCCAAGGGATATATTAAATTAGATCAAAAGCCTCATATATGCAGCCTCATATGCAGCATTGTGCAACCTTATAAGCTAATATAAAATGTTTGATTTGGCTGTTGATTATCCCATTTCTGGAGCACACCAAACACTTAACCTGCTAAAAGGATCTTAAGTCAAGTTTACCATCACTAAGGTTAACATATTGCAGGAATGCACATGTTAGATCTGTATTTGAGCTAGTGAAGGCTGTCATGAGAACAAAGCAAATATGGTGATGATGATTATTATATCTCTATGAGTACTTTGCCAATAATATTTTTTATTTTAGAAATAAGGAAAGAGGTGAAAACTCCATCAATTTTTCTTCTGACTATAAACTATACTAAGACAATGTTATTGTACATTAGCCCTATATTTATGCTTGACTATATTCCCAGCATCCTGAAAGGTGTTCATATAAAAGAAAAAAGATGAATGTAAGCTCAATATTTACCTCCAACAAAAATGCAACACTGAAAGCCATATCTAAGAAGAGCTGCAACATTTTATTTATTGGCTTGCCATAATATAAAATTATCTTGGGTTGAAAGTAGACAGATAAGACTAAATAACCTCTCTTTTTTTTATCAGGATGTATATTTTACAGACCTTTGCTACAAAACACTCTCCGGCATTTTGTTTTTAAATTCAAGAAAATAGAGTTCACCTATTTTTTTGTTTTTAATAAAGGAAAGCAGATGGAAAAGTTTGCTTCCACTCCACAAGTCACAAGAGAGAAATGAAACATCCTTGGCAGTTGTTCACCAGTTTTGTGCACATCTGATTAATGAAATGAAAGTGTTAGAAGCCATTTGTCTCTGAAATGAGAAATAGAGACTGATGAGGGGGGAAACAGTACACCTGAACAATCACTTTTCCTATATCTTCCCTGACCATAATTCTTTGGAGCAGCAAAGCATAAACTTTGTTATTCTTCTGAATAAGAAAATGCTATATTCATACTTTAGAGAACACTGCAATTTAAGTTGACCAACAACTTAATTGTTAGTTAAGCAACGCTTAGTTAAGCAACACTTCATCACTGGAGGGTTTTTTTTTTTTAAAAAAAAAAAAAGACTGGAAAGTCACTTGTCTGAAATGGTATAGGGCAGGAGTGTCAAACTGGTGGTCCTCAGGCCAGATATGTCAAGCACCAGCCACGCCCACCCCCGCTTAGCAAAGGAAAAAAAAGTCACAATATGTCATGTGATGTGATCGAGTTTGACACAGGTAGTATAGAGTTTCCTGCCTGAGCACGGCTTGGACTAGAACAGAGGTCTCCAACCCCCAGTCCATGGACCAGTACTGGGCTGTGGCATGCCAGCAACTGGTCCGCACAAACAAGCAAAGCCCCATCTGTGGGATGCAGGTGGCACACAAAACCATGTACTCTCCAGTCTGTGGGAAAACCTCTCTGCATGGAACTGGTCCCTGGTGCTCAAAAGATGGGGACCTCTATAGTAGAAGACTTCCAAGGTCCCTTCCAACTCTTTTATTCTGTTTTCTGTCTGTGGTAATTAAGTCCTCTTTTTTCCAATGGGACTATTCTGCATAACTAGTGGAGCCCCTTGGTGCTCTCTGAGCTTGGTTGTTTGCTTGAAGACATTTCATTACCTGACTAGATAATATCATCAGTCCAAATAAGTGTGAGATTTGCTCCCTGTTTATAATACAGTGTTAGTAGTGGTGTAGTTTTCTCCTTGGTAGTTTCTTGATTGAGGTATTGTTTTCTGCTAGTTTGTTTGTCAAGGATTGCATACTGTGAAAGGAAACAAATATATCAATAATTCTTTTATAAGTAGTTATATTAATTATATATTGGATTTAAGTTTGCTAACATACTTTTTGTTACTATTGACCTTCAGTAGAAAATGGTGACAATCTGAGACCGGCACACATTTCTTCATTTAATCGGTATATGTGACAAAAAAAGTAAGAGAAAAGAGGACCTAACCCTTGCTAACAGGTACAACTTCTACAATGACACGTGTAGGAACAGTAGTGAGGAAAGTAGTGGTTAGAACAAGAAAAAGAAAGAATCGGAAATTGGCTCAGTAACCAGGGCAGTAGAACAAGAATAGGGAACTAACCCGGTGGTCAGTTCCAGGAAAAAAGGAATTAGTAACGGTGCTGTTCCAGGAAGTCATGTGCTGATTGGTTTTAACAAGAAAAGGGAAATAGGTAAGATGTTGGGTGGTTCCAGAAGTCATAGGTGGGCACAGTGCTAAAGCATAAAACCTGCCTTAGAGAAGAGGGCAGTGCCATTTGGCCACTAAGCTGTCACACTTAATGACTGCTTGTACATTTGGTCCTTATTACAATAAGTTGTTGAAATATAAGTACTGAATCTCTATGTTAAATTTAAATAAACCTCTGGCTCCTAAAGGGAAACTTTTGTTGTGTGTTATCTCTTGGTTCATTTGAACAGGTTTTTCCCCTGACAATACCTAGGTGTTGGCTGCTGGACAGAATGTGTTCTGATCTTTTCTTTTCCTTCTTTTTTATTGTTTCTTTTGAATGGTTTGTTTATCTCTATGCGTTGCTTAACTAGCTCAGAGACCCTGCAATAATTTCTAGATTTCCACCAACATAATTAGATCAGCACAGATTTTTTAAAAGGTATTTAAAGTGATTCCTAAAATCAAGTGTCTTCTCAGTTAAAACACATATTTTAATTTAGAAAATGTAAGACGGAGCATCATTCCTCTACATCATTAAACAAAGAACAACGCATCCCAGGAAAAAAACCTGCAGAGAGGATCCATTTCTCTTCTTTTATGTTTTTATGCATAAAATAGCAAGGCAGGTATTATATCAGGAAGCATTGTTGAGTATGCAACATAAAGTTCACAGAATGTCATACCTAGTTTAACATTGTTTACCCTCTAAGTAGATTAAAGCAAACTGATTATTTGGGCTGGTACTCATTGCAAATAAAGGATTTACCCAGATTTCCTGGGTTCATATTATCATTGTTCTTAGTGCTCTCTCTCTGGGAAGATTCAAGGCTTGTTTAGCTTTAGGTTCCACCAAAGTTTGCATTTTTAAAAACATTTTTTTCTTTCTGTCGCTCTGGATAAGAGATATTTATTTAATTGTGGCAAATGCATGACCTTTTCAAATGAAACACCTAAGGATGGTTTGGAGAAATTAGATTAGGATGAGACTACCTAACTCCTTGGCAATATGTTCAATTGCAATCCTGGGACCTCTGGAGGAGTTCAGGCTAGAATTGTCACTATCTGTGGTCTGCAATTAACCATATATTCAGTAGACCATCTTCCAAGATTGTGTGCTGAAATCCATCCACATCCATGAGATGCATTAGAAGACTATTTTGCTTTGCCTGACTCCACATAGCATGAAGCTTGAAGTCCTCCCTTAAGAAATGAGGTGACTCAAACAGGAGCTTTTAGAGGACATGCTAGAGGGGCTCTGTGTGCTATGGTCCTTTCAGTGGCAGCGGCTCCTTTAAATATGACAGCATCCAGGTTGCCAAAGTGTGAACTTGCATCCATAACTCCATTGGCCAACATGATGCTTCCAGCTGATACTGCCATAATTGAATGCACTTGCCCAAACCAGATACCTCTAAAGATTAGTTTCTGCTCAATTCTGATGTTACTTCAAAGTACAACTAGTGAGACACATTCCAAATCACTTTGGGAATCCTCCAATCTCCATGGTGGGTTCTTCTCTACAATCTTCACTTGAACCACATCCCAACCATTGCAAATTCCATCCAATTTTAAAAACCCATTTCAAATCCACAATCTACTTTACATCCAGTGTTGCTACATTTTTCAATCTACTGGCAGCATACTTCACTTTACCACAATCCATTTTATCACGAGCCAGACAATAGTCATCAAAGGATGCCATTAAAAATTATTTATTCTACAAAGGAAGTTGTCAGCTTCACCAGCTTCTTTTTTTCTCAAGAATGTCTCTGGAATCCAAATAGGCCCCATAATCTTTCTTTGGAAATAAAATTATTAGTCAGCCACAGGTAGCTCTTTGTGTTGTCACACACACATATAACAGTGATTTAGTAGTTTATTAATATTCCTCAGCAGTCCCCTTCACCAAAAACCCAGAATGGTCCCAATTAAGTCCAGCCAAAAGCAGATCGATGCTAGTCCACTGAGCAATGGCCAATGAATCCACAAGGCACTTGAAAATTTCCCAAACCAGATAAATACATGAGACAAAATTAAATTCACACTACAAGAGAGCTCACAAGGAAAGAAAAGTCAGAGTTCACAAGGCATGATCCAAAGTCAAGCCATGATGACAAATCAAAGCAAGCCAGGAATCACAACAACCAAGAATCACACAGCTAGGAAATGTATACACTGTTCCTGGCATCATCTCCATCTGTCTGCTGTGCTAAATATCCAGCTTCTGGTGCAGCCCATCAAGAGGGATGAGGCTCTCTCCATGTGAATAGTTAGGTTAATTTTGCTGCCCTACTTGTTCTCGGATCAAATGCAGAAGCCAGGTCCTTATCTCTGACCAACTGCAGCTGCTTGCTTTCCCCACTTGAAGCCTCAGGGCTGTCCTCTGCAGCTGTGCTTCAGCCAAATCACTCTCAGATGGCTACTTGTTCAGTTTCTCTCCCATCAACCACTCCTCCTCACTTGGATTCACAGCCCCTGCCTCAGAACCATTGACCAATTCCTCTCCTGACACGCCTGAGACCAGTTCATCCTCTTCTGAAATGACATCCAGAGAGGCATCTGGGGAAACAACTGGGGGAGTCATTACACCCTTCTTTTGAAGTGTACTATATGTCCAGGCAAAGATTTTCTGAAACTTGAAAGCTTGCACATGATGTCTCCTCAAATAGATTGCAGCTCTGTAATAAAATTATGCACATAATGTCCTCCATGGCTGAAGGCTGAACCTTTAAAACAAATTCATCAGAGAAATCTAATCTTACTATTTTATTTATGAAATAATGTGCATGAGAGAGGCTCCTCTTTAAGTTGCACATTATTAACAACAGTGTTGCTGGTTTTTTTTTAAATAATTGTATATAATTATGAGCAAATATCTTGTTAAATTTTACATTTACCTTATAATTGCCTTCTGAATTCAGCAGCTTCTTTAATGATTGGAAAAACTGTATGATTAAATGCAAGGTTAAATGATATTGAACTATGGTAATTCTTTTGCACTTCATGGAGCTTACCACTGATGAGAGATATATAGGATTTCACTGTCATTCATTTGCTGAAAGCACGATAGGAATAATCATACCAAACCATAGATTGCACAATACTGTGACCAAGGCGATAAAATCTTATCACTTCCTGCACTACCAAATGTATTCAAAAAATAAATCAGCTGCCCAGAGTCGTTTGCTGTGAGATGGGTGACAAATAAATTTAATAAATACTATTGATTTATGATTTCATTGAATCAAAAATCCAATCTCTTGCTCAGTGCAGAAATCCAAACTTAAGCTAATTAGCTACCTCCTGAACACACCCAATGAAGAATATCTCACCAATTAACCACCTTTTCTGGATAATTGGCTTTACTGTTGAATTATTCCTCTTTCTGGAAGTATTTTTACTTCCAACATTAAAAAATCATTTATTTGCAAATCTGTTCCAGTGACCAATGCAAAGAAGCATCTAAATGAAGAAGCATCTTAGTGCTGGCCAAACCAAATGCTTCTATTTCTAAGAATGCTTTATGTGTAGACATTAATTATTCAATAAAGTGGGTGGATTTTAAATTAATCTTGACAAACATCAAAATTAAACAACCACTTTGTAAAAGTAAAGGCAGAACATATTCTATTTGGGAAAAATTAAATAAATTAAATTCCGAGTGCAACATTGATAGCAGTGACATTTTTAATGCTGTAATCTTCACACAAGCCATTTGGAGACTCACAGTAACAAAAAAAAAAAAAAAACAGAGACTTAGATCCATTGTACATTCTGGAATGGGACAATTTGCCACAGCCAACTTGCCATGGCCAATTTACTGTTGGACAATTTAACAATTCTATTATTTAAAATAAACAAAACAATTATTTTAATTTTTGCCATTCCCATTTCATTCTGTCCCTTCTTTTGCATCCTCTCCTTAATGATTCTATTCCTCCATTTCTTTGATATTACTGTTACTTTTGCCCCACAGTGAGTTGTCCAGTGGCAAGTTGGCCACGACAAGTTGTCCCACAGTGAATTGGCTCTGTCAAGTTGTCCCACAGAGAGTTGTCTAAAGTGAGTTGGCCATGGCGAGCTGGCCACGGCAAATTGTCATAGACCCTGTACATTCACCACTTCTTCAAAAAGTTTAGGACTTTCATAGACCTCTATAGCGTGCATAGTGCTTAGAAATTATGGGAGATCTAGTTCAAAACAAAAGTTCCTAGGTTACCTAACCCAGTTGAAACCATCAAACGCCAGTTGCTTGCTCCAATGAGAAATTATTTCACTTTCATATTGCTCTCACTTAAATCTCATCATAAAATTAATCTGCAATGCCTTGAAATATGATTGGGAGAGAGGCTTGACCTATTTATTTGTTTACTTAGGTGTTTATGAAAACATTTTTATGCTGGTGTAGTTCCATGATTAGCACTAAACATGGATTTAATGATGAAAATATTAAGTCATGGTTGAAGAAAGCAAAGCGATGAAATGCAGCAAGGAGGGTGAAAGAGATCAGCTCAACACTAAATTGCAGTTAAATTAAATCCTCATTAATACCCTTTCAGCTACACATCTAGCTTTGATTTGGGCTAAGACTCCATCAATATGCTGTCTACCACTATCTGTCAGAGAGGGAGGGAGGGAAGAAAGTAAAAGAATTAAAAGTAAAAGTAAACCTTTGCTTTCTCCTTTATATAATAATAATAATAATAATAATAATAATAATAATAATAATAATAATAATAATAATAATAATAATAGTAATAGTAATAGTAATAATAAAGTTGGAAGGGACCGTGGAGGTCATCGAGTCCAACCCCCTGCTCAGGCAGGAACCCTACACCATTTCAGACAAATGTCTGTCCAGTCTCTTCTTAAAAACTTCCAGTTTTGGAGCATTTCCCGCTTCTGGAGGCCAGGTTTTTATTTTGATAGGTGGAGCAGGAAATGAGGACTGTTGTGTTCCATCCAAAGTTTTCTCTACAATTGGCTAAATTGCCTTCTTTGCTATGCCGTTCAATATTTCACTTAGTTCAAATCCTTCCAAAGAGTTTGTGGGCCAGATAGATGAAGATGCCAAGCCAGAATTTTCTCATATTAAGCATAGGAGATTCATCTTATGCGTTCATTTAAGAATAAATGTCAAGACATTCAAGAGAATTTAGTTCTAAGTAAGTTGGCAATCGGTTGTCAATGCATAATTTCTGAGAAACTTCTCCAGAGTTATCTTTGGAGTTATTTTCTTAGTACGGTAAATGTTGATTTAAAAAACAACAGCATTGCTCAAAATCAGACGACTCCTAATTGTCAAATGATATGGACAAGGTTAGGGAATGGTTCTGCATCGCATATCCTCTGCAAGATTGCAAAATACTCTGAAAATGTATCTCCAGGAAGCCTCTAAAATATTGCCAGTGGGTGAGTTTTGCAGTAGTGTTGAATTTATAAAGCCCATGCAAAATTAAACTCAGTGGGATTTGCTTCTGAGTAAGTATGCATTGGTTCACTCTGAAAATGGCATTTTTTTAAGCTGGGTACTTTAAAACAAAAGTTATTTTAAATACAACCTGAAATCCAGCCCTGAAAACTTTATGGCTTATCTAAGCCCCAAATTCTGATCTCTAATTAGTTGTTACATCATTTATTTATCATTTCCACCCTATCTCATTATAGAAGCACTGCTTAACATTTAACCACGCTTAAATAAATAATCCCTTTAAATCCAATCAAACCCTTTTGCCTGAATCAGGATTACTGGATTTCTTTCTTAACAAACATATTGAAATTCTGTGGAGTTATTTCTCTAGATTAAGTTTCATTGTGTTGCAAATGTTTGAAAACCAAGCCTAAACCAATAACATATAAGTTAAATATCCATGTAGACTTTTTGCTGTGCAGTGTTTGAAATTGAATGTAACAGTATCTGCTTCAAATTTCCACGCTACACAGCTATCAAACTGTATCCTTCTTTCTGATAATTAGCCTAGGCAGGGATGTCAAATTGTAATTCTGTAATTCTCCAGCTATTTCTAAACTATGACTATCATTCTTACTTTAGGGCAGTGGTTGCCAACCTTTTCTATACCCCGCATCCCTAGAATGCTTTTAATATAGTCTCGCATCCCATACAAAAGTTCAAAATAACGGCAATGAATTATGCATATACGGTATAATTTTGAAAACCCAAGTTTTCGCATCCCTTGGAATATCTTCTCGCACCCCCCAGGGGATGCAAACACCCCTGGTTGGGAACCTCTATTTGAATTTCTGGAAGACATTAGACTTGGAGCTGGTCTGCCAAAATATAAAATACAGATAGTCCTCGGCTTACAACAATTTGTTTAATGACCATTTGAAGTTACAAGGGCATTGGAAATTTTTTTTCACATTTACCACAGAGATAGTTGTTCTCTTTAAGAGGAAACACAAATCACCACCTCCAATCTTTCTAACATTTTGACTTCTGTAAAGAAATTTATCATTGACTTCCATTGTTCCCATTGTAAAGTTCGGAATGGATGTTTTTTTTTTTTTCTCAGAGTAATCACCTTGCTAAATATAATGACATCTCTTATCTTGTTTCCAAGGGTGATGCTTTCAACAATCTAAAACAACATGCCAAAATCCAAACATCCTTAATTTAAGGGAAAGGCCTTGGTTGGAACAACTGTGCTTTTTGTCTTGATAATATCAAAGAAGGGGTTGAAAGCTCCCTGCAGTGATAGATATGAAGGATACTAAAGGGCAAATAAATGTCACTGTGGTTAGGATAGAATTGCTGGAGGCAAAAAAAGACCCCCAAAAAGATTTAAGGACTTTAAAAAAATGTTAATGAATTATGGTGTGGCAGCAAAAGAGAGGGTGTAAGATTTGTGACAATGTGTTGCAAGTACACAGAGGATATTGGCTGACAGGCTTTAGTCACACCAATCCAATGTATTACTTAGTATCCATAGACCACATTTCTCATTCTCTTTACCTTCTCTTTGAAATAATATTTCATTTCACTTATATTAACCTGTACTATTCCTTCTTAGAATGTCTCTTATTTGGCCCCCTTTCAAAATCAATTTCAGAAATGTGATACACACTCACATATACATATACATACACATACAGGTAGTCCTCACTTACTGACAACTTGTTTAGTTACCCTTCGAACTTGCAATTTTGTTGAAAAATGAAACTTATGACTGGTCTTCATAGTTGTGTCTATCCCAGCATTCCTTGCAGTCACATAATCAAGATTCAAGTGCCTGGCAATGGGTGTACATTTACAACAATCGTAGGAGACTGTGATCATGTGATCACCGTTTTCAAACTTCAAGCTGGTTTTTGTCAACCAAAGTCAATGGAGAAGCTGGCAGGAAATTGCAAGTTGCAATCACATATTACACTCAGTGACCTGTTGTAATTCACTTAGCAACATTGTAAGTCAGCAGAATCGGCTGTGCTTAACCACAGTGCCATTTAGCAAAAGAGTTGCCTGTCCCAACTGTGGCTACTAAGTGGGGATTACCTCTCTTTTTCTCTCTCAGTGTGTTTGAGGGGGTATGTATACATTTGCGTGTAACTTATGATAGCTTTGATATCATAATTATCAACCACTGGAGTTGTGCATTGCTTTAGATTTGATTCAAAATGATGCTTTGGAGAATTCTGGAATATAGATATTGCACTTGTCCATAATTTCTTAAAGCACCTACATCTTTAGGAGGATCATGTGTCTTTTGCAAGGGGGTAGCCAAAGAATTGTGGGGGAAAGCCAGTTGTTTGAAAAGAAGCCTGTTCCAAAGCACATTCTTGGAGTGGAATATTAAACACTGCACATGATTATTACCCACAAATACGATTCTTGGCCACCTGGACATTATTCAAAATATAACTGATACCAAACCAGTCTGTGTACACATGAAATATGTTCTACCTCCTTACTTCAGTTAGTTTCATAAATCTCCAAATGATTGAAGCTTGAAATGGATAGTATTCAAAATTTTAGCCTTAAAAATGGGGAGATTTTAAGAAGCAATGGATGCATTAAGCCTTGTCGAAATGAATATTTCTTCAAAATGGGTCACAACTTTACTCATTCCTGAGCCTTTACATCAGAGCTTTGAGCACAGCTCTGATGTAAACACAATGCCAGTATCAACAATATCAGCAGAAGCTTCTGCCCCCAATCCAACCCAGACAGACTTGGTCTACAACCTTTTAGAGAGGCCTTTCTGTCCCATTGATCTAGACCTTCTTCTCTGAGGTTCATCAATTCCTTCTTTAGAGATAACATAAAAACAACAGTTGATTGAAGATGACAACTTATTCACCTGCACAAGGTACAAAAGAGGAAACCCGTGCCTGCCAAATAAGGATGTATCTTAAAAAGTTACTTCCAATGTTTGTCAATAATGTTATTATGTGAAAGTAATGAGGAAATATCAAACATCTACCCTAACTCTCCTTCAACAATTCAACATTAATCTGAGGGACAGGTTGCAAATACTGTTCCATAATTTAAAAACTTGGAAGGAATAGTTTGTCCTTTCTCCTTCTTTGTTTGGTGAGTCTCTTCCTTGATATTCTACTGCAGTGATTCTCAAAATGTGCTTCACGGAATAAATCTCACTCATTACTTCAGTGCCTGCCTCAACTGTTAAATAATTATTTAATGTGAGATTATTTTTACATTTAATCTAAAATGACTTTTAAAATGGAGAGTTGAGAAAATAAATGCATTTATAATTATTATTTTTATTTGCCATATTTTTAAAGATGAAAAGGCAATCATGCTATTTCTGAATATTTATTTAAAGGTCCACAATTGTAGACAGTTTAAAAAAAAACTAGCCTAAATCTTCCATATTAAGCTCTAACACTTACAGCTCTTAGCAATCTTCTGTCCCACAACTATTCTACTTCATATATAAATAACCATTCTGAATTAAATTAAGGCATAAAATGTGTATGCATTTCCACCAAATTCAAGTCCTGTGGCTTTTGAACTGCATTATAAAAAAATCACCACAGGTCATAGATCTTTCAACTGAGACAAAAGCTACTTATGGGTTGAAGGGATTGTTAAATATTTTATTTTGAGTAAGATTTTAATTTTTCTCTATTACAACACAGGGCTCTATACTTTTAAAAAATCCCCTGTTCCATCCACCCACCCTCTAATTTAACATTTCAGGAATAAAAATATCTTACTTAGTAGAAGAAAGAATTATCTTGACAACATGCATAATGTTGAATCTTAATTTCCATCAGATTACTATTATGCGTATCCTTTACTTATAACAGTTCACTTAATGACCATTCAGAAATGTGGCTCTGGGAAAGCTGGCCACATGGAGCAGGAGTCATGGGTTTTTATACCTTTTTGGGCTTTTGTGTTTGGAGTTGTTCCTATGGCATGAACTTTGACCCGAGGTTCAGTGTGCCTTTCTGGTATTCTGATGGTGTTGGGTTAATCCGATTATGTCCTAAAGGTCATATCCTGCTTCCCTGGGGCTGTGGCTGATGGCTATGTCCTGTGCTGGATTTTTTGGGGTGAGGGGTTGTTAGTTCTAGGGATCTTTGTCTTTCTAACCCCACCAGCTTTAAGCTTCCTGGTGCCAGCCTTTCTGAAAGGATTATGGTATCTGTATTTCTACAGAGCTGGTTTCTGCTTGAGGAAGGGAGACTTGGGGCTATTAAGAAAAACTGGGCATGCTTTTCTGCCTTTTAAATATTTCCTTTTCTGGAGGGGACTGACTTCCCACACCAGATTCACTTAACAATTGCAGTAACTCACTTAATAATTGTGGCAAGGAAGTTTGTTAAATGGGGCAAAATTCACTTAACAAATGTCTCACTTAGCAACAGAAATTTTAGCCTCAATTGTGGTCATATGTCAAGGACTACCTGTACTTATTTTCTAACTCTGCTGCTAAAGGTTTATAGGAGTTGTCTAAGTCACAAAAAAAGAAGAGAGTTGAGAAATATTATTTTTCTAGCATTTTTTTTCTCCTTTCCTGTCTGGCTCTTATATTGTTTGTGAAATGTAAATGCCTGGCTTTGTTCAATAAGCAGACTTAAGAAACTGGTGCAGGATAACTGAAGACAGACGTGATTCTTATTTACTCAGCATAATTACTTAATGATGAGTGTGTGCAGTTTGTTCTTTGTTTAATTTTCTATAAACAAGCTTGTATATTATGACTCAAAGTTTCAGTCGACCCAAGTAATGGAAGCATGTAATGTTTGCATCTTTGCCTGAAGAGCAGTGTAAAGTGCACCATGTAGCTAATTAAATAGCCCTGCTTAATTGAATATATTGTTAACGGCCCTATAAGGCAAATATCTCCTGTTATGCTATAGAAACATTGAAGCTGCCAAAATGGATTTAATCACTTAATTATGTGACATGACAATCAGTGCCTGTTAAATAATGATTTAGAAGGACAATAATGCTTAACAGCAATGCATTGCTTTCCAGTCTCAGATAGAACCGAGGCAGTTCTGAATGCAGCAGACTAGAAATCTTTCTAAACATTTTACAAAATGCAAAAGAAAGCTAACTGTGAAAAGTATAGGAAGGAGAAATATTTCTATAACCTGCAAACACAATGTTAGGGTTAGGATTTGGATTATGGAATGTTTGCCTTTAAAAAGAATGAAAACAGGGTAAAGGTTTTTTTTAAAAAAGTTTTTTCTTTATAATACAGTTAAAACAAAAATGGGCATAACGTAACATTCCAGTATACATATTTCTAACAATTTGTTCCTCTTCATACATATAGTTCTTAATCTCTATATATACATACATATTTTTCTATACAATACAATATCTAATTTATTTCTCTATATACTAACATATAATTATATATATTTCTATCTTAACACTAGCTTATAACCCAAACAGTCTCCCTTGATTCACACCAATAATAAAATTTGTCCCAGATTTCAAAATAATCTGACTCTGTCTAAAACGGGGCAAAGGTTTTGTAATGAAATCCTCAAAATGATAAAACAAGGATCTATATTCACTGGGAAATTGACAAGTGTACCTGCATGAGTGGTTTGATGATTACAGTATTATATCCAATTAGCATTATTACACATTGTAGTTATTGCTGTTGAAGGCATCTTTCAATGCATGATTACATCTTATTCTCTGTCCTGCATCCCCTGGTCTCTGAAGTGGGTCATGACCTTTTCCAGTATGATATCCATTCAGGGATTTAAAGAACAGTATTATATCCTTATAATTATTTTATTTCATTCTAAACATCCCTGATTAGTTGGTCTTTCTTCATAATAATTTCTTACATCCTGCTAATTCTTTTTTGCAAATAAGCAGCCAGGGTGAATCATATTCATCAACCACAAAGTGAATTATCCAAAAAGGCCGGTTGAGATCCAAATAACTATTTTTTGATAAAACCAAGAATGTGATTTTTACCCAAGAGAATTTAAATTTAAACAGGATGCTCTGCTCCCATGGTAGGTGATATAGTGTGGCTTGGTTGGATATGCACTTACCACAAACAGTCATTTAAAGCAGGGGTCCCCAACTGTGGGCACTAGCTCAATAGTGGGCCATGAGGGTTTTGTAACTGGGCCACAGAAATGGCTGGTGAGTTCACAGGTGTGCACGCACATCCTCACATAAGCAGCCTCCACACACATGCGCTCCATTTGCATGAGTGGCAGGCGCACATGCAAACAGAGCTGTGCGGGTGCTTGCCTGGCACTTGCGTGAATCATCTCCTCCCCCTACCAGTCCATAAAGCCGGAAATGTTAGGGAACTCTGCACATTTATATACAGTACATAATGAAAGAGTACCATAAGTACATAAAAAGCCAAATTGGACTATTATAGATTCATAGAAGGTAAGAGTTGAAAAGGACCTTAGAAATTATACAGTTTAAATTTTTGCCAACTGCAGGAATCTGCTACTATATTATCTTCGATATACAGTAAAGCCATCCAGCCTCTGGATTCCATGAAAGATAATTCGTCACTTCCAAGTCAGTCTGCTCCACTGCTGAAGACTTCTTTCTCTTAAGAACTTTTTCCTAATGTCCAACTACAATCTACTCCTTTTAATTCAAAAGCATTTTTTTTAAATTTGATGTCTGTTTATATACAATAGAAGAGACCAAGTATTGAGACTAAGTATCTGTAGCTCAGGATTGTACAGTAGAGTCCTTGGTGTTTGCTGAGCTTGATTGTTTGCTTGCAGATGTTTCATTATTCAATTAGATAATGCCAATTAACCACTTCAAATGAAATCAGTGTAAGGTAAATTTTGTCCACATGCTAAGCTTGATATATATAAATTTGACGTGTTTTTTTGTGTGTGTATGGCTCCGCATGTTGTATGAATTCAGCCTGTTTTGTCAGTTTATTATTCAAAGCAGGTGCACACTGAGAAAATGAATTAATGCAGATGTAATTCTGGGTGTAAGTTATTATTTTAACAACTTACATGGGACATGGACTCCTATAAGGCAGCCGACTTACCCCAGACCTGCAAAGATTGCTTGTTGAAAGTCTGCAATTCCTGCTGGTATTGGAGAAAAGCATTTTTTGCAAGGGGTCTTTTCCTATGGAACGCCTTTCCTATCACATATAAGATTTGCAAATATTCAGAAAATGTTTGAAAATGTGGCTTTGCCAATGTACATTCAGGGACTGTGAGTAGTTAGAGACACCTGAGAGATATGATGAAAGGATCTGATGATGTTTGTGTTTAGCAGGTTACAAATTGCTAGCATTCAAAATTTTATGATATATTTTGATGATTTTTGCTTCCATTTCACAATATTGCTAATTTAGTCTTTTGTATTTGCCGCTGATGAGCTGCTTAGAATTGAAGCAGCATACATCAGTTTGTAATAAATGTGTAAGTATGTTGGGGTGTTTTAAAATGGACTAAATCAATCTGTAAACAAGATAATTATTTACTATGTGGAATTACTGTGGTTGTTCAACCCACGTTACGTGGATTACACATAATGTCAATCAAACCTGTTTAAATCTATAATGTAGTCATGGTATTTATTAGCTGTAGACTAGAAAACATGGAAAATGAGTGTATAATTTTAAAGTCTTATTCTGTTTTTCCATGAGTTGTTAAATTTTATGCATTTCACATATACACATTGTCTCACACATCTAAACACTAGTACAGATAGCCCTTATGTAATTACCCTAATTGGAACTGGCAACTCTATCACTAAGTGAAGTGAACATCAAGCAAAGTATCACATGACTGCCCAGCTTAGCAGATGGCACTTCTGGCTGTCCTGGTTGCGGTCACTAAGCGAAGCAACTCTTTCACTTAGCAATCTCCAAGGAACCTTTTATTATGCGTAAACTGTACTTATAAGACCTAGAATTAGAATATCCATGAATTATGTCAATTTTTTTATCAAAAATATTATATTGGGGGTAGACAGTCTTTGAGTCTGACAAATTAAATTAAAGCATTGCCCAGATTTATTGAAGAAACAACAATGCAGTTCAGTATTAGAAATGTCCATTTGTTGTATCACCAGATCAGTGGAATTTAAAGGCTCAGATACTCTTTCTGAATAGAATAGACCAATTCTATTCGTTGACTGATCGATTGTAGCAGCCTTCTCCAACTGAAAGCCTTTCCCATCATCCACACCCAGAATGCTATTTGATACTGTTGGTTGAGGGGGATGGGAGTAGTAGTCTTGTACCTCTGAAGGCTGTAGGATGAAGCAGGATCATTATTATTGTTATTGTCATTGTTGTTCTCATTGATTCATAACCAAGAGTGGGTTATTGTTAGTCAAGATAGAGGACATGATTTATCTTTGTCATATTCTGTGAAAGATACAGCTGTTACGTTGTGGTCTCTTGCATAATCAGGCCAGCTTGGAGCTCTCAGGATGGAAGCTTGCATTGTACATCTCAATTAATCTTACAGACTGTGGCTAATCATATCCCCACCAGGCAGGCTCACATTTCTCACCAAGCTGGGATTATTAAAATCCATATTTCATGTTAACAGTCAGGCATGTGAGATTAGTTGCTAAGTAGTGTTGCACCTGCCATAAATACCCTTTTCTGGTTTCATCTGAAATACCACTGCAGTCAGAGATGATAAAGAAGGAGGTCCATTCAAAATCATTTTACAAGTCTCTCCTCCTCCTTAAACATATTATACTTTATTTCTTCTTCTTTTAATTCAGCACACATATCAGGAACTGGGCAAAACATACCCCCCCCTCTATGGTACAATAATTCCCAAAGATTTAAATAAGAGCTGAAACATATCATTAGCTGAATTTAAAGGGTGAGCATGTCTTCCATGGTCTTCTTACTCTATCTTAAATGACAGCCTACATTTATGACAGTAGAGTGCAATTGCACAGATCATTGGTTTGTTATAGCTGCTCAAAGCTCCATATCAGGAACTCCTGCAAAAACTTGATTGAACAAAGGTAAAACCTGACAGAAAGCCAGTGGGGTGTAGTGCATAAAATATTAGATTACAACTGGAGAGACACAGATTTAAGTTCATCCTCAGCTCCAGAAGTTCATTTAACTAATCTGAGCCTTCTCTTCTCTTCTCTTTTCTCCTCTCTTCTCCCCTCTCCCCTCCTCCCTCTCTCCTCTCTCCTCTCTCCTGTGGTAAAAAAGAGGATAGCCTTTCTTTTATATAGAACTGTATGGTGGAAGAATTGCAAGGGTGCCAGCTCTCAAGAACATGATAACCTGTTTTCTATTTTTCCTAGAATGAAGGATTTTGACAAATACTCTCAGGTTATAGGTGAATGTGATGGGGAAAAAAAACCCCTTCATAATAGTGAAAGTAATTTCATGTTCATTTAACCAATGAACATGGTTAAATGTTCTGCTCCTCTTTGCTGGGTATAGACAAGTCATCTGTCAATTTGGATCCCAATACTGATAGTCTCAAATGGTCCTTCTCATCTCCATGATTCTGTGAACACTGTCAACAGACAGTATGCTGATCCTAGTTTTAGTTATATTAGAAAACGTGCTTTTTCTTCTTCACTTGTTTTGATCATTCACATTCAGTTTAATAAAAAAAATGGAACTGGAAAATCTAGGTGAAATTCTCTTATATTAGATGAAGGGTGTTGAATTTTACTTAATCATGACATGGCCAAGGAATGTGTTCAAAAATACTATAAGGAAGGAGAGAGGGAGAGCATACAAAAGAATACAGATAAAAATAGCCTCTTCTTACAGATGCTGGTAAATTCAAAATGAGCAAAGTCATCAGCTGTAAAAATTATAGTTGTGATCATTGTAGACTTGTCAAGCTATAATTGAAAAATCAAATAGAATGAATTAGGCAACAAGGTAGAAATTATGCAAAGTGGAACTATTATCTAAATAAAAATGGAAATTTATACAGTAAATGCCAACCCTTCTGTGTCCCATTCTGGGTGACCAATGTAGGAGTCAATGTGGACTTTTGCAAAGAAAAATACAGGTAGTCCTTGACATACAACAGTTCCTTTAGTGACCATTCAAAGTTACAACCGTATTGAAAAGTGACTATGACCATTTTTCACACTTACACATGTTGCAGCATCCCCATGGTCACGTGATCAACATTCAAATACTTGCAACTGGTTCATATTTATGACAGTTGCAGTGTTCCAAGGTCATGTGATCATCTTTTGTCACCTTCTAAGAAACAAAATTAATGGGGAAGCCAGATTAAATTAACACCCATGTCACTGTTGGTCAGTGGTGGGATTCAAATTCAATTTAACAGTTGTGGCAAGAAAGGTCATAAAATGGGACAAAAATTACTTAACGTATTGTCTGTCTCACTTAGCAGCAGAAATGTTGGACTCAGATGTGGTCATAAGTTGAGGACCGTAAATAAGCAAACCTGTATGTTTGCTTCCTATTGAGCTCAGCCATTGAGACACTGTAAGCAGGCTTCAGTCAAGAAATATCTTGGCTGCCAAGTTCTCCTATATGAAAAAATGTGAAGCGCCATTTTAGGGATCATATTGCAGCAATATGATTTTGGACTCTGAGGAGATTTTGGTGAAGAAATGCTGGAAACTATGCAGCTCTGTCATATGCAAGGAACTAGCACCAACACCAGTGGTGGGATTCAGCCGGTTCGCACCACTTTGGCAGAACTGGTAGCTAGTTTTTTGTTGCCCAGGCCCAGAATGGACTTCCAGAAGTGGCATCCATACAGAGAACTGGTTGTTCACATATTTGAATCCCACCACTGACCAACACTGTGAGCTGGTGAGAGTGGTATGTTTATTGTAGCTCGCCTACAGACAGAAATCTTGTCAGACTCAAACACACATTGCATAACTACTAAATAAATACTGTTAAGTGTTAGGGAGGATCTCCCTTCAGCTTCTTCCTCCCCAGAAGAGACTCAAGGTTACACAATTGTTTCACTCCTCCTTCAGCTCAACACCAGATTCCATCACAATCTCTGAACCCAGAGTAATGACATTCCACCTCCAGAATGTTGCTATTTACCCAAGAGTGTAGCAATAACATGTTGTATTTTATCTACCACCTAATACATTTCCTTTGAAAGGTTGTAGTGGCTGCCAATTGTTTTCTGGGCTTAACTTAAGGTATTTGTAGTGGCTGCCAATTGTTTTCTGGGCTTAACTTAAGGTATATGAAAAGGCCATATATGAAAAACTGGGGGACAATATCCCTATTTAAGAACCTGCTTAGATGTTAAAATCATCAGGAGAGCCCTGAATGCACATGGGTTCATTTAATAGGCAAACAGGAGTGATGATTTCAGAAGTCACTGTTATTGTAACTTAAAAGATGAGTTACAATACAATTCTTTGGAATTTCAGTGATGTTTTACTTTATATTGAAGATTTAACAATTTCACATGTTTTGTTTCTTTAAGATTCAAGCCACTTTCCATAATCTATTTGAACAGACTCAGGAAAGATGGATTTAAACAGAGTCCTTAAATAGATAAAGAATAGATTGCCACTTGCACCGTTGTGACTGCTGTTGAAGTAGCTAACAATGAAGTCTTAGTCAATCAATCAATCAATCAGAATAGAGTGGAAGGGCCCTTGGAGATTTTCTAGTCCAACCCCCTGCTCAAGCAGGAGGGCCTATACCACTATCCCTAGTCTCCCACCCTCTATCCCGTACAGCACGGGTGTCAAACGCAATTGCATCACGTGACGTATTGTGATGTATCACAATGTTTTTGCCTTTGCGGAGCTGGGGTGGGCATGGCCTATGTGTGATGCATCCAACCTGTGGGTCATCAGTTTGGCACACCTGCCATACAGGATATTAATGTGGGAAAATGTTGCGATAGTTGCTTGGTACTGTTTTGGCAAACCACAGCAAAAATGGAGAACACGAAATTAGCCAAGGAATCTGATCTGCATATTGTTCCGGCCATGCATAATAACTGTTCTTTTATTTTGAGAGAGGTCACTGCAGGAATGTATTTATTTTTATTTTATTTTATCAATGTATGAATGAAAATTATTCTGTGGAAATCATTGTGACTTACAGATTTACCTGGAAAACGTGTTCCTACAAGGAGAGTTGCATTTCCCAAGTTCTCAGTATCGCTCATAAATAAGTTTATTATTCAAAATTAGTCCCACAAGCAATAAAAAAAATGAAGGGAAGGGAAAGAAAGTACATGAACATATGCCAAGGTATGTATAAGAGGAATGGCATGCAGAAATGTTTGCGTTAGGGAAAACAATTCACAGAAATGCATTGCATCTGGGAAAATCACATGTAGCTGAAAAAGATGTGTTTACTTAGATGAATGCACCAAAGCACATGTTCAGGTTTTCCCATGTGTTACCAGGTGTAATTCAAAGTACGATACAGAAATCTGAGGTTGAACAACGAGGAAAAAAGAGAAATTCTGTTTGCCCTATTCATTCCTCCTTGCTCTCAAAGATGAAAAAGCCTAAAAGTAATAGAATTCCCAGTGGAAAATGTTTGTTGGCTATTCTGACCAATATAGAATATTTAAAATGTTTCCTAAAAAGAAATTACTTGTACAAGCTACATTCAGATTAGACAGGAGACGTAGGCTATTCACTAAATTAATGCAATTTGTGTTGCATATTCAGATTGTTTCTTTCAGATTGTCAAAGGTTGTTCTAACTGCTGTGATCTGGACTTGGACAATAACAAATGATTTGTTCATTCATATATATAAAAAATAACAGGCTGACAAGCCAAGAACTTCCTTTTTCTCTGCTGTGAATTTGTTATTGGATATGACTTTTATTTTCCTTTCCTTCTGCCACTTTAGTCCCTGCTACCGAAAGCTGAGCCTGCAAAACTTGCAGCTGGGCCCCTGGTCCTTAATTAGTTTTCATATAATTTTTTCCCTCATTCTGGCACTCAGGAGTTGCTGTCCTTCTTTTTAAAAAGCTGATACTGCTACTCAGACACCTGTGATCCTGCCTGATCTGTAGAGTTAATGGGCAGCCTTGTTTCTTTGCCCTTCTGGGGATATTTACCCCAACAGGTGTGTGTGTGTGTGTGTGTGTGTGTGTGTACGCACACATGTGTGTTTGTGGGGAAAAAAGGCCTGCACATTTATGTATGAATTAATATTAAGTAGGGTGGGCTGAGATGGCCAGGTGTCTGCTATCATTTCCCTTGTGGTGTGGCACCTGAAAATAAATACAGGAATGCCTGTTCTTTAAAAGAGGGGAAGCATTATTTTTTTAAAAAAACTAAAATGGTATTTGGTATTTGAAACTGGAATACCTAAGATTTTGTTGCAAATGAAATAGGATACAGATAGCCAGTGGTATAGGATACAGATACCCACTTCGGCAGAACCGGTAGCTAATTTTTTGTTGCCCAGGCCCAGAACAGACTTCTGGAGAGAACTGGTTGTTCACATATTTGAATCCCACCACTGCAGATAGCCCTTGACTTACAACCACAATTGGGCCCAAAATTTCTGTTGCTAAGCAAGACAGATGTTAAGTGAATTTTGCCCTATTTATTGACCTTTCTTGCCCTAGTTGTTAAGTGAATCACTGCAGTTGTTAAGTTAGTAACACATGTGTCAAATGAATCTGGCTGCCTCATTGAGACTGCTTGCCAGAAAGTCAGGAAAATGTGATCACATGATCCTGGGACACTGCAATTGTCAAAAGAACATACCAATTGCCCTGTGTCCAGATTTTGATCACATGACCAGGGGATACTACAATGGTTGTAAGTGTGAAAAACAATCATAAGTTACTTTTTTTCAGAGCCGTTGTGACTTTGAATGGTCACTAAACAAGTGATTGTAAGTCAAGGACTACTTGTAATATGATCAAGTAATATCAAATTGATACAGCTTATTAAGTAATCCGGTTGTGGAAATACTCTTGTTTCAGTTACTGTATGATGGCACCAGGGCTCTCTACAGATATTATACAAATGTTGGGAAACCAAATACAGGAACATATAAGTTTTATATTCTGGAATCTCTATTATCATGTTATTCTGGAATCACTCTGACATCTACCACTGGACTCCATGTAATAAAGGCTGCCCCGCTACTATAGTGTAGGTGTGTAAAAAGATAATCTGAATCAACTACAGTATGTAGCCTACATCTAAAACACATATTTAATTATTATAACCAGTTAGCAGCAAAGGAGAAACATATTTCAATACTGAAACAAATACGTTTACTTCATACTCTCATAAAACTGTAGGACTTGAAAAAATAATTTCACTTTAGAGCTGTTTGTAAGAGCTTCAAAAAAGAAATTGCAATTTTTTACAATGTTTTTCTTTTATTGTCTTCACAAGTTGTCACTTTTTTCCCTTTTAATGCTTTCAGTCAATGTTAATAAAAAAACCAAGCTTTTTTTATTTTTACAGAACTATAATCATCATCATAATAAACATATTGTATTTGCTTGGAATACAACTGTCAAAACCTATTTTTAGTTATTTAATTGTGGCTCTTGTTAGTACAGTGGTTTCAGATGCTGATATTAATAGCTTAGTACAGAATCCTTGGGAAACATTAAAAAAGCAAGACATAATTTTCTTTAATATGCCATGTTCTGACAGACAAAACTAAAGTGTTTCCTGTGATAGATGAATTGGAAAATGTGCCATGGGAAAGAAAGATGAATAATCTTATTTTAAGTTTTAACTAATATGAGCTTTAAATATGAGTTTTCAGTGGGGAAAAATCACCAAATAATAAAAGCTTGCTTTGTTATAAGGACATGTTTGTTGTTGTTAATTGCAAAGTCGTGTCCGACCCATCGCGACCCCATGGACAACGTTCCTCCAGGTCTTCCTGTCCTCTACCATCTTCTGGAGTCCATTTAAATTCACACCTAACTGCTTCAGTGACTCCATCCAGCCATCTCATTCTCTATCGTCCCCTTCTCCTATTGCCCTCAATCTTTCCCAGCATTAGGCCCTTCTCCAGTGAGTCCTTCCTTCTCATTAGGTGGCCAAAGTATTTGAGTTTCAACTTCAGGATCTGGCCTTCTAAAGAGCAGTCGGGGTTGATCTCTTCTAGGACTGACCGGTTTGAACGCCTTGCAGTCCAAGGGACTCGCAGGAGTCTTCTCCAGCACCATAGTTCAAAGGCCTCAATTCTTTTGCGCTCAGCCTTTCTTATGGTCCAACTTTCACAGCCATACATTGCAACTGGGAAAACCATGGCCTGGACTATACGCACTTTTGTTGGCAGGGTGATGTCTCTGCTTTTTAGAATGCTGTCTAGATTTGCCATAGCTTTCCTCCCCAGGAGCAAGCGTCTTTTAATTTCTTGGCTGCATCCCCATCTGAGGTGATCTTGGAGCCCAGAAAAATAAAATCTGTCACTACCTCCATTTCTTCCCCATCTATTTGCCAGGAATTGAGAGGGCCGGATGCCATGATTTTGGTTTTCTTAATGTTGAGTTTCAAGCCAACTTTTGCACTCTCCTTCTTCACCCGCATCAAGAGGCTCTTTAGTTCCTCTTCACTTTCTGCCATTAGAGTGGTATCATCTGCATATCTTAGGTTGTTGATATTTCTCCCGGCAATCTTAATTCCAACTTTTGATTCATCTAGCCCTGCCTTTCTCATGATGTGCTCTGCATATAAGTTAAATAGGCAGGGCGACAGTATACAGCCTTGCCGGACTCCTTTTCCAATTTTGAACCAATCAGTGGTTCCGTGTTCAGTTCTCACTGTTGCTTCTTGACCCGCATATAGGTTTCTCAAGAGACAAATGAGATGGTCTGGTACTCCCATCTCTTTAAGAACTTGCCACAATTTGTTGTGATCCACACAATCAAAGGCTTTTGCATAGTCAATGAAGCAGAAGTAGATGTTTTTCTGGAACTCCCTAGCTTTCTCCATGATCCAGCGTATGTTGGCAATTTGATCTCTAGTTCCTCTGCCTCTTCGAAATCCTGCCTGTACTTCTGGTAGTTCTCGATCCACATACTGCTGGAGTCTAGCTTGTAGGATTTTAAGCATAACTTTACTAGCATGTGAAATGAGTGCAATGGTGCGATAGTTTGAACATTCTTTGGCATTGCCTTTCTTTGGAATTGGAATGTAAACTGACCTTTTCCAATCCTGTGGCCACTGTTGAGTTTTCCAAATTTGCTGGCAAATTGAGTGTAGCACTTTTACTGCATCGTCTTTTAAGATTTTGAATAGCTCAGCTGGAATACTGTCACCTCCACTAGCTTTGTTGTTGCTCAGATTTTCTAAGGCCCATTTCACTTCACATTCTAGGATGTCTGGTTCGAGGTCAGTGACCATCTCATTGTGGTTATCTGGGATGTTAAGCTCATTCTTGTATAGTTCTTCTGTGTAGTTTTGCCATCTCTTCTTAATCTCTTCTGCCTCTGTTAGGTCTCTGCCATTTTGGTCCTTTATCATGCCCATCTTTGCATGAAACGTTCCCTTCATATCTCCAATTTTCTTGAAGAGATCTCTGGTCCTCCCTATTCTGTTGTTTTCTTCTATTTCTTTGCACTGTTCATTTAAGAAGGCATTCTTATCTCTTCTAGCTACTCTCTGGAATTCTGCATTCAATTGGGTGTATCTTTCTCTTTCTCCTTTGCCTTTCGCTTCCCTTCTTTCCTCAGCTATTTGCAAAGCTTCCTCAGACAGCCATTTTGCTTTCTTGCATTTCTTTTTCTTTGGGATGGTTTTAGTTGCTACCTCTTGTACAATGTTGCGAACTTCCATCCATAGTTCTTCAGGCACTCTGTCTATCAGATCCAGTTCCTTAAATCTATTTGTCACCTCTACTGTATATTCATCAGGAATATGATTTAGTTCATACCTGAGTGGCCTAGTGCTTTTCCCTACTTTTTTCAATTTAAGCCTAAATTTTGCAACAAGAAGCTCATGATCTGAGCCACAGTCAGCTCCTGGTCTTGTTTTTACTGACTGTATAGAGCTTCTCCATCTTTGGCTGCAGAGCACATAGTCAATCTGATTTCTATGTTGACCGTCTGGTGATGTCCATGTGTAGAGCCGTCTCTTGGGTTGTTGGAAAAGAGTGTTTGTTATGACCATCGTATTCTCTTGACAAAATTCTATTAGCCTGTGCCCTGCTTCATTTTGTACTCCAAGGCCAAACTTGCCTGTTATTCCGGTTATCTTTTGGCTTCCTACCTTAGCATTCCAATCCCCCATGATGATAAGGACATCATTTTTTGGTGTTAATTCTATAAGGTGCTGTAGGGCTTCATAGAACCGGTCAATTTCATCCTCTTCAGCACCAGTGGTTGGGGCATAGATTTGGACTACTGTGATATTGAATGGTTTGCCTTGGATTCGAATTGAGATCATTCTGTCATTTTGGGGATTGTATCCCAGTATTGCTTTTCCTATTCTTTTATTGACTATGAAGGCTACTCCATTTCTTCTGAGGGATTCTTGCCCACAGTAGTATACCTGATGGTCATCTGAGTTAAATTCACCCATTCCTGTCCATTTTAGTTCGCTGATTCCTAAGATGTCGATGTTCAGTCTTGTCATCTCTTTTTTGACTACATCTAGCTTGCCTTGATTCATGGATCTTACATTCCAGGTTCCTATGGAGAAAAAATCTTTACAGCATCGGACTTTCCTTTCACCACCAGATATATCCACAGCTGAGCGTCCTTTTGGCTTTGGCCCAGTCACTTCATTCTTTCTGGCGCTACTAGTACTAGCCCTCTGCTCTTCCCCAGTAGCATATTGGACACCTTCCGACCTGAGGGGCTCATCTTCCAGTGTCATATCTTTTTGCCTTGTAGTACTGTCCATGGGGTTTTCATGGCAAAGATACTGGAGTGGTTTGCCATTTCCTTCTCCAGTGGATCACATTTTGTCAGAACTCTCTGCTATGACCTGTCCATCTTGGGTGGCCCTGCACGGCAAAGCTTATAGCTTCATTGAGTTACGCAAGCCCCTTCGCCACGACAAGGCAGTAATCCATAAAGGGGATAAGGACATGAGCCTCCATCAACTAAAGCTTCCCTCAACTAAAATTCAATACCTTGAGACTCTATTTCTCAGGAGAATATATTTCTAATACTTTTGGGAGGGGGAAGTACTTTGTATATCAGCCACCCCAAACATCTGATTTAACAGACTTCTAGAATTAGTAATTCTCACGCTGGTGAGGAATTCTTGGAGGCCTAACGCATAGAAAAGACACTGTCTTTTGCATTGGGAAAGAAGATATATAATGTGTTTTTCAGCAATTCTATTCATCTGAATCAATAATAATAATAATAATAATAATAATAATAATAATAATATGGTGATGATGATGATGATGATGATGATGATGATGATGATGATGATGATAAGGAGAAGGAGGCTTACCTATCAGTGGATATCTCATAGGACTATCTCATGTTCCCCTTGTAACTCTGCAGAATCATCAATGGTTTGATCCCACTACTGCAAAACATACTATCAGCGCCTTAAGCCTTGTATAAATAACGGTAGTCCTTGACTTATGACCACAATTAGGACTGGAATTTCTGTTGCTAAGAGAGGCTTTCATTAAGTAACTGGCACTCGATTTTAAACCTTTTTTGCCATCGTTGTTAATCAAATCACACAATCATGGTTGTTAATCAAATCACACAATCATTGAATGAATCCATCTTCCCTACTGACTTTGCTTGAGGGAAGCTACCTGGGAAGGTGATCGCGTGACCTTAGGATGCTGCAACAATTATAAATTATATAGTGCCCAAATCATGATTATGTGACAGCAAGGACACTGACAGCGAGGACCATTCATAACTCAATTTTCTTCAGTGTCATTGTAACTTTGAACAATCAGAAAATGAGTGGTTGAAAGCTGATGAATTTGTGAATTTGCTAAATATGTGGAGACTTTCTCTTAGGCCGATGTAGGTTTTATAGCTAGAGTTCCAAGCTCATTAAGTTCATGTTCTTGGTTAAACTACTGACAAAATATTGAATTGTAAAATCACAAAATATTGTTTGTAAGATTAACTCTACCCAGCAGGCGCAAGACTCACTTGTATGCCCTTGATGAAGATTTATATAGTCATTTAATATATTATTTTAGTCTCTGAAGCTACTGAACCTATTAGAGGGTATCCTTTAAACCAGAATACAATCAACAAAGGCTTCTAAAAGTTGCTATAAATCTTTAATGTAGCAGAATGGGAGATAAATTATTACATTCATAGTTGAAAGTAAATATATTAATTAAATTTCATTTCAGTTACTATATAGGAGTTCATTTCTGATCTAATCCCAAAGAATTAGAAAGTTTTGTTTTCCCATAACTATCCTGTTATGTGTGTACAAATTGCATGGACAGGGTTTCTGTCCTACTAAAACCACTGCTTTGCATTTTGTTGTATGAACATCGAAATGTTGATGCTTGGCTTCTTACTTCTTCCTCTTATACATAGACTGGACCATGTACAGCCATCCATGACCAACTATATCAGGGGTCCCCAGCCTATGGTCCATGGCCTGGTACTGGGCTGTGGCCTGTTGGCCACTGGGTCATGGTCTGTTGGCCCAGGCCACAGGAATAGCTGCCGAACTTCCCCACATGGGGGCTAGCAGCCCTGTTTGCCCATGCGTGGGTGGGCTAGCACCTCCACCAGCATCACGCAGGACTAGCAGCCTGTTTGTGCATGCACACACATGCCAGTGGCCCGTTTGCATGGGTGTGAGACATGCGCGCACACATTTCCCTGTTCCTCCCTTTCCTTCTGGGTCGCCAAGCTGGAAAGGTTGGAGAACTCTGAACTATACTTCAGATTCAAAGACAATTTATCTGAAAATTCTGGAAATGAAAATCCAAAAATTCTAAAGGACTAGTTTATTAAAAGCAATTTTATACTGCCATCGGGCTTGCAAACCAAAAGAGGGATAGACTCTGAAGGGAAAACAGGAATTTTGCAAAAGGGAAAAATTATAAATGAACCCATTGTTCTAAATGCTGCCTATTTTGACTGAAAGTGCCTTTCTAAGCATGGAAATCAGACTGGAATCTCCCTGGAAAGGCAGATTCCCAAGAAAAGAGGCTACTGTCCTTTGCTAATGAATTGTTATATAAAACTTTACAGGAACATGGAAAGGTGGTTTATACAGAGGAGAACTTCCTTTCCAAAATTCTCCACTAAATTTGTGGGAAGAGAAGCAGATTGTCAATTTCTCCAGGGTGAGCATAAAATCTCTCCAGCAAAGCTTAGAGCAGTGATAGCAGCAACCACCCTGGGAAGGATTATATTTTCTATTTATAATTAATAGAAGCTTAAGATACCCAGACGCTGCAGATGATTATACCATAAGACAGGATATTGACTCTTGGTCACCTTGCTATTATATAAGTCCAAGAGCACCACAGTCTACCCAGAAGAATTTAATAAAGTTTATTCAAAGAATTTGATAAATTTAATAAAACCCTGAACAATATTCTCTTTCTTCAAACCAACAGGAAAATACATCTATTTTTCCCAGTATTGTTGTTCGGTTGCTAGGTTGTGTCTGACTCTATGCAACCCCATGGACCATAGCACATACCCCCATCCTTCACACTCCCTTGGGTTTGCACAAATTCATGTTCATTGCATTGATGACACTATCGAACCATCTCATCCTCTCTTCTCATTAGATGGCCAAAGCATTTGAGCTTCAGCATCAGTATCTGTCCTTCTAAAGGACAGTCAGAATAGATTTCCTTTATTTCCCAATATTATGAGTAAAAAACATTGCTTCATCTGCTCAATATTATTGCAGGGTTGAGTGTGGCTTTCCAAGCTTCAGGTAATCTTTCTGGAGACACTATGACATTTCTGCCTATATGCAGAATCTATAAGTATACTTGGAAAGAAATACTATGTTCATGCTGTTTTCCTATCCTTATACTCTAGGCCAGAGGTCTCCAACCTTGGTCACTTTATGATTTGTGAACTTCAACTCCCAGAATTCCTTAGCCAGCCATGCTGGCTGAGGAATTCTAGGATTTGAAGTCTACAGGTTGTAAAGGGGGCATAGTTGCTGACCCATTATGTACAAAGAATTCAGATGAGAAGTATATATATAATCTCAATATCTGGATTGATTATAGTTTCTCTATCTTTGAACATCTGATAGTAGGACTGTGAAATGCAGGCACAGAGCTGAGAACCATATAATTTTGGAGGACTATGTAAAGCAAGTTTTTTTTATATATATATATATTGTTACTCACAACAATTGAATTTCAGTTGGGAAATATAAACATTAGCTATGGGGTGTATTATAGTTGTAGTTTTTAATGTCAAGTTTTTGTTGTTCAGTTATTGGTAGTTAAGGTAATGCTTTAAATGGCACCAAACTGCAGTCAGTATGAGCACAGGAATAATATGTAATGAAGCTATTTCTTTTATTCATGGTCAATGACTACTCTGAAATGTTTCTTGCATTTTGTTTCTTTCCTTACTCATAATAGCTCTGCTACATTCAAAGGTTTTTTTTTTTTATAAAGAATAGAGGACATTGTACGGATTGCTTTACAAGTTTCAGAATGATCTTCAAATTTATGGAATGCAGTCACCTTTTTCCCCAGCTGTATTTTACAGATATACAATAAAAGTATACAGTGCAATCAGTTGGGAAGACCAATTCCACTGAATGATGACTGTGAATTATATTACTTAAGGAGAAAACCCACACCTTCACAGACTTAAACATACAATTATGAAACTGCTGACGCTCTTCATTCTTGTTATGAGTGCCTGTTCCTTCTCTGTTCTGTTCTGTAAAATATTCTCCTGGGAATATTTTATAGTTTTCAGTCCCAGAAGATCCATGGTGGTATAAATGCTAATCGGTATGGAATTTGATGAGTATTCAACCTTTTCCTGGAAAAAACAACAGTTTCGCTTTTCAAAATGTGTAAGATAACTGGTGCCGTGGGCTTTTTGTTATTATTAATAATCCTTTTGTAGCAAACATGCTTCCCCATGCTAAGTTTTGTTAAGGATGCTTCTTAGAGTCTAATGAATCTTTGCAGAATTTCTTGAGACAACTGTATTGTTATACAACATTGCATTTTGGCATGATAATTCCAGAAAGGGCTACAAAGGAGAATTCCAAAATGCTATGAACATGTGGGGTCTTTTTGCTGTGAAAATCAAAATCAACAGCCCCGACTAACTTACACATTTTCAACTCTAAGTAAAATCCCTGATCTGTGCATTTCAGCAAATATATGTCAAGATAATTTATTAAAACTCTAGACATAAATTTTTCAGGGAGAATATCTACCCTGTAGATCCCTGCTCTCTGCATAGGACATGTGGTGTATAAATTCATATATAAACCTATTTGATAAATTGATGCTTTCCTTACAAATAATATTAGAATAAAAGCTTTGGAGATACAGGGGGGAATATCCTGCAGATATCAAGGTACTGAGCTTCTTGCAATTGGACATTTATTTGACTACTAGAAGCCCCAAAGTTGCAGTTCCTTCATATCATAGTGAGTTTTGATTTTAAGCTATATAATATTTCACTGAAAGAAAAATATAGATAAATGGAGCAAATTTGACAAGAATTAAAATACCCAAAAAAGAGAAGAAAGGAAAAAGGAGAAGGAAAATAAAAAAGGACTACTGAGTTTTTGACTTCTCTTTTTTTATACATCTGCTGATTCGCAATATTTCTACCCATTTAGGTCCCCTTAGAATCCAGACTGTAAGTGGTCATAATTTGCCATTCTGTGTGATGTTTTGTGTGGCTGGGATATACTGTATTCCTGCTTAAATGTAGTTATACTTCAATAATGTATATACTCTATTAGTTCTGCCATCATTGCATATTCTTCAAGTTTAAGTTCCCAATCACATTGCTGGAATTGTGTCTTTCTTCCAGTGTTGAGCAAATATTATTCTCTTGCCATAAGCATATATCTTATGATTTTTTTTTCTGAGATTACACCTGGTAGGAAAAGTTGTATATCCATTTCAAATTTAAATCCCAAGATTTCCTGCATTATACTATATATGAATGTCCTTCCGATACTTCTAAGGGTTTTCTTTTGCTAGATGTTCACCGCATGTGATAAAATATTTCTTCTGTTTCATGACACTTCCAAGATTTATTACTGTATAATTTGTCTTTCTTAGATATTATTGATGGAGTGGTATACCATCTGTAAAACATTTTGTAAAACATTTTCTTTTATATTATTAATTGGGGTAAATTTTATAGATTTAGCCCATAACTCTTCTCACTGTGTGTTGCAACTTATCCTTAAAGTTTTGCATCCATTTTATCAGAGTTTTTTTTATTTGTTTTGCCCCTATATCCTATGTGAGTAAAGTTCATACTATATGTGCAGCATTATAGATGGTGTTGGTTTTGTATGAGCATTTCAAAATGTCCCTCCTTCCTTCTACAGGTAGTTCTTGACTTGCAACAGTTCATTTAGTGACCGTTCAAAGTTACAACAGCACTGAAAAAAGTGACTTATGACCATTTTTCACACTTATATGACCATTGCAGCATCCCCACAGTTACGTGATTTACATTCGGCTGCTTGACAACTAGTTCATATTTATGACGGTTGCAGTGTCCCAAGGCCATGTGATCCCCTTTTGTGACCTTCTGACAAGAAAAGTCAATAGAGAAGCCAGTTTCACTTAACAACCATGTTACTAGTTGAACAACTGCAGTGATTCACTTAACCAATGTGGCAAGAAAAGTCGTAAATGGGACAAAACAGCCTTAACAAATTTCTCACTTAGCAATCTAAATTCCAGGCTCAATTGTGGTCGTAAGTTGAGGACTACTTGTATTTGTTTTTCCTTTCTGGCTATTTGTAAATACATTAACCATGTTATGTTCCAGCCTTCACTGAATGGTTTTTGCTCTGTTTTCAATCTCTTCATAGAATCTGAATGAATCATATCTGCATGTGTAATTTCATTTTTCTTGTAGTAATTATTTCCAACATGAAAGGCCTCTGAGGAAAAAGCTACAGGTGAAATTGTTGGGCTTATTATTCCCTTTGTAGAATTCCATACTTTTTTCATACTTTGCCTAATAATGTGTCCTTTTAAGTTTTTATCCTCCTTTACATCTCTATTCCAGAAGTCCATTGGATTATCTGACTCCTTTCAAAATTGCCACTCTATTATTTTTATTAATTTTTTAAGGTGGCTTATAAGTCCAATCAGTATAATGGCTTGTTTGATTTTAACATACTCGGTATGAGGGCTGCAAAGACTGTCAGAATCATAACCTGCATCCAAGACATCAAACAGCTAGGTTTTAAGGGGTTTTTTCCCCTGATCTCTCAAGTGTAGCTTTTCAAAAGAAGGTGTCTCCTCAGGACACACAGAGAACAAAATGTGTCTCTGCAGAATAGGTAAAGGAGAAAAGGCCCCAAGTGCAAACGTCTCTGGGGTGCTGCTTTGATCACTGAATTTTTCATGCTTTTCAGCATAATAAGTTAGACTCCCGCAATGATAGAAAGAAAAAGAAGATAGTTTTAAAAAGAAGAATTCTTTTAACACAACTTTTACTATTTCTGACAAAGTTCTGCATCCAATATATTTACTATGAGCCCAATCATATTTTTTATCAAAAAGCTCCTGGAGGACAAAAGAAGGGGAAAATGAATAAGAAAAAAATAAAAATGTGAACTTTTCATATAGGCCTACATTTCTAAAAATCTCTCATTCTGAGCTAAGGTTTATTTTCTGGCTTTAAAAAAAAACAATGGGAGTTTTGCTTTAATATCACTCCAAAATACCCAAATTGAAATTCTTCCTTTTAGCATAAAGAAGTGTCAGATTGTGCCACATTTGTTCAGGATAAACTTTTACATATGCCAAGAAAAATACATGGTCAAAATACTGGAGTGAGGTGGTAGATATATTGGCTGCCCCTAACATTAAGTCACTCAAGTATATCCAGAAATGTCTCAAAATGTCCAGAATATGATGGATGGAATCACCAACTCACACCAAATTCAAGTGTTGGTTTTCACTTTATGAGGATGGAGAGCACATTTTAATTCTGATTTTTAACTGCTTTTATTATAATATTTATATAGAACTTTTATATTTTTCTGGCTAGTTGTACACTGCCCAGAGTTACTCTATGAGAGAGATGGGTGGTCCCTAAATAGGATAAATAAATCAATAAATAAACTCGAATCTTTTCATCTGTTGAGACAATAGAGAGAAGACCTGCTGAAGGTAACCTTCCCCAAAAGAATTCTACCTGCAAGAACCACGTAATGAGACCTTCTCAGTTGTGGCCCTCCTTCTTTGAAATGGCTTGCCCTCAAATAAGTGGACTGCCAAGTCAGTTTTTCCATGACTATGAAAATATAGCTCTGAAATGAAGATAATGGTCATGACCATATGCCTATGGAGGTTCTCAGTCATCCAGGTCATGGTTGTTCCAAAGGTGTTTTTTCAGGAGGCAACTGGACTTTCTTGTTTTTCTTTGAAGAGATTTCACTTCTCATCCAAGAAGCTTCTTCAGCTCTGACCATCCAGAGCTGGTCCAGTTGCCTTGTGAAAAAGCACCTTTGGAATAATCATGACCATATAATTGAAGTCTCATCCCTTTTTATGTGTATCAACCCTACAAAAAAGGGGGCGAGTTTTGATTGCAGCAGATACATAATCCATGGATGAAGAACCAGGATAAAATTAGGTATTTGATCATTTAGAAAGGGTGAGAAAGCAAGCTTAATACGGGTTGTTTTGCTAGTTCTGTTTTGAATTGGAAGGGAAATCCAAGAATTGAGAGAAAACAGCTAAAAAGCTGAGCTTTTCTAAATATGTTGCAGTCAGCTAATTTTAGATTCTAGCTTTATTGAACACGTGTTCACCATGACATTTCTTCAGATGTGTGTCATTTCACATACTTTTAACTATAATATGTTAACCTTTCTGTCTGTCCTCCAAAAAGCAACTTGGCCTTCTTCTCCAAAACTGCATAGAAATGGCATTAGTGATTTTACAGATCAATTTTAAACACAACAGCCCAAACTAAGGTTATGTATGCTTTATTCTGATTCTACAACCTTAAATATTATTTTCCTTCTTCATATCTTTCCAAATTTGTCCATGAAAATTTTAAAATTGCACATAAAGCATGAGTATTAGTTCAACATACAAGTTGGCCAAAAGGCTGTTAGATGTTTTAATGCAGAGATGTCAAACTCGCAACATCACATGACATGTTGTAACATATCGTGATTTTTTCCCCATTGCAGGAGCTGGGGTGGGCACGGTTTCAGCATGACACATCCGGCCCGAAGGCTGGCAATTTGACACCCCTGCTTTAATGTGAGAAATAATCCATAGCCCCTATAATAATCATTTCTTTTTAAAAGGAAGAGGCCTGGTGGATATAGCATCATTCACAGAGTCCTTCTGTTTTGTTAGGAAGAACAAGAAAGAGTGTGGAAAGCCATACTGTAATTGGAGAATTTATTTCCTGCAGAGCTAAAAACAATGGGCAGCAATGAAACAATTTGATGCACTTATCCTAGCTATTGCACATTTTTCTGACTGGCATTATTCCACAAATATATACCTAATGAAAGTTAAGACAGTGGAATTATGAATAATCACCACCAGTTGCTTGGATGAGATTAATGAGCTTTTAATATTTTACATCCATGTAGCGTCTTCAATCCAGTTGTGCTGTTCAGCTTCTTTAAGAGATAGTTTGAACAGAAACTTCTTCAGTAATATTATGTTGAACTTTTGTAATCTTTAAAGTCCTTTCTCTGGAACTTTTCTTTCTCACGAGAATGCATAACGTATACATCCTTTATCCCATGAAGAATAGTTTGGATTAAACTGGTAAATTGTCTGCTATTTTGTTAACCATTATTTCTTTCTATTCTTCTCTTTCTCCCTTCCTATCATATAACTGATTTCCCTCTTCTCATAATCCTATTAAATAGATTACAGGTAGTCCTTGACTTGTAACAGTTCATTTAGCGACTGTTCAAAGCTACAACAGCACTGAAAAAAGTGACTTATGATGATTTTTCACTCTTATGACTGTTGTAGCATCCCCAGTGGTCACGTGATTTACATTCAGATACTTGACAACTGACTCACATTTATGACAGTTGCAGTGTCCTCTGGTCACATGATCATCTTTTGCAACCTTCTGACAAGCAAAGTCAATGGGGAAGCCAGTTTCACTTAACAACGGTGTTACTAATTTAGCAACTGCCTTGATTCACTTAACAAATGTGGGAAGAAAAGTTGTAAGATGGGACAAAACTCACTTAACAAATTTTTCACTTAGCAACATAAATTTTGGGCTCAGTTCTGGTTGTAAGTTGTATTCTTATTTTCTCTCTTTCTTGCTTGGTCTTTTCATTTCCCAGCCCATTTTTCTTTCTCTATCTTCCTTTATTTCATCCTCATCTGGGAAACTGAGAGAAAGTCAGAATATTCATGCCAACCAAACAAGACACCTGGATATTTAAATTTTGATTGCTGGTTTGGCCTTTTGGGTGGGCAACCTGAAGCTTGCATGTTTCTCCAAGCATCCATTGTGTGGTCTTCAAAACCTCTGAAAGTCACGTTGAAATTCAGCTGAAAGATGGTTAAAAGGCACACTGTCACAAGAGAAACATTGCTGCCTGATGTAGCCCCTTTCTCTGGAAACATTATTCTACTAATCCAGCCTTCCAAACAAATTTACCAAATCGGTTGGTCACATGCAGAGTCGTCCCAGTTGGCTCATTAAGTCATTGAGAATTGTTCTTGACATTCTGATTCTTTCGTTGCCAGCAGATTAACTGATAAGAGAAGCTTATATGAGTCAAGGGCTAGCAAAATGAATACAGCTTGTATGGGGTCTCCCTAAGTATCCCTTTCTCTTCCATTCTTCTGGGGAATGAATCAATGGATGATGAGTGAAAAGAGAAGCCCTTGGATGGCTGTTTTGCCTTGGTGGATCACCAGATTTTCACTCTTAGAATTTATTTAATTAATTAATTAAATGTATATGCCACCATCTTGCTTTCAAGTTAAAATTGTTCAGAAAATAAACTGGAGAACTCTGGGCCCATTCAGCATTTTTCTTGCATTGTTTCCCCTTTGCCTCCCAACCCTAAGGAGAGACTTGATGAAGCCTCCACCACTCCTCTTCCTTCTCCTTGGCTGACCTGTGGAATGGGAGGCGGAACAGAGGGAGACCTGAACCCCAAGGAAAACTTCACCCCCACTCCAGGGAGGGAGATGGCCCATCCTTTGACCACCATCACTCTACTTTGACATCAGCCATTCAAGTTGTTCCTGCCTTCTTCCCTCACTGGCCAGCACCAAATCTCCTTAAGAGACTTCAGATTTTGGCCTTGGTTCCAAAGCAGCCAATGATGCTTGCCCCTTGGGCCTTGCTGCCAGCTGATTCGGTGCAGGAGCCAGAAGGAGGTGGGAAAGAGAATGGAGGTATGCCCCTCCCATCTTCTCTTGCATTATGCAACCTATGGATTTCTGGTGGCACCGAAGTTTGCCAAATTCCAGTCCTATGGGAATCATGAATCTCAGATTTTGGAAGCATCCTTAAGTTAGCTCATTTGGGGTGCATTGATTCAGAAGTGGTTGCTCTAAGATGCATTGTTTCATCTAATTGAATGTTACAAAGCATTGAACATACACAAGAATTTCAGTAGTATATAATGTAGATAAAAAAGGAAAATGCAGGAATGTTTAAATAGTAGTTGGATATAGCCCAGTGTTTTGCTTGGAATTATTCCAATTTTAAGGGGGGGGAGTTAAACTGGGATGGTTAACAATACCCTGGGAGAAAAATGTATATTACAGCGAGCAACCCCATTGATTTTCCTTGTGTGACTGCCTGCACCCTCCAAGGCAACCATTTTGAACAGACCACCTTCCCTATGGTAGCCATTTTAAAATGGGACTATTGATTGCTTGAAGCTTGTATCTGGTTCTGGCAGTCATAATTTATTGATTTAACAAATCATATCTTGGTTTTAAGTGTGAACTCAGCCTCCTCCCTATATTCAGATATTTTCACTGATTTCTTTTTTTTTTAAAGAAAAAAGCTCATGCTACAACAAAAATAAGTATTTCATAAGCCTTTTTTCTTACCTCTTGAGATTGTTTGTGGAACTTGAGTTGTCTCCTTAAACAAACAGAGAAAAAGCTATTTGTTCAATGCCTTTTCTGTTGCAAGACTTCTTGAACATTTACCTGGCAGCGTAAGTAAAGTTTCAGTTTTTCACCAATAACTTCACATTTTTTCTGTCCCTTTTCTATCTTTAAAAAATCTCATTGAAGGGAACTGGCATATTAACTTTCACAACAGGACCATGTAATTTTATAGAGCCCTGGTGGCGCAGTGGTTAGAATGCAGTATTGAAGGCTAACTCAGCCCACTGCCAGGAGTTTGATCCTGACCATCTCAAGATTGACTCAGGCTTCTATCCTTCTGAGGTCGATACAAATGAGGATCCAGATTTTGGGGGGTAATATGCTGACATTGTGAACTGCTCAGAGAGTGCTGTAAAGCACTTTGGAGTAGTATATGTCTAAATACTATTGCTATATTAAGAAAGAAAAGATTTATGAATATGGGAATATTGAGTTGTTTTTTTTTAAAAAAATAGGAACCAGCAGATATGTCACCATGTCAAAATAGAGATTTAGAGTTTAATCAAGTCAGTCATGACTCCTAGCTACAGCAAAGACAAATTCTTAAAATTTTCTTGGCAATATTTGTGAATATGGTTTGCCATTGCCTTTTTCCTAGGGCTGAGGGATAGGGATGGTCCAAAGTCACCCAGCTGGCTTCATGCCTAAGGCAAGACAAGAACTCCTAGTCTCCTGCTTTCAGGGCTGGGGCTTTAACTGCTACTCCAAACCAGCCCTCTAAAGCTACTTTTAAATTGCTTCAAAGAGTACCTGTTTCCACCTTACAGGGATGGTCAGGTGTTCTTATGAAATAAAGTCATGTTAAGAGATATCATGGAGTTAAAGCATGATTTCTTGCTGAGAGAGTCTGGACTAGGCTCTTTAGCCAGTATTAGCATAGATCTGTATTTTTGTGAGTTAAGCATTCTCGAATTAAGATGAAAGGTCATAAGATTTGGCTGTTTGCCACTATATCCTCACAAGATCAAGTGGTTGTAAATTTAAGGGTCACCATATCCCAGAGATGTTCCATCTTACTTCTCAATGGGAATGTACTGCCCAGTCAAAATTTAACAGCAATCTGGCATGGTTCATGGTTCCTACTATGAACTATGGCTAGGAAGGTATTTGCACAATCTTATTTTGTGAGTCAGTTGCACCTATTCCTGGACTGAGAAGACCTGCACATGGTCATTCATGCTTTGATGACTCCTTATCTGAGTTAATGCACTATATTCTGCATGGAGTTGCCCTTGAAGAGCACTCAGAACTCCATTGATATTAGATTGACTGTCATTAGTAGAAATATCTTTGACATTTATGTATTTATTTATTTTCTATACTGCTGGGTTCAACAAAAATAACACAGAGAGAGAGAGATTGTAGAGGATAAAAGAGTAAGTTGGGATATTTCTGGACTATCAGTTACATATCCATAACAAGTGACATTTCATGTTTTTACTCATGGCGTTTATCCCATTTTGTATTATATACTGTGCTTTTAAATTATGTTGTTAACAAAACATTTTGGACATCATAATTAAACAAAAGGGCACTTGAATCATTTAAAAGAAATAAGCACAATCTTGTCATGCCCTCTTTTTCAGAGTAATAAAATTAATACATCATAAGTTGAACAAAGTTTTAAAGACAGCAGAAAATTCATAGCAAAACAAACAAAAAATCTTGCATTAAGATTAATTACCCTTTGGTGGCTGTATAGCCATAATGACTATGGTTGCATAATGTTCAAAGCCAAAATTCTTCAAAGCACTCGAGGGCTTAGTATGAAGGCATAAGATCTTACACAAATTATCTATTATTTGGGCAGAGAATCTGCCTTTTGCTAAAGAATCCTTTCATTCAGAGGCTCTCCTATTTTAAACACCATACAATTTGGGGATTGACACTAGGATGGATGAACCAAGAGACAACAACAACAAAAATCCACTTCGCCACCACCACCTAAATCCAACTCTGAGAACAGAATGATTAAATCAGGGGTAGTCAACCTTGGCTCTTTTATGACTCGTGGACTTCAATTTCCAGAATTCCTGAGAATTCTGGGAGTTGAAGTCCACGAGTCATAAAAGAGCCAAGGTTGACTACCCCTGGATTAAATGTTAGAATTCTGCTTTGCTCCGCAGCCTTAAATCATTCTTCACTGAATTCTCACTTCTAAATGGAATCTGTTCTGGAGAATCATTTAGATTTTCTTTTGTTTTTTAAGTCAGCAGAACTCTAGGAGCACACCTCATATTTTATCAATTACAATCAATAAAGAAATGAAAATCAGTATCTCTTTTACAGTTTTAGTTTTAATCAGCATCCTCAGCTAAAAGACTATTTTTTTCTGTAAAAGGATGACTCTGTACCAGATTCCTATGATATGAATAGCCAGGTTAGATGGACTGAATTCAGCCTGGTAGGCTCCTTCCTAGCCTGACCAGCAGGTTCAATCAGAAGATTTGGAAGAGAATTTGCACATGATGCACAATGTGTGAACAGAATCGACTTCTGCCTATCGGACCTGCCATGGAGGGCTCCGAATCAGTGTTTAAATGAAAGGAAGGTTTCTTAAAGCAGTTCTGAAAAGCCTGTGGAGATAAAATGATAGGTCAGCAATTTTGTAGCTGGACAGAGAATAGGAGATGCAAAAATAGAACAATGAGACAGCAGACAGAAGTACAGGTGAGAGTATCCATCAGTTAAGACACAAACTGTCCAAAAGTGTCTTTCAACTACAATGAAAGTTCCAACTTTGTTCTTGTTACAGATTTGAGCTTTGGGATCTTATGCAATAAGGAAGAACTCAAAAAGAAAGCACAGAGAAAATCTTTAAGTTCCTATCTTTATTGATAGAAATTACTAAACATACTCATGTAGTCATAGTCACCAAATTATGCAGGGTATATGTTATGCAGGGTATACCATGTAACGCAAGGAATGTTGGAGAAGACAGAATACTTGTTTAAATGGTTGTGTGCATAGATGATGCCTTCTGACTGGTTTTTCTACAGACCTGCATTTAACTTGTGCCAGAAGCCCTCAATCATCCAACACTTCAGTTATCATATCCTATACATTCACTGGCTGTCGCCATGACTGAGTTAAGTAAAACTTGCTCCATGGTCATCCTTTCATTCTTTATCAACTGTCATTTGGCCTTGTCTGGCTTCAGCCGATATCAGCTTCTTGGCTCTTGTGCCTATACGTGACTCTCGCAATCATTTTCTGTCTTCTATCCATTTGGTGTCACTTTGATTCTTATATATTAAATTCCTCATGCAGCCCTAACACAAAAAAACAATCATATCACCTTTGCTATAATTTTAGTAAGCATTCAGACAATGTTCTTAAAGCCATGAAGCTGCATGATTTGGAGGTTGTCCAGGCCCTAAAGAAATAAGATCTATATAAATACCTGAAATAAACAGACTGGGTTGCTATGTAATGTTGGTCCCATGGACTGGAATGGATTTCAACCTTCACAAGTAAAAGGTTAGTTTAATTAAGTGTTAGCAAAAGCTGTTTACAAGCATCTCCCACAGTGCTGACAACACATCCAATGATTAATTTATAGAATTCCTGGGGGAAAGACTAAGCCACAGAAAGGTCTTAACAATACACACCAAGGTGAATGGAACATAGTGAAATATTTAGCACACACCAAACCACAGCATGGAAAGTTACTTAAAGTCCAGGCTATACAAGGGAATTTGTTTAGAGTAAAAGAAGACAGTCTTAAAGGGAGAGAAAGAGACTAGATCAGAAAAGGTGAGTTGTTTCATCCCATCTGGATATTTCATTCCAGGCTTTTAAATGCTTGCATTATCTCAGTCACCAATAATTGCATGCGCTTGATCTATTGCCTTTGATATTAAGGAATCAACTTTTTTGGGGGGGGGGTGTTTGTGTTTTCAAGTCAGTTTTTGACCTGGCAATTGTCTGGATTAGTCTGTGCATTTCTCTTGACAATGGTTTTCAAAAGTGGTTTGCTATCACCTCTTTCTTAGGGACGGCAAGAAAGTGACTAGCCCAAGGTCACTTGTGCCCATGTGCTGCAGCTGCCAAAAAAAGCCAATGTAGCCCTGGACTACATCAACAGAGGGATAACATCAAGATCACAGGAAGTGATCATGTCACTTTATACAGCACCAGTGAGGCTGCACTTGGAATAATGAATGCAGTTCTGATCACCATGATACAAGAAAAAAGAAATATGCTGAAACCCTAGAAAGTGTGCAGAGAAGAGCAACAAAGATGATAAAGGGTCTGGAGGCTAAATCGTATGATGAATGGTTGAGGGAGTAGGTATGTCTAGCCTATTGAACAGAAGGATTAGGAGGAATATTATAACTGTCTTCCAGTATTTGAGGAGCTATCATAGAGAAGAAAGTATTGATTTATACTACAAAGCACTAGAGGGAAGGATAAGAAGTACTGGATGGAAGCTTGTAAAAGAGAGATCGGCCTAGAAGCAAGGAGAAATATTCTGACAGTGAGAACGATTAATGGAAGTGGAACATCCTGCCTTCCCCGAGTTGTGGTTTCTCCATCTCTGGAGGTTCTCAAGAAAAGACTGGACAACCATTTGACTGGAATGGTATAAGTTCTCTTGCCTTAAGCAGGGGGTTGGACTAGAAGATCTCTGAGGTCCCTTCCAGCCATATTATTCTATGTTATATGTTCTTGTCGAGTCAGTGACTAGGCAGTCTATATCCAGGAATTTCTTCATGAGAAGCATCTTCAGACGTGGGCCTTTAAATCAGAACAATCTACAATTTACTTTTCCATCAACCTATAAGGTACAATACACTAAGGCGGGATTCCCACCAGTGACTCATGGTGTCTGCTGCAGTCATCCAACTATTGTTATGCCAAAATAACAATAAGTGTTATATCACTTCAAGGATGGCCTAGTGACATTAAAATATGCTATAAGTCATTAGTGGATAAATAGCCTTCCCATAGGTCCAAGGTCATCAAAGCTTCATAGTTGGGGAAAGATTTAAACCTCAATTTCCTCAGTCATAGCATGGTAGTCTAACCATTCTTTTCTCTTTCATTAACTCAGGACATGCCCAGTGATTAATTCCTTGTGAACTGGAGTTATTACTTTCATAATTAATTCCAACAACCAATTTAACATCTCTGGTGTTGCCTCTGCTATGTCCAAATGGTTGTTGAATTGTTTGGGTCTCTCATTCCTTATCAAATACGAGCCTCAAATGATCCAAATCTCCTGATAAATAAAAGAAGATACATATCTGGCATAAGCATAAAAGAAGATACATATAAAATAAAGACACATATCTGACATAAAAGAAGATACATATCTGACATAAGCATAGGAAAATTTGTAGCTAAATTTATATGAAATCATCTCTTCCATTTTATTTTTTGCTGTGTCACTAGCCAATTACCTAACTGGTTCATAAAGTGCATTTATTGCTTTTTCATTTTTAAAATTAAATGAGATGACTTTGCATAATATGGTAATAGTTGTTGCTTATTTATATAATATGCTGTGGTTGTACCTGTACTCTCTGTACAAGTTGCTGAAAGAACACCCAAGCTACTCAAAATCCTTCTAGAACTGAGGGAAAAACACATCTATTTAGAAGCAAAAATACAATGACAAATTGTTATTTGAGTAATCTAAAATATTTTCTTAAAGTGCAGTATTGGATGCTAGAAATATTTCAAAACTGTGGTCAGGGATATCCAGTCAAGTTTTTGCAACCAGGATGCTCCTAATCAAGATAATATATAGGTCTGGACAAAATCCATACCACTCTGTTCAGCTTGCAACAAATATCAGAGATAATTACCCAGCTGGGAGAAAGAGCAGGCAAAAACAAATAGAATGAGAGTCATGAACAAGAGACAAGAATTTGTCTCCAGGTCCAATGGAAAAAATACTGTGGAAATAGCACGTGCGATCTCAAATAAGGGGTCTCTGACAGTTCCAGCTTGAAACCTTTTAGATTCATAATTCAGCAGAATGGCAATGTGAAGTAAGACATTAGTGGGTTCCTTCTTTATTCTGTACTGAAAAGGATGAGAATGATGTATCCAATAAGAAACCACTGTCTCATTCTTTCTAAATATGGGCATTGTCTTCAAAAATTGCTAAGCTAGGTAATACATTAGATCAGCGTTTCTCAACGTTTGTGTGACGGCAACCCCCGCCATACGGATGCGCCGCGCATGCACGGCGCCACCCCCATGCGTGCGCCGCCCCCATGCACATCCCCATGCGCGGCACCTCCATGCGTGTCCCCATGCACGGCGCCCCCCATGCATGGCGCGCATGCGCGGCGCCGCCCCCTGAGGGGGGGAAATGGCAGATCGCGTTGTTTGGTGACCCCCATAAAATGGTCGTTCGACCCCAAATGGGGTCGTGACCCATAGGTTGAGAACCGCTGTATTAGATCATAGCACCAGCTCACTCAAAGACACTGTCATGGTCATCTGCCAGGCTTGCTTCTTATTTAAGACTTAGGTATAATTCTTGCCTTTCTGCATCTCTCTCTTTCTCTCTTTCTTTCTCTCTTCTTTCTCTTTCTTTTTGATTGTTAGTGTATGCTAGCTTTTATTTCTATGTAACAAACTTATTAATATATAAGAATTAAGTACACTTCTTTTAATTGCTTTTTTAAAAGGGCTCAGATGGTGCAGTGTTATTCCCCTCTTAATCTTTAAGGTGTTTTACATCACAGAAGCCATATAAAGCACAGTGAGGTATTTTGCATCACTCCACAGAGTCATCTTTCATTTCCACTAGTGGAGCGGAAAAGTCATGTCCAGAAACTGCTCACTGCTACAGAAACACCTGGCAAGCCCTAAGATTAGCACCTAGCAAAGCACAGTAACAGAAGAACAGAATTTTAAGTGGCCTTGGAGGTATTCTAATTCAAACCTCTGCTCAAAGTGATGGCTAACCTTTTAGAAACCGAGTGCCCATAAACTGGACCCATCCTTATTCTATCCCCTGCCCTGCCCCTGCCCCGCCCTGCCCCATCCCCCCCCCGCCTGCCCGCAGGGCTACTCACCGCCTCCAGGGCCCACTGCAGATCGCCCAGATAGCCCAGCAGTGCCATGGCGGCCACGCCTCTGCCTGCCCCCCACAGCATCAACTGTGTGCGATGGGGCATGAGAGTAGAGTCTTGTCTATGATGCCCAGCTGCCATGTCCTTGGCTGCACTGCTTCGCGTGGGCAACTCTCCTCCAGGGGGGCTGCTGGTGAGGAGGGGGTTGCGGGGGAGGCAAGGCTGGGGCAATGGGATGTGTGCCCACAGAGAGGGCTCCAAGTGCCACCTATGTGTGCCCTAGGTTCGCCACCATGCCCTATACCATTCCAGACAAATGGCTGTCCTATCTCTTTTTAAAAACCTCCAGTAATGGAGCACCCACAGCTTCTGAAGGCAAGCCATTCCATTGATTAATTGTTCTCACTATCAGGAAATTTTCCTTAATACTAGATTGGATCTCTCCTTGATAAGCTTCCATTTGTTATTTCTTGCCTTGCCCTCAGGTGCTTTGCAAAATAGGTCAACCCTCTCTTCACTGTGACATGTCCTCTCAAACATTGGAAGAAGGCTTCACTCATGTCACCCCTAGTTCTTCTCAAACCAATGTGACAACTGTGCTTTTAGAAACTGGGGTGGGGAGCACCTTCTGCTTTACCAATGAGATTTGAAGAAAGGCTTTGCATTAGTCATGGTCCAAGTGACGTACCCTGTTGAACCTTTGCATTGCCCTATAATATCTATTTTAGCAACTGGTAAGGATTTGCAGTATTCAGCTCTATGCTTTATCATGTCAAGTTGATTGTTTTGAACCAGCAAGGACACTATAGACACTTCCTTGGAAAACAACATAATTAAAAGTTGCAACATGGAGAGAAACTTTCAGTGACATTTAGCTCAACATGCTAGTAGTAAAAGTGTGGGCAAGGGAGGAGAGAGAGATGGAGGAAATGTCCCTATCAAGTGAAGGTCACATCTGCAAGTATTATAAGCAAATGTCCGTTCTAATTAATAAATGTCACAGAATCCTAGCCACTGACCAACTATTCCTTAAAAATCCTATCTTGCAGTTAGAAAATCAGAAATTCTTTACTCAAGTGTACAGTATTGCCAAATTTGGTAAGGCACAATGCTTCTGCATTACCTGAGTTGCTTTTGAATATCTCACTGTTCTGGGATATTACTAAATCTTTGTCCAAAAAGATATGTTAACCAATACAGTAATAACAACCCCTTTGAACACCTCTAAGCAAAACCAGACCACGTTTTGGCAGAAATCTAAATCTGCCAGTTGTCAAAATTTCACTTTTTCCCCAACCCTAGCATTATTGCTGAATATTTTCCATTGCCTGGTGACATTCATTGGAGCAGGGAGGAAAAGGCCAGGGGAATTCACTAATTCCTGTTCTTAAAGATATTTGATACAGCCTTAAATAAATTATCAGGCAGCTCTATTTGCCAACAATACGCCTGTAGTAGGATAGGGATCATCATGCTTGCATAGTTTTCTGCATGCTCAAGGATTTTAACTCAGCTGTGAGAAAGAATCACCCTGGAAGAATTGGGAGGAGGAGTTGGTGTCTGCCTGGGCTTTGGGACAGAGACCTTATGATTTGTATCTCTGTGATGGAAGTCACTCTCCTGTACAATGCAGGGTTTGTGGTAAGGAATCCTCTAGATCAGACATGTCAAACACAAGGCCTGGGGGCTGGATGCAGCCTATGAAGTAGTTTCATGTGGCCCGCAAAGCCATCCTGGAAACAATGAGGGAACGGCCCCTGCTGCCTTAGCCCTGCCCCAGGCCGGCCGGGAGCCAATGTACAATTTTGTGGTGGCCATCTGTGCTGAAACGCATTCAGCTCCACAAGGCCATCTGGAAACAGCAATGGACCAGCCCCTGTCGCATCAATCCCGCCCCCTGGGTGCATGCTGGAGAAGCGTCACCCTTTGTGAGGAATGAAGAAATGGACCATGCCTTGGCACTTGCCCCGGTCCCACCCCCTTCTGCCAGAGACCCTCAGATCTGTCCCACTCCTGGCCAGGCCCCAACAGGCACCATTGACACAAACGATGTAGAGCTGGCCATGCCCACCCAGTAGGCTGCACCCATCCTGACTACACCCACTTGGCCCCCCAAGAGCAACCGCAATGCTGATGCGTCCCTCAATGAAATTGAGTTTGACACCCCTGCTCTAGATCTCTTAATATGGCCTATTCACAAACACACAAATGCTCAGGGGAAAAAAAAGCTATCAAATTCTAGGAAGGAAGGAATAAATGATAAGCTTGCTTCTTCCAAAAGACCTGATCTAATATTACTTAGATGACTTTTAAAAGCAAAATTAAATCATGTCTTTCGGAACTCAAAAAGAACTTGGTTATTAGCCCTGAGTGGGACCCCTCACATGCAGATTTAAAGAAATTCCATAATTAAAGGAAACTAGACCACTAAGAAGTATTTTATAAATATGGTATTGGTTTTTAGGGAAAGAAAATCAAGTTATGAACTCTAGAATGGTTTAGGGAAAGAGGAAATTTGTTTATTTAGGGTTATATAGGAAAATCCAGATTCTGCTTTTTTTTTGATGTTCACTGCAGACTCTAAACTATTAAAACCTAAACATTTCTTCTACCTCATTTACTGAGCATTTCTAAAGTCATTTTTGAAGAGAATCAGTATCATTAGGAATACAGAATCCTCATGAGTAGCACAAATCAATTACCATTAAGATTATTATTTTATTGCAATTTTATCCATTTGTGTATATATGGTTTTATTTATAAGAAAGTACATTCCTAACATATAAGGAATGGTTGCTGGAATTGGATATGTCTAGTTTAATGAAGAGAAGGACTAGGGGTGACATGATAGCAGTGTTCCAATATCTCAGGGGCTGCCACAAAGAAGAGGGAGTCAAGCTATTCTCCAAAGTACCTGAAGGCAGGACAAGAAGCAACAGATGGAAACTAATCAAGGAGAGAAGCAACCTAGAAATAAGGAGAAATTTCCTGACAATTAGAACAATTAATCAGCGGAACAACCTGCCTCCCGAGACTGTGAATGCTCCAATACTGGAAGTTTTTAAGAAGAGACTGGACAGCAATTTATCTGAGATGGTATAGGGTTTTCTGCCTGAGCAAGGGGTGGGACTAGATGGTCTCCAAGGTCCCTTCCAACTTTATTACTATTATTACTTTAATGTTGTAAGCTGCCCAGGAATGGGTGGCAAACAAATTTAATAAATAAATTAAAATAAATAAATAAAACAGGCCCTGAATGAAATGGCATTTTTAACATTAATTCATTTCAAATAGCAATTGGAATAGTCAGCATGGTGGAAAATATTATTACCAAGACTTTAAATGAAGATTAAAATTAGGCAGCTCTTACAATGGCTGCATTGAGCTGAAGTAAGATCAGTTCTGCTGCCAATCATGATTTTCTGTTTTAAATTGATTGCAGATGGTTTTATGTGGTTTTGAACTTGTTTTTATTGGATTGTCTTCACCTGTTATATGTCACTAAGGGTTGCTTAGTTGAAATGAGCAGCTGTGCAAACTGACTAATAAGTGAATATCCTCTTGTTACAGACTTCTTGTTTTTGAACTGTATAGATTTATTTTCATTCTTCTTTGCTTAAAAAAAAAACAAAGAACAAAACCAGGTCAAATTCATGAAGAAGGTAGAGATATGTCAGTTCCATTAGGCAGATCAGACCAAACCAATTTGACAGACATTAGAACTACACTTTATTGAGGTGGGCTACAATAACAGTATTTTGCAAGTTTGATTCTGCAAGTACTCCTCTTATAACCCAGTAAATCAGGGAGATATTTGACTGAGTTGCTTCTGAATATTATCTTCTTTTCCAGGAGTCTAATAATGTTTAAGGTCCCCTTACTTAAATTATGGTTCCTGCGTATTTCTAACAAGATCACCTCCCTTATTCTTTACAAGATTATTATTATACAAGAGCCGAGGTGGTGCAGCAGTTAGAGTGCAGTACTGCAGGCCACTTTAGCTGACTGTATTCAGCAGGTCAGCGGTTCAAATCTCACCGGCTCAAGGTTGACTCAGCCTTCCATCCTTCTGAGGTAGGTAAAATGAGGACCCAGATTGTTGGGGGCAATGTAAATATATATATATATATATATACATTGCTTACTGGTGTACACCGCTTAGAGAGTGCTTGCACTTAAAGCAGTATATAAGTCTCATAAATAAATAAATAAATATTCAGTGTATGATGAGAACATGACAGAAGAGAAGTAAACATATATACACAGTCCCCATAATTATGAGTAAAACCTCTATGGGAGAATGTTAGTAGCCTCATAACTGGATGTCCAGTTCAGCTATCCAGGTGATTGCCTTGGGTGCTTCATGCAAAACTTCTAGGGTCCTATAGAATGCACATCTTGGGCACAATATATGTAACAGTTTGCATATTAGGATCAAATTTGCAACAAGGGGAATCTTTCCATCCCCACTGATACAGGGCAGAGGCACTTCTTACAGTATCACACCTTGTTGTTGTTGTTGTTGTTGTTAGATGTGAAGTCATGTCCGACCCATCGTGACCCCATGGACAATGTTCCTCCAGGTCTTCCTGTCCTCTACCATCTTCTGGAGTCCATTTAAGCTCCTGCCTACTGCTTCAGTGACTCCATCCAGCCACCTCATTCTCTGTCGTCCCCTTTTTCTATTGCCCTCAATCTTTTCCAGCATTGGGCCCTTCTCCAGTGAGTCCTTCCTTCTCATTAGATGGTCAAAGTACTTGAGTTTCAACTTCAAGATCTGGCCTTCTAAAGAGCAGTCAGGGTTGATCTCCTCTAGGACTAACCGGTTTGATCGCCTTGCAGTCCAGGGGACTCACAGGAGTCTTCTCCAGCACTTCTCCAGGCCTCAATTATTTTGCACTCAGCCTTTCTTATGGTCCAGCTTCCATAGCCTTCATAGTCAATAAAAGAGTATATCACACCTAATTCTGTTCAATTTCAACCAGACAAAGCGAGGCCGGTCAAAACCAGGTGGTTTGACAGAGGGGTCACTAATGGTCAGGCTACAAGAATAGTACCTTGGACTATTCTTCTCTCCAGACATTCTTGGGGTTAAACTGGGTAGATGTTAAGTGAATAGCAGATTTCCAAGCTGGCCTATGGGATTTCAATGTTGTGATGGGCTCTGCATTGTCCTGGTGAATAGGGAGGGCCTTGTTGTTCAGCATCCTTGACCACAGCCAAATGAGAGCTTGTTTACAAGAGATTTAATATAAAAATCTGGAATGGGAAGAATTTAAGAATCTCTTCCAAAGTGAGCAGTCAAGTTATTCTGTATTCTATAAGTGGATTTTTAAGGATTTTTCTATTCCTTTTTACAGGCATGATGAGAAAAGACATAGTAAATACAAGTAATAAACAAATAAAATTAAATATTTGCAGTTAGGGTAAGCCCACTTTTTAACAATAAAAAAATAAGTCTAAGGAAAGTTAAGCAAGATAAAAGACTTCTATTTTAACAATATTAATTTGCGTAAATAACACCGCCCAATGCCATTCCTTGAGCAAGAAAGGGAGTCTAGAAATATGAGATATAAATAAATGTAATAAATAAATTGCTTTGCAGTCCAAACCTAGATAGTTTCCCTGCTATCCAGATGTTGTTGTTTTTTCTCTTCTTATTCTTGTTCTAACTTTCTGGAAGAACGGAACTGGAATAATATAAACTTCTTTGAACTCAGTATAAAAGTCACAATATAGTCTTTGTGACACAATCAGGGAATGAGCTGTTTTTATGAGCAAAAAGAAAATGAAACAGGGTCATTTGGGAGAAAATGTTTGCTTAGTTTCCAATTCCAAATAGAAATTACTATAAATCTACTGTCACTACATTCTAGAATAGTATATATATCTTGTCAACATTATTACTAATCTACTGTCACTACATTCTAGAATGGCGTAAATCTTGTCAAAATATGATAAGAAAGCTATCAAGGGAAAATGGAAGATAATATTATAAAGAAAACCACATTATATTGCTGGATAGAAAATTCCATTAGGTCTACAAGATGTTGCGTGCTTCATTTTAATTTTTAGCTTAACACAGTGGACTACTGTTATTTTCTTTCTTTCTTTCTTTCTTTGTTCTTTTTTTTCTTGGTCCAACAGTATTACATTACAAAACTAAATAATTCATTTTGCTGGGAAGCAAACAAAGCTGCAAATAAAAGCTATATAGAAAAATAGGATGTAATTTCAAGGCTGAATGGTCATCACATAGGAGCTTGTAAAAAGGATAAGATTCCAAATTTGGGTTTTGAAAAAGTAGTTAGCTCTTGATTCATTTTGATATTCCCATATAGTCCAATGCTAAGGGAGAAACTATTTTTGATCTGCAGAACAGACTGCATTTCTGTTTTTAATGGTAAATTCATAGAGATAGGCAATCAGAGCTCCTTTTATGTTATCTTGGGGGTGTGAAGGAGTCCCTGATTGTCCCAGTATTGCAGAACTAGTTCTAATGCATGGGTGGGCCTCAAGAGGTCTCCAGACTGTATTCCCCCTCTCCACTACTCATCACATTGAAAAGGAGGGGAACAAACCCTGAGATTCCTAGATTCTTCTTCTCACCGGTAAATCATTCCCATTTCCCAGTTGAAAGAATCAATAGAACTCTTTATAGTTTCCTGGTTCAGCCAAGGATAAAGGTAGTAACTAATCATTTTAGCCTTCCTTTTTGTTACTTCCACATAGTAGTAACTGCCAGCTGCAAAATCAAAATAAATTTTTGCTCCTTCAGAATGTTAAATATGGCCATCCATTTATATACTAAACTCTCTTTCTCTTTTTGCTGAGTGAAATGGTGCAACAAAGGGCAACATTTTTGGAACCAAGGTACCAAAAATGGACTAAATTTAAAGAATGTGTTCAGTATCGAGAACCCATAACTCCGAAGTGACTGAAATTTAGGAAAGGCATGGCTGCTTCAGAAGGAGGGTGGAAGGGAGGGAGGGAGGGAGGGAGGGAGGGAGGGAGGAAGGAAGGAAGGAAGGAAGGAAGGAAGGAAGGAAGGAAGGAAGGAAGGAAGGAAGGAAGGAAGGAAGGTTTTTGATGCTCCTTGCCAGCTTCCCACAAGGAAACTCAATAAGAAAGCCGACAGGAAGCTGAAAGCTGATCCTGTTTCCACTGCTTTTTTCCCCACTCATCTCTGTTTAGGTGAGGAAATATCATTGAAACGATGTTATAAAGCAGCACAGGTTGTCTAGTTAGACAGCAAAGTTTGTCTATCCTTTAATTTGAATTATTCCTCTCCAAGAAGAACTATATGTGAATGACTTCTCTCTAACTATTGTTGGTCCTTGGGAAGCCATGGAACATCTAGAAAAGGTTTCTATAATGGATGATAGGACATGACAATAATTCTTGTTATATCACTTTGTAGATTAAACAAATGCAAGATAACCACACTTCACCTAAGTAGATTTTTTTTTCTTTTGAGACAATCCTAAAGCAAATTTGTCTTTCATCAAATTCAGTGGGAGCTGGTAGGAAAAACTGCAGAATAATTGATCAGCCTTGAGAAATTGGAACATTCTACCTCTGATTTCTTGTATCTAAGAAAGTAGTGAACTCAATGAGACACACGATCCTGTATAGGGTTCTGTTATGCTTTGCCTCTTTCCAGCCAGAAAATAGGTTTTTTGTACAAGGACAGGCAAAATAAAAATGATGGTCACATTAGTAAGGAGCAAGTTTAGTTAATTATGCTTAATGTTATAGGACAATTATTGAACTAATCAAATGCAACTACAGACTAGTTTATCAATATGAGAAATGCACAGATATATATATACTTCAAATATATTAGTAGTAACCTGAGACTTTTGCAGTGCTCTGTATATGAAAACTGCCTCTGAAGAGGATTCAGAAACTTCAGATGATGGATACACAGTAATAAGGTGGCTATGTGATAACATATGTAGCTATCCTTAAATATTTGCCCTTGTTGCCCACAACATTGGTCAATTTAAGATGTTAGTTTTAAATATGGAAGCTGTAAAATGCTATTTGAGGATCAATTGATCTGCTAGGTGCTATAAATTTCAGAAACCCAACTAATAGAAATCCATTTGTCAAGTCCATTGTCCATTTGAACATGGGGCGCTATCTAACAAAATTAAATTCAATGGTGAAAATATAAAGTTCTCCATTTAGGCAAAAAAAGCCAAATGCACAGGTACAGTATAGGTGGTACCTTGCTCAATAGTAGCAACTGTGAGAGGGATCTTGGAGTCCTAGTGGACAATCACTTAAATATGAGCCAGCAATGTGCTGCAGCTGCCAAAAAAGCCAACACAGTGCTAGGCTGCATTAACAGAGGGATAGAATCAAGATCACGTGAAGTGTTAATACCACTTTATAAGGCCTTGGTAAGGCCACACTTGGAATACTGCATCCAGTTTTGGTCACCACAATGTAAAAAGATGTTGAGACTCTAGAAAGAGTATAGAGAAGAGCAACAAAGATGATTAGAGCATTGGAGGCTAAAACATATAAAAAACAGTTGCTGGAATTGGGTATGTCCAGTTCATGAAGAGAAGGACTAGGGGTGATATGCTAGCAGTGTTCCAATATCTCAGGGGCTGCCACAAAGAAGAGGGAATCAAGCTATTCTCCAAAGCATCTGAAGGCAGGACAAAGCAATGGATGGAAACTAACCAAAGAGAGAAGCAACCTAGAACTAAAGAGAAATTTCCTGACAGAACAATTAATCAGTGGAAAAACTTACCTCCAGAATTTGTGAATGCTCCAACACTGGAAGTTTTTAGGAAGAGACTGGACAAGCATTTGTCTGAAATTGTACAGGGGGTTGGACTAGACGTCCTCCAAGGTCCCTTCCAACTCTATTATTAATATGGTGGTGATGATGATGATGATGATGATGATGATGATGATGATGATGTCTCTAAGGTATGGAAGTGTAGTTGATTGTCAGTTGCTCTGCTTTTAGAAAAAAAAACATCAAATTGCAGTGCAATTTTTCCAACATATAATTTTTCCTTATATGTTGTAAGTTTTATACATTACTATATTGTATTAATTTTCTCTTTAATTGCTTTATTTGTTAATTTTGGGGCTGTAGTTAATCATAATGAAAATAATTTTTTTTTGCTGATGATATATTCCTGAAATTTTTAGCATACCTTAAACCTGAAGATGAACTCTAGGAGCAGTAACTGTTGATTTTTCCAGTTAATATGTGAAACGTTTTGTTTGTGATGGAAGTTCTGTGAATGCCCATTCCTAAGAAAAAAACTTTGGCTTTAAGCAGCCTCATCTGCTGTTAACGTGTCTCCTGTTTATCCAACAAAAACAGTTTTCAAAGATGTGAGAAAAGGATAAGAGTCTAGAAATTGGCAGTTAAGGGGATTGCTTAGATGATGATGATAATAACAGAAAAATAAAAATATTGATTTATTTTAACGTAAAAAAAGTGGATAGTTTGGTTTAGTGGGTGGGTTGTAAAATAATTTTAAAACATTAAAATAAATGCCTGCAGAAAACATTGGAATCCCAGTCCTGCAGTTATCCACTACAAAATTTCTTTAAATCAAAACCTATTATCAAAAAAGCTTCCCATTTCCCAGTTGAAAGAATCAATAGAACTCTTTATAGTTTCCTGGTTCAGCCAAGGATAAAGGTAGTAACTAATCATTTTAGCCTTCCTTTTTGTTACTTCCACATAGTAGTAACTGCCAGCTGCAAAATCAAAATAAATTAACAAGCAAACAAGAATGACTGATGCTTCTTAACTGTATTCATAATGTTAACACTAGACAAGAACATTCCCATAGTGCACACAAAATGCTCAATAAATCAACTCAAACTAAGGAAGTATCTTTGCAGTTTTAAAGGCATCTGAAGCTCAACACAAACCATGCATGCTAAAGGTTAACATAACAGTTAGTGTTTGGTTTTAGACAATTTTAGACATGTTAGCTACAACTGCAAAATACTTTCATGCATCAACACAGATACTTTTGTATTATACAGTTGCATAATCAAGTGCAGCTTGATTAGCTTACTGTAGGAATAACCCGTCCATCCTTTCATGTGTAAGTTCCCCATCTTTTTTTTTTTTAAGGCAGTGGCTTACAGATCAATGTGGCAGACATAGAGCAGTCTATACTCACCTTATCTATATGTTAAGCAATATGTTTAAATATTTCTTACATCTCTCTTAAAACTGCATTTCATATACCTTTATCCAGTCTGAAATGGTTTGGTTGGAGAGAGCTTGGCATAAAACAGCCCAGTCACTGAGTTGGAACAGTTAAATCTCTGAAAACACAGCTCAAAAATAACCAGGTCCTGTTTTGTTCCATCCATGAAACAAAAGTTTCTAAACAGTATTTATAGTCAGACTATCAAAATAAATAATCTGAAGATGCAATAATCTGAGGGAAAAATATTTTGCATATGTTTTGTAAATATAGAATCATAAAATTCTTTATTGGCCAAGTGTGACTGGACACACAAGGAATTTGTCTCTATGACAGCAAGTAATAAGTCATAAATCACAATAAACAATTAATAAATCAAAAGAAACCAATAGGAGAAGATAGTAAGAAAGATGAGAGGATGAGAAAGATGAGAAGTGAGACAACGCTGTGGGAATTAAGTGTTCAGCAGAGTTATGGCCGGGGGGGGGGGATGTCTTTGTATTTAGTAGTTTTGGCATGCAATGCCCTATAGCAGTATCCTGAGGGGAGAAGTTGAAATAGATTATATCCAAGATTTGAGGGGTCTGCAGATATTGGTCACTCAACAGTGACACACTGGTGTAACGGGCGCAGCAGCACCTGCATTTTCTGCGTCACATAAGAAAAGTACATCTTCCTTCTCCTATCCTTACCACTTTCTATAGAGGGACACTCCAGAGTATCCTGTCATATGGCATTACTGTCTGATTTGGAAGCATTATTGCTTCAGACAGGAAGGAGGTGCAAAGAGTGGTGAGGATGGCAGAAAAGATTATTGGTAGTTCACTTCCTTCTAACTTCTGGTTTTCATAGTGAACCATTAGTTTGTGTAATGATCTCAGCAATCACTTAACAATTGTTGTGAAATAGGTCATAAAATCAAGTTACCCTGCCATGGGAAGCATCTCCTCTCTGGATTGGCAAGGGTCATCGCAGCCCTATCACCCACCAACAAACCCCGAGCCATTCTCAGATGCCTTCAAACAAGAGGGTACGTTTGATTCCCCACCTCACCCCCTTTCCTCTATCCATCACAGTGAAGAGATCTGAGACTGTGACATGTTCAGAAATGATTTATGTTATTTCAATTGTTTTTGCACCTTCCCACCCAACTTCAGCAAACAACTTCCACCGTCTCCCATGTTTTCATAAATCTTAAAATAAGCCCTTGCAATGTGTTTCCTACAATCCTTTTATTGAAACCATATTAAGGTAACCCAGGTAAGCTAGACTTGAAGTAAAACTGCATTACTACTACAGAGCAGAGCAGAGCAGAGCAGAGCAGAACAGAACAGAACAGAACAGAACAGAATAGAATAGAATAGAATAGAATTCTTTATTGGCCAAGTGTGATTAGACACAAAAGGAATTTGTCTTTGGTGCAGAAGCTTACAATATACGTGCAAAGCAATAGAGTAATAATAATACAAAAATTATATGAGTGTGTGTGATTATTTATTTATATTTAGATTATATTTATATAGTGTATGTATTATTATTTTCATATATGATATATAAAATATAATAATAGGGATTAGTCGAGAAGATGAGAAGGATAACAATAATACTACAGTCGTAAAAGGTGGTGATGTCTCTACCTTTAAAAATCAATATATGGGGGGGGCTAGAAAACTAAACTAATTCTCCCCCGATTGTCCCAATATTTTTCACAGATGACTCCATAATATTTGTTACGTATTGAAACTTATAGCTGTGAGGTTCTACTTACCAAAATAAATTTTATCAACAATTATATTTTGTAAATGTTTTCTCAGGAGGAAGTTGTTTCTGTATGCATATATGTGTGTGTATGTGTATGTATGTATGTAAGTACAGTATTTGTGTGTGTGTGTGTGTGTGTGTGTGTGTAACCTCTACAGTAGAATAAATTATTCAGATGGCTTTTCCTTTTCCTGATGAGCTTTACTCATGTTTAGTATTATTTTATAGCAAGACTCTTAAACCCCACCCTCCGTTTATGGTTTTCCTTTTTTAAAAAAAGTAAATATTGTTACATCTCTTCACTGCTGAGTTGTGGTTGCCTGATTTTTGCATCCCAGATCTGGCAGTTCTCAGTGCTGAGTTCTGTGACAAGCGAAGGGAGATTGATCTAGGAAGCCTAACCCCTCATGAGTATAAGAGTTTTAAGGGGATTAGCTCCAAGGTTTCTATCAAGCTTAAAACTATCAGGTTTAAAAACTATCAGTTCCAGTCTTGTAGTTTAGAGAGCAACATCTCCTCATGTATCTTTTTCTCCCTTGTTGGGCTTGGAGTACATGACCTTGACTATTGTTTAAGTTCTTTTCATCAAGTAAAAACCACTGGTGTCAGAAAAGCCCATAACACTACATCAAAAGAGTGTTTTATTGTCTGTTCTACTATGTGCAATCAAACATTTTGTTATCTTTTTCTATGAAATATAAAAACAGATTTCCCCAGACTCAAGCAACTAGAGTATGTTTCAGCTTTCAGTTGCACCTATTTGCACCCACAAGAATGATAGAAGTCTGAAAACTGGCTTAATTTCACACAGTGCGCCAGCATTTGCAACTGCAATACAACATTTGGTGAAATATTTTGTCCCCTTTAGTGAGCTTTTGCAAAATTGATGCAAGCTTACTGTTCTCCAGTCTTAAATCAAAAGGCACTATTGTTCTCATCCAATGCTAATGGGGAAAAATGTGTCTTAGCTAAAATCCTAGAAAGAAAGAAGAAAGAAGAAGGGGGAGAAGGAGAAGGAGAAGAAGAAGAAGAAGAAGAAGAAAAAGAAGAAGAAGAGGAAGAAGAAGAAGAAGAAGAAGAAGAAGAAGAAGAAGAAGAAGAAGAAGAAGAAGAAGAAGAAGAAGAAGAAGAAGAAGAAGAAGAAGAAGAAGAAGAAGAAGAAGAAGAAGAAGAAGATTGTTAATTTAATTGGATTTGCTGTCTATGTACACTAGCCTGAAATTTGCAAAAATAGATTCAGAAATGAATTCAGAATGGCTGTTTCCACAATAATGAAGGTTAATTGAAAGACCATGAACACTCACAATCTGAAGCTGGCACATAGCAATTGTAAATTGAAAGCAAATAGTCAAAGAATGAATACAAAAGTGAAAAGTGATGTCTGAACTAATGAATAATAGCTGCTTTGGGGAACTATCATAACACTTGACTTTCTATTAAATCAGCCAATCTCAAGGACTGTGTTCAGTTGTGGGAATTATGCTTTAACAGGGCCAGAAGCAAATACGTTGGTGGAGATTCAGAGAATGGCAACAAGAATGATTCAGAGACCAGAAACAAGTCCTATGAACAGAAATGAAGGGAATTGGATATATGAGCAAAGGAGATTGAGAGGGATGAGGTAGCACACTCTTATAATTACCTGAAAGATGTCACCTAGAACAAAATGTCCACATTCTCCTATTCCAGAATGCAGAACACAGAACAATAGTTTTAAGTTACAGGAAGAAAAAAAATTCATCTGAGTTTCAAGAAAAATCTCCTAACAGTAAAAGCAGTTTGAACAACCAAGAGAGGTAGCAGAACTGATTACCTCGATTTTCTCCCAGCAGGCTCTGAAACTGAATTACGTTTAGTTCAGGCTTCAGCATACTTAGAATAGACCATTTAAATCAATGGCACTGAGCTGTCAATCCAATTGTCTGTTAACATCAACAAGGCCCTTTCAGTAGATAGTAGAATTGCTTCCCTTTGAAAAACAGCCCCTGTATATTCTCTCCAAGGCCAAGAGAATGTGATAAGTTGATCAATTGTATTAAAACCGATTTCCAGTAAAAAAAAAAAAAATTGTATTGCAACATACACACACACACATACAGATACAGAGATAGATAGATAGATAGATAGATAGATAGATAGATAGATAGATAGATAGATAGATAGATAGATACACACACATACATATATACAGTATAGACATATACATATATATACACACACACACTTAAATACATAAATACATACATACAGTAAAGAAACATATACTTTTAAAAGCATGAAGGGAAAAGAAAGGAAAAACAAAATTTCATCCATTGAAGGTTGTCAGTGGTAGATGAAAGTTCCTAATGAATTTCAGAAGAGAGAACATTCTAGATTGTAGTTGTTATAGAAAGTTTCTCTTTCTCTCTCTCTCTTTGTGTGTGTGTATATGTGTGTGTGTGCATACACACAACATATTTATTTATTTAAATACCACTCAACTCTTAATAGCCTTGGACAGTTTACAGTAAGAAATTGCTAAGGACAATGAAATAAGTATCATAATAATCAAAATAAAGGAGTAAACAATGGCAAAATTAATGAAAGTGGACAGGTACAAAAAAAAATAGAGATCCACACAATGCCATTCACACCACTTGCAGTTTCTGTAACTACAAAAATATGATACTCTTGGTTCTTAAAATATGTAGCAGGTTCTCTTCTTCTGGTCTTAGAGATGCAACGAAGTCTACAATAACAAAAGCGTTATAAATGGCTCATATATATGTCACAATAGATCTTTTAGAGTTCCAGTGTCCGGTTTTTCAGGGCAAAATGGCAGCTTGACTACAATTCTGGATGGGTTCAGTATTTGAGAATGTAACAGAGGTTACAAAGCTTTCTTCCAGCATTCACTGACATATAGGAAGAAATCCTTTGCATGGTTTCAAGTGGATATGTCCAGATGAGCCCATGCTGAGTCCTAACTTTGTCTTCTGGCCTGTTTCATTACCTCCCAGAAAACCAGGGAGGAGCAAATTACAGATAATCCTCAAATTACAGCCATTCATTCATATTATCATCATAATAAGCAAGACAACACAAAGCATCTGGTATTGGATGCCTGAATAATTTGCCACAGATTTCTTTTTCATATGAAATATCCTGATGCACAGGTATAGCATAGGTGATACCTGGCTCAATAATAGTAACTGCAAGAGGGATCTTGGAGTCTTAGTGGACAATCACTTATATATGAGTCAGAAGTGTGAGGCAGCAACCAAGAAACCAATGCAGTCCTAGGTTGCATTAACAGAGGGATAGAATCAAGATCACGTAAAGTTTTAGTACCACTTTATAAAGCCTTGGTAAGACTTCGGTACACTTGGAATATTGCATCCATTTTGGTCAACACAATATAAAAAATATGTTGAGACTCTAGAACAGTGGTTCTCAACCTTTTTAATGCCGCGACCCCCAACCGGTCGTAAGTCAAGGACTACTCAACCAGTCGTAAGTCGAGGACTACTCAACTGGTGCAGCACCGTTTGCAGAATGGGACTTTTGGCGGGCTCAGCAGGGCAGAGACAGCCTGGACAATTCCTATTGGCTTTTGAAAGCCAATAGAATTAGACTCTATTCAAGAGAGTCTATTCTATTGGCTTTCAAAAGCCAATAGAATAAAAGGGAGTAGCACAGCTAAGGAAAAGGGGGAAAAAATGGCAGACTGCGTTGTTTGGCGACCCCCGTTAAATGGTTGTTCGACCCCAAATGGGGTCCCGACCCACAGGTTGAGAACCACTGCTCTAGAACAAGGGTGTCAAACTGCCGGCCCGCTGGCCGGATGCATCATGCCGAAATGGCACCCACCCCAGCTCCAGCAATGGGGGGAAAGTCACGATATATCACGACACATCACGTAACGTGGCGAGTTTGACATCCCTGCTCTAGAAAGATTGCACAGAAGAGCAACAAAGATGATCAGGGGACTGGAGGCTAAAACATACAAAAAACGGTTGCCAGAACTGGATATGTCTAGTTTAGTGAAAAGAAGGATTAGGGGTGACATGATAGCAGTATTCCAATACTTAAGGGGCTGCCACAAAGAAGAGGGGGTGAACAAATTAATACAAAATACTGTTTATTAAGGCTTTTAAGGCTATTTGGAAACATTAGTGGAAATCACATATTTTAAATGGATATATTTAATTTTTATATGAACAGAATAAGTTGTAGATATTACAGACCAGTTGTGTACCAAAATAGGCACAAAGCTGTGAATTTTAAGGAAACATACACTTCAAAGGTATCAAACTCCACTTTTTGTATGGGAGGGTTTAATAATTTGCTGAAATTCTATGTGAATACTTGAAATGTTATATGCGTACTTGGGGAGGGGGACATTGTTATCAATCGAAATTTATGCAGACTCGCATAATTTTAATTCAGCATCTGTCAACCTTGGCATCTTGAAAATGTGTGGAGTTCAATTCCCAGAATTCCCTGACGAGTATGTTTGCCAGGAAATTCTGGGAATCAAAATTCTCATATATCTTTAAGCTGTCAAGGTTGATGAAATACTGCTACAGCTTGATAACATATATTGCAATTTAGAATTTGTAAGGAAGTTGCTGAAGTTCAGAACTGGAGGAGGCTGACAATTGACAGGTGTTACTAAAATCTTGATGAAAAGCAGGAGAAAAGTAATATTGCCCTGGGGAAATTAATGGTATTAAGTGATAACATATGTTTGTCTGCATTTATTTCTCAACAGATCTGTCTTTGTTAAGGAAAGTCATTGATTTATTATGTATCAACATCCTTGTCATGATTTGTTATAACCTATTAATTTCTCCTCCCATTTTATGTTCTTGCTTACAAATTATAGCTAAAGTTAGAAAACACAACTTGGTCTGCAGTCAGCTTAGAGAATTTTGACCTTTGGGAATTTAGAACTATGGATTCTGCAGCTCTCAGCACGGAACCATCCAACCATGCTTTAGTCTTTTTTGCTGAGCTTTTTTTTCCCTGATTGGTTATCAATCCCACTTTACCTGTTTTCTTTGTTTATATTTTAAAATGCCAGACACAGCTTTAAGGACCTCTAGATCAACAATTAGACAAAATAGTAATATGGCTACTATCAGTGTGAATAATAATTTACTGTAATTCTTTCTTTAGGAATAAATTTGGATAATTAATGATAATTAACCATTTTAATTAATAATAATTATTTAATTAATAAAATTATACTTTTATTATCAATTAATTGATAATGTATACTATGCATTATATGTTATTAATTATTTTATTAATAAATAAAATTATTAATTAATAATTCTAATTGCATTACTTCCTCTGCAATTATGTGTTTTAGAGTAATGTTACCATTAAGGCTCACAATGTTTGAAAATATACCGACAATCATTGTTTATATTTTCATTTTATGTATATCCTATCTTTTATTGCAGGACATACTGTATAATACTTTCTTCCTTCAGTTTTTTTCCACCACATCAAGTCAGGTTGAGAAAGAATTATTGGCTGGAGCCATCCTATGGCTAAGAGTTGATTTGAATCTGGGGTCTTCCCATTCCTAACGCAAAACTGTATCCATATTCCAGGCCCTCTGAGTGTTGCTGTTTATGTTTTATCCCAATAACTGGAAGCAGTTGGGGTCTGGATGGGATGAAATGGATCCAGCTCAACTCAAGCAAGACTGAGTGGCTGTGTATAATTCTTCCATCTGCTACTCTGGTGCTCAGACCTGGTGTGCAGTCTGGAAATCCTTCTAGTTTAATGGCTCCTGCTCCTTTAGGTGATGCATCAGTTGCACCCATTCTTGGACCAGGAGGACCTGCTCACTGCCATCCAGGCCCTTGTAACCTCTTGCTTAGATTACTGTAACACACTCTCCATCAGGGGTGTCAAACTGTTGACCTCGAGCCGGATGCATCATAGCGAAACCTCGGCCACCCCATTGCCGGCAATGGCAAAAAAGTCACGATATATCGCAACACATCATGTGACATTGCAAATTTGATAACCCTACTGTACGTGGAGCCTTTGAATAATATTCAAACTTCAGATGCAGCTGCACGGTAGTAAATTGTGCTGTATAAATGGCATATGCAACACCACTACTGTGTGAGTTGCACTGGTACAGGTGTGTTTCCAGGTACAATTTAAGGTGCTGATCATCACCTTTTGAAGCCCTAAGTGGCTTGGACCAGGCTACCTGGTCCAATTCAATCCAGCAAATTTGGAATGTTGCAGATCCCATCAACTAAAGAGAGCCAACTGACGGGAACTAGAAGATAGACCTTCTCTGCTATAGGTCCTGTTATTTGGATTCATTCAGAGATTAAAATGGACCCAGTCATTTTAACCTTTCATAAGGCATTAGAAACTTGGCTATGTACTCTGGTTTGGGACTTGGAATGTGCCAAAGGCCCTATTTCTTGGCTTTTTATTAACTGATTAAAAAAAGAAAGAGATATATACTTTTGTAAACTCTTAATGTAGCTTACCACTTTCTCCAAAAGTACATAAACAGAAGACAATTTATAGACTGTAATCCTAAATCCGTTTAAGAGTCAGAAACAGTTTGTGTAATGTGTAAGTCCTGTTGTGATACTTGTAGGATTCTAGATATATTTCAGATCATTTGATCCTTTTCAGATCTGAAAAGGAAAGTTGACTGTAAGGACCCACCCCACTTTGCATCTTAAGAAGACAGAACTCTTGGAATAGCTCTTCCAACAGGAATCCTTTATTAAGAGAAAATGGTTGCAGGCATGCTAGACAGGACTTGGGGTTCAAGCTCTCCCATTCAAGGTTTTAAGGGGTTCCCCAGTAGTCCCACCCAATCAACCCCCCTTCCAGTGATAGTTTCAAGTATCACAATTCCATCCCCTTTCTTCTTCCGTCTGGATGGAGACTTCAGATAACTACATGAAAGGCAATTACTCTTCTTTGATATGTTAAAGCTTAGAGGCCACAATAAACACACATTCAGTCCTTTGAAGTGTGCTGAAGGAAGTGAGGGCCATAAAGCCCCTTTGCTCTCCCCCTTTTCTCCCTCTTATGGCAGAATCCAGAGAAGGCAGAATTGGGAGTTTCTATGTTTGATAATTAAAGATGAAATATAATTGGATTCTGACATCCGGCCCCTCTTAACAATAAGAGAGATCCACCTGAAAGAAAACACAAGTAAAAAATTTAGTTAGGCTTGTTAGGATACTCTGTGTGAAACTTCTTCAATAGCTTCGGGGCTCTGACGTGACGTTTATGGACCCACTCATTTTGTGAGGCAGGGAGGTGTTTCCAGGCAACTAGGTACTGAGTTGTTCCACGATATCTCCTAGAGTCAAGGATCTCTTTTATTTCGAAGTGTTGTTCCCCCTCCACCATGATTGGAGGTGGTGGGGGGGGGATTTTTGGCCGTAGAGGTGACTGATGCTCTCTTTTCAGCAAGCTGCAATGAAAAATTGGGTGTATTTGCCTGAGGTTTTTGGGTAATTCTAATTCTACTGTTACTGGATTTATGATCCTTTTAATTGGAAAAGGTCCTATATATTTTGGTCCAAGTTTTTTACAGGGCTGTAGGGACTTTAGGTATTTTGTAGATAAGTACACCATTTCTCCTATAATGAATGGTGTAGGCTCAACCCTTTTTTTATCGGCTTGTGCTTTGTATGCCCGCCTAGCTTCATCTAGTGATTTTCTGACTATTGGCCAGGTGTTTTGTAGGCTTTCCATCCATTCTTTCAGTGAAGGGATCGTTGGTTCTTTTGGGGTTAACTCTGGCATAGGGTTGAAACTTTGACCGTTGGCTATTTGAAAAGGAGTGTAGCCTGTGCTGGAGTGGACTGCATTATTGTAGGCAACTTCTGCAAAAGGAAGTAAGTCCGTCCAATCACTCTGTTGGAAATTTAAAAAACATCTCAAATATTGCTCAAGTACCGACTGGCAGCGTTCCGCTTGTCCATCTGTCTGAGGGTGATGGCTAGATGTCAGTCCCTGAGTGGTCCCTAAGAGGGATAAAAATTCCTTCCAAAATGTAGACGTAAATTGCACTCCCCTATCAGAGATGATGCGTTGGGGTGCCCCGTGCAATCTGTAAATGTGCTGGATAAAAAGTTTTGCTAAGGCCTTTGCAGTGGGAATTTTTTGGCAAGGGATAAAGTGCACCTGTTTGGAAAATAGGTCCGTGACTGTCCAGATAACAGTATTCCCATTGCTTTCAGGCAATTCCACTATAAAATCCATGGCTATTTCCCTCCAGGGGGCTGAGGGACTTGCCACTGGTTGTAACAGCCCTGGCGATTTCCCTTGCAACCTCTTTGCTGATGCACAGGTTGGGCAGCTGGCAACATAACTTTCTATGTCCTTTTTTATTGATGGCCACCAAAATTGCCGTTTAATTAAGTGTAAAGTTTTTACAAATCCAAAATGCCCTGCTGATTTTGTGTCATGGCAAAGTTGCATGAAAGTTAGTCTTTGAGTTGTTGGTATATATAACTTTTCCCCTACCCAAGGCAATCCGTCTCTCATTGTGCACACATGTTTGTTTTTCTGGAACCAATCATCTGTTTCCAAACTTTTTCTGAATTCAATCCCAGTTTGGCTGTCCAGTTGTGGTTTTATTTTGGCTTGGGTTCTTGTGGTTACTGGCGCTGCCAGTTGTGATTCTGCCATTATTGGTCTAGAGTCTGTGGTTCGTGCGCTGTTATATTGGGGCATGCGAGATAGTGCATCTGCCAGGAAGTTCTTTCTTCCTGGTAAATGTTTGAGCTTAAATTGGAATTGGTGAAAATGCTGGGACCAGCGGGCTTGTTTGGGATTGAGTTTCCTGGAAGTTTTCAGGGCTTCTAAATTTTTGTGATCAGTCCATACCTGGAAGGGGATTTTGTTGCCTTCCAGGAACTGTCGCCACGTGAGTAATGCCCAACGTATCCCATAAGCCTCCTTCTCCCATACGGGCCAGCGCTGTTCTGTTTCCGTGAGTTTCTTGGATGTATATGCACAGGGTTGCAATACTGCATCATCATTTTCTTGTAATAGCACAGCCCCCACTGCCACATCACTTGCATCTGCCTGTATTATGAAGGGCTTGTCCATATCTGGGTGCCTTAGTACTGGTTCGGCAGAAAAAAGTCTCTTTAGTCTCTCAAACGCTGCTTGGCACTCCATTGTCCATGTTAGTGGCTGGCTAGGTTTTACTGAGGATGTTCCCTTCGTTTTTAGTAAGTTGGTGAGGGGCAAGGCTATCTTGCAAATGAGGGGATGAATTGGCGGTAAAAATTTGCAAAGCCCAGGAAACTTTGTAGTTGCTTTCTTGTGCGGGGTGGTGCCCATTCTAATACTGCTCTGACCTTCTCTGGGTCCATTTCAATGCCCTGTGGGGATATGCGATAGCCTAGGTAGTCTATCCTTTCCTGGTGGAATTCGCATTTTGAGAGTTTGGCATATAGGTGAGCGGCTCGCAGCTTCTTTAAAACCGCTCTGACAAGTTTGACGTGTTCTTCTTTTGTTTCGGTAAAGATAAGAATGTCGTCCAAGTAAACAAGGACCCCCTTAAACAGGTGCTCCCTTAGAACGTCATTGATTAATTGCATAAAGACTGCAGGGCCCCCTTGTAATCCAAATGGCAAGACTTTGAATTGATAGCACCCCATGGGGCAGTTAAATGCAGTCTTCCATTCGTCCCCTTCCTTGATTCTCACTCGATAGTAAGCTTCCCTTAAGTCTAGTTTAGAAAAAATTTTCCCTTTCGATAGGTGTGACAGCATGTCTTTCATGAGGGGCAGCGGGTATAGGTTGCTTTCACTGATTGTGTTCAGGGCCCTATAATCCACGCATAAACGTAAAGAGCCATCCTTCTTCTCTCTAAAAAGGACCGGGGCAGCCACTTTAGGCTTAGCTGGCTCAATGAAACCTCTCTCTAGGTTTTTTTTAATAAATCTTTCCATTTCCTCCTTCTCCTTTGGGCTCATGGAGTATAATCTGGGCTTCGGGAGTTTTGCCCCAGGCTTGAATTCAATGGTACAGTCTGTGGGTCGGTGGGGGGGAAGCTCATTCGCCCTCTCCTCACTGAAGACTTCAGCAAGGTCCCTATATTCCTCTGGTATTTCTGTTAATCTTTTTTCCTCTCCTATGGATGCTTTTTCTATTCTTGATTCTGGTAGCCTCTCTTGGGGTTTTAAGTCCATAGGGTCCCCCTTCGGGAATTTGATTTCTGAATTTCGTCCTCCAATTTACCCAGGGGTTCCATTTTTTCAACCATTCCATCCCTAGAATCATTGGGCATTCCATACCTGGGGTCACCACAAACGTTAAGTCCTCTTCATGGTTGCCCAGGGAGAGGTGTATTGGCAGAGTGGCTAGGGTAGCTGGCACCCCCCCTGCTATGGATCCATCTAGCTGGCCAAATGAGATTGGTTGTTCCAGTCTCCTGGATGGGATGCCCAGATTCCCCACTAGTGTTGGGCTAATGAGGCAGCGGGTGCAGCCAGAGTCTATTAAGGCTTTCACCTTCACAGCTTCGGGCATGGGGGGGATTAATATAGTCACTGTTTTGAAGATGGGTGTGATGCGTCCACTTACCAGGGGTTCGCCTTCCGAGCTGTCATCTGAGGCATCCACCGTCCCTGTGGTGTAGGCTGGAGTTCTTTCCCCTTGGTGAGCAGAGGTGGGGTTTTCTGCAATTTCCATCATTTTCATGGCTGTTTCTTTTGGCTTAGCTGAATACCCTCTGGGTTTGTTGATTGGGGATCTGTCTGGGTTGTGCTGGGGGGCCTTTGAGCGGCATTCTACAGCTCGATGCCCTTCTCTTCCGCACTTGAAACACCCCATCTGCTTCTTGGCTGTATCCGATGATTTCACCGGTTGGTGTGTCAGCTCAGGCGGGGGGCGGCTCCATTGTTTTCCTCGGCGATGCCTCTTCAATATGTCGATCTCTGCTTCCTCTGCCAAGACGTACCATTCCTCAAGTCGATGTGGGTCTCCTCGGGGCAGGCAAGCATCATATAGATCATAGTTTAGTCCGTCTTTGAAACGGCCAAGGAGGATGTCTTCTGGCCAATTCAGTTTGCTGGCAATGGCTCGGAATTCTTGTGTATACTCAGCCACTGGGCGTTTGCCCTGCCTCATCGTTGTTATTCTTTCACGGGCTTTGCGATCAGCCAGGGGGTCTTCAAACCGTCTTCTCAACGAGGACATGAAACGGTTGAAGTTACTGAGTTCTGGGGCATTGGAGTCATGCAGGTTCACCACCCAATCTGCAGCTGGTCCATCCAGGGCAGATTGCACGATCCGGATGCGGGCTTTGTCGCTGGGGATGTCCTGCCCATATTCCTCCATGTAGCTGAGGACTTGGGTTAGGAAAAACCCCAAGCGTGTTGGCTCCCCTTTGAATTTCACCTCCAACGGTGGACGTCTTGGAATGGATCGGTGCCTCCATTGTGGGTGGTAGTGTCTTCCGTCCAGATTTCCATCTGTGGTCCGGTAGGGGGTGGGAGCTCCTGGATCAGTAAATGTCCCTGGGGTTGCAGGTTCCACGTCCCCCTCGGTGTCTCTCCCTTTGTGGCTCCAGGAACTGGGGCGGGCGTAGGGCTCAGGAATCTCCTCTCCTAGGGAGCTGAGAGTTCTCTTCATCAGGTCAATAGCTCTCTCTAGGATCCAGTCTGAGTACGGCATACAGCTTCCTCCCTCTTCACTTGCGTGCAGGGATTTCTCCATCTCCTGCTTCCATTCTGGTTGCTTGGTTCCCCGTCTCAGGGTCACTTTTCTTGATTCCTTTCCCCACTCGCTTTTCTTTCCAACGCCCATCGACCAGCGAGGCTTGTGGTCCTGTGTCTCCACCACTTCTTCTTCTGAGAAATCTGGCCTCTCGGATCCCAACATCTGGCAAGGTTCCAACTGGGTCAGCGGCTCTCTTTCCAGGGAGTTTTCTCCCTCTCTTGCTTCGTTGTCTGACATGGTAAATTTTTGCAAAATCCCCCGGCAAGGGTCTACCTTCCAGGTGGATTAATTTTGCAAGTCCTGTCTAATGTAAGGACCCACCCCACTTTGCATCTTAAGAAGACAGAACTCTTGGAATAGCTCTTCCAACAGGAATCCTTTATTAAGAGAAAATGGTTGCAGGCATGCTAGACAGGACTTGGGGTTCAAGCTCTCCCATTCAAGGTTTTAAGGGGTTCCCCAGTAGTCCCACCCAATCAACCCCCCTTCCAGTGATAGTTTCAAGTATCACAATTCCATCCCCTTTCTTCTTCCGTCTGGATGGAGACTTCAGATAACTACATGAAAGGCAATTACTCTTCTTTGATATGTTAAAGCTTAGAGGCCACAATAAACACACATTCAGTCCTTTGAAGTGTGCTGAAGGAAGTGAGGGCCATAAAGCCCCTTTGCTCTCCCCCTTTTCTCCCTCTTATGGCAGAATCCAGAGAAGGCAGAATTGGGAGTTTCTATGTTTGATAATTAAAGATGAAATATAATTGGATTCTGACATTGACATTAGTCTCTACCGATCTACAGTCTCTACCGATTTACATGAAGTGAGCCCCAGTGAACACAGTGGCATTTTTTTTCCTGAAAATCTTTACCAACTAAAATGTCATCCTTTAAAAAAAATGGGGGGATGTATTGCTTTCTTCTTTGTTGTTAAGGTTTTTTTTTTTCTTTTTACTTTGGCATAGTTATGTATTCTACTGCTAGTGTTGTCTTTATCTACTGCAAACCACTCTGATCTTTTGAAGCTGGGTGGTGTGGAAATGTGATGAAAAATAAATATCTACAGATGTGTTCAGATAATTCTTCCAGAGATAGGTTGCCAATATTCATATATGTAATTTGCTAGGAATCCCTTTTGCATTCCTCTGAGAAACCAAATTGACAAGGATTGATCTGAATCATTATGTCTGTTGAGAAGGACCAAATCATGCAAATGCTTAGGCACCCAAGTGTTTTTGTGTGTGCAAAAAGCTTTCAAATTAGCAGATGAAAACCATTGGTTTGTTTAAGAGCATTCAATCATGGGGATTAGGAACAGAAAGACACAAAGCAAATTATTCTGTCATTTATTTATGTAGAGTAGTGTTTATGCAACGTGCTAGAGGTCCTTTAACTAATTTCCAGGAAGTTAACATTTTCAATTTCTTTTTCTTCTGGCTGGATCATGACAAGCAGAAAATCAATGGCAGACATTTTCACAGCAAACAAAAAGCTGCTATTCTGTATTGCTTATATCGGTTGATTAGAAACTCGCTGGTTACTTTGAGTTAGTTAGTCATTCTTATAGTTCAAACTTCCTCACGGACAGAGGTGTCCACAAGAGTGTCAAAAGTCAACATGGTTGCTATTGCACATTCAATACAAGTAACAAAAGATAAAGGTCTTTGATTGTGTGTTTCTCGATGACATGTTGACTTTCTTGATTCTTCCTACAGATACCTCTTTTATAATCAAAGTCCCATGCAATCAAAATGTACAGCTCAAATTTAAAACTGGCAGGACCACCAACTTTCTTTTTTGTAGCCCCTTACATGAATGCTCCTCAAATCTCTATAGAGATGCATATACGATAAAAGACATGTTGTTGTTGTTGTTAATTGCAAAGCCGTGTCCGATCCATCGCAACCCCATGGACAACGTTCCTCCAGGTCTTCCTGTCCTCTACCATTTTCTGGAGTCCATTTAAGTTCACACCTACTGCTTCAGTGACTCCATCCAGCCATCTCATTCTCTGTCATCCCATTCTTCTATTGCCCTCAATCTTTCCCAGCATTAGGCCCTTCTCCAGTGAGTCCTTCCTTCTCATTAGGTGGCCAAAGTATTTGAGTTTCAGCTTCAGGATCTGGCCTTCTAAAGAGCAGTCGGGGTTGATCTCTTCTAGGACTGACCGGTTTCAACACCTTGCAGTCCAAGGGACTCGCAGGAGTCTTCTCCAGCACCATAGTTCAAAGGCCTCAATTCTTTGGCGCTCAGCCTTTCTTAGGTAAATAAGCAGAAGATATTCACTAATCATGTTTTCTTTGAAATATATTTGAATGCATATTCTCTTTCAAACCAAAGGGGGGGGGGGAATAGAAGACATTCCTTTTTTTCTGCAAAGTGCTAATTTAAACTACATAGTACTTTTATATGTATGATAGACCCCCACCCAGTGGTGGGATTCAGCCGGTTCGCACTACTTTGGCAGAACCGGTAGCTAATTTTTTGTTGCTCAGGCCCAGAATGGACTTCCAGAAGCAGCATCCACACAGAGAACCGTTTGTTCACATATTTGAATCCCACCACTGCCCCCACCCATTTATACATATAAATTCTATCTTTTTAAGTAATTTAAGCAATTTCTTGGCACTTCAGCATCCTCAGTCCTGTATTTTATACAGTGTATCTTTCCTTGGTTTGTGGGAAAGCCAAATTTCACTTAGAATGGACGGTAGATTTAGTTAAAGAGTTAAATGATGAATAACATGACCAGGCACACATTTGGATTAAGCAGGCAGTTTAGCTTAATAAGTAATTCAACTACTTATTTTGTCTTTGAATATTGGCTGTGATTGATTTTGAAAACCCTGAGTAAATGGCTGATCCAGAAGAGGACGACGTCTCCTTAATGATTGGCCTTGCAAACAGAACATTGGTAGAACATTAAATCTGAAGTCCAGGGGGGCTGGATTGATAACCTCTGAAATGGATCCTGTAAATTTTCCCACACTGACCTTTGAAATTAATAAAATCAGTTCCGTGATGTTTTGTTGGAAGTAGCTTTTTGAAGACTGTCAAAGAGATACTTTTGTTTCAAATTTTGGATAGGATTGGCTACTCAGGATCAGTTTGGATGGTAAAAATAACTTCAGTCCATGTGCCTTTCAATCATGTTGAAGTGCCTGTTGTTCCACTTCAGTTTGAGAGATCAAGATTGAATGACTCAGTGTTCTGACTTGAGGCACCATCTTGAATTTAGATTGCCAGAAGCTTCCATTTATTTATTTTATTTATTGAACAAATTTATATAAGCTACCCAACTCATGCATAGATTACTCTGGGTAGCATATTACAGCAAAGGATGAGGCTACAAAATGTATGTGTGGGTATATGTGTGGTTCTACTAGAGCCATACTACATCTTGGCATATATGGTTAGCGTACTGATAAAACCTCATCTAAAGGACCTTCTGAGTACTTGGCAATTCTAGATATATGTTTTCTAGTTATAATGCTTTGTATCATTTGATGATTGGGGAAGTGAATAATAATAATTCTGAAGTAGATCACAAAAATGTCAAAAATTCATACTGAACAAGACTTGTAACTCATAGCTCTGAGCAAGAGCTTTTACTTGTAACCTCTGAAGGAAATGTTCCTTTTTGTCTTCATAGAAGGTGTTGATTATGGGCCAACGTTTATGCAAGAACCTGATCATGTGATCTTCCCCATGGATTCAGAGGAGAAGAAAGTGTCCCTCAGCTGTCAAGCCAGAGGAAATCCTGCCCCAGCCTACAGGTAGCTAATATGTTTTAGCAATGGAGTTGAGCTGTCTATTTTCATTCCAAGTCAGTGTAAAGTAGTTTTTTACTTACAACCTTTCATTTAGTGACCGTTCAAAGTTATGGCACTGAAAAAAAATAACTTACAACCATTTTTCACACGTCCATTGAATCCCCATTGGCCATGTGATCAAAATTCAGACGTATGGCAACTGTCTTGTATTTATGATGTTGCAGTGTCCCAGAGTCATGTGATCCCCTTTTATGACTTTCTGACAAGAAAAGTTCATGGGGAAGCCAAATTCACTTTACAACCATGTTACTAACTTAACAACTGCCGTGATTCACTCAACAGCTGTGGCAAGAAGAAAGGTCATAAAATGGGGCAAAACTCAACTGCCTGGCTTAGCAATGGAAATTTTGGGCTCAGATGTGGTCATAAGACGAGAATTACCTGTATTCTGTTTGTTTTATCTAAAATCCATTCCAGGTGTTATTTTAAAAGATTCAATTATAAAATTATCTCAATCTATTCATTGACGTACCTGTTTTTTTCTAAAAATATACATTTGGCAAACTGAAGCAATTGCCAATATATGCATGCTTACACAAAGCACTGCTTTCCTTAATGTACACTTTTGAGCCAATTTTTACCAACGGTGTTCATTCTTGTCTGCATTTTTACTTCAGTTTGAATATTGGTTCAGACTATGAGAATTGGATCAGTTCTTATTCAAAATCAACTATTTTTTTCTCGCCAAATCTAAACATGCTTAATGGGTCCATTCATCCTGCTTCCACTATTTATTATGTCCAGTTTGATTATGACGATTCCAAGTCTTCTATAGAATTTTTTTTTATTTCATTTATTTGTCTGATAGAAAGACTTGAATTATGAATCATCTATGTAAAATAAAGTACATTTTATATTTTCTTAACTGCAGGTTAATAATATGAAATTTACCATCATTATTTGTTGTGGGAAAAAAAATTTCCCCTGATCTGGAGCATTATATCTCAGAGAAATATTTTGAAGGGCAATCAATTCATAGATTTGCTGTTCAAGTTTTGGCCTTTATTTGTTAGTTTGTTTTGTTTCTATATTGCCTTACTCCTTTAGGACTCCTGGCAATTTACAAGAGACAGTAATGCAATAAAAGCATTCAATAAAACAATATAGCAAATTTAAATTATATTATTAAAAAATCCTGAATTATTATTTTAACCTTTAAAAATTCTTCCACACAAGTCCATGTTCAAAACTTCTTAAATCTCATGAAGAGAGAAGAAGTGATACAAATCTCTTACATAAAATTATTGCAGAGGCTAGTCCTGTAACTAAAAAGGAACTTATTTCTAATTTTTCCCTCAAGCTAACATAGCAGAGGAACTGTCAGTACATGTGATTTATTTTCATTTATTTATGTAAACATTTATGTTGCCACCCATCTTTCAGCCAACTCTGTAGAGCAGAGGTCCCCAATCTTTTGGGCACCAGGGACGGTTACGTGGAGAGAGGTTTTTCCGCAGACCGGAGGGGGTGTGGTTTTGTGTACTGCCTGTATCCCATAGATGGGACTTTGCTGGTTTGTGTGGATCGGTTGCTGGCATGCTGCAGCCCAGTACTAGCCCATGAACCGGGGATTGGGAACCCCTGCTGTATAGTATCCAATCAAATAATGTACATACTGGACTGGCAGTTCTCCCTAACATAGATGGAACTCTAGCCACATAGAGATTTCTAATAAAATAAATCACATTTTCCATTTTCAAGCATATAGTTAGAAGCTACAACATTGGTTTTATGTGCAAGAAGCAGTTCTCACGCACCAGTAAGTGGGCTGTTGTATTTTTTGCTAACTGTATCTTCAACAGCAGTTCTGTATAAAGAACATTGCAACCATTTGTACAAGAGTTGATAGGGTTGCAGGTTATGGATGCCAGGACCTCTTTCTCTGAGTAAGGCTGTGACTCGTGTACTAGCTAGAGATGAGCAAAACCTCCATTACCCATAGATTCAAAGTAGACAAGGGGCTAATAGACATTACCCATAGACTCATTATACTTTACTCAAAGACATTACCCATAGACTCAAAGTAGGCATCAGACAAAGTGCATCACTAGGTTGCAAGACCTGATCCTTTAAGGAGATTACTATCCCATCCAGAATCACCACTGGAGCAGAAAAATCAAGTCATTTCTGGACTTTCCAACAATGCAGGCTTGCTAGGATTCAATTTCAGCTTGTTTTCTTTTCTATCAATTCCTGCAGCTTTCAGATATCTGGTCAAGATTTCCACTGGGTCACTGGCTTGGCTTATGTTGAGTTGGTCTTCTGTGTAGACCTTTATGAATATTACTTTTCAGTATATAATTTACATTATAGATGACTGAACATCTACCTTATGCTAGAAGCATTGTATGCAAAGTGTGATCAATATGTGGATGTTTTAAAAAGATCCAGCATATGTCATTTACCTTCCAGTTTATTCCTATATTAACCCTTGATCATCCCTTGAGCATTCTCAATAATTTTACCAATTAACATTCTGCATTTGGCACAATTTCTGTAATTGCAAGAGCCATACCAAGCTTGGCATGATATAGTGAGAGCTGACCTCCAAAAACAGGCAATGCCAGGATCCAAGGTATAAAATTAGTGCTATAAACTTATAGAAGACTTAAGAAGTCAAATTCTGGAAATTTGCACATGTAGAAGAAAGAACCTGGGGATGGTGTGAAAAGGGGGATCAGCTTAGAATCCCTATGTAACCACAAGAGAAGTAAGTCCAACTCCCCCCCTTGAACCTCATTTAACTCCAAGCATGTGCCAACCATTAGTTGAGAAGATTCCTGGGCCTAGACTGAATAGCAATATTTATTAGCAAAAAATCAGCATTTTTAATAAACCACCTGTAAACCTGGTCTTTCACACCTGACAGTACATTTCAGAAATGATTTGGAAGATGTCCTTCAGACCTTACATAACTGCAACCATAGCACCTTCCTATTATTCACTTAAGTAGCCTGACACCTTTTGGGAATTGTACACAAAAAGTACAAGTGGGCCTATAAATGTAATAAATAAATAGAAAAACAGATACCACTGCTTCAAGATCTGCATTAACAGTCATGAGCGATAATCCTTGACTTACAACAATTCATTTAGTGATCATTCAACAGCACTGAAAAAAGTGACATGACCATTTTTTACACTTATAATCATAGCAGCACCCCCATGGTTACATAATCAAAGTTCAGATGCTTGTCAATTGACTCATATTTATGATGGTTGTAGTGTCCCAGTGTCATGTGATCCCCTTTTGTAATCTTCTGATAAGCAAAGTCACTGGGGAAGCCAGATTCGCTTAACAACTGTGTTACTAACTCAACAACTGCAGTGGTTTACTTAACAACTATGGTGAAAAAGGTCATAAAATGGGGCAAAATTAAGAAATGTCTCACTTAGTAACATAAATCTGGGGCTCAACTGTGGTCATAAGTCAAGGACTACCTGCCCAACTACTTAGGCTGACCAAACATACAAGAGAATGGCTGAATGCATAATCATGCTAAAGTTTCATTCTTTTCACAATGTTACATACAGTTTGCATCTCAGAAATATAGGAGACAGTTGGGTACACTGGTAGAAAATGTGCTGGAAATCGTGTATTAGAAGTAAAGCTACAAAACATTTTCTTTTAAAAAAAATACATTCTAGAAAATACCTAGGCATCTCAATATTTTGCATATGAATGTTATGAAAATTTCTAAGCTAAAGGCCAGAAAAACGTGATCTCATCAATGGCACCAAAATTTCTTTTCCACTGTCTATGTCTTCTTGAAGCTTATTAAACTATTTGTTTTTTCTTCCAAGGTGGCTCCGGAATGGAACCGAGTTAGACATAGAAAGTGATTACCGTTACAGTATGATAGAAGGAAGCCTTATTATCAACAATCCCAGTGAAATAAAAGATGCTGGGCAATATCAGTGTTTTACCACCAATGTCTATGGTAGCATTTTGAGCAGGGAAGCCACACTTCAATTTGCATGTAAGTAACAATTTTGTTATCCCACTTTATTACCACTTGGGTAGAGTTAATGAAGTCATATTGAAACAATGCGAAAAAGTCTAATTGCATCATGAAGAACCAGACAATTATATTCATATCTATAAATATAGGAATTTGCTATATACAGGTGGTCCTTGACTTACAACCATTCCTTTAGCAACCTTGCAACACTGAAAAAAGTGACTTATGACCATTTTTCATACTTACGACTGTTGCAGCATCCCTGTAATCACATGATCAAAATTTAGATGCTTGGCAACTGGCTCATATTTATGACGGTTGCAGTGTCCTGGGATCACGTGATCAGCTTTTGTGATCTTCTGACAAGCAAAGTCAATGGGACTTAATCATGTTTCTAACTTAACTACTGCAGTGATTCACTTAACAGCTGTGACAAGAAAGGTCACTTAACAATGGAAAATTTAGGCTCAATTGTGGTTGTATATCAAGGACTATCTTGTATTTCACTATTTCAATGCAGAATACTTTTGTCTGTTTATTTTTTGTATTAAGCATCTCTCCATTGGTCTGCCCAAATGTCTGGATCTGAAAAAGCCCCAAGAAGTATATGATGTTTTCCTAGGATTTAAATAACCTCCTGATGTTTTCCCCTGAACTCAGTTAAATTGTGAAAAGTGTGAAAAGCTAGAGAGGCAATAAACAGATTGTAAATGAAGAAAGACAAACATAAACATCCCTCAGCTTCCCCCCTAATTAATGAAATTCAAAACTCATTGATCAAGAATTTAATGCCCTTTTGGGCGAAAAATAAAAACAAATTATGTTCCATCAAGGCAGTGGTTCTCAATTATTTTCTGTCATGCCCCCCTAGGAAGAAGAAAACATTTCTCGCGCCCCCGCGTGACTGTCTATCCAATCGGGTCCTTTGCGTGTGTCACGTGGTCCAATATGACAGTATTTGCCGAGGTCAAACGAGCCCCCCTTTACAGAGCCTCGCGCCCCCCCTGGGGGGCCCGCCCCACTATTTGAGAACCACTGCATCAAGGGAATGCAAACCAGAAATACAGAATACTTTTTGAGCTGTTCATCAGATCTGCTGAAGTGAGGAGTTCAAGCAATAGTGGGGAACCAAACCAGACTTTGCACAAAAGAGTTAATGACACAAAGTTGACATTAAGACTGAAAACAAGGACAAAGAAATTGTTCCCCAAGTTATTTTTACTTTCCTTGATTACAAATCCCAAAGTTGACAATTTTGAAGAAAGAAATTACTGTACACCAGCATTATAGAGCAAGAGACTATTACCAAGCTGACAAAAATCAAAAGGTTTTAGGCTACCTCAACAGGTCTTATCTAACACAATGGGTTTTTAACACAACTGGAATTGTTAATTGATGAGATATCTCCTCAGTCCATCTGCCTAACTTGTGATCTGCATTTGCATAATAATATTTTCTCCCTACCAAACCCATCTCATCCCAGTTTAAATCTTACATCAGTTCAGGCACTGCATGAAGCTGACAAAGTGAGCTTATGCCTTTTAATAAAATTTGTTAGTGGCTTTAAATAAAACTTAAACAAAAAGATGAAGCCAGATTCCTTTTGATCCTACCTGTCCTTATGAGGAACATTTTTTTTTTATAACCCAGTCTGAGAAAATAGATTTTTGCATCAAGACCTTGGCACTAGGATGCAGACAATGAACTTTCTTGCTAACAATTGAATAAGCACGTTCAATTATAACTGATCCCTTTTTAATTTGGATAAATCAACAATCCTAGTGGAATATTGTGTGTATCATAATAAATCAACGAATGAATCAACATAATAACATATTAACTAAGACAGAAAAGTACAACAAACCCATTGTTTTATAATAATACATATATAAAACAATGGGCTTCATTGTATTTTTCTGTCTTAGTTAATATGTTGATTCATTCATTGATTCATTATACATCATAATGGCATTGTTGATTCTTAGTAACAGATAAGTAGATTTTCTCCACGATGGTCTTTCCCTAACCCAGTCTTTCAATGTTGCATTCAATACCACCCAGAGTTGGCTATAATAAAAAATAAACCGAATCAATCCACTTTGCTGTTAGTTGTCCCTTTCTCTTTCCTTCCACCTTTCCCAGAATTGAAGCCTTCTCTAGAGCAGCAAATATACATTTTATTTATTTGCCTTTCTTCTCTTGAACCAGAAGACATGTAGAACAACTTCATCACATCTCTAAAGTTCCCCCAAATAAGAAATACCCTCTCAAGATTTGAGTTTATTGCCTTGCTGACAAGGCATTTAAATTGATAATGTGACATCTCTGATTTCCCTCACAGCCCGCTGAGTGTAGAACCTGGAAACTGCAAGCCATTGATCAAAAGTTTAATTCTTGCAAATTTGTGTCAGACACAAAATGAATTTAGAGCAAGAATCCCATGCTGTTCTCAGCTTTATCTCAATATTGCCACACAATGAAATTGATAGGGTACATTTAAATACACAGTGTGATGCTTTCTAGTGGATTTGGATGATTCGGATAGTAATCTAAAATACATATTTTTTCTGAGATGGAGGAATCCATAGGACCCAGGATGTCAGCAGCAAGAATTCATATTAGATATTAGAAAAGCCTTCCTCCTCATCAACAAAGGCTAGTTTTCAAAAGTGGAAAATGCATGGAGGAATTGGGCAACAACTCTGCTGGAAGGATAGAGGCTTTGAATGGTTCTACATCCTCATCCCAATCCCTTCAAATGGGAGGGAGGGAATAGGCCAAGTATTTGCCTTACTACTTTTTTATAAGGTCCTCTTTTTAAAAATCAATCAATCAGAATAGAACTGGAAGGGACCTTTGAGGTCTTCTAGTCCAACCCCCTGCTTAAGCAGGGGACCTTATACCTGTCTGTGGAGATTCTCAGTCATCCAGGCCAGGGTTGTCCCAAATGTGCTTTTTCACAAGATAACTGGACTTTCTTTTTTCTCTTTGAAAACATTTTGCTTCTCATCCAAGAAGTTTCTTCAGCTCTGACTGTCAGAGCTGAAGAAGCTTCTTGGATAAGAAGCGATACATCTTCAAAGAGAATAAAGAAAGTCCAGTTGCCTTGTGAAAAAGCACATTTGGGAGACCCTATACCATTTCAGACAAGTGATTGTCCAGTCTTTTCTTAAAAACCTCCAGTGATGAAGCACCCAGAACCTTTGATGGCAAGCTGTTCCACTGGTTAATTGTCCTCACTGTTAGGAAGTTTCATTTAATTCCAGGTTGCTTCTCTCCTTGATTAGTTTCCATCCATTTTTCTTCTCCTGTCCTCTGGTGCTTTGGAGAATAAGTTGACTCCCTCCTCTTTGTGGCAACTTCTCAAATACTGGAATACAATGATGATGATGTTATCTATTCAGTATTGTCCAATTCTTGATGATTCTATGGGCTAGGTTTCTCCACATCTTCTGCATCTTCTGATCTTGTACTACTTCTCTTAGTGTTCTATGCACAGGATGGTGTCAGCTTTGATGGTATCCGGCCACTGTGTTGTTTGGTAGCCTAGTTTCCTTTTACCACTAATCTTTTCCAAGCACAATTGCTTTCTTCAGGGAATGAATGACATGACCAAAATAAGTGAGATGCAGCTTTGTGATTTAGTCTTCCATTGACACGTCTGGTATTAAAAAACAGTAACAAATAGGAAACTAGAAAGCTGCAAATCACCCATCTGTAGCATTGTTTCTCCAGTTTAGATATGTCTGTTAACCTCAATGCACATGAACAATGCAGATGATTCCAGCTTAGTGTTTTTTTGGAAGGATGCCCAGTTGTCAAAAAGACAAACATACCTGAAAGGATTAGAGGGTAACTTGAAATGACTATTCATTTGAATGTAACCTTCCTTAAACATTTTGAATTTGACCATTAACTCCCCAAGTTTCTGGAACTATGAGATCCATGTGAATAAAGATATCCTCCCCAGTTTTATTGTAAATACCCAGCAAACCTAGATTTCATCAAAATGACACAGGCAGTGACATGTTGACAGATTCTAGCATTATCTACTAGTATTCCAATTCCTGACACCAATGCATACCCTGAATCAGCTTTTTCATCCCTGCAGACATTTATGCCTACACCTAATATACAGAGTTTCCATAGCTAGAGTTGATTGATTGATTATGTGCCATCAGGTCAGTATAAACCCTTAGTGAGCATATAGATAGTTTTTCTCTAAGAAAAGCTTTCTGCTAACTTTCTGTATTTATTATTGTTTGTTATTATCTGGTGGACATCCAGAGTTTTGAAAAACCAGCTTTGGTCCCACAAAGAATTAATTTCTCCTCCTCCTCCTCCTCCTCTTCCATCCTCCAAATGATATCTTTTTTAATTGCACTATATCATTGCAAGCAAGACTATAGTGAACTGAGAGCTAAGAATAAGTTTCCCCTTTCTTCATATTCTCTCCTTTGGAACATCCTAAAAACTAGTCCTTACTACATTATTAAAAAGTCATATTCTTCTGAAAAGCATTTTGGAATAAGTAAGATCAGGCTATGACAGCCAGTTTGTTGTGGTGGTTAAGGCATCAGACTGTGAGTTCCAGTCCAGCCTCAGGCATGAAGCCAACTGGAGGACCTTGGGCTTGTCCCTTTCTCTCAGCCCTCAGAAGAAGGCTATGGCAAACCAGTTCCAAAAATATTGCCAGGAAAACTTCAAAAACTTGCCTTTGTTATTGCAGGGATTTGTCCAGGCAGCCATCAGAGTCAACACTTTAAACATCAAAAATAATGTTTAAAGAAATGACAGTGTCCTGAATAGTGACACGGCAAATAATTGGTTATAACTGTATTCTCTGACTTCAGTTTTTGATATTTTACCTTGTTTCTGAAATGCTGCAATATGGTACAATGAGTAGAAATTGAGCAGAACATTAACAGTAGAAATAAACAAATTTGACTTCTATTCCTAAATAATAATCCAGTAAGTTTAAGAAATAAGGAGTAGAGTAGGATACATAGATAAGTTCTCAACAAGCTTTGGAAGATAAGATGGTTTTTTAAAATACATCAGTGTTGATGACAACCAAATGCTTCTGAGAGGGAGTTTCACAGCTCACAATCCTGTGGCACCTGGTATAAGTCAGTCACAATAGGGACAACTGGAGCATAGATCGTAGAGTGTAGTCTGCTATCTATAGTCCACAGACCATCTGTTTTAGATGTTCAAATAGAGGGGTTTTTGGGGGGGAGTTGTTGCTTAGAGACAACTAGACTAAGCATGAAGCTGTCTGCAAGAACCTGAAGGTATTTAAGTGACACAAATAGCAGAAGTTGAGAAAATACCCAAATGCTCAGGACATGGATTTAAAATATTTTAAAATGTTAACTATGTTAGGCAGATGCTAATATGATTACTGTAGTAACATGCAGAAGGATATTTTATGTGCTTTTCCTTGGCTCCAAAGTGTGTTTCCATTCACTTTCAGTTGGACCTCAATTGAATGGAAGTATCAACAGATAATTAAAATGAACAGACAGATAAAGGAAGTATGTCTGAAATGGTTAAGGCTTGGTCAACTTTTAGGGAAAATATGACAACAGTTTTAAGAGACTAAATGTGGATCAATGATATGTTATCAATATATAGCGATATCTCTACCAGTGGCTCATATTTGTCAAGACTTCTCAGCTTCTATTCTCTGTCAGGCTCATGTGAATATCCATAACTACATGCCAATGAGACACAAGAGGCACCTTGATGAGATAGCTCTTGAGCAATCAAGTCAATTACACCATAATGATTCAGATCTACAACTGCTTAGGTCAACACTTTTTGCCGAGGGCATGAGCATAATTCACTTAAGCCCAAAGTCAATACTGCCCCGTCTATGTCTTTTGAAAGAAGAATGAAGTGTAATTAAAGTGATGTCTGAAAAAAAAAGATGGCATAGCAATGCATGGAATTCAATCAGGAATTGTAAAAATTGTGCTGTTAAGACACTGTGCACATCTACTTTAGGGAAGATCAATGGAAAACAGGAAAACATCTCTATGAAAAGAAGTGATTAGTCTTATTTTTCCTAATGCAATAAGGGAGAGTGGCTTTATTTGCAATTCGTTAGATGTATCTAATACACATGTCTGACAATGAATAGGACTGATACCCAGTCTGGGGTGGTTTGTTCATTTGCATCCTCATGATGACTCTCCTGTTATAACAAAGTAAAATGTCTTCTGTTCATAGATTATTTTGTTGTTTGAGGTTTTTGTATGACTATGATTTAGATGCCGCCCTCCAAATCTCTCCAGCAGATTTCTCAATTTCACTTTCTTCCCCCAAGTTTATTCTGTTGATTGTTTCTGGCTCCTTAAATCTATTTTCCATTTAGGATACAAAAAGACAAGTACCGATTAACTATAACTCATATCTCCCTTTGCCAATGGTTGCAGCATAATAACTATTCACTGACAGGCAGGATAAGAAGTCCTCAGTGACACAGACAAATAAATCAATGGGTATTGGACAACAGACTTTATGCTGCATGTTTCATCCTGAACACTGCTGACAGTTTGCTGGAGTCCTTGGCATCACCTGCAAACTGCTTTTAATGAGTCTTACTGTCTTTGATGGGTCATGATGATTACTACATACATTAGACCCAGTCCCGTTTGGCTAGTAGATGTTGTTCCATAGGTAAGTGCCCTTTTTGTTATCAACAGATGCATCCCACAGTTTCACTGGGACCAGCTCTTGGTTAGATCTCTGCATCCAGATTTATGTCTGCTGAAGGTAGCTTCCCATCTTGGTGGGACCATGAATCTTGGAAGCACAGTAAAAATAGGTGTAGCATGAAAGGTATTCAGGGAGAATACATACACACAAGCACATGCTAATAGTTTCTATAGATGAGTCTTCTTTGTAGGAGCAGGAAGTGTCATGACACTGTTGGAACATCAGCTCCATGAATCTTCCTTGTCTAGGAATTCTAGCAGGAAATTTGGAGAGGATTCAGTCTGCAGACACTTCTGCTTTCTGCCTCATACTCTTCATGAGTCCATGCTTTTTCATTTAATTACCCTTTTGTATACTCCTTTTGGATTCTCAGTATTAGTACCTAGTTTGGTCTAGTGCACAGGTCGGCAACCTGCGGCTCCAGAGCCGCATGTGGCTCTTTGAGCCTTCCCCTGTGGCTCCCAGCCTCCTCTGCCGTTTGCAAAGAGAGACAGAGAGAGGCACTTGCGCTTCCCTGCTTCTCTCTCTGTCTCTCTCTCTCTGTGTGTGTGTATGTGTATGTGTGTGTGTGTGTGTTTGTGTAAAAGAGAGTGCACTCACAGTGTTCTCCGAGGAGCTGAAAAGCTTTTTGGGCGGGGCTCCTCCCTTTGCTGCGTCTCTGCAGGAAGTAGGAAGCAGGAAGGGCAGGAGAGAGCCAGCTAGCCCAGCTATGCTGACTCAGGAATTCTGGGAGTTGAAGTCCATGAGTCATAAAAGAGCCGAGGTTGCCTACTTCTGAGCTTGTTGGAGAACAGCTTGCCAGGTGAGCAGCAGATAGGAGAGAGGGGGGAGAGAAAGAGAGAGAGAGAAAGAGGGAGGGAGAGAGAGAGAGAGAGAGAGAGAGAGGAAAGAGAGAGAGAGAAAGAAAGAGAGTGGGGGAAGAGGACTGGCAGATCAAGGGCAGATAGAGAGAGAGGGAGGGGGAGAGAGAGAGAGAGAGAGAGAGAGACCCTTTTGACATCTAAAATGAAGATAATACTGCATATATCCTTTTTTACCTTTATGAGTAAAAAACATGCTCCTAGATTGGAGCTAAATGCAGAACAGACTGATTTATAGTTGGTAGACCGGGTGCCTCACCCAACAGATAAGATAGATAGATAGATAGATAGATAGATAGATAGATAGATAGATAGATAGATAGATAGATAGATAGATAGATAGATAGATAGATAGATATCAAAAGGGTTTTGCAGCTCCCAGTGTTTTGTTTTCGGTGGGAAATGGGTCCAAGTGGCTCTTCGAGTGTTTTGGGTTGCCTACCCCTGGTCTAGTGGTTAAGGCAACCAGGTTAGAAAGCAGGAGACTGTGAGTTCTAGTCCCATGAAAGCCAGCCTGGGTGGCTTTGGGACAGTCACTTTCTGTCACCCCAATTCACTTCATAGGATTGTTGTTATAAGAGGAGGAAGGGGTGTTAGATATGCTGAGCTATTTGTAATAAGTAAGTGAATAAATAAATAAACCACATCATAATATATTTCCCCACCGTTTCTCCTGCAGTTGATTAGAGGATACACAAATTATACACACACATATACATTTTTGGTCTCTCTCTTAGAGGATACACAATACACACACACACACACACACACACACATAGATTTTTGGTCTTTCTTTAATTTTTTTTTTCTCACCATACCCACTATGATATGTTATGGATAGGAAGAAAGAGCTCTTTGCCACTGTTGATTCTATATGGCACAATTATAATAATTAAAACACCTACACAGAATCCAAACACTAATTCCAAAAATCTTTTTTCAACAGATTTCAAAAGAATATACAGAGTGTGCAGAATAATATAGATGGCCAGATAAAAAAACCTGTGCTAATGGAAAATTAATGGAGGTACAATAATTAGATTAATTAGGTACAATATATTAGATAAATATATTTGTGGAGTTAGTTGCCTTTTGCTTTTTGTTACCTTCTCCTGTACCTTGCAGAAATAGGACACAGGTAGATGTTGACTGGATGCATTTTTCTTAGGTATCTTTCTGCTAACAATGTCATTCATTAAATAATATATTAAATAATTCCAACAGTAATAATAATAATGATGATGATGATGATGATGATGATAAAGTTGGAAGGGACTTTGGAGGTCATCTAGTCCAACCCCCTGCTCAGGCAGGAAACCCTATACCATTTTGGACAAATGGCTGTCCAGTTTCTTCTTAAAAACTTCCAGTGTTGGAACATTCACCGCTTCTGGAGGCAGGTTGTTCCACTGGTTAATTGTTCTAATTGTCAGAAATTTTATCCTTTGTTCTAGATTGCTTTTTTTAACATTCTCAGCTAAGGATGGGAATAAAAGGGATGGACGAAATAATATATATAAAGATATTGTGGCTTAGGAAAAGACTGGTTCCTCAGTCCTTATGGTTTACATCTGAGTAAATACAATAAAGGATATCTTTCCTTGGACTGAAAGAATGAGGAATGGAAGAACTGAATCCTAACCTCAGACATTGATCAACTCTTTTGTTTTCCAAACAGATTTAATAAAATGAGCTAACATATGTGAACCAGTAGATTATGAAAACTGCAGTAAAGCCTCATTCTCAGTACAGCTATAAGAGAAGTGAACCCCAAGGGAAAATTGCAGCTTTCTCAGACTACCTTTTGTAGGAAAACATCAACAAGGATTCACATTTCAGGCAAACTAAGTATCCATAATCCTTATGAAATTAAATTCATGATGAAGACAAAGAGAATTTACGGATACTGGCTCTTACCTCAGTACCTCTCTTCTGAGAAAAAAAAATCAACAACACTGAAACAGATAACAAAAATAGCTTGTATCTTTTGAAGAAGTCTGCTCGTAAATATACATAGACATTTGTATACACATATATACAGTGCATGCGCTATCGAGGATTATTTATTTTAGAATTTGAAAACTATTCGTTCTCAAAAACTCTTCAGAGAGTGGAGGTATACTGTGGACCTTCAGATGTGCATATTAGCCTTCCTTCCTTCCTTCCTTCCTTCCTTCCTTCCTTCCTTCCTTCCTTCCTTCCTTCCTTCCTTCCTTCCTTCCTTCCTTCCTCTCTCCCTCCTTGTTCCCTGCCTCCCACTATTCCTTCCCTCAGAATGTCATGATAGCACAATTCCCATTTGTAACACAACATAATATAAGCTTGAGAAGACTTAGGGCCTTGAAGATTTTCAGTCATCAATATCTTTTTTTAAAAAAAAAAAACCAAGTTTTATTGGTTTTTTTCATTTTACAAACAAGTGCTTAAGAAACAACGTGATGGCAGGGCAATCAATTGTCCACAAAACAAAGTCATACTCATAAAGTTCAGATTAAGTCATTAAAAACCTCCTCTCTTTTTCATCTAATGACATATTATATTCAAATTGAAATATTTCAATATTACTAAATTAATCATAACAATCCTCAATAATCTTTCATCTAAATAAAGCCACAAATCCAGATCCTGTGTTAAGTTTAACTATTTCACTTACTATGTTCCATACTTCTATTCTAAATACCTATTTAACACTTTGGGAGTCTCCCCATAACCTTTTTCCTTAACATATTCAATAAACATTTATTAATATCATTTCTTCTTTTTTCTTATTCCTCTTCCATTACAAAATGACTATCAGTTCTAATAAGAAAAGAAAATATTAGTTCAAGTCAGAAAGGGAAAAAAAACAAAGAAGAAAAAACAGAAACAAAACAATAACAAAAAAGAAAAGAGAAAAAATACCTTTCTATTTCTATTATTCTTTATAACCTAACAATCAGTCCCTCAATATCTGTATCAAATTTCTTTAACGTCCTCCTAAGGTTACTGTATCCAAAACATATTAACACATAGACAAAACAACTTATTATTAAATTCAAACCTTTAATTAGTTTTTATTCAATCTAACCTCTTATTTAACTGTCTTAAGCCATAAATCAATCCATATCTAAGCCTTTTAAACCCATTACATAAAACCTTAAGTCACATTCTTAAATCTTATTCTAGCTTTCCTTTTATGCCAAATCAGTTTCCATAACAAGGCCTCTATATCAATGAACAGGTCACTCTTTATGCCTTGTAGTATCCTTTGAATCAAACAGAGACGTCCTCTTTTCTGTTTTAGAGACCTAGCTCCTTTGTAAGTAATTCCTTATTGTTTTGAAAAATCAAACAGTTTGAAACTGTTGAATAGCCAGGCCAATGATGTCCAAGTTTGTAGATGATAATTGTTTATCCAAGCTACCATAGTTCTCCATTCATTGAGTTTGTCTGTCCATTTCTGTTGGTTTTAAGGTTGTAAGTGGTTTAATTGCAATCCTTTTTAGTTCCTCGGAGATCTCATCAGCATGCATATGAAATAGGATGGAATCTTCTTTACCTTTACTTTAGTTACTCCCGCTTCTATTGTTTTTTGGTCTATAGAGTGCTCAGATAAGGTCTGGGAGTCAATTTGTAGATTCAAAGCAGAATTTCTGTTTTTTTATTTCCACAGTAAATTCTTTTATTTGCGAACATATTTCATCAGTAGCTTTGTAAAGTTTTTCCAGTATAAGTTTATAGTCAAGTTGTACCAAGGGTTGCTCCATTTCAAAAATAATTAGAAACAGTCTGTATCATTTAGTAGAGGCTATGTTCAAAAAACATATCAATGTCCACCCCCACCAGTACAGCTATTAATTTTCTTTGTATTTTTCCTTTTATGGTAGTCTGAAAATCAAGGTCAGTCTGATCATCAGAAAAAAGAGAAAGTTGCAATTTTAACTTTTTCCACAAGGTGTCCTCAGTACAATGTAAAGTCTTCTCCCATAGACCAGAAATCTCATAAACAGGAAACACAGAAAAAAGAAAAATTCAAGTCCAATAGCAGATTCAATATTAAAACATTTTCTAAGACCCCAAAGTGAAGAAAAAAAATAAAAATAGAGAAAAAAAGGTCACTTTAAATTAATTCAGTCCATAAGCTTCTTTTTCCCACACTCCTTCCTCATTTCCCAATGCCGCCTTCTCAGAGCAGGGAAATGATTTCAAAAGTGCTTTTTACAGGCACAAAAAAGAAAAAGGAGAACCAAGAGAGGAAAGGAAAAAGTCTCACCCGGCTCAGCCATGGAGGTTCCTGTGCTTAGATGTTCTTCTGACTTCTGGTTACAGCAGCCATTTTACTGGATGTTCTTTCCATCGTCGGCCCAAAGGAGCAATCTCGGTCCTTGGAAGAAGCTACCACTCTCCTAAGGACAACAAGGACCTCCTCACTGGTAGCCGCCCCTCCAAGGTGGCTTTTCGACCCGATTAAGAGTCTACCGGCAGCGGAGAATCAGCTGGCGAAGAGAGCAGTCTCATCGCACAGCTGCGAGCGCCGCGATCTGGAACTGGAAATCCAGAAGATTTTCAATCATCAATATCTTATCCCATTTAAATCTGTCCCAGAGCATTTGGGAAAAATTTGGGGTTTCCTTCTTATGTGGAGTGAACAAGCTCAGAGGCTGATAAGGATGTAGGACAAGAATGTTAATTTGTATTCCCTTCTTTTCTAGGCTTAGGTTATCAAACATCCAAAAAAAAAGATGGTTAGATACTTCTACAACCCATGGTCATCAGAGTATATCCTAAATATTTATTACATCTATATTTTACAGACCATCTTTTTTATTTCATTCTTCCTCCTATGACAAGTACAGTTGTTTGAAAACTTTCTGACATTATGTCTCTGCCATCAAATTCATATTGAGAACAGACTGGAATTGTGTAAGATCAATCTCAAAATAAGAGTGTACCTCATTACATTTCAATATGTATTTTACTTCAGCATGTAACTTTATTTTATTGCATGCATTTGTTACTTAGTACAGTGAGACAACATCACATTGGATATCTTTGCATCGCTAAATAAGTGAAACAATTTTCATTAATCTGCATCAGAGCATCTTGTTGTCGTAATTGAGAAAATGTTATATTTACAGATCAGTAAGTAAGAAGTAGTACACAATAATTTTGGTGTTAGTCATTTGAGCTTTTGTGATGTTGCAAGAATTCTTACATTTAATTATGATGGTAACTGATTTTGAGATCAGTGATCTGTGACAAGACAGAATTATCAAGTGCTTAATAGTCTGTTCCATTTAATTGGTGACTTTTATATATTACATAAGCTTTTTAAAAAGCCACACTCATTTAAATAGAATTGCCATTAATATATTACTCTTTTAGTTGCTTTGATAATGAAAATGTACAACCTCTGTGGCAAATGAGTACAATCATAAATTAAACATAATTTAAAATGAAAAAAAAAACTAATCTGTAAGTTAGCAAATGCAAATACAAAAGATGGAAGAAATATTGAAATGATGGCTTTGGTTTAAGCCCATTAACACTAAGACACTGAGCTAAAGATGTCTTACCCACTTAGCAGATGTTGCTTCCAGTTTCTAATTATGACAGATAACTATTAAGCAAAAAATAATAGAAAAAAAATTAGTTATTTGAGAAATCCTAATAAACAAAATGAATAAAGGAGTCTGGTAAGATCACATCTAAGCATTGTAACGTGTATTGCACAGTATATTCTTAGAGAGTTTTCAGTTACTTCTTATATCAATGTCACATATAGCACTTTTATTGTGTATAAAGACAGAGTTGCTTGCGTGTGTATATGTGTGTGTTTATGTATATGCACAGGGCTTTTTTTCTCATAGAACGCCCAGAACGGAGTTCCAGCACCTTTTTTGGATGGAACCTTGTAGGGTAGGCAAGGCGGGTTGTATGACAACGGAGTTCCGGCACCTTTTTTTTTTTTTTTTTTAGAAAAAAAGCACTGTATATGTATATCAGATATTTACCATTTGTTGCAGACAAATTAATACTAATTGTTCAAGAAATGTTCAAACTGTTCTTGAAATTATTTCTGGGGCGTTCTCTATGAAAATGTGCAATTGAGGTATGACATATCATTGGATCATTCATTCATTCATTCATGCATTCATTTCCTACAGTTTAATGTCCCTTCTTATATTAGTCTAGTGATTATGGCAGCAGGTTAGAAACCAGGAGACTGTGAGTTCTAGTTCTAGTCCTACTTTAGCCATGAAAGCCAGTTGGGTAACCTTGAGTCATTCACTCTCTGTCAGCCCAACCCACATCACAGGGTTGTTGTTGTGAAAAAAATAGGAGGAAGGTGTGTTGGGTATGTTTGCCACCTTGAGTTATTTGTAAAAATAACAAAGGCTGGATATACATACATACATACATACATACATACATACATACATACGGTACATACATACATACTTCAGTGATATGGTGAGTTTCTATGCCAAGATTTGACTTGAACCTGGGCCTTTCATAGTCCTGGTCCAATGTCTGAATGACACCATTTTTGTTATTAAATATAGCCTATTAAAACACTAAATATATAAAGCTTTTCCCCAAATCAGGGAGCTAAGGCTTCAGAAGAACAACAGAGCCCATGTTTTGTATGCAAAAAGTGCTTGATTCGTATTCTCCCAGTTGGGTCTCCCATCTGAAATGATGGAAAGCTATTGCCAGCTAGAATACCAAGCTATAGCATTCAGTAAGCTGGCTCACTACAAAGCAACTTCCTGCACTGCTGGCTTCTTTATTCCACAAGTCAAAAAAGAAATATTACCATATTACAGAGCTATGTTGTGTAGCTGGAATGAATAGAAGCGCTTTTGATGTAATATTCAAAGACTGTACAGTCCAAAATGTTGTACATTTGTACCGTACATGTAAACTGTGGAGTCACAATCCATGAATTAGATGAATAATAGAATAACAGAATTGGAAAAGACCTTGAAGGTCTTCTAGTCCAACCCTCTGCTCAGGCAGGAGACCCTATACCATTTCAGACAAATGATTGTTCGATCT